>NW_026944383.1:7857235-8461638 GCF_033439725.1 Neurospora tetraspora
GACGCCCAGTAGGAGTCAGGAGTGGGCACCAGACTGGCTTCGTGCTGCTGCTGGTTACCTCTAGCTGCTTTTCGCTCGTGGCCCAAGAGGGAGGCCGCAGATGTACGTCGGCAAGCGAGGAACTGTGATCGGACAGTGGCAGGTTGGTCTTCTTGTTCCTGCGTCTCCTGGATGTTGGAGATGCTGCAGACTTTTGCGGTGTTGCTGTGATAGAGAACAACAGAGTGAGGGAAACGGGAGAAGAAGAGAAAGTCAAGTCCTAGGAGGGCCTAGCAGCAGAAAATGGTCTAGATAAGACTCGAACGCAATAAGGAAAGGTGTAAGACGGAAGAGGGGTTGCAACCTTTCTTCTCGATATAGCAACGGACCAGGGGAATAACAACAGCCTGTCGACGGCATGGACGATCCCGCGGCGTCAACACCAACATGTAGATGACCCTGCGTGTGCACACATGGCCAAGAAGACCGAGATGTGCTCAAATCACTCAAATAGCAACCGAGTACTATATGAGTGTGGGTAGGGGACCATCACAGGCACTGCCCATGATGAGTCCTCTTTCTCTCTTCATCTCTTCTCGCCCCAACACCAGAGCCCTCGGTCTCTCCCGACTTCATCCTCTCTGTGTATTTTGCCTTCCTCATAACAGAACAACAAGCCCAGAGAGAGCGGATGGGCAAGGTTGGGTAACATCGATCCATTGGCTGGGGGCGGCTGGCGGATGGGAGCACTTTTACCGGACTCGACCAAGAGGCTGGCCAACGACATCGTCCAGATGCACCGCCAAGAAAGCTCAGAGCAACACCAGGAGACGGCGGCCCGTGGTTGGGCGGCAAGCGGTCGTCGTCGTTGCTGAGGAAGTCTTGGAGGGCGGGGCTTTTCGGTTGGGGGAAAGACAAGAACCACCAGAACCCCTGCCGTGCATCTCACTCGTCCGCTGGTCCCCTGCCGTCCAACTGCCTACCCTGGAGTGTTCCGAGCCCTCTAATTGGCTGTTTGTTTGGGAGCTTCACATGTGCAGCCAATCAGATGGCATAACCCCGTGATAGAGCTGCCAGCCATGCATTGGTGGGCGGCAAGCGGTACCACACAAAGCTCGTCTACCTTCTCCGCGACTAGCGACGGTCTCTCTCTTCACGCCGTTCACACTCCATTTTCGCAAATCTTGGTCAATCTAATATCGGGCGCTGACCCAGAAACGGCAAAATTCAAGATTCGAGTGTGATGTTTGCTCGGTTCAACTCTGACCATGACCTCGCGGGAACGCGCGGGAATCACGCGCCGGGGACACAGTAGCTTTTTATACTTCCTGGCCAAAATCGTCAGTTGACCATGTTCACAAATGTGAAGGCCAAGGCTGGTGAAGGCGGGGGCCTCAATAATTCGGCGGCTTCCTCAGACTTCTCAATGTTGCACCATCACACGTGTGGTCTCTGCTTCCCGACCTTCCAGATATTCTGTGTTCTTCACTTTCTCTATCCGGGAGCGGGGTTCTCTGGAACAGCAGCGAACAACGACGTCGGTGTTCCGTAGCACAGCGGACAACATGGCATGGTACCAAGACATGTACACCGCTAGGACGGATGCAGTGTTGCTGGTGTCGTGTAAGACGAATTCTGCGAAGAGCTTGATCCCAGGCATGACGATACAAGGCTGGTGTTTTGGGTGTATGTTCTGGACTCGCAAGGATCAACACCTTGAATACCAGGTCGGTAGTCAACCCTCGTAGATCACCAACTGCAACAATGACCTTGTTCTGGAATTCCGGTTGAAGGCGAAGATATTCTCCAACTCGGACAAACACGGGCAACTCTGCTTACGAGTTCCCGCCCATAGCTTGGCAACTATATGCCGTCTTCAACTCTCACGAGAAACTGTCCATACACCTGGAAGCGAGGTTACCTTGTGCTGCACTTGTCAGCACACAGATATTGCCCACCCTCCATCGGGTGTGCGTAAGCACGGAGTATCATGAAAGTGCCAGTATTTAGCCCATCAACTTGTAGGTGTTGCCACCGCTTCAGTATTTTTAGCCCTCCGAGCCGGACGTGCTGGAAAAGCTTCGGTATCACCATCTTGATATAGCCATCAAAGCAATAATGGGCAGCCATTTCTGCGTTAGATCCCACCCGTTCTTTGGGCCATCTCGGTGGCTCAGTGGAAGAACCCAGTTCGGCTGCTGCAAGTCATCGCCCATTCCACCATTGATGCGGTACTTGAATACTGCTCGATGACTTGACAAGAAAGGTCCGAGCTTGGCACGAGTTCCCAACTTGGTGAGCAGCGCCGTAGGAAGTGCTGCCTACATCATGTCGTGAAACGATCATGACCAAGCTCATTGCAGAAGACAAAACTCAGCAATGCGACCCTCGAAAAGAACCGATAAGGTATTTATAGGAGTAGACTCGGCCATGCCAATTGCGAATCCGTCTTCTGGTCCCTTTGCCCAGTCCAGCCTGAGTGATCTTGGATAGACACTCCCACGCTGCTTCTCTCGGCCCCAACCCAGCGATAGTCAAGCTCCAAACATGGCTGTGGCCGTGACTGACGGCCATTCAGCGGTCAAGCGGATATGTCTCGTGTAACCGATTGAGTCTTCTCCCCGCTCCAATGATAATCACTGGAAGTCGGCTGTGGCTTGAATCCTACGAGACTGCTTCTCGAAACATCAGGACGGTTGTACGCGCTGTTGAACAGGTCTTGGTCCCGGAATGTTCCCGATCCCGATCCAACAAGCATCAAGGCTGAACGTGAAACAAGGCCTTGGGGGTGCTTTGAGGCAAGGCTATGAAGAAGCTTGTTCGTTGCCGATGTAGCTTTAATGTATATAAAACATCTTCCCAACAAAGTCTGTCAGTGTTGTCGTGAACACTCAAAAAAAAAACATGACCTGAAATGCTTGCGAAGGCACAGTCACTGTGGTTACTTCTACCTCAGTGAAAAATCAGAGGACTTGGGACAACATCTGGGCCGCTTGGCTGAGCTTGTCGAACCCATATTATCCGAGTCTCAACCCAGGTTGAACGCTCATGCTCCTCCGAGCTGATGAACCCAATCGAAAGCCGAGAGTGCTAGTTATGAAGTGACACGGTCGCCTTGGAGGTGGTAGAAGATCAAAGTGAATATGTGAAAGGTGCCGAAGAACGTGATGAGAAGGGTCCTGACCCGTGAGAAGACACCTTGTGCCCTAACATTCGACTCCATGGTCAGGTATTGGCAACAGATACAGCTTTGATGACATCTCTAACAAAGCTTCATAGAGTTGAGGCTATGGCTACGACAAGCATCATAGGTGCTCCTCAAAGTTGACGACGACAGTTAGGCTCGGCGTTGTTGGGTGGTTGATTAGAGACGGCAAGGGTGTAGCTAATCGACCCGAAAACGTTCGTATGTACGTTGGAGGATGTCGTTCTCAATGGGAGAGACCGCTGCAGAATAACGATTGTTCTCGAGGGCTCAAAGAAATAAACGAATTCAACTCGCCGATCGATACAGCATATCCGTTCTCGACGTTCAAGTGATATAATTCCGAGCATTACTTCGCCGTGTAAGCTATGAGTGAGTTTTGTGCCGAAACAGAAAGATGGTTGGATGAAAGTGTAGGATAGCAAACTCTTGATAGGATAGAAGTTCCCAAAGTCAACATGTGGATGTCGAACCGATGACCGAGCTCTGGACTTCAGCACTGACAGCAACAAGAGGGAAATCCTTATCGCATTCTTATCGGTCATTGTGGGGCAAACTACGCTAAACCGAAAACCGTGCTTAGTGGGGCAGCGGCAAGCAAAGGGTTGGGCGCACGCAGTTCACAGAGTGGGAAGGAGGCTCGCCTCGTTGGCTGGGCTGGAGATCGGTCGCAGCTGGCAGCGGCAGGCCTATGATTGCACAAGAAAAATATACCACAGGTCCACGAGCACAAGCCAAAGTCAAATATCGTCAGAGTCATTCTCGAATTCTTGTCAGCCTTCCTTCAACCTTCGCTGCAACCCCACTATTTTTGTCAGGTCCTACCAACAACGCCCGCTATCAAATATCGCGAGTCCCGTTGCGGAGACATTAGGACACATACCCACACCAAGGAGCAGGGTCTGGACATACACTGCACAGTACGCAGCAAGAGGGGTTCACCGAAAGCGAAAAAATTACTGCCCCGCGACATCGACTTGACTTTAGACTACACCTCACATCCACATCCACAATCATGGCTACCAACGGCGACAAGTTCGGCAACGATATCGTCGAGTCCGACTCGGGCTCCGACAACGAGTCTCACGTCGACCAGCACGAGTCCGACAACGAGGTCGAGGCCAAGCCGCGCAAGTCGGCCCTCAAGAAGGCCCCCGCCCCCGTCGTCCAGAGACCTCCTCTGCCTCCCCAGACCGACCCCAAGGACCTCGACGTCAAGACCCTCAGCCCCCTCACCCCCGAGATCATCGCGCGACAGGCCACCATCAACATCGGCACCATCGGCCACGTCGCTCACGGCAAGTCGACAGTAGTAAAAGCCATCTCGGGCGTCCAGACCGTCCGTTTCAAGAACGAGCTTATCCGCAACATCACAATCAAGCTTGGTTACGCCAACGCCAAGATCTACAAGTGCGACAGCCCAGCATGCCCTCGCCCGACATGCTACAGGAGTTACAAGTCCGAGAAGGAGGTTGATCCCCCTTGCGAGCGCGAGGGCTGCGAGGGAACCTACCGTCTGTTGCGCCATGTCTCGTAAGTGATGATAGTGACACTTTGCGCCAACGAGCACATCTGGCTAACCATGTATCTATCGCCAGCTTCGTCGACTGCCCCGGTCACGATATTCTCATGAGCACTATGCTTTCAGGTGCCGCCGTCATGGACGCCGCTCTCCTCCTGATTGCCGGAAACGAATCCTGCCCCCAGCCCCAGACCTCCGAACATTTGGCTGCCATCGAGATTATGAAGCTCGACAAGATCATCATCCTCCAGAACAAGGTCGATCTTATGCGCGAGGAGGCCGCCAAGCAGCACTACGAGTCTATCCTCAAGTTCATCCGTGGTACCGTTGCTGGAAAGTCGCCCATTATCCCCATCTCCGCCCAGCTCAAGTTCAACATCGACGCCATCAACGATGCCATCGTCAACACCATCCCCATTCCTCCTAGGGACTTCTCCATGGACCCCCAGATGATCGTCATTCGTTCCTTCGATGTCAACAAGCCCGGTGCCGAGATCGACGAGCTCAAGGGTGGTGTTGCCGGTGGTTCCATCCTCCACGGTGTCCTCAAGCTCGGCGACGAGATCGAGATCCGTCCTGGTATCGTCACCCGTGACGACAAGGGCGACCTCAAGTGCACTCCCATCTTCAGCAGAATCGTTTCCCTCAACTCCGAGGCCAACGACCTCAAGTACGCCGTGCCCGGTGGTCTCATCGGTGTCGGTACCCGCATCGACCCTACCCTCTGCCGTGCCGATCGTCTCGTCGGTTTCGTCCTCGGTAAAAAGGGCCGCCTCCCCGAGATCTACTCCGAGATCGAGGTCAACTTCTACCTCCTCCGCCGCCTTCTCGGTGTCCGCACCGCCGACGGCAAGCAGGCCAAGGTCGACAAGCTCGCCAAGAACGAAGTCATCATGGTCAACATTGGTTCCACCTCCACCGGTGCCAAGGTGTCCGCCATCAAGAAGGATGCCGCTAAGCTTATCCTCACCTCCCCCGCCTGCACGAGCATCGGCGAGAAGGTTGCCCTTTCCAGACGTATCGAGAAGCACTGGCGTCTTATCGGTTGGGCCACCATTGCTGCGTAAGTTTCTGATGACCCTCTTTATACCCACTAAACATATGCTAACCATAATTGTAGCGGTGTTACCCTCGAGCCTTCCACCTCTTAAGCGACCAATGTTCGAAAGTTTATATCGCTGGATTAAGAAGGAAATGGGAGAAACAAAGGTGTTAATTTTTGGTTGCTCTGATGATGAATACAAAAGTCGTTGGGATGATCAAAGAATGGAACTGGGCGGACACGGACGGCGTAGCGTGGGAACCGGGACCTGTGTTTCTAAAACTAGCCTTGAGATTTGTACATGGTCTTATTTTTATCCAACATGGGGGCCGGAGAGCAACGACGAAAAGGAGTAGAGAAAGACTGGTCATACGTGAAGTATACGAGGAATTTGTGAAGAGAGAAAGAACATTTGAACCGCATTATCAACCGTGGTGTTTTGGGTTTTTGTAACAAAAAGTCATGTTTGGTACTTTGTGTTAACTAGTTGAGAGATATGAAAGTAGACATGATAGTATAATGCGTTTTATTTCGTCAAATAACAACTTCCATGGGACACTTGAACTGTATCCTTAGTTGTCTATACAATCTACCGTCATACCTAGGTAGTAAGTATATCACACCTATCACTTATCCACCTCCTCACACAGAACCTCACACAGAACCTCACAAGAAAGCTTCTTCTCTCTTAATTACAACACTGATATTATAATCTCAGTCTATCTATCCCCTTAGTAAACACATCCTGTACATCGAATAGAACTCTCACCCTCCTTCCCTTTCTCAAAGCCCAATCAATCCGCCTCACTCATATACCCAAACACTTCCTCCTCCCCCCAAAATCCACTCACTCACTTCCTAACCTTCCTAGCATGCTTCACCAAATTCTCAATAACCCCCTCAAACGCCTCCCGATCTCCAATCTTCTCATCCGTCCTCTGCTGCCAATACACCAACACCTCCTTCGCCACTTCCTGCATCGCGTACAACTTTTGCACATGCTCCTTCAGCTCCTTGACCGTCATACCACTGAGCGCTTCATCCGTGGTCTCGCACAACTGCTTAGCAGCTACTAGATCAAACACCGGTTCAGGAGGTGGACCCTTCCTAGCGGAACTGGAGGAGCGGTTGGCACTACCAGTGGCGGCAGCAACGGTTTTGTTGACGGGTGGTTGTTTGGAGGGTGTCCTGCTCGAAGGATTCCCGCGCGAGTCAACGGACTGTGCCTGGCCGCTGCGGAGGGCGGCGCTAGGTCGTCTCGAGCGACCCGCGCGCCCCCCGTCATCACCTTCCGCCTCCGCCGAACTCCCTCTACGGTCCAGGCTAGGCAAGACGAGTTTCTTCTGCTTGGAAGCGGGGAGGATCTCGTCTAGGTCGACGGGGACGCCGAGGGAGACGAGGAAGAGGCGGCGGATGCGGGAGCGGATCCAATCGGGCGGTTGGAGGGGGGGAGGGGCGACGAGTTGAGACCAGAGAGAGGCGGAGCGGGGGTGTTGAAAGATGGGGTCGGCACTGCCGTTGGAGGTGACGTTCAGGGTGGGAATGGAGTTGGAGTCGTCGCCGTCGGTGTCGGAGGAGGGAGGGAAGAGGGCGTTGAGGTAGGGGGAGGTTAGGGAGAGGATTTCGGAGAGGGAGAGGTGGGTAAAGTCGGGTATTTGCTGTGGGATGTGTTAGTGTTGTTCTTAGGTGTAGAGGGAGTAACTAGGTTGGGGGACTTACGAAGGATAATGAGGACTGTGGTTGCTGTGGTTGCGGCTCAGGAGCGGGAGCTGGAGCCGAGAACCCTTCGGCTTCTTGGAAGTCGTCATCGTCAAAGCCGGCATCGTCAAAGTCGCCAAAGTCAGCATCGTTGTTGGTCTCGGCTCCCTCCTCAAAGTCATCAAAGTCATCCCCGAAGTCATCGCCGCCGGCCTGAGCTGGTTCAGCAAAGTCGTCCCCAAAGTCGTCATCACCAAACCCGTCATCGTCAGGTGCCTTGTCCCCTGCTTCGGCAAATCCGTTGTCATCGAACCCATCATTTTCAACAGGCTTCTCCTCTTTGTGATCAAAGCTGTCAAAGCTGGCGCCGTCTTTCTTGTCATCTTCTGGCTCGACCTTGTTCTCGACCTCTTGACTGGGTTCCGGCTCGTCGAACTGATCCTCTGAGTCTTCCTTCTTTGTATCTTGGTTCTCAGGCTCTTCGCTGGCATCCTCAAACTCGTCTGCTTTGGGTCCTTCTTCTTCTGTAGTATCGCCGTCTTTTGATTGCTCCTCCTCGTGCTTCTCATCTTCCGCCTCTCCATCTTTAGCCTGCTCAGTCTTGACCTCTACATCCTCCACTTCCTTGAATTCATTTTCATCGGCGGCTTCGTCGGCATTTTTGGCGTTGTGTTGTACGACATCGTCATACGCGTCATCGTTCGCCTCCTCGCTGGTACCCTGCTCCTTCTCTAGGAGACTAGGTCCTAGGGAGGGCAACTCAGAGGATGGCTGGTCTAGATCAGATGACGAATCTCTAGAATGTATCGACGCGGGACTCTTTAATGCAGGTGGTATTGGTGTATCTACGCAGGAAAACGTAAAGTCAATACAAAGGAGATCTTGTATAATTGCTGGCTCAAAAACAAACAGGCATGTGCGTGTGAATGTGTGGCTAGAAAGAAGTGCTACGCATCCGTACCATTGTCACCACCCTTCTCATTCTCGATCTTCTGTCCATCCGCCTTGACAAGCACGTCGGGAGGACTGTCAACCCTGTGTCTCGCCTCGATCTCCGGGTGGGTGACGGCACCGGTGCTATCAGGCGTCTCCTCCACTACAGTCTTGGGAATGGGGCGTCCGCCTGGAGTGGACGGCCGGCGCTCGTCATGCTCCTCGGTCGAGAGCTTGCTGTCCGGGTCTGGGATAATGGCAAACTCATCCGGCTTCGCGTCTCCTTCCCTCAAAGCATATGCCTTTGTCCCTGGGACCTCTCCATACGCCGGCTTGTCGTCTACTCTCTCGACTCTTGTTCGCGGAATGGGCGAGGACGGAGCCTTGGGGGAAGAGATGGCATCGGAGTAGTGGTCTTCGGTGTCGGAGCCTGTTGGCGCGTAGAGATGGTTAGTTGGACATCTTTGGAAAGGAACTCTCCAAGTTCCATCAGCTGTACCTACCAGGTAGCTCATGAGCGCCGGGGTCCATGGTCCCCTGCCTCTCGGGAGGCGACAGACTGGCTCTGCGCGAAGCCATTGTGATCTCGAAGCGTAGTTGCGGTGGTCTATACGATCAAAGAACAAGAGGATTTCCGACTATGGGGAGTACTGTAGCGCAGAGGTGTATATGGTAGGTAGAAAGCAAGATACGTATATGAAAATGGGAAGATCGGGATCGGGGATCGGGGGGCAAGGTGAGGAGTGATGTAGTTGCTGTGGGGGGATGTTCACTAAGACGGTGATATGGATCAACGAGGGGGAGTGAGCCAACTCTTATACTGCAGGAGATAGGTCAATGTCAAATCAAGGTTGGGTATGCACACAGTCGTTGTGTGGCATCTCAATGTCCAGACGATGGACAATGTGTGGAGAGAGTCGAGAGAAGGAACAGTTTCCGGATGGCCTAGAACATGGGGTAACCACCACCCAAGCATCCGGATTCCAAGACAACAGTGACCGCAGTGCTTGCTTCGCCCTGCCCGCGTGGCTTTGGTACGGTGCTACCGCTGTGTACGGATACTCGCTGCGTAATGTGCTGCACGGGACGGTCCAGTCAGATGCCAGAGCATCAAACCAGCACGAGGAGGTCCGCCCCGTCGTCATTCCCTCGAGCTGCCGTCAAGCCACACATTGATCGCCCGTGCACCCGTTAGCCAGATGTGAGATGAGGCTGCACTTCACCTGGGGCTGACTGCTTCACAACGGGAAATGCCCCTGCTTGGCCTTGCGCGCCCCAGAAGGGAAAAGCCCAGGCGCGCTGCAGCACCTCCAAAAAAAGGCCTGTCGCGAAAGGAACCTTGACAACCTCGCAAACAGAGAGTGACGCTTGCACTTTCTTTGCATTCTCCAATCCACGCCCAACCAAAGTCCACTCCACAAACGGATTTCGAACCGACGACGTCCAAACTCGCGATCCGATACCACGGCTGGACCATTGCATCAATTACCCAAACCGGCATCGCGCCCATCTTCCTCGCATTTTACCATTTGTTGCTTGGGTTGCCGCGCTCCCTGTTGTTGAGGTAACCGCAACAGCCTTGGGAAGTGGGACGCTGTTGTTGACTGTAGCATTTTTGTCGACGACTACCGACCTAACCACCAACAACCAAACCCCGAAACCTCGACATAATATCGTCACCCTCACATAATCGCAACCATGTCGTTCTTCGGTACACCAAGCTCCAGCGCGGCCTCGGGCCAACCAGCAACAACTGCCACATCCGGTGGTATTTTCGGAGCCTCATCCTTCGGCACCCCAGCAGCGAGCTCGACACAGCCGGCCGGTGGCTTGTTTGGTGCTAAGACTACAGATGCGCCAAAACCTGGAGGACTATTCGGAGCCAATACCACCTCGACTACACCTTCACTTTTCGGCGCTGCTTCCAACCCTGCTGGAGGCAGCACGACGGCTCCCGCGGGCTTGTTTGGAAACACCACTGCCAACACATCCACAACCCCCGCTGCTGGTGGTTCGAACCTGTTCGGCGGCGGAGCCAGCACCACACCCGCAACAGGGGCTCCTTCGGGAGGTCTGTTTGGAAACAATGCTTCTTCTTCGGCTACCGGTGGTCTCTTCGGAGCTGGCGCCAACAGTCAGGCGACGCCGGCCAAGACCTCGTTTGGAATAGGATCGACTACCCCCGCCGGCGCACCACCTGCTGCTGATGCCTCCAAGGCCGCGCCCTCTCTCTTCGGTGCTACCACGCCTGCGTCCGGCAACCTCTTTGGAGGAGGAGCCTCGAGTACCCCGACCACAACCGCTGCCCCTACCTCGGGAACAACACCATCTCTCTTCGGAGCGAAGCCAGCTGAGACCACTACCTCTGGCACCACTTCTGGTCTCTTTGGCGCCAAGCCAGCTGAGACTACATCTAGCACAACTCCCGCGACAACAGCCACTCCCGGATCTACTCTCTTCGGCGCGAAGCCTGCGACCAGCGGCGGCAGCCTGTTTGGCGCAGCCTCAACAACCCCGGCTACGACATCGACCACGACCACCACAGCACCAGCAACTTCCGGCCTCTTTGGTGCCAACACAAGCAAGCCGGCCGAAGCAGCGAAGCCAGCTACGGGTGGTCTGTTTGGCGCAACTCCCTCTACCTCAGCTCCTACCACCTCTACCACCACTGCTGCCTCCGGCGGCCTGTTCGGTGCCAACAAAGATGCTACCACTACCACTACTGCCCCAGCCTCAGGAAGCCTGTTCGGGTCGACTACGCCTGCGATGACCACAACTACGGCGCCCGCTACTTCGTCTTCGACTACTACTAGCGGCCTCTTCGGTGCGGCCGCCAGCAAGCCCGCCACCACCACAGCGGCTACCACTACTGCCAGTGGGAGCACCACCGCCACTGCTGGAACCACCAGCAGTCTTTTTGGAGGAGGAGCCAAGCCTGCGGACACCACTACCTCGACAACCGCCAACAACACCACTACCGCCGCCGGCACCAGCAGCAGCACCGGCAACCTCGCCTCCACAACCACCGGCCCTACCTCTACTCTCCCGCGGTTGAAGAACAAGACGATGGACGAGATCATCACCCGCTGGGCCACCGACCTCTCCAAGTACCAGAAGGAATTCAAGTCGCAAGCCGCCAAGGTCGCCGAATGGGACCGCCTCCTGGTCGAGAACGGCGAGAAGATCCAGAAGCTGTACACCAGCACGTACGAAGCCGAGAAGGCCAGCAACGAGATCGAGCGCCAGCTTTCGGGCGTCGAGTCGCAGCAGGACGAGCTGACCGCGTGGCTGGACCAGTACGAGGCGCAGCTGGAGGAGCTGTTCAAGAAGCAGCAGCTTGGGTCCGGCTCCAGCGGCGAGCAAAAGGCTGCCGGCGGCGGTAACGACGGGTTGGGTCCCGATCAGGAGCGCGAGAGGACGTATAAGCTTGCGGAGAAGCTGACGGATAGGCTGGATGAGATGGGCAAGGATTTGGCCAAGATGATTAAGGAGATTAACGATATGAGTGGCTCGTTGAGCAAGGGGAGCAAGCCTGATGATCCGGTATGTTTTTTTTTTTTTTTGTACTTTTGTTTACTTTTCCCTTTTTCTCTCCGACCTGAATTGGAACAGTCAGTCACTAACAGACTTCACAAACAAACAAACAGCTCAGCCAAATCGTCCGTGTCCTCAACGGTCACCTCACCCAGCTCCAATGGATCGACCAGAACGCCGCCGCTCTCCAAGCCAAGGTGGTCGCTGCCCAAAAGGCTACCAGCGGCATGGGTGCCCACAATGGTGTCAACGAGTCGGATGCTGCTCAGAGCTTTTACCGCTCGTACAGGGGCGGTGGTGCTTACAGGTGAAGGAAGGGCTTTTAGTGTAAACCATGAAGAGAAGAAGAAAGAGGAACTAGAAGGCGGCGAAATGTGTTTTGATTACTACCCAACTGCTGAAGTTTGCTTGAGAGAAAGTTCACATGGGATGGGGTGGGGGGTTCTTGTGTTGTATGAACATGTTTAGTATGTCTGGCAGATGTGGCTGGCTGGGTGATTGGTTGGTTGGCTGGTTGAGAGAAACTAACTCATGCTCATGTTCTAAGCCCAACATCAAAATAAACAATGGAAGGTTGAAAAATGCATGCATGGTCTGAAAACGAAGGGTGTTACATCAGGAACGAACGGGTTGACGTTTTCCGGTTTAGACGTCTAGGAACGAGTTTCTCGAGATAACTTAACACGTAGGAAACTCCGGGTGAACAATGCTGGACGGTGGTTCTTGCTCTAATTTTAAACGTTTGGGGACTGGACTGCGTTCATGTGATATCTCGATCCGTACTTAGTTTGTAGGACAAGGCGCTGTTCTTCCGTATGTTGCTTATTGGTTCTGTCAACCCTCCAGAACGGCAACATGTCTGTTTCCCCCAAGTTCCGAAGTTTGGTTGCGATGTGACAAGTTGATCCTCTCCTCACTGCTCTTAACTCGTCCATCCATTCCGTAGCTTGAAAACAACAAGCGTCCGGTCTCAAATGCTTCCAGTTTAGCCCTTGAAGTTATCACTCGGCCTTCGTCCCGTTGTGAGGCTCTCGTAGTCTTTTAGTCCGTGTGCTTTCGATCATTGATCACGGGAAAGTCGCTATATTGCTACAGGGTAGTGGTAGAGTAGTGTGTGGTATAAGATATGATGAGCGTATCATCTCAACGCCGCCCGCCGCAGCATCCAATTCCAATCCTTCCTCCCAAAAGTTTCGTGTGATCCCATCCACTCATTTCATTGTATTCATACTGCGTAGTGGTAGTAGTAGTAGTGGTAGGCGTCGCGCGCGGGGAAAATGATAGAAGAAGAGAAAAAAGTTTGTTTTATGGTATTGAGTTTGATTCGTTTAGTTGCGCTCGCCGCCCTGCTCCTTGGTGATCTCGTCACTGGGTTTTTTTTTCTCAAGGTCAGCCAATTGTCCTCTCAACACTTATACACTTATTGCGAGTTCCTGAAGGCGCTGGGGGACAGAACCCAGAAGCCGAGAACAACAGGCCGTTGCGCAGGAGGCGTGTGTGGGCGGATGTCTTACATGTGATCAGAAAGAGTCTGGAGGTGCTTCTGCTGCTCGCTAAGCTTCTTCTTGAGCTCGAGGAGCTTCTCCTTCTCGCGCTGGCGGATGGCAAAGTCCTCGTTGGCCTTCTCGCGGCGCTGGAAAGCGTCACTGGAGGAGGTATGATGTCAGCGGACTGAGCTAGCATTGATTGACTGTCTCCACGTGCGCGCGCGCGCAGACGCGCAGAGCAGAGGAGCAGAGGCAACAAAAACTCACCCCTGGCCGCCGGTCTTGGGGGGAGCACCGGTCTCACCGGCGAAAGCGCGGGAGGTCGTCGCAAAGGCCCGGGAAACGGTAGGGCGAGCGAGCTTGGAGACGGTGGTACGGAGCATCTTGATGGTTGGTTTGGTGGTTTGGTTGGACTAGAGTGACGTGTGTTAAGCTTTAGCGGATGGGGTCTCTTTTCTTG
Source organism: Neurospora tetraspora (assembly GCF_033439725.1). Classification (NCBI taxonomy): domain Eukaryota; kingdom Fungi; phylum Ascomycota; class Sordariomycetes; order Sordariales; family Sordariaceae; genus Neurospora; species Neurospora tetraspora. Next base: position 7,871,096 of record NW_026944383.1, read on the forward strand.
GGTTCGCGTGTAAGAGAGAGGTTCGTCGGATGGATTAATTAAGAGTTGATTGTATGTATGGGAGAAGATGTATAATAGCAATTGGAAGTCGCGAGAGTTGGGGTAAGCTACCTTTCTATAGGATCGTCAAGCTAGAGTTAGCTGTCAGTGCGATTACGTTGTGTAGGAGATGGTGATCCAATTGCGTACACTTGTTTGGGATGGCCTGATCAAAACTGGAGACTGGAGTTCGGGACGGGGATGGAGCTTCTCGGGTGAGCATGGACGTCGAAGCTCCGTTCTCCAACGAATGTCGTCGCGGGTTGGGGGTTGGCGGGGACAAGGCTCAAGGCTCGTGGCTTGCCGCTTGCTCCGCCTGTCCGCTGCCGGCTCAGCTGTGGCAGTCGTTGACACTTCAACGGGCCCGACTGGCAGTTGGCGGCTTTACTGCAACCGGGCTGGATCCGACAAAGTTCACGCCTGAGGCAGCAGTTTGTTGCTATTCTTTGCGCAAACCCAAGCTTGGCATGCTCGACCCCACTGCCCCGCCAAAATCTGACCCCTCTTCCCACTTTCAGCTGTCTTGCTGGGAGGTAACGAATGACGCATCAGGGGGTCTGAAAGCAATCATGATCTGGAGTCAATCAATGGAGTCCAAGACAACAACAAACGGAACTCTCTGTCTTTTGTCAACAAACGGACTGACAAAAGACTGTCTCATTCATTGATGCTGTGACTTTGCAAGCACGCAAGAAGTAGGGCAACTTTGCAACCTGAACGCCACCACCTGCCGTGAACACACTCGGCAGTGAGATGTTGGTTGCGCGACCGGCGCAAGCGGGCGGCTCTGTGGGTTGCACAACCCAAACTCGGGGTCCCATTGAACCCTCCAGCCGTTCCAGCCCGAATTCTGTATCCTTCCTTCTGAGTGCCTCCATGAACGGCCTGCCCTCCAGCCTTCTTGCATCATACTACCAAACTCCATCGAGCCGGAGATCATGGTGTTCCTGACGTTCGTGAAGGGCCTTGGGATTGAGCAGGGTCAGACAAGGGATCCTGGGTGGACTCCATCCTCTCAATCATAAATGCGGGCCCATCCCTGTCCATCGAGGTCTGGACAGCGACTTTACGGCGAGAGGGATGAAGCTCAGCTGAATGGTATGGGAACGGTTACATCTGAAGGGCGACAAAATGTAGGGCGAGACCCGGATGTTCTAGATGGCTTCAGCGTGAGCGTATGAGCAGGGAGGTCTCCTGAAGTTGATACCATTAACAAGACAAAAGTCGTGGACCGTGAGACCGATCCTTGATGCTGTGGCCAGGCGAGCCAGGGTCTTGTTTACGCCCCCGGAATTTAAGGACATAGGGGATGGACAGGTGGAATCCGAGCGGTTGGTTTACTATGGAGTTGTTACTATGGAGTTGTAGCCGTGGAGAGAAGCGCATAATCGAAACGTGGGCACCTTATGCGAACATGATGTTTCGAACAAGCTGGGCTTATCAGACGGGTGGTTTCACGGAACAATGTAGGGAGCGGCAACCAAGTTCCAATCGCGTCAATCATGGCATCAGTTGCATTCATGAGCCCAGGTTGACGGGATGAAAATAGGGCTGTTGAATACCACCAGGAAGGGGCTGACGGTGGTGTTTGTGACTGCCACGACAGTAAAGACTGAGAGCACTGGACATTCGGGTCATCACTCATCAGAGTTTTTCAAGAAGCAACGTCGTGTCTCCTTTCGGCCTGGTTTATGAGCCGTTAACGGTCGTCGTTCGCTGGCATATCCGGCAGGGCTGCCCGGGTGCTGTTTGGGTTGGGGGTCAAACAGGGAGCGGGCTGGGCTTGCTGTAGGGGAGCTTGGAAGTCACTGCAAGCAACACTGTTCAGGTTGTGATGGAATGGAAGCGACGAGAGCCATCACCTCAGGTCCGGGTCCGTCCGCGATAGTGACTGAGACTCAGAGAGGGTAAGTGACGTACTTGGCAAAAGTGAAGCTGCAATCCAATCCCGTCCCCCAACCTCAAGGCAGCAGAGGTGGTGTCACGTGGTGGGATTCTCCCATTCACTCCCTACAACTAGGCCGCCATCACGCCCACAGTGGGTGAAGCAGGCCCATAGCATCGATCAGAACCCAAAACAGGCGGAGGCGTGCGTGGCCGTGCAAGCCTCGCCCCGGCGGTTCCTCTCACTTCCACTTCAGTGTCGCACTCACTTTCCCCTTCCCTGCCTTACTGCACCCCCTTCCCTCATTTCCAACTTTGCATCCCAAAACCACTCTGCCTGTCCATTTCCTGCTTCTTTTTCCCAACGACCGAGCGAAATCCACTTCTTCACCACCAAAGCCTCTGCTAATTCCCCCATCGCGAATCTACAACCGCCTTACCGTCTACTCTAATATCTAACCAGGTATGTATGAAGACACACTGCTTCTCCGCTTCCTCCCTCTCCCTGCACCGTGGGCATGGGCATCAGCTGCACACGCACCCGCTCGCTATCCGCTGCTCCTCTCGTCCACCACCCGCTGTCGTCATCGCGATGCGACAAGGCCATATCTTTGTCATCCCCGGCGCTGCCATCGACGGCGGCCGCACTCATCGCATCCGAGCTTTGACTTGAACCGGAGGGACACAGGACCGGTTCAAGACGGCCGCTCAGGAGGTGCTGCCCAGCCTGCGCATACCCCACCGTTGGCCGCAAGTCTATTTCGACATTCGATCGACACACCGCGGGATTCCAAAGTTAGAACACAAAGCGCCGCTCACTTTGGCCTCACTTTGTCTGTCGGCGACCAAGGGCTTCTTTCGTCGCGGCGCGCATTGCTGTTCTGCCTTACACCTCCTTTTCGCTGTCCCGCCTTGATATCTACCCCGCCATTTCTGTCACCCGCGCCCTCACATTGGCCCGCCCCTTAATCACCTACAACACCACATCCAAGCAATTCCACAAGCTAACACACGACATCTCAGAACTTCACAACACCGCCAAAATGGGTCACGAGGATGCTGTCTACCTTGCCAAGCTCGCCGAGCAGGCTGAGCGCTACGAGGGTACGTTAAATCAATCAATGCCCGATGCCGACCGACCGAGACTGATGGGTTTCGCTGTACAGAGATGGTCGAGAACATGAAGATCGTCGCCTCCGAGGACCGTGATCTCACCGTTGAGGAGCGCAACCTCCTTTCCGTCGCCTACAAGAACGTCATCGGTGCCCGCCGTGCCTCGTGGAGAATCGTCACCTCCATCGAGCAGAAGGAGGAGTCCAAGGGCAACTCTACCCAGGTCAGCCTCATCAAGGAGTACCGCCAGAAGATTGAGAGCGAGCTTGCCAAGATCTGCGAGGACATCCTCTCCGTTCTTGACCAGCACCTCATTCCTTCCGCCACCACTGGCGAGTCCAAGGTCTTCTACCACAAGATGTAAGCATATATGATTCGCTTAGCTTACCGCTCTCTAACCCCCGCAATAGGAAGGGTGACTACCACCGTTACCTTGCCGAGTTCGCCGTTGGCGACAAGCGCAAGGACTCCGCCGACAAGTCGCTCGACGCCTACAAGAACGCTACCGACGTTGCCCAGACCGAGCTTCCTCCCACCCACCCCATCCGCCTCGGCCTTGCCCTCAACTTCTCCGTCTTCTACTACGAGATTCTCAACGCTCCCGACCAGGCTTGCCACCTCGCTAAGCAGGCCTTCGATGATGCCATTGCTGAGCTCGACACATTGAGCGAGGAGAGCTACAAGGACTCCACCCTCATCATGCAGCTCCTCCGTGACAACCTTGTGAGTACACCCGACGAGGTTGGATTCGGTTGAACGACGCTGACAGTTTTACAGACTCTCTGGACCTCTTCCGAGGCCGAGGCGCCCGCCGCTCAGGGTGAGGCTGCCACCGAAGAGCCCAAGGCTGATGCCCCTGCGGCGGAGGAGCCCAAGGCCGAGTAAAGAGGTAGCGGATACGTTTCCTTTTTAGTCTCATGATGTGATAATTCCCTGGCAGAAATCTTGGCAAGTCCACGGTGGAAATGGTGTCTTTGGAGTGTCGGAATGGAGATCCCCCAAGTACTTTTGCATGTTTTACGCAGATACACAACACAGCAATCCAAGAATAAGTGGACGATTCCCCCAATATGAAAGAGGGCTAGAAGGTGGCAGAGCAGAGCACCTTGGAGGTTTTCCTTTTCGTCTCGGTATCGTCATGTCTTTTAGACTAGTACGCTGGGAAGTCGTGAACACATCACCAAACCAAAATCTACCCCCTTTTCTCGAGCAAGATCTCGAGCAGACACTTTTACACTCTCACGCTGGGCGTACCAGTCAAGAACCAGGCCGATGATCAATAGTCATAGGTAGGAATATCTTAACATTTACGGGAAAAAGTTTAGTTCAGGCATTCCATTGCCGACTCAAATCAACCCTTCTACACACTACCATCTTTCAGATCAATTCAGACCAAATGTGTGATTTCCGTTCATGCTTCTACCTCCCTCTGAGCCGGTGGTGCTGCAAATCATGGTACATGGGGTATCTTTTTGAGTGAGCATATCAACATCAACGTTCCCTGTCAAACTTTAACTCATCGCTTATTACATATGTGATGCCGTATCCCTCAATACCACCACAGCCCCTCCTCTACTTCATTGATCCCTTCCAACCCCGCCCGCTCCCTCCTCGGCGTTCCCAATCAACCACCTTCTGAGTCCTCCTAGACATGCCACCCAACTACCTCTTCCCCTCCTCGCCCTCCTGCTCATCCTCGACTTCATCCTCCCCCTCCTCATCCTCAGCAACAACATAACAAACCCGCAACCAAATCGTACAATCCGCGCACTGAACCAACACCTCCCCCAAATCCGCATTCTCCTCCAGATCTTCCTCCGTCAAAGCGAAACCCCGCTCGTTGCCGCATCGGCAGGAGCGGTACCACGTGTCTTTCCCATTATTATCTGTCTCAACGAAAACCATATCGTCTAGGTCGATCGTGTCGATACCCGTTTGGAAATCTTGTTCCCTGGCATGGCTGCTGGCATGGTGGGAGGAGGTAAAGGAAGAGCGGGAAGCAGTGCGAAGGGCGGCGTCGTATTGGGTCCGGAGGGAGGGAGAGGAGAGGGTGGTGTAGGCATGGGAGATTTGGTCTATTGTGTAGAGGGGTTTTGAGTGTCCGTTGGAGTTGGAGTTGGAGCTGGGGTTGGGGTTGGCATTGGGGGTGGACTGCTGTTGCTTTTGGTGGGAGTGTTGAGTGGACTTGTCCGGGTGGTGGGTGAGGAGGGCGCGGCGGTAGGCTTGTTTGATTAAGGCGGGTGTGAGGTCGGAGGTGGGCGAGAGGGAGAGGATTTCGTAGAGGGTTGGTTGGGACATTTTGGCCGTTTCAGGTTGTTATGTGAGGTTGGCTGAGTTGATTTAGTGATTTGGTGTATGAGGCCAGGAGGTGAGTGGTGGTGGTGGTGGTGGTGGACCGGTTCCGGCTGAGATGTTGAGAGTTGTGTGTGTAAGTGGTGAAAGATTGGTATGAGTCCCCTCGAGTCCCAGGAGAAAACTTTGTATCCCGCAATCACGTGTCTCTTTGCGCTGCCTTAATTGATACTGCTCGTCCTCCAGCAGAAAAGTTGACTTGACAGTAGAGAGGCAGCGAGGCGTGATGTGTTGGTTTACTGGCGTGGTGGTTGATTCTATGTGTGTGCCTGATATCGTGAAGTGAGTTGTTCAGAGAAACAAATTCTGGGGAAATTTTACTGCACCGTTAAAACACATTACCTCGCCCTCCAACCACAGTGGGGAACTCCTCCATCTTATAAGACGCCAAAAGACGTTTGGTCAACAACGGGAAAACGAAACCACATGGCATCCCCTTCCAATGGCTTGAAATTTGTTGTACATTGTTGGTGATGATACAGTCTATGGACATGGCAGTGACTCTCGTAATCTTCCCGACAAGCGACAACGACCGATCGCTTATTTGGGGAACTTGGTCCAGTTCCTCTTGCCAACCTGTAGTAAACCCCAATGTCAGATAAAGTCCAAGCCGCAAGAGTTCTGGTGCAATTACCTTCTTCCATTCCCGGATAAGGTCGGGCATAGCCAACATGGCCTCTCTCCTCTTCTCCATCCTGTATGCGAAGTCCCCAGTCAGTGAACCACTTTCTCCCAAGCAGAGGTTCGACAACGTACTTGGCAACCAGTGTCCTTTCGTGCTTGTGACCCTTGACCTTCTCTCCAACACCGGTACCCTTGACACGGAGACCGAGCTCGACTCTCTTCCGTAGCTTCTCCTCGTTGAGCTTGCGGGTGAAGGGCAGCAGCTCCTCGACGCCGTGTTCCTGGGCCAGCTTGACGAGCTCGGCCTGTCGCCTGAGCGAGTACTTGGGGTTGTGCCACTTTCCGGTGATTGGGTGCTTGGTGGGCATGAACGGGTTCGGGCTCTCCTCCTGGTAGGGCGTCTTGTGCGTCTCGGGGTCGGCGCCGGCGGGCAGGATCGAGGCCGGGGGGTACCGGGCCAAGAAGGTGCGCAACCGCGGTGGGAGCGAAAGCGCCAGCTGGACGTGCTGCTTCACCGTGGCCGCCATGGTGAAGATGTGTGAAAGTCGATCGACCGGCCTGCTGGCGGTGGTATGTCGGTCGAGGAGGTGGGTTTGTCGTAGGTGACAGGGTCCGGATTGCTCGAACCGGAACGGGAACTTTGCGATCAATCAATCGGCCGACCCCAACTGCGAAAAAGTTCCAGGGCGCGAAACCGTAACGACCGACGGCCGGAAATTGCACGTTAAACCCTAACCCGATTCTTGAACCCCCGCGTTAAGGCGCGGCATGTGGAGACCCTTTAACAGGCACGACAGGGATCACCGACGGCGTGGCGCTACCAACCGTGACTTAACAACTTTTGGGCGGGTCGAGAACTGCTGCACCGCTGCACCCCAGAAGTTCGCCATAGCAACCAAATTCCCAAACCCAGAACTGCTTGGAAATCAACAGTAACTGAACAAGTTTATATCACATTTTATTCTCGCAAGTCCTTTCACGACCCGATCCTCATCCCATCAACAACCCTAGACGTTACCACGATGAGCACGACATCAAGACGGGAACCCCCAGACCTGGCAGCATTGCTGCGCAAGAAGAAGGAGGAGGAAGCTGCCGCTGCGAAACCCAGATTCATCCCCAAAAAGGAACGAGAGAGGCTGGAGGCTGAGAAGAAGGCAAAGGAGGAAGAGGAACGTAAACGCAAGGAAGAATCTAAGTCTCAACCAAATGGCATTTCCAACGGCAACCGCATGGACGGCATCCAGAGCCATCACCACCACAACCCCCAACGAAACATCCCAACGGGTCCCAAGGCGATGCGGTACGACGATGACCGGGGACTTAACGGCATGAGCAATGGCCGAGATTACAGAGACAATCGCGACAGCAGAGACAACCGAGACAGGAACCAACGCGGCGCAAAACGCGGTGCACCCAACGATGACGAAGAGAAGCGAGTTAAGATGGAGAAGAACGACGAGGCAGAGCTGCGCGCCCGCTACATGGGACCAGTAGTCAACCAATCCACATTCTCAGCCAAGAAGAAGAGGAGGAGGACGGCAGCGAACAAGTTTAACTTTGACTGGGATGCCGATGACGACACCAGCCGACCATTCGACCCCATTTACGCAGAGCGTCAAGAGCCTCTGGTCCGACTTGGTGGCTACGAGATGACGGAAGACATGGTGATGCGAAAGGCAGAAGCCATCCGTCGTGGCGATCCCGAGACGGGTGAGGAGCGCGCCAGGCAATATCTCGAACAACACAGACGGATCAAGGAGATGGAACAGCGCAAGAACCTGGGCAAGCACTGGTCCGAGAAGAGGCTGGAAGATATGAAGGAGCGCGATTGGCGTATCTTCAAGGAGAACTTTGGCATTGCTACCAAGGGTGGTGCCATTCCCAACCCCATGCGCAGTTGGGAAGAGTCCACGCTGCCTAGGCGTCTACTCGACATTGTCAAGAACGTGGGTTACGACGAGCCGACGCCTATTCAGAGAGCTGCCATTCCCATCGCCCTTCAAGCACGCGACTTGATCGGTGTGGCCGTGACGGGTTCCGGTAAAACTGCAGCTTTCTTGCTGCCTCTACTGGTTTACATCTCCGAACTACCACCTCTTACCGAGTACAACAAGAACGACGGTCCATATGCCCTTATTCTGGCGCCGACAAGAGAACTGGTACAACAGATTGAAAGTGAAGCCAAGAAATTTGCTACACCTCTCGGGTTTACGGTCGTCAGTATTGTCGGTGGTCATTCGCTTGAAGAACAAGCGTTTGCTCTACGAAACGGCGCCGAAATCATTGTCGCCACACCTGGTCGTCTAGTGGACTGTCTGGAGAGACGTCTGCTCGTTTTCTCTCAGTGTTGCTACACCATCATGGATGAAGCCGATCGCATGATCGACCAGGGTTTCGAAGAGCCCCTTACGAAGATCTTGGATGCCATGCCGGTAACCAACGAAAAGCCAGATACCGACGATGCGGAGAACCCGCAACTGATGAGCCGTTATGTGGACGGCAAAGATCGCTACAGACAGACCATGATGTACACGGCTACCATGCCTCCAATCGTGGAGAGGATTGCCAAGAAATACCTACGTCGTCCGGCCATCGTCACCATCGGTAACGCTGGCGAGGCCGTTGACACGGTCGAGCAGCGCGTTGAGTTCGTGGCCGGCGAAGACAAGCGCAAGAAGCGTCTGCAAGAGATCCTCAACTCCGGGCAGTTCAAGCCGCCCATCATTGTCTTTGTCAACATCAAGCGCAACTGCGACATGGTGGCGCGCGACATCAAGGGTATGGGTTACTCGGCGGTTACTTTGCACGGTTCTAAGACGCAAGAGCAGCGCGAGGCAGCGCTGGCGTCGCTGCGTAACGGGCAGACGGACATCCTAGTGGCCACCGACTTGGCGGGTCGTGGTATCGATGTCCCCGACGTCTCGCTGGTTGTCAACTTCAACATGGCTACCAACATCGAGTCCTACACGCATCGTATCGGTCGTACGGGTCGTGCGGGCAAGAGTGGTGTGGCTATTACCTTTTTGGGTCCGGAGGATAATGATGTGTTGTATGACTTGAGGCAGATCATCTCCAAGTCTTCCATCTCCAAGGTGCCGGATGAGCTCAGGAGGCATGAGGCCGCTCAGAACAAGCCGCAGAAGGGACAGAAGAAGTTGGAGGAGAGCAATGGGTATAGTGGAAAGGGCGGGTCATGGAATTAGTACATTATCAAGTGGATGTTGTTGTAATGTTGTATGCATATCATTATCTTGTTGAGAAGATGTCAAGTTAACAGCATGGGATGGGTAAGATGCATAGGAGTACCGGAGATGGTTTGAGGGATTTAATCATATATCCATCTTTTCCATAGCGATTCCGGGCCCGGCCGCGTACGTACAGTATATGATATGCAAGTGAAGAAACGGTGAGGGGCCAAGGGAGAGCCCCGGAGAGGAGTGGTTGAGGTTGCAGTGGAGATGTTAACCCAACGTTTCCGAGGTTATCAGATCATCAGATAATCTCGCCAAGCATCGGCCATGCCAGGGCACCCAAGATTCAGCGGCATCTGTTCGCCCTGTTCGCCCCGCCAGCGCCCCCCTCCAGCAGGCCCGTTCTGGCGCTGAATCCGCTGAAGTTGGCGAAACTGGCAAAGACTGGGTGCTAGGCGGGTCTTGGCCCTGCAACGCGACTGCTCCTGGACTCGAAACCGCGCCAGTTTCTCAGATTTCTTTGACCAAAATTTTGCAGAACGAAAATCCACAAAATCCACTCCTTCTCGACGTTCGTCTCCTGCCGTCTCCGGTCACTGTGGGACGGGGTCCTGTCCTGTCGTTCGCTGCGTGCTGCGGGCTGCCTGCTGTTGTTAACGGTGACACACGCGCCGGTTCCCGATGATCGATTGTATCGATCCCGTCACCTTTGCAGACAGAAGGTTTGTGATGACTTCTCTCGCTCTGTCTCTCCATCGAGTTGAACCCCGGACAATATTTCCTTCTTTTTCAGATACGGTTACAAGGGCATTGTGGGTAATACACTATTAGAACTGACTGCCGGTCTAGTATAAGTGAGGGTTTTTGTACCCTTGATACTTTTTTTGTGCTGTTGATGGTGGGAAATTTTGTCAACCACAAGGCGCATACTCCAAAAAAACAATGGATGAACCATGATCTCCATCTTCCGTCTCTCTTCAGGACTTCACCACATGTCAATCGACTCAAATCTTTACCATTCACTTGAAACACTTTGCTCAACAGGCTCCGCTCTTGGTCTTCCGTTCTTCGGACTCTTTACCCGTGGACCCAAATAAGGTTTCCTTATCATCGGTGGTGATCCCTGAAATAGTCCCAAGTCGAGAACGGTGACCCCGAGGATTCACAGAAACGGACCCTCGTCCTACACCCGGACACCATCTTCCCCTTCACTTCCACTTTTTGTTCCATAAACCTTTGCCCGCAACCTTTTTTCCCCCTTGCTTCATCTTGAGCAAACATAGACTTTGACCGTTTCTTCTTTTCCTCTTCCCTGAATCAACCACGACTTCAAGCCATATTCTTACCCCTCATATAGACCACGAGTCAAGAAGAAGTGAAGGCATCTCGGCATCCCTGATCACAGCCAACAAAGTCACACAGGCGCATCGCGCATCACCCACCGTCAACGACCTCCGTGCCATCTCACGAGAGTCGACAGATCGCAGAATCGCAAAACGCCTCCTTGGGCGCAAACTGCATAACATCTTAATTACCGGCTAGCTTCTCACGTCGTTTGCGACGGGGGATTGGTCAGGTCTCATCACCCACTCTTCAACCTCAACTTTTGTTCTCCCTAACCACAGCCCTCATCATCATAATGGACTCCGTACCAGCTCAAGCCCACCAGGGCTTGAAGGAAGCGGGTGCTGCTTCTGCTTCTCACCTCACATCTACCACATCTCTACCGACCAAGGTTGAGTCACGAACAGCAGTGATGGAGGCTCTCGAGGATATCGTCTATGGTTCAGTACGTTCACTCACCTACGTCTACAAACTCTTGGCCACTTACTAACACGGACTGTAGGCCGCCGGCATCGTAGGCAAATACATCGAATACCCCTTCGACACCGTCAAAGTCCGTCTGCAATCCCAGCCCGACCACCTCCCACTCCGGTACACCGGTCCCCTCGATTGCTTCCGCCAATCCATCCGCGCCGACGGTTTCCTCGGTCTCTACCGGGGCATCACTGCGCCCCTTGTCGGCGCCGCCCTCGAGAATTCCTCCCTCTTCTTCTTCGAGCGCATCGGCCGCGGCCTCATCTACTCTTCGGGCTTTGCGCCTCGCGACTCCGAACTTTCTTTGTCCGCCCTCTGGTTCACCGGCGGTTTTGCCGGCGCCTTCACCAGCTTGATCCTGACGCCCGTCGAGCTAGTAAAGTGCAAGATCCAGGTCCCCGACGAACCCGGCGGAGCAGGAGGGGCGCAGCGGCGTGCCCCGTTGAAGCCGATCCCCGTGATCAAGGAGATCTTCCGGCACGAAGGACTGCGCGGGTTCTGGCATGGCCAGCTCGGCACGCTGATCCGCGAAGCAGGCGGTTGCGCGGCTTGGTTCGGCTCCAAGGAGACCACGTCCAAGTGGTTCCGGGAGCGGAACGAGCGCGCCCTGGTCAAGCGCGGCGGTAGCCAGGATGACGTGCTGGCGAGCAGGGAGAGGGCGCTGCCGCTTTGGCAGCAGGCGATCGCGGGCGCGTCGGCGGGTATGAGCTATAATTTCCTGTTTTTCCCGGCCGATACGGTCAAGAGCAGGATGCAGACGAGCCCGATTGGGGATAATGGAGGGGTGGGCGCGGTGCCCAAGAAGAGTTTTGGCGAGGAGGCGAGGGCGCTGTGGAAGCAGGCGGGCGTCAAGGGGTTCTATAGGGGGTGCGGGATCACGGTGTTGAGGAGCGCGCCGAGCTCGGCGTTTATCTTTATGGTGTATGATGGGTTGAAGAAGTATTTTCCTATGGCTTGAGTGGGGGTTGGTTGGGTCTTGACGAGGGTCAGACCGACTCCTGGAGGGAAAGGGAAAGATAAAACAAGAGAAGATGAGGGCCGTCAATGTTTGCTTGGGGGATCTAGAGCATAAGAAAGAAGGCGCAAGGGCCGGGAGAGAGAGAAGAAGAGGGAAAAACGGTCGGCGCAAAGTTATAGATGGGGTTGGTTGGTTGGAACTGGAGCGTTTGCATCTGTTTTACATCATTTCATTTCATGGAGGATTGATACCAAGATAGAAAAGAAGGAAAAACGGATTGTGGCTAAAGAGAGATAGATACCCAGGTATCTCAAAACGTTCAGTTACATAGAACGAGGGTTTTGGTAGACTAGTTTGCTTGCACATACAACAAAACTGGTTTAGAGCAACTTTGACAGCAGTGGTTTTCTCGTGCAAATATTTTGCAATTGGTATCACATCTCTCAAGTTCAACAACAGCGAGATGTGTGTTTCCCGTTTCACACAGGAGGGAAAGTCAAACCAACAACAACTTCCCGTCTCATTCAAACTAACACCAACCAAGCTAACTCGCTTGCTCTCCCATCACCCAACCCCCCTTTACAAATCCTTCCCCTGAGCCTTCTTCTTCCTCCTCTCCTCCTCACCCTTCCTAATCCTCTCCTCGCTAAAATCCCAATCATTCAAATACCCACTTCCCGCACTGAGGTACGTAGCAAAGCCCAACCAGCACACATACGGCACCATCAACCACCCCGCCAGCCGATCAATCTTTGTCCCCCATGTATACGCCAAGTAGGCATTAATCCCCACCAGCGCCGCGCAGTCCAATGTAGCCAGGATGGGACGACGAAGACCAAAAAACAGAGGCATCCAGATCAAGTTCAGACCGAGTTGGATGGTATAGAGTGTAGAGGTGTGGTAAGTTGTTGGAACTACGGATGGGTTATTGAGGAGAAGGGAAGGGGAGGAGGTGCCGATTTGGTAGGCCCGGTAGGAGGCGTAGCCCATCATGCCGTAGAGGAGGGTCCAGACGGGACCGAAGACGGAGGAGGGCGGGCGGAGGGGGGGTTGGGCGAGGGAGTGGTATGAACGTTTTGTGTCGGAGGCTGTTTTGAGGGGAAGAAGAAAGTGTTAAGGTAGTTTTTATATATATTTTTTTTAGAGAGAGAGAGAGAGCAAAAGGAGGAAAAGGAGGAAGGGGAGGGGGAAGAAGAGGACGGATGGACGGACCATGATTTGTGCCGAAGCCTACGGCTGTTCCCAAAGCTATGGGCAGAAGGATGGAGGCTGGTGCCGAGTTGAAGATGGAGGAGGGGAGGGTGAGCTGGGGGATGTAGCTCGTCATTTTTGAATGGCGGTTTGTTTTGGTGTTGTTTGTACACACAGTCTTGGATATATGTTGTGTTGTCAAGTTGATCAGAGAGATTGGAGAAAAGGACGGGTATCAATCCGAGTTATATCTTGCTCGGATTTGTCTCGTGTTGATATATGAATGAGAGAGAAAGTAGTGTTCACCTCATGTATAAGTCGGACGACTGACTACCTATGACGACATGGCCAGATTTGGAAAGTTCAGGGTCCGCCGCACGCTAACACTGTGCTGCTTGAGAGCGAAATGGGGGACCGTTAGAGCTGAATGTCTCCGTGGCATTGCTACTACCGCATCAACTCTCGAAATTGAGGTTCGGGTAAACACTTTAAGAGCAGGCATAAGCAGGGTTAAAGGTGTCGGTCAACTATGTACATGCTTCTTTACTGCTTCTTTATTCCTTTAACCCTGCTTATGCCTGCTTAAAAAGTGTTTACCCGAACCTCAATTTCGAGAGTTAATGCGGTACTCTGTTGGAATTATTTTGCTATTTGCATCAATATTGTACCTTGGCGGTAGAAACTTTGCAAGATCATTCGTCCAAAGTTCGATGTACTTGCCAGATGAATGGTCCCTTGGATCGATGGGACTTTGCCGTTTGCTTCCATCGACGCTTGGGCCTCCCCCGTTGGGCAGTGGATCGAATCGGGGACTGAATGGCTGAAAAGTGGAGATTACACGTGACTTGGGTGGCCGGGAGCGGTTGGCTAGCGGCACGGCAGAGTGGATCAAAGAACAAGCGTGGAAAGTGCAGCCAGCAAGGAGTGCCAGGCGTGCCAGGTACTCGTCCGTCAGTATTCCATTCACTCTGCACTAGGAATCTCCACGCGCGCCGCCACGAAATCCAACTTGTACCCAGACAACCTCATTGCGCGACGGCGACAAGCAACGCCAGCCTGGGGCAACAATTCATCAACACTTCCATGTAATTGTTCGTTATTCCCTTTTTCCTAAGCCTTCACTTGTTCAGATACGCTTTCCAGCCATCGTTATTGTTGCCTTGGTTTTACTCGATCCCCCTTCTTCTTGTACAGCGACGAGAGGTGTTGGCGCTGAGCGAGCTCTCTCTGCTGTGTTCTCGTTGTTCATTGACCGTCTCCTCCTCCACCGCCACCATCATCAGTTACCACCACCAGCATACCAAGCAGCACACAACACAAAACATCACGGCTGCCTCATAAATACTTGCCACATCTTTGTCTTCTTCTACAATCACATCCGCTTCTCTCCATCTTTTACTCCAAGCTCAGATCATCCTCACCCAAGAGTCACCGTTCTAACCGCAATCATGTCGCCAAACAGAAGCCAATCTCTACGCGCAAGCAGCTGTCCGGCTTCCGCTACCATTACTTGACAAGCAGCATACCACGCTTGCCTGTCATTCAGAAAACATCCAACGTCCAAAATCAACACTTATACGTCGCGCTTCCATAATCCGGTTCCGACCATTTCCCATCCCACTTCTCTATACTTTCATCGACACGGTTAGAGACGGAAACAGGCCATTCCAACCCACCTTCACATATCGGATTCCAATCAGCCATGGACTCGTCCTACCACCCTTACCGAGAGGGTTCTGCTCGGTCACCTGGTGATCGTGGCTGGGGCAGAGGGGATGACAGACTCAAAGACGAGAGGGACAACTTTTATCGTGGCAGATCTCCTGGTACGTCCATAATCTCATCCTTTTCGTGTTGCACTACAGTAGACCGTCCCTCCACATCGCTCAGCCCCATGATCATGCGTTCATTCCTTCACACCTTACTTACTCCTGCATCAGCCGACCGCAGCAGACGTCGTTCAAGATCCCCGGCCGCGCCCCATCGGTACGAGCCCAGAGCCCGCACACGAGACGATTATCCGACCCGCGATCCCCGCGATACGCGTGACCCCCGCGACCCTCGCGACCGCGATGACCAGTCGAGACGCATTCGATCCCCTCCGGCCAGTATTGACCGCTATGTTCCTGGCCAAGATGTGGCCCCAATCCAACCTCTCACCAATCCCATCCCCGACCCGATTAAACTCCCGTACCAAGTCGGCTTTTCATATTACGGCGAGTGGTGGAGGGCAAACGAGAAAATCAAGGAGGAAAAGGAGAGGTTGCGCACTGGCCGCCGCCGTGAGCCCGACCGTGTCCGCGGTCCAGAGGAGCGTGAGAAGGAGAAGGCCAAGATTCAGGCCGCCTACGATGCCTACAAGGAAGAGCTTCAAGCCAAGATGGCACAAACATTTGTCAAACAACACAAGGACGAGCAATGGTTCAGGGAACGCTATGTCCCAGAAATCAGAGATGGTTTCAGGAAGCAGCTCAACGAATTCCGCCGTGGCGCCTACACCCAGTGGGAGCAAGATCTTGAGACGGGCACATTTGACGAGTTCTCTCTGGAGGGCATCCCCAAGAGCGAGAGCAATGGTGCTGGCGGTGTTGTGGAAAAGGAAGAAGGTGAGGCAACTGCTGCGAACGAGGTTCTCGGCGTCGGTGACTTGGTCCCAGCCAATAGTGCCGACATCAGGGACGAGAATCTGTTCCAGCCTACTCTCCTCATCAAGACTATTGCCCCGTCTGTCAGCCGTCAGAACCTCGAGGCCTTTTGCAAAGAGCACCTTGGCGAGGAAGAGGGCGGATTTAAGTGGCTTTCGTTGAGTGATCCGAATCCCAGTAAGCGATACCACCGTATCGGTTGGATCATGTTGCACCCTGCGCCGGAAGCTCCCATCGCTCAGGATGAAATGAAAGACGAAGATGACGAGGGTGAAGCCAAGCCTCCCGTCCCCAGCACCGCTGAGAAGGCCTTGGAGGCAATCAATGGCAAGACTGTTAAAGACGAACAGCGCGGTGATTTCACCTGCCACGTAGGCGTACACAATCCACCCATGAACCCCAGGAAGAAGGCACTCTGGGACCTTTTCTCTGCACCTGAACGCATTGAGAAGGACCTCGAGCTTGTCAGACGCCTCGTCAACAAGTTTGAAGAGGACTTCGGCTCCGACTTCAATGCCACGCTCAAGATCGATGAGCGCGTAGAGGACCTGAGAGCCGCCGGCCGCTTGCAGCCTGCAGTTCCTGCTCCTGGCATCAAGAAAGAGAAGATCAAGAAGGAAAAGTCCATTGGTATGGATGAAGCCATGGACGAAGAGGGCGAAGAACATGGAGATGATGACGATGACAATGAAGATGAGGGGACGGTTGATGACGAAGTCGATGATGAAGACTTGCTCGTCAAGAAGAAGCAGCTGGATCTCATGATTGAGTATCTTCGCCGTGTCTTCAACTTTTGCTTCTTTTGCGTCTTTGAGAGTGACTCCATCCATGAGTTGACGAGAAAGTGCCCTGGTGGCCATCTCCGCAGACCCCGTAGCACGCTCTCGTCGTCGGCCAAGGCCGTCGCTCGTGCGAGCGCGCTCGGTGAACCCTTCCCTTCCAAGAAGCGTAAGGACACCGAAGAGGTTGAGGAAGGTGAGGCGCCTGAGGGTGAACGCAAGTTCCGCACGTCTTCCAAGACAGAGCAACAGCTACAGCGGGCGTACAACTGGGTGAAGACCTTTGAGGACAAGATCATGCAGATCCTTGAGCCCGATACTGTTGACATCAGAAAGTTGGGCGGTAAGCCGGTTGAGGATGCCATTAACGATGAGCTCGCCAAGCACGTCAAGCAGGAAGACGAGAACAAGTGGAGGTGCAAGGTGCCCGAGTGTACCAAGCTCTTCAAAGAGGAGCATTTCTGGAAGAAGCACGTCGAGAAGAGACACAACGAGTGGCTCGATAAGCTCAAGGAAGAGGTAAGTTCTCCCTGGCGGCTACTTCGAAGTTGACTGCATACTGACTTTCAAAAGATCGCGTTGGTCAATGCCTATGTCATCGACCCTGCACACATTGCGCCGTCCAGGACCGACGCCAACTCCAATGGCCACTTCCCGCCTTCCAACAGCCAGCAACCGACTGGAACCCCCCGTGGCTTTAACCTCCAGAATTACGCAATGAACAGCATGCTGAACTTCCCCGGCTTCCCCATTCCGTCCATGTTCCCCAACATGATGAACGCCAGTGCCATGACCGGTGCGGCGTCCAACTGGCATGCCGCTGGTGGTGACGACCGCAGTGGCGCAGGTGGTCCTATCCGTCGTGGCGGTCCCATGGGCGGTGCCGGAGGCAGATTCCAGAGCCGTACTGGTCCCTACGACCGTCGCCCCAACCCTAGGTGGTCGGGAGGTGCTGATACCGGAATGGCCGGTCGCGGTCGCGGCGTAGGAGGTCCTGCCAACCGCTGGGGCGATGGCGCTGCTGGAAACGCGGCTATGGGTCCTCGTGAGGCCGTCCAGGGAAGGACGATCAAGAGCTATGAGGATTTGGATGCCTCGGCTGGAGGAAGCGGCGGTGAGCTCAACTACTAGAGGCGATGGCCTCTCTCTAATTTGGTTGTCGTCCAGTTCGGTTCATACCCCTCGTGGACATTCATGAACGGAAGGACTTGTTCATTTGACAGCCTTGATAATTATTTGCTACTTTCTTTATGTTTGCTAGGGACAAGGTCTTCTTCCGAACGGGGTGAAGCGGAAAATGAATGGGTGTGTGGTTACGTCTGGTCAGGTTCGAGAGTCAGGTTCGAGGAGCGCGTTCGTACGTAGTCGATCAGTCGATCGTGAAAGGATGGAAAGGATGGGTGTCATCTATGTTGTATGTTCCGAGGTTCGAGGTTCGAGGTTTTCACGATGCCCCTTTTACAGCTCATGGGGTCACATAAGTAACTTAGTTACAGTCTTGCAGACAGATATTATTCAAGGAGCGGATTCTTTAGTTCTTTTTCGTGCGTCATTGACGTTACTTGACCGTGACTAACCCTTTTATGGTATACAATATCTGATATAGACAGTGTGTCGTTGATCCGATCCAGATTTGTTTGTGTCCCCTTCAGATGGGTTGTTCAAGTGACGAACATTACTGAAGAAGTGATAAGCACTTTGAATATCGTAGTCCTCGCATAAACCTTCCTTTGATGCAGTTGCTCTGTTATACTTGTGTGTCTGTCGATCGACTAGGTGTAGCGTTGCAACACCGACTTCTGTCGATATATCTCATAGTGTCACTGTAATCCATTGATGTCTACCTTGCTTTACGTGACGATCCCATCCAGTCTTCTTAGTATCATGCATGGCCCGGACCTCAAAAACAAACGCCGGAGTGCTTGCTCACTTGACGTCCAAAAAGAAAGTCTGTTGCATATCTCAATGTCGAGGATGGTCTCTACACCAGACAGACATGACCGAGTCCCTCGCTGAGTGTCACTCCCATAGGGGTAACTCCTCCTCCTTCATGATACATCGCCGTCAACGACTAAAGTACTACCACCAATATATTTAAGAGACGACCGACGGGAGGGAGTTACGACTTCCACCATCACCCAGCATTATCATATCCCGGCCCTAAGCCACCCGACCGCCCTCGAACAAGGAACCCACCCAGAACCAACAACCCAACCCAACCCAACCCAACCCACAAAAATGTGCACAAAACGCATAACCCGCCACTCCCTCTGTCCCCACGAGACCTCCCGCCTCGAACGCTGTGCTCACTGGCAATTGCAATTCTGTAACCCTTGGTACCCGGACAGGACGGTGATTACTACGCTACAAGGACAGACGTGTGGGGATGTGAGGTGTCCGCAGGCGGTGTGGGAGATGGTTAGGGGGTGGGATTGGTGAGTTAGGAGAAGGGAGGGACAAGGGGAGGAGAAGAGGGGTAGAAGAGGGGGAAGGGGAAAGGGGAAGGAGGATGGGAAAGGGGAAGGAGGATGGAAGGGTAATAGGGAAGTGATGGAGGAGGGTCGAGGGGAAAAGGACGAAGGGGAAGGAAAGAGAGAAGAAGAGTGGCGCGGGGGGGGGGGGGGGGGGGGGGGGGGGGGGAGAGAAAGAAAAGGAGAGGGGAAAGGGAATGGCAAGCAGAGGAAAACTGAAACAGGGATGAACGTGCGAGAATAAGACAAGGAAAGTTGAAGGTTTGTGGTTTAAGGAAGGGAAGGGAAGGGAAGTAAAGACACGAAAGTGACGTCCGCCCACTACCTAGATTTCCACCATCTATCATGTCTGGCTTGTGTGTGTTGCTCGCTTTATGACACCTTTATGAGCATTTTTCTCAACCATTGTAGTCACTGTTCGCCGAAACGCCTCTTACTTCCCGCCAACAGGTAAACTACCCAGCGGGAAAACGAGAGTGTCGTTTGAACAAAGAAACCAGATGGATGACCTTTGTCGCCCTGCCCGCGCGGTAGGTAAGCAAACACTCAACCACCATCATCATCCTCGTGCGGTCAGAAGATGTCAACATACTGAACAGAATGGTGTGACTGCCTATATTACGTTGGCTCCTTCTTCTTTCTTTTTCGTTTTCCTGTTTGGGTTTTTCTTCTTCGCATAGTCGCACATCTCGTCCAAGTGATCTAAGCGCCTGTAAGGTCATTGAAAGCCGCTTCAACCTCAATGCCTGCGAAGCGTTCGAGTGTCATATGTCCTACCAGACACTCGGCATTCATATCAAGACGGCTGAGTTAATATACTCGTTGAGGTCCATGATCAGCGTGGAGTGATGGGGTTATATGACACTCTTCGCGCGCGTCATATCCCGTTGGGCGTTGAGCTTGTGACATATCGAAGTTGCGAAGTCGTTGGAGGAGACATCGCCGAAATGCTTAAAAGGGGGGAGTTGTCGGTCTGTCTTTTCTCAGTCCTCAGTTCCCCCGATAGCAAACCCATAGGTCTCTTACAACGAAACTAGCAGGACTAGCATCATTCACTGTCCGAGACCAGACACTTCTTCCTCTTTCATACCCAGTTCCTTCTTGGACCGACTCATACAGTCCTTCATTTCAAAGAATCAAGATGTGCATCCTCGAACACAACTTCTTCCTCTGCTACAACTACGACTCCGAAAAAGTCGCTTGCAAACACGAGTTGCAATGCCGAAAACAAGGAACACCGCCCGAGATCATCCGATACAGGCTTCTCTTCAAAGTTTGCGAGAGCGCCCATTGCTCCATGTCTATGTATCGGAAAGCTGATAATGGCGAAATAAACACCGCCACCTGGGCACGCAGCATCAACTGTGACAAGAGTTACCGAGACACTGAACTTTCCTCCCGTAAAGAAGAAGAAGATGAGGAGATGGATGAGATTGTCATAGAAGATACCAAGCAGGTTGATAGGGCAAAGGCAGTTCGTGCAATCAGATGGATGGAGGGTCGATATCCTAAAGAGCTGGCTGGAATTCGGCAACAGGTTCTGACAGGATGGCTGCAGGGCGAGCAACTGTCGTCAGGACAGTTGCTGACGAAGGTGGTGACGAATGAAGAGCAGGAGGGATGGGTATCGGTTGAGCGAGATGTTTATGAACTGAATGTGCGAGAGTGGCAGCTTCAGCAGGCTCAGCAGGCTCAACTCCAAGCCCATGCTCAGCAGCTCGCACATCAACAACAGTATGCGAACCAGTATCAACTCCAGTATCACCCGGATCAGTACCATCCCCAGTCCGGGTATCATCCATACCAAGCCACGCTCCCGAGTTCATCCTCAGCTCACTATCTCCCTGCTCCACACTCCACCCTCTACCTCACAGCACCTGGTGACTACGACGGACATGACGGACACCATGGGCATGCAGGCGTGTCAGGCGTGCCAGGTGTTGCGGGCCTTCTCACAGCTCCTCCGTCTGCTGGTGAAGCATCTGGGAGTAAAAAAAGCAGCAGCAGCAGAAACAAAGATACCTCTAGACACGGGAAGACCGAGAAGAAGAGGGAGAGAGACAAGGAAGATAAAGGAAGAACGGGAGGGAAGGAGAAAAGGCAGAGACAACACCAGGAGGTGAAATTGAGTTGATGGGGGTAGGGTTGAAGGTTGAGGGGAGTGATTGAGAGTCGTCTGTGTATGAGATTCCGGGGATATGATATGGGGATACTGGGTTGCGGTTAGTCAAAGAGGGGGTTATGAGGGGGTGAAGAAGGGGTTGATTTGAGGATGGCCAGAAGAGAAGAGAAACAAGGCAAGCTTGACGGAAGGACTGGTCTATATCTGCAAGTTAGTCTGCTTTGACGTTAGCGATGAATCCGAGGGCCATGAGGAGGAAGAGGTAACTGACACGCTCTATCTTTGTTTTTCTTCCCTTTACCTATCGATATAGAGGCAGTTGATTCCCTATCTCTACTTGCCCACCCCCTTTCCCCGTCTAAGCCTCGCAATCAAATCAGATATTGTTGTTCACCATTTTCCGGTAGCACATCCCTTCCCACTTCTTCATACAACGCATAGCCGATACCATTATCAATATCCGTCACTCGTTTCACGCATACACATCAAGGCTACTTGCTGCGCTCACACCTCATTCAAAGCCTTCCCCTCTGGTAAAGGCAAACTTGGAGCAGATTCTCCCTCCCTGTTAGCTAAATTGTATATAACAGACCCTCTGAATACATTCGACTCAAAAGAAGGTGGGTTTGTCCTATCGTTAGGCGACGAGGACCTTGACGGACCTCTTGCTCCTCGAGTCCCAGCGGCCGCGGGTCTTCCTCCTCGAGTATTCGCTTGTTCAGCGCTGGATAATTCCCGTAATAACTGCCGAGGTCCGGGTTGGGCACATCGAAAACAGGCCACCGCGGCGGCAGCGCATCTTCTGCATTCTTCATCCGTTGATGTTGGTTCCACTGTGTCATGAAGATAAACCCGGGCTGGTCGTAACGGGGGTATCTGGGGTCCCATCGATGAGGGGCACGTTCGTGTGGATGGTTAATAACTACTGGTGAGAGTTGGTTGTTGGCGCCGGCGTCATACCAACGGTCGTAACATCGGACGAATGACCCCCAAGTTGCCTGATTAGCGAGCCCATTATAAACTCGCCAGCCCCAATAGTTTCTCACGGCTTTGCAGGTTGGTCGGCCACAGTCGTTGGCGAGGATGTAACCGCAAGACAAGCCGGTTGTTCTCTCATAGTACTCGTAGCAGGAAGGCGTGTACTCATGGCAAGACCATATTTCGTAGTCAGGGTGCTCTGGTATGGCCCGGGTGGCGTCACACCCACATTGATAAACTACTCGCACCCGCAGACACATTCTTGGTTTCTGTCTGGTGTTGTGGCCTTTTGTAGGTCGTCGTCTGCCTAAGGTTGTGCGTGCGGAGCTTGGAATAGTCTAATAAGCATTCTGTTGTTAGCTTCCGCCTACGCAGAGTCATGGGGATGGAGAACAAGACTCACTCTCTGGTTCGAGAAAGAAGAACGATAGGGATCTTAAGGTGTAGACATCAAGGATGTACCCTCGCGCTCGTGCAGTGTTATGAGTAATGATGCCCGTGGCTTGAGTTTTCTTGGGCGGTGATGATGATGCAGAAGAAGCCCATGGAACACGGACTTTCTGCTTTCTTGGGGTCATGTTGAAGATGATCCATCCCCCCTCGACTGTAACTTCCACCAGCACGAGCTGAAGCACCAAATAAGTGCCTTCCACTTCAAGGCATCTGACGATCTTTGGGAAGGAGCAGCCTAATGTTTAACCATTTGATATCCATGACGACGTATACGTGGGCAAGAACCGGCAAGGGGGTACCCGCGTCACTAGTAAAAGATCTCCAAGACTCAAGGACGGGGTAGCAGTGATGTTAAGCAATGACTTGTTGATACATCGCTCCAGAATACCCGCAGAGGTGTGAAAAGAGGTACATAGCCAGTTCGCTTTTGTCAACAAGTACAAGCTGGGCCTGTCTGCGCCAAGTCATCCTACTAACAATATAGACAGTCTGATCCTAATTCAAAACCGTCAATGTATCGGGTAGTACTTGATAGTACTGATGACATGAACTCCATCATAAACACATCTTGTTGAGTCAGTCAGAATAGGGCTCTTGCAAGTCTTCCTCTCCACCACCGGCTTAGATTACGTGGACCCCGTCTTCCGTCATTCTCTGATTCTCGCCGCTAGGAGTGGTTGATTGACTCTCTCGGCTGGTCATTTCCCGTCGATCTAACTTGTGTTCTTCATTCATCTGCGTCAAGAGAGACGCAAAGGATAGGGAAACCGATCAGCGAGTTCTTGTTCCAGCCCTGGTCTCAAATACAGCGCATCAATCGGAGGCGGTAGACCATCCAAAAGATGCCCAAGCTCTTCTCGTGTATGATTCGGATAGAAAACCATTTTCTCCCGCAGCATCTGTTGGCATTCTTCATCTGTCTTATCCTGTGACCATGGGGGTGTCAACCGCATGGGTGGTAGCGGATTCAGTTGCAAAAGGGTGGCATGGATAGGACCTGACAGAATACCGGCCTCGTAATCCACGGCCACGGCGGCGTCCGGCCCGGCTTGTTTCTAGTAACGATAGGCGGGATGCCAATACGGAGTATCGTTGTGGTATGGATGTGGTGGCGCGTCGTGCTGTATGGGTCTCTCGCGCGCGAGTTTCCAAACCCGGTAGTCACGACAGAACATGCGCCAGTGCTGAGGTCCCTTCCGACGCGTGTTGATGAGCCATCTCCAGTAGTGCTGTACGTTTTTGCAATGAGGACTTCCGCAATCCCGTGGGGAAAAGACGAGCTGGTCTTTATAGCGGCCGGGACACTTCAGCGGGCAGCGCATGAGATATGGTGGGGCTTGGGGGACAGGACATCCACATTGGTAAAACTCCTAGGTCTTGATGCACATGTTCTGGATTGTCTGTTGTTGATGATGTCGGCGGTTTCTGCCCAAAGATGCAGAAGACGGCAAGGTGGTTCTCTTCTTCCTGGGAAGATGGCTCCATTAGCTTCCATGTTGAATTCTGGAGCAAGAGGACAACACTTACCATTCAAGTGACTGAAAATATGTCCAACGTGGGCGTATTTGAAATGTCCGCTCGTAAGCGGTTATGGCCAATCGGGAATGATTCTTATATTCCTAGTAGGTAGCGATGGCGATGATGCTTGCGTTGATGTTGGTGATGATGATGCCGAAGACGATGTAACAAATAACAGAGAAATCCGAGGAAAACCAGAGCAACTCGTTTCGTGGCATTCCAAACATGTCCCACTCTGCCTCCGAGTCGGTTATGTTAGGGAAAGCGCTCCTCACCAAACCAACTAAATCCACGCGCGCGGGGAGGAGCGGGGAGGAGCAACCGAGATGTTGAGCGCCTTCCTCCAACTTCAACCATTTTGAATCACGACATCATGATGCGAGATCCCACTAACACAGCCTGAGATGGGGACGGGGACGAACCTAATGAAAGCAGAACGACATTTTGAAAATAGGCATCGCGAGTTTGTCACCAATTTCTCTTCATGGCTGCTGGAAAGCAGAAGAAGAAGAAGAGCCTGCCTCCGATCCCTCCAACATTTTCAGCATCTTGTTGGTTGCGTCAATCTTCCATCAATCTAGACGCCCAATAAAAACAACTAATGGTGCCAGAACATTGCGATCGAGATTTTTCAAAATGGAAGATAGTAGTGTGCTGAGAAGTTGAAGAAAGTGAACGTCCAACGCCCGACGTCCGAGGTCTCTGAGCGGCATCGCATCACTTTGCTTGGTTTCACAAGGGTTAGGGTCAAACGTGACGGTGACGTAAGGTGACAGTGGTCCGAGTCCTCCTCTGGGCGGCAGCGACGAGACCGTTTGGTCAGGTCATTTCTCCCGTTGTGAGAAGGGATCAGGAGCTCTTTCCTTCCGGACGTCCTCTTCCCATTTGACCTCATTTAATCGAGTATAAAAATTGACCATATCCTCTCTTGCGCGCATTCTGTGGTTCTGAACTTCTCCTTGACAATTCAATTCATCAAAGTGTCGAAATCCAATCGCTAGCGCAACCGGATCAACATAGTGGAGCCACCCATTCAAAGGTTCCATGTGAATCACATCACGACATTGCAAAGTTCAGATCACATCTTTTTCACAGGATCAATCACACACCTCACAAGTTTCCCATGTAAGTTTCTACTGAGATCTCACAAACGCAAGACATTTACACTAACTCACTATCCAGTCCAACCCCCCACCACCTCAAAAATGGCCGACACCTTCGTCAGCGACTTCCAAGTCCGCTCCCAAGCCGGCGAAGCCTGCGCCTCTGTCTCCGTCCGCAACCTGCAAACAAACCTCTACGCCGCCTCCGACGCCTGGGGGCGCAAATGCGCCGTCGCTCCCCAACCATGCCTCATCTCCGCCGAGGTCCACTTCAAGCAGCCGTTCGGGACCGCAGCCGCCAACGACCAGCTCGGCGCCGACACGGTGCACTACGGCAACCTGAGCAAGGCGATTCTGGAGCGGATGAAGCGGTTCACGGCGCCGAGGGAGCATAACAGTGTGCAAGACAGCAACTTCACGCTGGCGTACGTCATTCATGATCTGTGGGTTGGGTTGACGGGGTGGGCCCACTTTGGCTCGGTGAAGGAGGAGGAGAAGCCGTTCCTGGATATTTCGACCATCAGGTTTCTGTCGCTTACGGTGACGCTTCCCAAGGCGTCGTTGTTGGGCGATGGAGTGAGCATGACGTGCAGTCAGTTCTTCAAGAATGGGCCGGGCGAGAAGATGAGGGAGAACCTCATTAGTGCGTCGTTGAAGATTCATAACCTCAAGGTGCCGACTTTGGTGGGTGTGAACCCCCATGAGAGACGGGCCAAGCAGTTTGTTGTTACAAGTGTGAATGTGGAGAGGTACTTCCGTGAGGATGATTATTACCCAGAGCTTGAGGCTGTTGTTGTCAAGGTTGGTATCCCTGCTCACAACCAAACCAGTAGTTCCTCCAGACAGCGCTAACAAAATCAATAGGCTCTTGAGGAGTCCTCCTATGAGACTCTAGAAGCTCTCGGCGCTCATTTGGCTGAAAAGATCCTCGAGCCGGATCACATGAAAGACCACACAAAGTGGCAGGTACACATTCGGATGGAGAAGCCCACCGCAGTGCCTCTGGCCGACTGCCCTATTGTCGAGGTGCGCGCTGGTTACGGTTTTCCCGCACCCGGAAGGCCAAATGCCAGCTAGAGGTACGGAACTTTCAGATGACAGCGGTTGCGGGTTTATTTCAGAGCCCTGGGCCTTTATGAAGCCGGTTTTGTTGGTTGTTGAAAAGGTTGGCGGTTTTTGTTCGTTATTTCGTCTGTATGATACCAAGGGGGACATCACCCTTCGTGATCTCCCTCACAAACTCGGGGTCTGGGTCAAATAGCATGACGTGGAAATGTTCCACGGCTTTCACCGACTTGATGTGTGCCCAGTTTTTGAACCAGATGATCTGTGCAGCATTGTCAGCCTTTCATAACATCAAACACCAGTGGGAAGCTCCTCCAAGACAGAAGAAGAAGAAGGACTAATACGCACATGTTCCCCCGGCACCCTCCCCCCAAAAGTCCTCTTCACATAATCATCAATCTCCCCCCTCGCCTTCTCCGTCAAATCCCCCGTCGCCGGATCATCCTCCAGCTCAAACTTGGTCCAAACAACCAAATGTACAATCCTTTCATCAATCCCATAAGGCCAATCATTCCACAGCACCTTGACATCCTCCTCCTCCCTTTCCCCAAACCTCCTTTTTCTCCCCGTGTCCCCCTCCTCCGGAAAATCCCACTTCAACCTCTCCCGCAAAATAAACCCCTTAATCCCCCCCTTATCCTTATACTCCTCCTTTTTGGTATAACAAAATTCCAAGTACCGCCACATATCCGCCGGTGTGCGCTGGAAATCTGCTAAGCGGTTCTCGCGCACGCGGAGGACCACTTCCGGCCAGGTGTCGAGGCGATATAAATGGTTGGGGGTGGAGATGGTGACGAGGTCTTTGGGGGGGAGGTTAAGCAGATAGGGAGGGCAGATGGGGGAGGTGGCGGATGGGTGGGATGGGGGGGCGTTTGTTTGCCAGTAGGGCCGGTCTTCGTCGGGTGTTGAAAGGGGTGGGAGGGGGGTTGTGCTGCCCATGGTTTTTGTTGTTGTTGATTTGTGTTTTGGCCTTGGTCTTGGTTGGTTGGTGACTGGATGGGTCTTTTTTGGTCGGTGACTATGGGGAGAATGGGACGGGAGGAGGGCACTACAGTAAGGAAGTTGAAAGTATTTGGGGAGATTTATGTATATAAGAATGTGTTGAAAGGGTTAAGGAAGGAGTGACGGTGAAGCATGGAAGGAGTCAAGGAGGTAGGTGGTTATGAATCAAGTTTGCCAAGACGGGCGTCCGGCCGGCAGTCGTGCTTGCTTGCCGGAGATAACGTCTGCGTGTCTGTGCTCCGGACCAACCACCCATTTCGGTACTTGCCGATCGTGTTTGACTTTCATCTTCACTTTTACATACACCGTCTACGGGGTTGATGAATGGGCAAGGGAAAAAGATATCTCCTTTTGATGGATGACTGTCAAACTTGATCAACTAACAGATTTGCTGGATACCTTAGCAGGTGTGTCTGGTAAGTTGTTAGGGCTACATATGAGTCTGCCTTGCAAATTAGGGGACACTAAAGATGAAAGGCAAATAAGCCGAACGGTATCGGTTTGAAGGCTTCTAGAATGGTTTATATCAACAGGCGGATCTTGTGTGTTTTTGTCCCAAAGACCTGGTACCATGTACAAGTAAGTGTAGTCAGTCGACTCGGCCCGTAGCCGGGTTCGTTCGTGGTGAGCAAACATAAGAGTTTCGAGGCAACTATTTCGTAATATGAAGAGAATAATGATTCATGAAGCATAGCTGCGTTAGTCATGACAGTTCGACTGCTTGTAGCTTCCCTTTTTGAAGATGAGCAGTGTTTGACGGTGGCTGATCCAGCCGCATACTTGTCAGCTGAATAAGCCAAAGACAGCCCAAAGCTACTACCAAGCTTCCACGGCTTCATAGCTTTGGGAGCTTTTCCCGCTCATGATCGGCGTATCTTCATAGCACCGTCTCTTCCAGTGCTCTATCTTCATGTACCTTGTGAAGATCCATGTAATACCGTGCCAACCCCGCTGCCGAGAGCAAGCAGGAGAGTTCCTTGACGCAAAGCTACTTCAGCCCTGTAGGAGCTGGATCCTGTTGACCTGCCCCCTTCTGAAGAGTCTAGGTTCCTCCATAGGGTCATGGTGATCCGTGGTCACTGCTTGATTTGGCAGAGAGACAACCCCTTCTGGGCTTTATCTCCGAGAGTGGTTGGCTCTTTGGATAAAAAAAGGTTGGGCTGTGATAGTCTTACAAGGCTGATACTGAACGGCGTCTGCGATAAAGGGAAAGTTAGGACAGAGCAAAGCCCATGAATTGAGTGACTGGATCTTGCGGCTTGTGTTTCCGAGATAAAAGCAAAACTGACAACAAACGTGAGGCCATGTTTGCAGATATTGCCGGTATCACGCATGGGCTTTCTGGAATTGCCTTGTGTTGCGCAAGCCTCGTCCAGCCTCCTATGGGATGATAGGTACTTCAACTTTATTTGATGAAATTGTTCGTAGAGCCTTGTCACTTGAGCGGCTTTTGAGAAACAAATACCAGCTTGAGCCAAGATCAAAAATCTGGAGTGATGGACAGATGGAGAGTTGTGTAAGCAATCCATCCTATATTATCCACCTGCTGACAGGTTATGGAAGCCTCTCCGGCTGACAGTGGCTGTGTTGCGGAACCCTTCGATTTCCCTTTCTTCCACAGTTGACAAATGGTATGGATCCATCGTACTCTTTGGCTCGAACCCGAGAGACATCGATGAAAAGAGGACAGCTGTCACTCCTCAAAATAGTAGTAGAAAGTCCCACTCGGGATGTAAATAACACTAAAATCAGGGGTAAAAGAAACATGCCATGTGCCAAGACGAACGATTCTCAGTGGTCTAAGACGACGGAAGTGGCCTAACACGGGAGGGTTTAGTCATGATCGTCATCAGGGACACACTGGTGATGGGCGTTGCTTGTTTGCATACAAAGACATGTGAACCCTGAAGACTGGACTGAAAGAGTGAAGCTATCGCCGTCAGCCGATTGTACCGAAGTGAAATGGGGAGAAGGGCCAGCTTATGGTCAAGTTGTAAGTAGCAGGGAAGTACTGGGTCGGAAGGGGGGGACAGGGGTGTTGATGGTTCCGCTGCTTTCCATTTCCCTTGAATGAGCGGGCGGGTCGGGAATCATGAGGAAATCCACACTCCCAAATTCACCCCAAATTGCCCAATGGACGAATGGTCCGTGTCGGTGAAGGTGAGGGTGAGGGTGAGGGTGAGGACGAGAAACGACATGTAACCCTTCCACCGTCCTCCGACATTTGGGGGACTCGGTGTAAGGTACGGAGTAGATAGCAAAACAGCGCAGCTCCCCTTTCCACGTGGGAATCTGGAGGCTAACGAGCGCTGTAGTTACGATCTGCTGGGGGATGCCTGGGCGGCTGACCTGTTCTTGGCGGAGACTACCATATTAACAGAGCGTCTAGGCCTAGTACCCTGTTGTATGCGGCGGTGAT
Source organism: Neurospora tetraspora (assembly GCF_033439725.1). Classification (NCBI taxonomy): domain Eukaryota; kingdom Fungi; phylum Ascomycota; class Sordariomycetes; order Sordariales; family Sordariaceae; genus Neurospora; species Neurospora tetraspora. The sequence continues at coordinate 7,900,824 of NW_026944383.1, forward strand.
GGCCTCGTGGTGGTGTAGTTGTTGCGGTGGGTGGTTGCGGTGAGGTGAGAGTTAGCAGCGCTTGTACTAATCATTTTGACATGGCCAAAAAAAGAAGACCAGGTGGGGCTCGTCTGGCCGAACGGATAATCGGAATCTCAGGAGAAGCACCACTGCCACCACATGGGAAGAAGGCCCGGTGTTGCTGTCGAGAAGAAAAAAGTTGTAGAGAATATTTCATTTTGGGTTGAAGAATGCAACGTTGGGAGAGAGAGAAAGAATCTTTCCCCTTGGGGTTTGGACTGAGAACAACATGTCGCGATGGAAAAGTGGTCGTCGCTTCCACTCTGACGTCTCGCTTAATTTAGGCCAACCATCTGCTACAATGTACACAGCATAGGCCCAGATGTTGGACTACTGCCGGTGGCGTTTCACACTTTGTCTGTGATGTTGTGATGTGTATCAGCAAAAGCAAAAGATATTGAAGCGCCTCTTCCTGCTGTCAAATTTCCCGGCCATGTCCACCGGCAAGCCCACGGTGGATCTATCGTGATCTCTCGCTGGTCTGTTTTTAGCTCCCGCCGGGGCTGAGAACAACATTAGCCCCTCCAAAGACTGCCAAAAGGAAGCTGTAGCCAGCAGTCAGGAACCGCATCGTGGGGGGTTGTGAAGAAGTTGGGGAGCTATCCCTTTTCCATGGACCGGGGGATGTGGGAGTATGGAGCTGGGTCGTCTCCAGTTTAACCCACGCCAGATAGTTGTCGAGGTATCTTTTTCCGGTCAACGGTCAGCACCTCGTCCTGGAGCTTTCAGGCAGGGAGGTGGATGGGTGGATGCCCCTATTAGGTTCAGGTTCGAGTTCGAAAGGGGGAAACGTCTGGTTGGCAGGCTCGCAGGTTGGGCAGGAAGTTTGTTGACCAGTGATCCACCGAGTTTCGACAATGCTCTGTGACTGCTGGCCGTTTTGAAGCCGACGGCGGCGATGCAGGAGCTTGGATGCATACAGCTACCTTATGCCTTACCCCTGGCTGGCTGTAGGTAGGCGATCCTGCCCTTACACCTCCTCCAACGCCCGTCTTTGTCTGCAAAACAGATTGTGAAATACCTACCCAAAGAGCCTCAGAGTTATCCTGTCTGCAACATTTCCTCAAAAAGGACTCCATTTTGCGGATTGGGTTCGGCTGCTTGGGCAGGCTGGCAGGCTGGCAGGTAGGTGATGTTGGCATGGAAGTGGAGGCGGGGTTACCAGCAGCTCACCACCTAAACATTGACACCAGACCCCGGTTCGTCTCTTCGTCAAGCAGTCCAATGACGCCACACGGTCGAGTCGGTTGAAGATGAGCCTGGGCCCGATAGGAGGGGTGACCCACGGGGTACCTTGCTGGCAGGTACATGGCTCCCTAACAATTTCCACTCTGGCGCGCCCAGTATACGAGGGAGCTGGGTTCCGACTTTCTATGGGCCAACCCACGGGGTACCTTTCTTCCTTGAAGAAGATAAAAGCATCGAGATCCCCATGCCCACCCTCGAGTTCTTGCTTGCTGTTTTGCTCTATTCTTCATTCCTCTCTCTCTCTCTCCATCCTCTATCCCAACTACTTACTAGGTAGTGGAAGTTTAAGCTGTAAGTTACCTCCTAACCCTAGCTTGAGACTGCAGCACTTGCAGGCATTGGCTACCCCTCCTCCTTTTTCCACCCCTCACCTCCTCCCCTAACACCTCACACCTCCTGGCGCTGGCTGGCAGGGGAACGACGGAACGACTCAACCTCACCGTTCGAGTCTTCAGTCTTCCTGGCTTCTCTGACTGGCTCAACGTGTCCAATTGAGCTGTCATTTGCAAAGACGCTAGAGAAAAGTGGCGGGTCCATTCTGTTATCCAGCGTGACACAAGCCAGAGGCCCAGCCGATCCCGACTCCTGGCTGCATTGGTCGTTTAGTTTCCATTCATTACGTCAAGAGCGTCCAGGCTAACACACATCCCGCGCGTTTCAAAGAAATAGAAAGCTGCTTCCTTCCCACCATCATCCTATTACTTTATATCTACCTACTTAATCCTACAACCTAGAAACCTCCTTCTTTTCCAACATAATTCCCGACTTTGTCACCACACAATTCGACACAATGGCCCAAGCAATCAGGAGCGCCCTCCCCGACCGCCTCAAGCCTTCCAACGGCGACGAGGCCGAGTTTGCCCAGAGGCACCATGGCAAGACTAGGTCTCACATGGTCAGTATTCATTCATTTCTCACCAAGACAAGATGACAGTCCAAGAACTAACGCCTCCCCAGGCCTTCGAGAACACCTCCACAAGCATCGCCGCCGCCCAGATGCGCAATGCCCTCACACAGCTTGCCGAGACAGTCAAGGATCCCAGCCAGAAGAAGCTCTTCGAGACCGAGATGGACAACTTCTTCTCTCTCTTCCGCCGCTACCTGAACGACAAGGCCAAGGGCAACGAGGTGTACGTATAAAGACATGTTTTTTGAGAGAACAGACAGCTAACTGTTTGGTTTCTACAGCAACTGGGACCGCATTCGTCCTCCTGCCCCTCACCAGATCGTCGACTACGAGAGCCTCGCTAACAACGACTCGGTCGGCTTCCTTAACAAGCTTGCCGTCCTCAAGCTCAACGGTGGTCTCGGTACCTCCATGGGCTGCGTCGGCCCCAAGTCTGTTATCGAGGTCCGTGATGGCATGTCCTTCCTCGACATGTCCGTCCGCCAGGTTGAGCACCTCAACCGCACCTATGGCTCCAACGTGCCCATCCTCCTCATGAACTCGTTCAACACCGATGAGGACACTGCTGCCATCATCAAGAAGTACGAGGGTCACAATGTCGACATCCTCACCTTCAACCAGTCCCGTTACCCCAGAATCTACAAGGACTCCCTCCTCCCCGTCCCCAAGTCCTTTGACTCTCCTCTCCACGACTGGTACCCTCCCGGCCACGGTGACGTTTTCGAGTCTCTCTACAACTCGGGTATCCTCGACAAGCTTATTGAGCGCGGTATCGAGATCATCTTCCTCTCCAACGCCGACAACCTCGGTGCCGTCGTCGACCTCCGCATCCTCCAGCACATGGTCGAGACCGATGCCGAGTACATTATGGAGCTTACCAACAAGACCAAGGCCGACGTCAAGGGTGGCACCATCATCGACTACGAGGGCTCCGTCCGTCTCCTCGAGATCGCCCAGGTCCCCAAGGAGCACGTCAACGAGTTCAAGTCCATCAAGAAGTTCAAGTACTTCAACACCAACAACATCTGGATGAACGTCCAGGCCGTCAAGCGTGTCGTTGAAAACAACGAGCTCGAGCTCGACATCATTCCCAACAGCAAGACCATCCCCGGCGACAAGAAGGGCGAGTCCGATATCAGCATTCTCCAGCTCGAGACCGCCGTCGGTGCCGCCATCAAGCACTTCAAGAACGCCCACGGTGTCAACGTGCCCCGTCGCCGCTTCTTGCCCGTCAAGACCTGCTCCGACCTGATGCTCGTCAAGTCGGATCTCTACACCGTCAAGCACGGCCAGCTCCAAATGAGCTCGGCCCGCTTCGGCGACGCTCCCCTGATCAAGCTCGGTAACGACTTCAAGAAGGTGTCGGACTTCCAGAAGCGCATCCCCAGCATCCCCAAGATCATCGAGCTTGACCACCTCACCATTACCGGTGCCGTCAACCTCGGCCGTGGCGTCACCCTCAAGGGCACCGTCATTATCGTGGCTACTGAGGGCCAGACCATTGACGTTCCTCCCGGATCCATCCTCGAGAACGTTGTCGTCCAGGGTAGCTTGCGTCTCCTTGAGCACTAAACGGTTTTCGTTCTTGTCCTTAATTATTAGCACGTGCCTTCATGTGTCTTTTTGCTGCACGTACATATGATTAATATACCAATGGATATGGATAGTATGGGTTCAATTACTCTTTTGTAATAAAATCGTCTGTCCACTAAGGGACGATGGTTTCAAAAGCAGAGAAGAAGCATGATGGGGATGATGGGTGATGGCATGGGGAATGGAGGCTAGCAGTGATTTTGGCGATAGGTACAAATACACACAATGCTATTACAGACTTGGTAGTAAAAGGCTTCGTTGACATTTTACGCAAATGATGATATTGCAACTTCATTCTGACCGGCCCGGATATTACTTACTGCCCACCACCTCCCTCTCCTCCTCCTTGACTACTACTGTTTCCCCCTCCTCCCTGACTCCCCTTCTTCCCCAGCTCCCTGCCCCCCTCCCTCTCCATATTCTTGGCACAAACAGGACAATACCAAGTCCCGTTCGGCTCACTCTTCAAGCCAACACAGCTCCAATGGAACCACTCATAAGGACACTCGTCGTTGTCGCACGCCACCATGTCGCCGAAACTAACGTTTTGACAGAGGCAGTACTTGCGGTCGTCGCCGGCTTCTTCGTCGTCCAGGTCCATGTTGTCATCCAAATCCATGGCGTCGTCGTCCGAGAGGCCGGGGTTGTCATCGGGATTGTGGCCCGAGAGGGAGGGGGAACGGTGCATTTCTTGGAGTTGGTGGTGGGAGCGATTCCGGTTGTGGGAGGATTGGTGGGGGTTATGGAGGGAGGGGGTAGGTAGGGGACGCCCGGGGAAGTGGCCGCCGGGGCCGCCGAGGCCGGAGCCGTTGTTGGAGGCGAGGGAGGAGGAGGGGTGGTGGCCCGGGTGGTGATGAGGATGGTTGGGGTCGTCTCCTCCTTTGTGCGAGAAGGAGGAGCTGGTGTGATGGTGGGAGGCGGAGCGGGAGTGTGAACCACCGCCGCCGATGGGGGTGTTGCGGCCTGTGCCGATACGTCGGTGATCGGATTCGGAGCCGGAGAGGTTGGAATCTGCGTCCGAGAGGTCGCTGTCGCCGGTTGAGTTTGCGCGGGAGGTCGAGTTGGGACTGTTTTTCGCTCCGCTGCCGCTGGTGCCGGTGCCGGCGCGCTTGAGCACGCGGGAGAGGTTGGATTTGTGGGAGCCCGAACCACCTCCAGCGCCGGAGCCAGAGGTGCCGTTCGCAGAAGCACCACCGCCTGCTCCGCTACCGCTGCCGGCGGTTGGCGCGCTGCTGCCCTTCTTACGGGAGGCGGCCGAACTGCCGGAGGGTACGGACTTGCGGCTGGTGCTGCTTATAGACCCTTTACCTGTGCCACGAGGACCGGCGCTGCCGGCGCGTTGGACGCCGCCGGAGGCTGTGGAGGATTTGGGCGTGCCCGGGCCGAGAGAGGAGTGTCGGCCTATGCCGCTCGTTTGTAGGTTCAGACCGCTGTTGCTGCGGACGGCGCCCTTGCGCGCGGCGCCTCCCGGCCCGGCAGAGCTTTCGCGGGCGCGCTGGTTCAGTATTATGGTCGCGGCGGGCGTGGCGGGCGCTGAGGCCGAGTGGTGGTGGGAGGCTTGGATGTTGCGGATCTGATTCGATCGGGCGGCGTTGGGGCCGGTGCCGTTGGCGAGGCCGTTCAGGGCCGAGGATATGGGGTGGTTCCCGTTGACGGGCCGGAGGACGGTTGGGGTGCTGGTGATGTTGGCGGCGCTGTCGCGGACGAGGGAGGGTAGCTCGTCGGGATCGGTGAAGCCGGGCTCGCCGCGGTCGTAGAGGGACTTGATCTGCTTGTCGAGGGCGCGGAGGTGCTTGTCGAAGGTATGTTGCAGCTTTCGTGTGAGTTCGAGCTTCTCCTTGGACAGCTGCTCGGCTAGGTCAAAGTTCTTGAGGATGGTTTGTCTGTATTCTTCTTCCTTGGGGTTCGGGTGGAAGCTGCCGTTGGCCTTGATGAACTTTTGGATGCGCTCGTCATTCTTGTCGATTTCCTTGACCAGCTTGTCGTATTGTCGGTCCTTCTCGGCAATCTCGTCTTGCATGAAGCGTATCTCCTCGGGGAGATTCTGGGTGTTGTGTATCCATTCGTCGAGGATCAATGCCGGGTCGAGCTCTGCGGCAGGCGGCATCTTCCTGACGAAGTCGATGGAGAGGTCGTCTCTAGGCATGATGACTGCGGTTAACTCGGCGCCTCGAGGAGGCACGCTCTGGGTTCGCGGAAGTTGCGGCGCAAAGGATCAAGAATCATAAATGGGATGGATGGTAACAGATGTTTGATACCCCGCGATCCAGGCGCCAAGTGGGCAAGAAGAAGGTAAGTAGGTATTAAAGTGTGTCTGGGACGGAAGGCGCCTAGGAGCACAGGACTAATAGGTTGGAAGAAGACGACAAAAGAAACACATGATGGAATGACGCAGTTGTATTGTGGACAAAAAAAGTAGTTTACACATGGAGAGAAAAAGATGGACAGGTGAACAGACGGAGAGGCGAGGGCGAGTGATGATTCGTGAGCAAAAAAATCCAAGCGGGCTCACCTTGCGACGGTAGTGTACGTATCGATATCGATATGGAGACCAGAAGTGGGCGCGCTACCGATGAGGTAAGCCCCCTGTCAACCTGTTGGGTAACTTGTGATAACTCTGGCAACACGGCCCAGTACTCCAGCGGAGAGATGGGTAAAGCGCGTAGCCCAAGTTCAGTTCCTTGGGTTCTCTGTTTGTGTGTGTAAAGTAGTTGTGTATGGATGGATGGATAGTTGCTGATGCTTGTGCTGTGGGTGGGGGAAACGGGTTGCTTCAGTAGCTTGTCCCGTCGTTCCCGTCGCGATGCCGGGCAGTGGGGAGATGGGGAGAGGGTAGATATATAGTGATGAGGGAAGTCAGAAAGCAAAAGACAAGGAGCAACAGAGTAGCAAGTAGTTGAATGATCCAAGATGTACTATGCCGGAGAGGAGAAAGAGAGAATGGTGGACGGAATGAAGAAGTGAGGTTGGCGTTGGCACACAACTTGGTAAAACCAGCAAGGCAACGAAGGCAATGAATCCGGATACCTGCGAATGCGTGGACTGTTTCTTTGTACCGTAGCCGCGTCGGACCGTTGGATGTTGGTGGCACTTTCACAGGCACCGCAGCGCATTCCTCAGCTCCAGCTGAGACTCAAAGAGCACTCCAGCTGCAGTCGCGGTTTCCAGGCTGCTGGCGTTCAATGCGTGGTCGGCTCGCGGAGAGTTCCATCACTTCAGTTCACAGTTCCTCGCGGTTGGCGGCCTTGCGGAAGGATCACAGTGGGAAAATGAACAAGGTACGTACCCTCAGCTTGTGGTCGTGACAGCCAATCACGACTGCAATCCTGCAACCCACAATAACACAACCCGCAATGAGCCAACCATATACGGTTAGTCTACTTTCCAGGCACAAGATCGCCACGCAAAGGTTCAGGATTTCAGACACTCCCCTCACTGCAGGTGAAATTCGACCCTCGCCCAGCAGGGTAGAGAGGTACGGGGGTACGTAGCAGGGGTCCACGGTTCCTGTCACGATGAATTCGAGATGCACGACACCGGGCAGGCACAACCGCGGTGATCTCGACACGGTCTCAAGGAAGGAACATCCAAAAGACACAAAAAACGCTACAAAACCATCGCATCCCAGCGCCCATACTTTGCTTCTGCATCATTCGATCCCACATTACATCTTACCTACATCATCAGCATCACGTCTGCAGGGTTAGAAGCACAACAGGCGTCACCCCCAACCCATCTCTCGCCTCTCGCCCCAACCCTCACTACAGTACTCTACAAGGGCGACAGGCATCACAGACTTACCAAAGACAGCATTCTTTCACATTACGGACGTCGCAACACAATCTTTCAGGGTATTCATACACAATAGACCCTCCCAAGACGGCATCTCCCAAGACAGAGGACATCGGACCAAACACCACAGCAGTCACCACCATCATGGACACCTTGCAGTCGCTACAATGGAGGCCGCCAAAACCAAACTATCTCCCTCACGATGTCGAGGTCGATGAGCCGATCGTGGATGTCTACAAGCCCCCGATCCCCATGGACAAGGCCAGCGATAGGGAAAACGCCGAGTACTACGCCCACATGAAGCGCATGGCCCACGAATACAACATCACCCGCCCCAAGGGATACACGGTCTCGTACCACTTCAACCCCGACATGGAGCCTCACCACTTCGGCCTGACACACCCCATGAAGCCCTTCCGTCTGACCCTCACCAAGAGTCTTGTCACCGCCTACGGCATGAACTTTGCCATGGACAACTACAACACCAGGATAGCCACGTACGAAGAGCTTAACTCGTTCCATACCAGCGACTATCTCGACTACCTGCACATGACACCACCCGAAGAGATGCCCCGTGATATTGACAATCCCGACAAGGAAGTCAAATTCAACCTCGGGGGCTCCGACTGTCCCCTCTTCCACGGCCTCTACGACTATTGTTCCATGTCTGCCGGCAGCTCCCTGGACGCCGCCCGCAAAATCTGCAACAAGCAGTCCGACATTGCCATTGCCTGGGGCGGCGGTCTTCACCACGCCAAAAAGTCCGAGGCCTCAGGCTTCTGCTACATCAACGACATTGTCATTGCCATCCTCCAGCTCCTGCGCTGCTATCCACGAGTGCTCTATATCGACATTGACGTCCATCACGGTGACGGCGTCGAGGAGGCTTTCCATAGCACAGACCGTGTCTTGACCTGCTCCTTCCACAAGTACGCCCCCGAGGTCTTCTTCCCCGGCACCGGCGGTCTTGACGACACCGGTCCCAAGTCGGAGCACAATCCAGGTGCTCACCACGCCATCAATGTACCCCTTAACGATGGCATTACCGACGAGCAGTATGGCCACCTCTTCCAGTCCGTCATTGGCAAGATCAACGAAAAGTTCCGTCCTTCGGTCATCGCCCTTCAGTGTGGCGCCGACTCGCTCGCCGGCGACCGCCTGGGAAGGTTCAACCTGCAAGTCCAGGGTCACGGTGCCTGCGCAAAGTTTTGCAAAACCTTCGGCATCCCCATGATCATGTTCGGCGGCGGTGGCTACACTCCCCGCAATGTGGCCCGCGCATGGGCCTATGAGACATCGGTGGCCATCGACGTTGACGAAAAGATCAACAAGATTATTCCCGAGCACACTCCCTGGCGGAAGCACTTTGTCCAGGAGGAGCTCTTTCCCTCTCTAGAGCAGATTCTGGGTGAACCGCGTGCGAATAGGAACTCGCAGAAGCGGCTTCAGGAAATCATTCAGCATGTGCATGAGCAGTTGCGCTTCGTCAACGCCGCCCCCAGCGTGCAGCAGCAGGTGATTCCGCCAGACCTGGGTGGCATCCGGGACGATGTCGAGGACCGCCTCAAAGAGGAAAGCGAAGAGCGGGATGAAGGGCTCAGACGGGACAGGGAGGAAGGTTTGGGTATCGGCGGCGAGTTTTAGTGCAATTTACGAGGCGGTGGATACTCGATTTCGCGCCCCGAGGCTGATTTGCCTCCTTTGCCTCCTTTACCTGCTTGGCCCGACGATAATGACAGACAGTCAATTCCCGTCCACCTTGTCACACCCCTCATCACCGCTTTACCCGATTCTGATTCCGACTCTGGTTCCGTCTCTGATGCCTACAACTACTCTGATTCCGACTCTGACCCTCCCAATGATTTTCCTGATGATCCGCCTACATATCAAGAAGCCACACAGGTCTCCCCCAACCCGAATAACGCTCCAGCATCAGCAGCACCCTTGATACCACCGCAACGGCCCCCTCCGGCTCCCGCCCAAGGCCCGACGGCACCCCCGACAGTACCCCCGACAGCACCCCCGACAGCACCCCCGACAGCACCCCCGCATCTGCCTGTCCCGTGGTGGCAAAAAGTGGACGTCAATGATTTTGAACAAAATCCCGACCGAGTAATAGCCGTTGCCCTCGGATCAGTACGCGAAAAGAGGGACCGAGGGTTGATAACCGAGGACGAATTGGCCGAAGAGCACATCAGGTTGAAACGCCTTCGGATTGCTTTGAAAACTGGTCGGATTTCGGAAGAGATCGGCCCGATGTCATTACAAGGGTTTCAATACGCACAGAGACTTCTGAAATGGTGGGAAGCTTTCGCAGTCACAGCAAAGAACAAACAGCGCGAAAAAGAGCTTCGGGAAGTGGAAGCACAGACAGCGCGCCCGACAGCACGCCCGCCTTTTACTATCAAATGGTGGGATAACTTGGACCCGAAGGATTTTGAACAGAACCCCGACGCAGTGATAGCCCATATCCTTGGACAAATGCGCGAAAAGACGGACCAAGGGGAGATGACCAAGGAAGAACTGGCCGAAGAGCACGCCAGGCTCCAAGGCCTTCGGATTGCTTTGAGAACCGGTCGGATTTCGGAAAAGGTCGGTCCGATGACAGTAGAGGAGTCCATGGAGGTGCAAAAAATTCTAGACGGGTGGGAAAAGCTCGCACTCGTAGCAAAGCAGCACACACAGGAGCTGCAAAAAATGCGGGAAGTGCGGGAATCACAGAGAAAGATTCGGGAAGCTGTGAAAGCTGCGCAGGCTGCGGCACCTGAGAGCCCACCTAGAAGAGTTTTTGTGGGCATGGAAAATAAACTACCGAAGAAACGGATCAAGCTGACGGAAGAGGAGGATGAGGAAGTGAATGAGTGGGTTGTGAAGCAGCAGGAGTTTCGGCAGTTTATAAGTGAAGTTGCGACGCAGCAGGAGTTTCGGCAGTTTATAAGTGAAGTTGCGAAACACAATGATAGTTCATCAACGCAGACAACTGAAGGGACCAGTTATACTATAAAGGTGCAGGCCAAGACACTAGAAAATTGGTTTCGGGGAAAGCTGAAAATGGATAGTGATTTGAAGGGTTTGAAAAGGAACTACAAGCTTGTGGTGGCAAATTTACAAAAGAGGGGGGTAGATGTGGCGCCGCAGGAGGTGAAGAATGAGAACGATGAAGGGTCAGATGAGTTGGTTACCAAGGAGCAGTGGTTTCGGCAGTTCATAGATTGGGTTGCGGAACTCGGTGGTAGTTCATCAACGATGACAACTGACGAGGCTGGCCGTGTTATAGAGGTGAATTCCGAGATAGTAGAGGAATGGTTACAGAGACAGGTGGATACGGAAAGTGATTTGAAGGAGTTGAAAAGGCACTACAAGGATACGTTGGCAGATTTACAAAAGAGGGGGTTAGATGTGACGGCGCAGGAGGTGAAGGACGAGAACGATGAAGAGGACGGTGAGAAACGCAAAAAGAAGAGGAGGTCTAAAAAGAAGACGAAAAAGAAGAAGAAGACGATGACCGACGAGGATGCGCAGGAGTATCCAGAGGTTGAGCAGATTGAAAATCTCGAGGATGAACAAGATTGCAACAAGGATGAATGGGAGAAACGGCCCGTGGGAAAATCAGCTGTATCATCGGAAGAGCAAGGAGCCCAGGACACGAGAGAAACAAAACTAACGGGGCGGGACTCACCCAGCCAAGTTGCTTCCCACAGAGATGGGAATGAGATCGCGCCTCGTCCGCGACGGGTTGACGGAGAGCCCCTTATTGCAGAGCCAGAGCGGTGGGATTGCCCAATTTGCAACAGGCCGCAGGTGGCGGAAGAAAGGAGTTTCAACGACCACATTGACCTATGTCTCTCGCGGAAAGCAATCCGTGATGCCATACAGGAGGGAGCCCCGCTGCCGTCCCCAGAGCCCAAAACCTCAAAGATGGAACAAGACGACGACAAGAAGGATGAACAAGACAAGAAGGATGAGATGGACTGGGAGGACGACGAGGAAGACAAGGCCGAAGAACAGCAGACGCCAAAGAGGAGCAAGATCAATAACGCCAAGAGAAAGAGGAGAAAAGAAAGGAAGCAGAAGGCAGAGCAGGAAGCGAGGGAGAAGGAGAAGCAGGAAGCCAGGGAGAAAAAGAAGCAAGAGGCGAAGGAGAGAAAGGTGCAACGAGCGAGGGAAAGGGAAGAGAAAGAGGCGAGGGAAAGGGAACAGAGAGTAAAGAGGGAGAAGAAGGCCCAGAAAGCGAGAGAAAAAGAGGAGAAAGCAGCGAGGGAGAGGGAAGAGAAGGAGGCGAAAGAAAGGGAAGAGAGAGCGGCGAGGGAAGAGAAAGCGGCGAAAGAAAGGGAAGAGAGAGCGGCGAGGGAAAAGGAGGGCCAGAAAGCAAAGGAAAAACAGGAGCAAGACGAGGCCATCAACAAGCTCCGCGATGCTGGTCTTAACGTCGTCCGCAAGAACTTCTCCCACGGCAGAACGAGCCAAACCCAGGAGAAAGAGGCAAGGCAAAAGGAGGAGAAAGCGACAAGGGAGCGGGAGGCCCAGAAAGCGAGGGAAAAGGAGGCCCCAAAAGCGTGGGGAAAACAGGAGCAAGAGGTGAGGGAGAAGGAGGCCCAGAAGGCGAGGGAGAAGGAGGCCCAGAAAGCAAAGGAAAAACAGGAGCAAGAGGCGAGGGAGAAGGAGGCCCAGAAGGCGAGGGAGAGGAAACAGAAAGCGGCGAGGGAAAAAGAGGTGCAAAAAGCGAGGGAGAAGAAGGACGAGGTAATTGTAGTCGAGGAGGAGGTGAAAGAAGAGGGGATCCAAGAGGAGGACCATACAGTGAATCCGGTGCCAGACGAGAATCCACTGCCGTTTCAGGGACAGATTCCGTGGCAGGGACAAATACCGTCGCAGGGACAAATACCGCCGCAGGGACAAATACCGCCGCAGGGCCAGATGCCGTCGCAGGGACCGATGCCGTCGCAGGGACCGATGCCGTCGCAGAGACAGATGCCGTCGCAGAGACAGATGCCGTCGCAGAGACAGATGCCGTCGCAGAGACAGATGCCGGGACTGGGACCGATGCCAGGGCAGGGACAAGTTCCGCGGGGAAGACAGATGCCGTGGGCAGGACAGATGCCCGAGACCTTCCAAGGTGAACTATCCACAATCAAAAGCAACCTCGCCGCCTTGGAGCAGCGCATCCAAGCCAACGAGCTCATCGCCTCAAACCGCCAGGGAATCTTGTTTGACGCCTTGAAGAAGATGTCCACGGATTTGAACAAGCTCAGCGCCAGCGCAACGTGGACAGGACAGATGCCGTGGGCAGGACAGATGTCATCGCAGGGACAGATGCCACATCAGAATCCCCGGCCGATGCCACACCAAAATCCGATGCCACACCAAAATCCGATGCCACACCAGAATCCGATTCCGTCGCAGAGACAGATTCCGTCGCAAGGGCAGATGCCGTCACAAGGGCAGATGCCGTGGCAGGGACAGATGCCATACCAGAATCCCCGGCCGATGCCACACCAGAATCCCTTGCCATACCAGAATCCCCGGCCGATGCCACACCAGAGTCCGGTGCCATACTGGCCGATGCCACACCAGAATCCGCAAGGGCAGATGCCACACCGAGGGCAAATGCCAGCGGAGCCATACATACCCCCGCCGCCCGTGCTAGACGTTTTACAAGTACTCGAATTCACCCCGGAACAACTATTGACCCACGCCCGCCTCTTGGTCCGCACCAGCCTCTGGATGCACGCAGTCCTCTCAGAAGATGACCACCTTGCCAGCCTGCCCGAACATTCGAAGCACCAACTCATCACCAGGTTCAAGGCGTTTGTGATACAGCTCATGACCGACCCGAGGCAGCGTCTACCAAGGAGTCTGTCGTTTTCTTCATACTTCCTAGACAGAGACAGGCACCTTGTTCCCGAGGACGAGCGTCGTCGACCAAGGAGTATGTCGTTTCCTTCATACTTTTTAGCCAGGGACTTTGACGTTTCTTGGCCAGACATGGACACGCACGCCCAGACTCAACAAGGGGAAGAACCTCAAGAGGAAGGATCTCAAGAGGAATAGCCTCAAGGCGAGCCAATAAGCCCTGACGAGGAGCAGGCGGAAGATGGGGTCACAAACCTGCCCGAGAATGAAGCCGAACGCACGACTGGACGGTTACCCACCAATCATCAAAGAAGCGTATGATAACCGCTAGCGGGCGTGTTCGGGTTTTTGTTTGGAAACGGACGGGATGTGATGAGGACGGAATTGGGATTCGGATTGGTTTTTGTGTAGAGTTTTAGTAGTATTTGTTTGCATGAACTTGGGAAGCGTAAAAATAGTTAGTTCATTAGCGGTTATGGGTTGATCGAGGTTTTGGGAGTGTGATTAGGTTAGGTAGTTGAATGAAATTGATAGCTTAGGTCTATATTTGATCCAAAAAGCATCAACTCTCTACGTGGAACAAGTAAAGTAAAGTGATTGACGAAAGAAAAGTGTGATTAATAAAAGCACTTCAGCTTCCTGAGCCAGAAGCGTTATCAGCCCATATGCGTTGGATGAAGAGGTATGTTCCTCACGACAAGTGAGTGACTGACGAAGCAGTGAGTGAGTGGTAAAAAGCCCCCAAGGAAAATATATATTGGAACTCCCCATCTTCTCCAGAGAAAGTAAGGTCGTCAAGTGGCGGCGATCTAGGTTTGCAAATGTGAAAATTACCTAGGTACAAATGCACACGATGATTTACAACAAACATCCCGACCTTGAACTCTGAAGGTTCGTTATAGTTCTACATATGTGATAAGTAGGTAGGTAGCAGTAGGTAGGTAGCTCATTCCCAAGAACTCAGAAAGCTCCACGGATGCTAATAACACGTATGAATGGATGGTTTACTACAACTGAAGTTGGCTTGACTATCAACAATGAATTTTCCCTGTGACTGTGCATGTCACCACCAGCAGACAGACAACAAGGCGAACTACAACACCAACTCTTAAGAATAAGATAATAAATATGCTTGCTTGCTATTGATGCTACTCGGAAGATGGCTGGGCTAACTAACCTTCGATGTTATCAGTTAGTTACAATCCTTGATTCCTTCATCCATTCTTCTTCGTCCATTGTTTCTTTTTTCTTTACTCCCCGCCCTTTTGCTTGCTGTATTCCAGTGACAGTTCAGCAACAGTTCAGCAACAGTTTAGTAACACTTCAGTAACAGTTCAGCAACACTTCAGCAACACTTCAGCAACTCTTCGACACCAATCAAATAAACCCTCCCCCCCCCCATATGTTTTCGATCAATCTTTGCTTGGAGAATGAGATAAAAAAAAATGCCACGAGTTGCTTGCTACCAAAAAGCAAGAAAAGAGACAAAAAAACACGAACTCCATTCCCAAACGCCCGGCTGGCTGTGCCATGCGAAAGAAATCGTCAACCATAACACATTTCCATGCATATTTCCATTCCCGTACACCCGACTATTTCTTCCTTTTCTTCATATCCACCTTTTTTGCGGTTGTTCATCGGCATGACCATTTGCGGTACAGTAGTACCTTTTCGTCCTTCCATCCTTTTTACCTGCTTTCCCAGCTGTGTCAGATTGACTCTTCATTCATTGAAGACGTCATCTTCTCTGCTGCATTTTCTTCCTGTTTCCCCTTTTGGTATAGGACGAGGTGATGGATGGCATCAATCTCATCCCACAGACCGTGACACTCAGTTCGTCCACTCCCTCGTACCGTGACTCCCCCCAAACGCCCCCCTCGCCTCCTCCTCCAACAACTTCCTCTTGATCCCCCTCGCCTTCACTCCAACAAACATGACCATCACCACCCCAATCACCAGTCCCGCGGCCATCAGTCCCACGTTCACGGGCACCGGGTCCCCGTTAAAGGTCTCATGAAGCAAGTAATCCAACCCGGACTGACTGAAATTCAACAGTCCAGCAAAGCAAATAATCGTCCCGTACACGGTGCCGAACGTCCTGAAGCCGAAGACCTTGGCCGAGTAATCGGATACAGCGGTGTAGTAGAACGGTCTGTACAAAACAAAAAGGCAGACGTTGGCGTAAGCGGCGAGCATGGAGTGCGTGATGATGCCGAGAATGCCGATGGTGGTGGCGGTCGCGACGAGGGTGGTGAGGACGGTGAGGGTGGAGGTGCGGTCGAGGATGGCGCCGATGAAGGGGATGGAGAGGATGCCGCCGAGGGGGAGGGCGAGGTCGAAGAAATCGTTTACGCGCTCGGCGAGAGCAGGGGAGGAGAGGAGGGCGGCGTATTGTACCCGGATGGTGGCGACGAAGTAGTTGATGCGTGTCATTTGGACGACTTGGGGGGTGTTAGTATGGGAGGTCAAAAGGAGGGGGAAAACAGATAGGGGAGGGGAAAGAAGGGGAAGGGGAGACGTACCGGTAAACAAGCAAATAAGGATAAACCAAGGAGACTTAATCTGCTCCCAAGCGGTATAAGCATGCATGACACCCCAAACTCCCGAGATCTCGTTCTTGCGCTCTTCCTTCCTGGCTTGTTTATCGGCCTTGGTAGTTCCGAGCAACTCCTGGATACCCGAGACCACCTCGGCGCGATGCTGTCTCTCCTCTTCGTGGAGCAAGGCAGTCTCCTCGTCGATCTGGTCGTAGGGCTCCAGGTCCGCGGTGATGGGCTCCTCGATCTCCTCCACTAGTTCACCAACGGTTTTGTAGGATTGTGCAGGCATTAGGACGAATTGAATGACGACGATGGCGGCTGGGACGACCAGGTAGGCGAGGAAGAAGCTCTGGTGGCCAAAGGTTTCGTTGGTTTGTTCGTAGATGACGCGGTATATCAGGAACAGAGCGCTCGAGGCGTCGAAGGCGCCTGTCAGGAGGGCGAGGATCAAGCCGGAGTTCTTGGGGAAGGCATTGGACAGCTGGAAGGACGAGATATAGGTAAACGGTCCGCCGAGGGCCAGGAAGAGGTATCCGAATAGCAGGCCGTCAAAGGGTAATTTGTTCTCGAAGGACATGAACAAAGCACCGATAGCGAGGAAGAAAGCTCCCAGTAGACTGCAGACACGGGGACCATAGCGATCCAGGATGGCGCCGACGGGAAGGGCAGCGACGTTGGTAGCCACGGCGGCCGTGGTAAACATAAGGTTTAGATGGATCTCGACGCATGTGTCTTCGCTGATGGCGTCCTCATCGTTAGGATCGACGCGGCAGACATCTTGGTAGGCACCCTCTCGTTTTAGGACGGGCTTGATGGCGGCATAGCCGAAGACGATTCCGGCGGCAAAGAGGCAGTATATGACGGCGACTACGACTTGGACTATATGGAGAAGAAGAAGAGACATATGGTCAGTATCACATGCTTGGATAAGTTTGGGGGTACAGATGACATACGCGTTCTCTTCCACCTTGGTACTTCAAAGGCACCTACGGCCTGGATCTGTTCCAAAGCTGGAGGATCCCATGATGGCGGGAGAGGGTTGAAGCTGATCTTGCGGGCACGAGTCGAGGCATCCGAGCTTCTCCTAGATCGGTTTTCTGTGAGGAGAGGAGCAAAGGTCTCCAACGAGGAGACACGGTTCAGAGACATGGCGAAGACGGTAAGAGGTATGGGTAGGACGGGGACAAGGGGAAGAGAGAAGGGTGGAGCTGGAGGGCTCGAGGGTCTCACGGTTCCCTTATACACGGTCACGATGAAGCAATAGAAGGAAAAGGACGAGTCGTAAGAAGACGAGGGTAACCTAGGACGAGGAGGAGGGGTAGATGAAATTTTGAACAAGGCTAAGGCTAGAAGGGCCGGCACCGGCCTGGCTTGGCGTTGATCCGGGGAAGACGGGGGAGTTAGAAGTGACGTCGTTGAAGTTGCATATGTCCGCGGTGGGAGACGGGGCAGGAGACAAGGATGGCGCGTAGGAGTGCCTACTATTTCCCACCTTATCTTGAGAAATATATAGGTCGAATGTAGGAGATATGGAAAACAGGACTGTCTTCTCTTGAAGCAGAACAAAAGTAGAAAAGAAACAGGAAAGTAGACATGTTCAACAGGGTGGCTGTGGTCGAGGCGAGTTCCTTTGACACACACGCATTCACCTTCCCGTCCTGTTCGTCACTTGACGTCTCTCACTCAACACCAGCCTCTCTCTCACGAACCAAACAAAAGTCTCCAATTGAAACCAATTGACAAATCCCTTTTCGTGGGGGACAAGAGTCTGGGGTTTGTGCTCCCTGATCTCTGGTCTTTTGAGGAGCAGTGTGAATCTCTGTTCGGGATGAAGCCAGGGCATGCAGCATTGGACATGTTGTTGGATTGGCGAGAATTGGCACTGTAACGACCAGGGCAAATCAGGCATCCCGTGCCAGCCGCAGGCCAGGTGATGGCTAGAATCCAGTGTAGCGTCTAACAACCCGAACCACCATTGCACATGCACCGCAGCTCACCACTGCAGGGACAGACTCGAGAAGGTGTTCATCCAAGGAGGAGAAACCTGTTCGCTTGGTTCCGAACACATGATTTCTGTCGACTCAAGATGAACCAGTGTAGGTGAAGAATTTGACAGCTGAAGAATGGGCAACCTCCAGAGCGAAGATCGGCGGGGTCCGGGTCCGAATCTTGATGAAGAATTTTCAAAGATCAAGTTCACCATCCCAAATTCGATGTTTTGGTGTTCTTGGTGTTTTTGCTAGGTTATGAAGCCTGGAACTGGCCTGGAGCTTGGCTGCAGCAATGGCTTGGAAACTGCTGGGGGACTTCCCGGCCGGCCCCGCTCCCCCGGTTGGCCGCCGTCGTCGAGAGAGATCATGTTTTGGAACACAGCATCAAAACCTCATCCAGTCCCGCACTATAGAGTTGGTGAGACGGCATGGAATGTCTCAAATATTGCAATTTGACAAGTTGGCTGTTTGAGCCGTACTTCAAGAGTGCATTTTTACCGAATGCCAGACGAAAATGACAAGACATCTGAGAAGGTACTGTACTTGTAAGTCTTTACCTTAAGCAGCTCAAGTGGAAGCAAGCACTCATCACATCACAGTCACATGCACCATCCAATGTTGTGACTATGAACCTAACCCAGTACAAACACCAGGTACAAGGGGCTCTTGAAAAGACAACGAAAACTCCAAATTGTCCTTTGTTGGAACTGAGAACAGAATGAAGAGAGACTCTTCAAACAACTTCCCCTACCCCTGGCCCATTGTTTAGGCGCTTTGACCAGGATAGCCCGGGTTAGCCCGGGTTGCCCCGCCATCTAACCAGTGCTATAACATCACGAATCAATAACAAACTGCGGGGGACTCTTTCATCCACAGCTCATCTCACCAACGATACCACAAGACGCGTGTTGTCCTTCATCAACTCGAAAGCTGAAAAGCAAACACTGGGTCTCACGAGATTGCATCATGAGTTCACCCGCAAATAACAGCACACTGGAGTCGGGGTCGGAGTCCTCTGACGCCTGCGACAAAAATCTTTACCACCCTGAGAACCTGACAGGGTGAGCTTGGTGGGCGCTTGCAACCGCTCTCGTCCAATCAAGCCCCCATCTCCAAGCTCATAAGCGCTGCCATGAGAGGCCATCCGAGGCCAATCACAGCTTGTGATGTGAGTGACACTTTATACAGTGAACCAGCGAGCCCGACTGCCGCCCAGGGTTGAAGCCTGACTAACCTTTGCCCCTGGTCTTTTTCTCCATCAAGTGCCTGGCGCCGCCCATGTCAGGTCCCAGTCCAGTCAGTGTGGCCTGCACATCTGGCCGCATATTGATCACCTTGTTCCCGGTCTGGCCCTTTTTCTGATACAAGACGCTTTTGTTTCAACAAGTCCATCTTCAACTGACTTTTTTTGTTTGGCTTGCTTCAGTTTGAGAGACTTCAGCTTGTGACTTGGTTGTGACAAGTTGAGCGCAACGAGGTTGTTGTGTTGTTGATCTTCTTCTGCCTTATCTTTTACTATCCTCACCATCCTCAACACCAAGGAGGGGTAATCACGAACCCCTAAGAGAACTCCAAACGACGAGATCGACAAGTTGGAGATTCAAGAGAACATCCGGAAATAACCCACGCTCGATCAAGAGTGACAAGAGACCGTTTGTCTACCCGAATCCTTCGACACCCCGAAACAACGCCAGCCCGTTGTTGCGCATAGCCGCTCTCCCAAAATAACCACCACTCCTTACCAGATATCTATCCAGACACCAAATCTAGTCAACATGTCTCGACCCCGCGGTATTCCTGATGAGGAACTCTTCATCAGCAGGCCTCGCCCTTCGGATGAGGATTGCGATAGTCCCACCGTTGAGCCGCTGAGAATCTTCAAGCCCATGAGCCCGAAACCACCAGGTGCCGCCGATAAGGCATCTGAGAACCGCTACAAGTACCCCGCCCCGCCAACATCGTCGGCAGCGTCGTCCGTCGCCCCTTTACCCGGCCTCCCGGGCCTACCTCCGTTGCCATCCTTCCCTCTCCCGCCCGGAGCTTCGAGTTCGGCCGCCCCTCTCCCGTACCCGGACGACGACCTCTCTCGACCTACACAGGCCTCCAAGCCAGCCCGAGCACCATACCCCGTCGATGATGTGCGCAGGCCCTCTCCGGCCTCCAGCACTGGGCGCATCTACAGCCCCCCTCCGGCATCCTCGAGCCCCCAGTTACACAACGATACCACTCCGCGGTTGAACATAAGTCCTATTGAGAAGAAGCCTGGTTTGGCGGATAGGCGCGGAGCTGTTCCCAAGCCTCTGCAGAGTCCCGATAGTCCCAATGGGGATGATCTGTTCGCGAAGCCCTTGGGTCGGCCTACCCAGCAGCCAGCCCAGCCTGCGCATCCTGCGCAGAAAATCTCCAATGCCTATCAGCAAAAGCCTTACTACCCTCCTCCCGGAGGTGGCAACGTTCGCAAAAACTCGGAGCCTAGCATTGCTCGTATCTCTTCGACGGCTTCGACTTCGACCACGAGGGCTAGCCGTGGGTCGCCTCCTCCTCCCGAGACACCCATTGTTGAGCCGGGTGTGATCCCAGGAGGCGGAATCGAAGCGCGCTATGCCGCTGCTGGTATTTCGGGGACCGCAACCCTCACGAGTCTCCAGGCGCAAAGTGCGCAAAGTGCGGCGGCTCAGTCGCGTTTGGCGCAATATGGTGGACAGAGACCTCCGTCTCAACCACAGCACGCTCAGTCCCAGCAGCAACCTCAAGCGCAGGCGCAACCGCCTCGTCCTTGGACTCCCACCGAGTCTCCGGATCAACAACCGTTCGGGCCCCCTACCGTCTACCAAGGCGATGCGGTAGCCCAGAACCCTCAGCCAGCGAGGCCCCAGCCCCAGCAGCAGAATAGCTTCAACCTTCCCAAGAACCCCGAGCCCGCGTCCAATGCGCCGGCTGGATCTAGCCTCCAAGTGAGCGTTCTGGAGCAGGACTTCCAGCGCATGCAGGCTTCTACTCCTCCTCCGGCTTACAGCAGTGTCACTCCGAATGCCTCTTCGAGCTACCCAGCTGAGAAACAACGACCGACCCAGGCACATCCGGCCACTGCCAATAACAACAATGCCACTCCGAACCCAACCTCTCGCCCGGCAACAGCTGCTTCTGGAAGCAGTCGGCCAGTGAATACTGCCTCTCCGGCGCCGTCTTCATCCATCCACAAGCCCAAGCCCGTTGCCGTTGTTGCTCCTCAAACTCCGGCGCAACAGCACCCCGGACACCCGGCTTTTGCCAATGAGCCCCAGCAACACCCGGCTCAGGCTGCCCACAATGTCGGACATCCGGCCTTGCAACACACGCCGTCTCTCCTGGCTTCCACTCAGGCACCGCCGCCGTTGCCTGAAGGCTGGATTGCCCACCTTGACCAGAACTCGGGTCAGTACTACTACATCCACCTGGCCACTCAGGCCACGCAATGGGAATTCCCCAAGGGTCCCAACCCCATCACCCACGAAGCGGCGCCCTTGTCTCCCACGGCGTCAACCTACGGCAACCCTCTTGCCTCACCTCTCCTCGGCGGCAAGGCCGGTTTAGCCTCTCCCATGTTCCACCCCCAGACCCCCGGCTACGCCGAGAGCATCATGACCGTCGCCTCCGCCGCTCCCTCGGGCTTCACCGGCCCGCCCCCCAGCGCCGGCGTAGACATGTACAAAATCATGCCCACCAACGGCGTCTACTTCGGCCCCTACCTGCGCTACGTCAACATGGACCTGGAAAAGGGCATCTGGCACGGCAGCATCATGATCGTGACGGACGCGCCCCAACCTCCCACCATCCACATCCACCTCAGCGTCGACCTCTCCCCGAACCCGCGCCAGCTGATCCCGCACAACATCTGGACGCACCAGCGCTGGGTGTTCTACAAGTACGACATGGACCTGCAAATGTCCGAGCACGGCACCGAACGCTGGACCTATGCCGTCACCTCGCACCTCGGCTGCACGCGCTACGAGTTCATCGTCGCGGGCCGGTACGAGACCGGGTGGCGGATGATTGCGCATTCCGGGAATGACTTTGCTCCCTCTACAAACCAGAACGAGCGCGCCAAGCTCGGCGGGGTGGGCTTTATGTGGAAGGATATCCTCCAGAAGAACGTCGAGTGCGGCGGGTTTCATGTCCAGCTAGGTCTGGGCGACCAGATTTATGGTGATCGACTCTGGCGCGAGGTGCCTATCCTCAAGCAATGGCTTAGCATCGCCGGGAGAGAAAACAGGAAGAATGTCCCTTGGACGGCGAGACACGAGGAAGATGTTACGCATGCTTACTTCCATTATTACACGAGCCACTTTGATCAACCCTTCATGCGCGAGGCGTTTGCGCAGATTCCGCATGTCTTGCAGATCGATGACCACGATATCTTTGATGGGTTTGGAAGTTATCCGGAGTACATGCAGTCGTCGGCGATTTTCAAGAATATTGGTCGCATCGCTATAGACATGTACCTCCTCTTCCAGCACCACACCACCGTCGAAATGCTCCGCAATGTCTCATCGGACATGGACCTCTTCACCATCACCGGCGCAGGATGGCATTTCGTCAAGTACCTCGGTCCCGCCGTCGTCATCGTCGGTCCAGACTGCCGCTCCGAACGCACACAAACGCGCGTGATGGCCGGTCCTACCTACCAAGGTCTGTTTCCAAAGGTGGCTATGTTGCCGCCTAGCGTGCAGCATTGTATCTGGATGCTATCCGTGCCCGTGGTTTACCCGCGCTTGGAAACGGTGGAGACGCTGGCGAATACGTTTGCGACGGGCAAGAAGGCGGTTAATACGACGTATAACTTGCTGGGCAAGGTGACGAGCTCGGTGGCGGGTGTGGTGGGTGGTAAAGAGGTGGTGGCGCACGGGTTTAAGGAAGTGAAAAGGGCGGTGGGGAAGAGTGGGTTGATGGGCAATGTGCTGAATCAGTTTGGCGAGTTTGATATCGCGGAGGAGTTGAAGGATTTGTGGACGCATGAGAGTAAGGATTTGGAGAGGACCTACCTTGTTCGAACACTACAAGGAATCGCCCAGCAGAAGGGGATTAGGATGACGTTTTTGTCTGGTGGTATGTTTCTTTTTTATTTTATATTTTTTTTTTCTTTCTTCTCTCCCGTTCCTCACTAACATTCGGCTGTCAATCAAGACGTCAACAGCGCAGGCGCCGGCCTCCTGCACGACCCCTCCCACCCTTCCGACCACAAAACCATGTACCAACTAATCACCTCCCCCATCGTCGCCGCCCCCTGCTCCTCCTACTTGCTCAAAGCCCTCCACTCCGGCTCCAACTCCAACAAATTGCTTTATGTGCCCCTAAACGGCCACAAATCCACCCACGAAGTCTCCGACACCAAGGAGGACATGATGGAGATCTTCCATACCGATGCGAGCGGGGCAGCGAGGGAGTATAAGAAACTCATGGCGAGGAGGAATTATGTCGCTATTGTTGCTTATGATCCTGAGGCTGTTGCTGGGGGGATGAATGGTATGCAACAACAACAGAATGGGTATGCTGCCAGCATAGCGAGTGGCGGGAGTGGTGGTGGTTCCGGACTGAATAAACTCAGTTTGGCGGTGGATTTTGTGGTGCAGGGTGATGGGGCGTTTACGGCTACGACCA
The DNA here is from genome assembly GCF_033439725.1 of Neurospora tetraspora. Classification (NCBI taxonomy): domain Eukaryota; kingdom Fungi; phylum Ascomycota; class Sordariomycetes; order Sordariales; family Sordariaceae; genus Neurospora; species Neurospora tetraspora. The sequence goes on from NW_026944383.1 coordinate 7,924,448, forward strand.
AGTATGGGCCGGTTATTGTGCCGCATTTGGAGTATGGGCATTAGGTTAGTTTAGTTGAGTATGTAGTACTGGTATGGTTGGTGCTGAATGGGTAGGAGCGTTTGATGTTGTTGTTTGGATATGAATGGATGGCGGGCGGGCGGTCTGTTGCTTTGTTCTGCGTTTGGATAGCGGGGTGAAAGCGTGGTGGAGAGGAGAGCGTCGTGATCGCTTTTTGTTCTGTTCTGTTCTGTTCTGCTGTATGATGATCTGCAGCCCAGCTGGATGTTTTGAGATACTTACTTCCTTTATATACCAACTTCTTCTTGTTCCTGCTCAAATACTTTACGAAGACCGGTGTCTGTCGGCATTGTTCTCTTAACATACGATATAGTACAGCCAGTCAGCTGTTGAAGTTTCTGATGTTGATATTTATGGACGATAGATACATCATGGTACCTAGTGACTGAGCGGAGAAGGCTACCTAGGTCCGGTGTTCAATATTTACCTAGAGGTATGTTCTCCTCTTGCCGTTTGCAGACTGAGTCACATACATCCCTTTCTCCTACACAGGTTGTTCCTGTTCGTTACACTCTTTTCATTGATGAGCTTGGCTTGGTTTTTCACGACAAGGATCGATCCCACAGGATGCTTGAAAGACATGAGAAAGTAGGTAATCAAACGTATCACGCACGGCTGAAATGCTTACGTTTTACTGTGCCTAGTTCTAGACCTCGCTCGCTGCGAGATAGGACTGCCTAGTCTAGGCCTGTGAGGTTCGTAGCTGAGTGGCTTCTCTGTTCTCTTTCTGCCTGATTGACTTTTCCTTTTTAGTTCTAGAGGGCCGGTCCAGTCATTCACGTCGATTTCGTTTGTCTAGGTAGGTACAGTACAGTACTCATATTATGGCTGGCTGTTGTAGTTGAGGATGGATGATTGTAGAGAGGACACTTATGAAGTGGAAGTCATGGAACCTCTAACTGTAATTTAAAGAGACCAATCGATGAACTCGATCTCGATCTCACCTACTTGGGGGATGTGTTGCTTTTTTTTTTCTGAGCGGTTATCAATGGAGCATGCGAACGGTAACGGTTTGGATAATGGGGTCGGGTGTCCCTTTATTTTTGCGGACGTTATTGACGAATATGATGATGGAGTGTGTGTTCTAGCTGTTATTGTCGTCTTTCTCTCAAGATTTTTTTCTCTTTCTGCTTTGTATTCCCGATGATTGCTGTCTTGTGGACTGACTCTAGTCAGGTAGTAGCGTATCATGAGTATATCATCGTGCTATGTAGGTGAGTGGTGTTGGCATCATGCATAATGTCACGACTTCTTGTTTTCTTTCCTTTCCTCTCTTCTTTTTATCTTGCGCTCCATGTCTTGTCCCTTCCTTCTTTTTTTTTCCCCCCATCGTTTGGCTAGATAACTAAGGTAGCAAGAAGCTCCCTTGGCCGATATTACCTGGTTCAGAGAGCCCGATATAGACTTTCAGACTAACGTCAGTTCACATGACAACCTGTGCCCAGAGCAAGCTGCTATGCTGTGATTGAGGCCACAACATGAGAAGGATCACAGCCGACTTGACGCCGGAGGAGCAATCCTCAGGGACATCCATCACGCGTAGGAGACGAAGAAGCCGTATATCTGGAAAGAAAAGTAGATCGAAGATATCAAACATATGCCAGAGCTCACGCGAAGACTGGACGTGTGATGCCTTCGAAGTGGTCATTTTGCGAAGTTGAATGCGCCGGAGACTTCCGCTCAGCTTCAACTCTTACATTGATGCTTTCAACCAATGACGACTTATTCCAATGTTCTCCCGGCCTGAACTTTGGGCGTGAAATCCGGCCTCGGCAAGGCCGTTCAACTGAGTAGGAGGGTTGAGACATGAAGATGCAAGTCAGAACTCTTCTGGAAGGGTTGGTTACTGATACCCAACTTTGTGTTTCTCACAGCTTGTATGTGCTGGGTATCACTGACAAGTGTTTAAAGATCTCTTGTCAGGTTTCGAGCACTGACTAAGATCTGTGGTCATGAAGTTGGGTTTTGGGTTTCCATCTGAACTTTCAGTTTCAGGATCAAGACTTTCGGATGACAGATGCCATCGACCCAAAAACCCAATGAGCCAAGCTGCCAACCATCGGATGGAAGAAAAGGCACGCTGCGCTTATTTCAACCTCACGACAGCTTTCAGGCTTACAGATGCCCGATCGGATCTGACGTCGAGGCACATGAACACAGTACTCATCCATGACTGCAGTGGCTTCTTGCTGCTTCACGATAACAGGCAAGCTCGAGCAAGTGATGGCGAGGCGAACAATGCGCGATAAGGATTGGATAGGAGGGGCTCAGAGGGGGGCGATCTGAGGGCGGAGGGAATCTCTGCACCATGTTGAGAAACACACCACCAAAAAAGCCCCTCTTCACGTTCTATTTTGCCTTCTGAGTAACTTCTGATCAGTGACTCTCTGTACACGTGTGGACTCGCTGTTGGGCTTTTGGTGTGGGAGAACAACCAACCAGTGGGAGAGGTTGCCGATTGAACCTTGTGAGGGAAAGAAGTCGGAATGGGCCAATTGAGCGGTGAGACTGATGCAAGGGTAGACTGCCCAGACGAGGACGCAAAAGGGCAGAAAAATACCCACCACTGTACGCCGGTGTAGGCTACTGTACACCACTTCCAGAGCACCCCCGGCTGCACATCATGATTCGGCCGCGGGACGAGGCGCGGGAGTCGGGACATGCTGTGAGACACATACAACTTTGTGTGGTGGTGGTGGTGTTTGTGAGTTGTGCTTGTGAGGGGGAGATGAGGGTGTCTCAGGTGGTGCCGCACTGACTGGCAGGTGGTGAGGAAGAAAAAAGTCGCGTTGAGTCGTCTGGTGGTTCAGCTGGGTTCGAGACATGAGAAAACATCGAATTGGGAAGAGGTCGGGCCCGGCCAATGTGGAGCCTCCAGTTCAAACAATGTTTCGATTCGTGGAGATCCATCCATCCCAAGGTGTCAAGGATGGTAGTATGGCTCCTTCTCCCGCGAGTGGAGAGTGGTTGGCGTGGTGGGAACGTCGTGTTCATCCCAAGCAACGAAATCCCAAGAAATGGAAGGCCCTCTTCACGTCTGCTCCTCACGTCTTCTCTCAAACGCCTTGCTTGTGGTGTTCCTTCCTGCCACCTGAGATCAAATTTGCGGGTCCCAAGTGTATCATCAAACCAATTGGGATTGGTTCACGTAGCAATTGGCAGGATCGGGGTCTTCTGGGTCTTCTGTCTCCACGCAGGGCATCGTCGGTTCGGCGCTTGTTCCTTCCTTCTCAGCTCGTGGAGAGGGACACGGGCAATTCCTGGCTAATTCCATCTGACTGTAACCTTTCTATCTTTCAAAGTCATTTTGAAAAGGGACTCTTCAACACTCAATCAACACCTTGTTCACCACCTCACACACAAACACACACACTCCTTACAGCAGGGCTGAATAGAGTGTCAAGGGTCCAGCCTCATACAACACAACAACAACAACAACAACGACTCTTTACCACTACAACCCATTATACCCCAGAAAATACCAAAATCAATAATTGTTAACGCTGTTCGCTGTTGCGCTCGCTGCCCGGGGGACCCTTCACCAGAAACAGAGAATCCATAATCGAGATCCAAACCCCAGTCCAAACAGTCCCCCCGTCCCCAGCCTCCAACCGAAGCAGCTCTCAGCTCTCAGCTCCGTACGTGTGAATCCATGACAGCAACAACCTCACCAAAAATACACCAAAATACCTATCCAATCCACCATAGTGTCTAGTATCGCGATCGCTTACCACATGCTAGTCGTAGTGTTTTGCAAAAAAGACATATCGATACCCCATTACGCGAAGAAAAGAAGCTTAGACACAAACTGAACGACCGTAACGAATGAACGACACCCCCTACCAATTGCATCAACATCAACGACGCATACACATCGCCAACCGCAAATGAATGGCCCGTAACGAAACACATCATATCTTATACCCAAGCGGTCAACCATGATTCCGCGAGATCAACGCCGCCGGAGCCCCGAGAGGGAGCGCCGCCGACGCGCTGACCGCCGCCATTCCAGAGAACAGCTCGCCGCTGCCGCCCTCGCCGCCGCCGCCGTGGGCCAAACTGCTGCCGCCGGCCCGTCATCCACCCGATCCCGCGCCAACTCCAGCACTTCGTCTTCCGCCGTCACCTCTTCCGACGAAGACAGCGCCCCCAAAAACACGGGATGGGGCTTCCGCTCTTTCTTTTCCTTGGCATCCTCCAAGAAAGTACGGAAGCGCCGATCTTTTCGCAAGAAGAACTACTCCTCGTCTTCCATCGACAGCAACTTGGCCTATGGCGGGTACCAGTCCAGGTCTTCCCTAGAGTCGCAGCGAGGTGCCAGGAGAAGGAGCGGGCCGCAGAGGAAGATTAGCCAGACCTATTCTCAACACTCCCACCACGACAAGGAGTATCAACACAAGGACCAGCCCAAGGATCAGTACAAGGATCATCATCAGTACGAGCCTCAGCATGAGTACCAGCGCCCAGAATATGTGCCCCCGGACCAATATGCGCACTCGGACCAGCACACACCACGACCATATGTGCCCCAGGACCAGTATGCGCACTCGGATCAGCACACACCACGACCATATGTGCCCCAGGACCAGTATGCGCACTCGGACCAGCACACACCACGACCAGAGCATCCACAGCACTCACATGCGCATTCCGAGCCTTACTATCACCACCAGCATCAGCAATACCACCAGCAGCAACCCCATGCTTATCAGCACCCTGCGCAGCACTACCATGACCAGCCCGAACACGATCCAGAGCTCTTTACTCCCGATGGTCGACCTAACTTGGCGCGAACAAAGACCGACGAGGAGATTATCGAACTTGGGCGCAAGATCTCTGACCTTGCTAGGGCCTCCAACCTTCGCGATCTGGAAAGGGCTGGCAAGCAACGTCCATCTCAGCTGGTAGGTGCCGCAACCGCCATCTCCAACTTCCGCCGCCAGAATTCGAGGAGGAATGGACGCCGCGGTCTTGCTCCCTCCAAGTCCAAGCGCAACGAACAAAATGACCATGATCAGGGCTGGGACACGGCTTCGGATTCGGACTCCGATTCGGGTGACAACACGGAGGAGGCCAGCGCTAGTGACTCTGACCTCGCCTATGGCTCAACACCTCAATTCTCGGACGATAAGCTGTCTTCTCCCCCGGCTGCCGCGCCTCCACCACCGACTATCAGCCCCCAGAAACCCTATGTCAGGAACAAGGCCATCGATCCCTCCAAGTTTGGTCCCGTCAACTCCTTGCACGGCCTTGTGACTCCTCTGAATGGGTTTCGATCGACCGAGAACGCGCCTCCACCCCGTCAGTCGAAGCCCTGGCTTAACAGATTCGAGAACGATCCTCTTCCGGATCCCCACAGGTTCGATGCTGTCACCAGTCCAACTCTGGTATCCGGCTCACCTCTGATCACGTCACGACCCGTTTCTGTTGCCATCCAGGCCCCCAAGCCCCGTGTTCCGGTCTCGACACGCGCCCTGGAGGAACACCCCATGCCGCGCCAGAGATCCGCCGATGGTAGGCATCTTGTGGCCGACTCTGCCTTGGCCAAGTCCATTGGAGCTGCAGCTGATAAACATGAAGTGATCCGAGATGACACGCCGCCTTCCAATTACCGACAACATCGCTCACGTGCTTCGTCTCACGTCCAGTCGCATGCTTCCCATACTTCTCATACCTCCCACGTTCCAGTCCATGTCCAAGTACCGCTCCCTACGACCCGTGACCTCGAGTTCGATGATTGGCACGACTTCGAAGACCGCCACAGCCGCCTAACCTCCGATGTTCCCAAGTTTCCCGACCCAGCTGCTGCCGGCGTTGCCGCAGCACTCATTGGAACTGCCCTTTTCCAGGACCGAAACCGACGAGACGACGAAGAGGATCGCAACCTGGACCCCAACCACGTTCTGGCCGAGTACAAGCAACGTGTACAGCAGGAGGAAGAGCGGCGCCGGAAAGCCGAAGAGGCTGAGAAGGAGCGTCTTGAGAAGGAGCGCCAAGAACGGGAGGCCCGTGCTGCCGCCGCCATCAAGCGGGAGCGTGAAGCGCGTGAAGCTCAGGAGGCTGCTGAGCGGGAGGCTCGCGAGAAGAAGGAGGCAGAGGAGCGTGCCGCTGCCGCTACTCTTGAACTCGCCGCGCAGAGGGAGCGCGAAGAGCGGGAAGCGCGTGAGGCCCTTGAGAAGATGCAGAGGGAGGCTGAAGAACGCGCTGCCGCTGCCGCTGCCGCTCAACGGGAACTCGAAGCTCTTGAGAAGGCTCGTCGCGAGGCCCAGGAACGCGAAGTTCAGGAAGCCATTGAGAAGGCCCGCCGTGAAGCGTTGGAACGCGCAGCAGCTGCTGCTGAGCGGGAACGTCAAGAGCGTGAGCATCTAGAGAAAGTCCGTCGTGAGGCGGAGGATCTTGCTATTGCTGCCCGACGAGAGCTCGAGACCCGCGAGTCTGCGCTTGAGGCTGTCGCCAAGGAAGCTAGGCGTCTCCGTGACGAAGCCGATTACCGTGAACAGTACGAACGCCGTGTCCGAGAAGCTCGTGAAATGCAGTACAAGGAGGAGCGACGGATGCATGATGCTCGATATCGCGCTGAAAGGGAGAACATGGTTGTCGATGTTGAGCCCAGGCACCGTAGCACTAGCCGGCAACCGAGGGATGAGTCTCCCGAGGAAAAGCGCTCCAATACAGGTAAGGAGACTGACCGGGAGGAGCATCACCGTCCCAAGCGTGAGGCTGTTACCGTCATCAACGAGCGCGACCTTCCGAAAGACGAGCCTAAGCCCAAGGTCGAAGAGCCAACCCGATCCGTTCCGGAGAAGAAGCGAGAGAGTATGGGCGACACTCTCAACCCGAAGCCCAAGAAGCCCAGCAAGGAGGAGAGACGTGCTAAGCGCGCCGAAACTCTTCGACTCCTCGCCGAAATGCAAAAGGAACTCGAGCTCGAAAAGGAACGGGCAAGGAAGTTGGCCGAGCTTGAAGCCGCTGAGCAGCAACAAGAGAAACCCAAGGACGAGGAACCTCGCAAGTCCAGCCAACCCGTTGTGCCAGAGCCTTCGAAATCCACCAAGGACCAGGTTAGTCGCGACTCCAAGGCAGCTCCAGCTCCAGGACCATCCCCCTCGAAGTCCCCTAAAGGCGTAATTGACCCATTCCAATTTCAGGTTCCGGATGATGCGTTCGCTACACCGGTTTATGCTACCCCGGCTAGGCCACTGACTCCCCAGGTCTACACTGTTCCCGAGCCTGATTTCTCGCCTCCCAAGCGCCGTCAAATGATCCGTCAACTAACCGATGCGGAACTTGAGATTCGCGAGAGAGTGACTCGTCGTGACTCGTTTGAGATCCATCAGCGTCAAGAGGAGATCCGCAGGAGCAGGAACGCATCGGAGCAGCCAACCACCAAAGATGCTGACAAAGCGACCGTTCCCGAGACCGACAAGGAGACTTTGATGGCAGAGGAACCTGAACGTGAGCGGAGCCGAAGCCGTAACCGTGCAGGAAGCCGTGTTCGCGAATCCGAGCCACTACGCGACACGACCGAAGAGCCTGGGCGTACTCGTAGCCGGAGCCGTCAACCCAGTCACGTTCGCGAGGCGGAGCCAAAGCCAGATCCTCAGGCTGAAGCCAACAAGTGGTATCGTGACTACGTTGGCAACCGGCGGGAGGAACGCTTGCGCAGCAGCTCGCCTAGCCGATCAGTCGTGGATAAGTATGACGATGCCCTGTTTGGACCGCCGACACCTGTCATCGTCACAGCGGAACCAACGATCATCACGGCCGAACCTAGCTGGGCCACCGCTGAGCCCGCAGATGATGGAAAGCCCAAGAAGAGCAAGTACGCCGAGCCCAATGCCGATGTGAAGATCGATCATGTCATCTTGCCGAGAGATCTGCATAGGTTCCTCACGCCGGCGGAGGATCACTCCAGTCTTCATGCGCCCACTGGACAGCCGATGTTTACTTCGAGAGATCCGTCGTGTGAGAGGGATAGGCCGTTGTTGAATTTGGTGCTGCCTACGCCAGCGCCCACTCCCACTCCTGAACGTCAACGGAGGGAACGCGCAAGACAAGCCGCCCGCGAGTCCGAGCCGGAACCCGTCACGACCAAGCCTTCCTCCGAGGAACCCTACCTAGCTCCCGCTGCCGCCGAAGAATCGAAGAAGCCGAATTACATCCTTAACGCCCGCGGTGAAATTGAGATCATTGCCCCCACCCCAAAAGATGAGGATAACGAGTCTGTCAAGTCAGATGGGTGGGTGGAGCCCGTGGCTGATACCGGGTTGACGCACGTTGTTGCGGACAGGTCGAGGCAAGCGGCTGTGGAAGCGATCAAGCGCGCATTGCAGCCTAAGAGGAAGGCGAGCAGTGCTTGGGGAGCGCTTGGTGATGCGGTGCTCAAGAAGGTTGCTGAGGATAGGAAGGCCGCTGCTGAGAAGAAGGTCGAGATCCCGGCTGCAGAGGAGAAGAGCCTTGCTCCCGAAGTCGAGAACAAAGTTGAGGTCCCGGCTCCGGTTGTTGAGGCCCCGATCGTCGAAGAGAAGCAGCCTGAAGAGCAGAAATCGCGGGAGCTCCAGCCCCAAACAAAGCCGATCGAGGTTGAAGTTGCTGCGCCAACAAAGAACGAGGTGCGGCCGGACGTTGAATTACCCCGCCAAGCCCCGCATCCCGATCCCGAGCCGCATCCGGAGCCGCACCACGAGGCCGCCCCGGTTCCCGCCATTACCATTCAGGAACCGGAGAGCCCGAAAGCGACTGAAGAGCCCAAGTATGAAGAGGCTAAAGAGGAGCTTAAGGAGGAGGAGCAGGGTGCGCTTCCCGAGGGAGAATCTCATGAAGAGAAAGGAGATGAGGCTACGCGTCAGGTGAGAATTGACCACCATCATAGTGGACGATTACGATTGCTAACCCAGTTACAGATTGTCGATGAACCAACAAGTAGCCCCGTCAATCCCAAGCGCAAGCTCCAGAAAGGCCTCGTAGAACCACCAATCTTCTCTCCTTACCGCCCCACCTTCTCCGATAACTTCGCCGATGTGGTTTGCGGCGAGAATCCGAACCCCGATACTCATGCCGATACCTATACTTGGCGCCGTGATGGCGTGGCAGCGGAGCCCGAGACTCAAACTTCTACGGGTGACGAGTGGGAGTCCCTTCCGCGAAAAGCGGAAATTGACGAGGACGAAGCCACGACGAACCCAGAGAGGACATTCAATCCGGACAACCGAGAGCCACCAGATCATCGGCTGGGGAAGGAGTTCTCGTTTGAGGTTGTGGACCGCGAGAACTCCCAGACCAATTCCTCTGATGAGAATGCGATGGAAGGCGAGAAGGTCGGCACCGAGCACAATGGTGTTTCGGACCGCCGACCAAGCCACGAGTTCATTGATTTCCTGAAGAACCAGACCAATGGCTCGACATCGGACCGCAAGCACGACCACATTATTACCACCACCGAGCTGAACGGCAACAGTGAGGAGCAGTCTTTTTTAGGTAATGCCGGCACCCATGGCGCAGGTGCCGGCTCGGCAGAAGAGTCTGATGCTGCGACCGCTTCTGAGAGCAAGGAAGCGGAGGCCCAGATTCTCCCTCGCCCAAATGCCACCCAGGCCTCCATGGATAGTATCCCCGTCGCTAAGCCTAAGGAGGAGGAGGAGGAGAAATCACACGGCAGCAACGCTGGCTCGGACAGTGCCCCCGAGCCGACCCAACTGCGACACACGGATTCTCGGTTCATCGACCCTGAGGTCCTAGTCCAAAGACCAATCACCCCGGCCATCGACCCCCAATATGGTGATCTTCTTCCTTTGCCTCCTTACCCTACTCTCACGGGACCTGGGTACCGCTACCTTGCAGACTTGCCCTCGCCGCTTAACTTTGATCTCGAACAGCTTCCAGCACTGCCGGAAAGCAGACCTTCTACCCCACCACCTACGTCTGGCTCTCCAAGCAATGCATTCAAGGCTGCCGTAGCAGCAATGATGGGCACCCAATCCATGGTCAGGAGACAGAGGGGTCATACTCGCAGCCGTAGTGCGCTGGACGGTACCACCCCAGTTAGACTACCTAGCCAAACCGCCGTTCCTATCCAGTTTCGGTTGAAGGGGAAGAGGTCCGGGTCAGTGCATTCGCTTCCACCCCCTGACGCCTGGGGGCAGTCACCTGTTTCAAGGCCATTTAGCGCCCATGGTGACGCCACCGCTTCCGGTGGAACTTCCCCGGTCAGGAGCAGGCCGAGGCCGAGCAGCTGGGAGAGCTCGATGAGGGAGATGAAGCCTTTGTATCTTGTGGAACGGAACGCTGCTACTGCTGTGTTGGCGCCGGCTGATACCGAGGAGGCTCTTCCTCCCCCGGAGAGCTTTGAGCTCCCGGAGGATGATGATTTGGACTTGCTGCCTGCTTTGCCGGAGAGTGCGCCGGAAAGTGAGGCGGGGGGTATGTCGCCTGTTGTTGCCCCGGAGACTGAGGCCGAGGATGAAGTTTTGAAGCCCGTGGATCTTTCTACGCCTCAGGTCCCTGAGACTATTGAGACCGTTTTCCCTGCACCGGAGACCGTCAAACTTCCTGTTGACCAAGACCTGGACCTCCTCCCGGCTCTTCCTGAGAGTGACGCTGGCTCACCCATCGCCACCCCTGTGAATCTCTCAAAGGATCTACCCGTTGATGAGGTCCTCGAGCAGGTCCAAGTCCCTAGCCCGGCTCCTGATGAGAAGGCTCTTCCCGCCCCAGAGACCGTCAAGCTCCCCATTGACGAGGATCTGGATTTGCTACCTGCTTTGCCTGAGTCTCCGACCACCGAGAGTGCTGTGCCTGTGGCGGCTTTGCCGGTGTCCGTTCCTGAAGTTTCCGAGGCTTCTGATCTCACAGAGGCGTCCAAGGCGGTTGAAGTCGAGGTCCCAGCTGCTGTATCCGTCCCAGCTGAACAGGTTCTTCGTGCCCCTGCCCCCGAGGCAGTCAAGCTTCCCGTTGATGATGACCTGGATCTTCTTCCTGCTTTGCCCGAGTCCCCGATAACCGAGTCTGCTGTGCCTGTCTCTTTGCCAGCAGTTGCCCCGGAGGTTGTTGAGGAGGCTCCGGCTGCTGATATCCCTGAAGCGGTTGAGGTTCCCAAGGCTATTGAGGTCCCCGCTCCGGTTGAGAGAGATCTTCATCTTCCTTCTCCAGAGACCATCAAGCTCCCCATGGACGAAGACTTGGATCTCCTCCCAGCTCTACCGGAGAGTGGCCCTTCTTCACCTACTCTTCCTGAGCCAGACTCACCTGTCTCCGTTGTCAAGTCCGAGCTGGAAGCTGTATCCGCCCCGGTGGAGGAAGCCATCCCTGCCTTGGAGACCGTCAAGATCCCAGAGGACATCGAGCTTCCTGTTGATGAGGATCTGGATCTCCTTCCCGCTTTGCCTGATAGCATTGCTTCGTCTCCGACTACTGAGACCATGCCCGTCTCTCTGCCGATCTTGGCCCCAGAGGTTGCCGAGGAAATGGAGGAGAAACCGAAGGCCGTCCAAGTCCCAACCACCGTGGCTCGAGAAATCTTGGCTCCGGAGGCTGTTAAGCTTCCTGTTGATGAGGATCTGGATTTACTTCCAGCTCTGCCTGACTCTCCGGCAGTCGAGACTACGCCTTCTTTCTCAGTCCCGGCACCCGAAATTGAAGAGACCTCGAAGGCTATCGAGACACCGCAGACCATTGAAGTCCCGGTTTCTGTCGCTCCAGCTCCCGAGACTGTCTCGCTACCGGTCGATGAGGATCTCGATCTTCTGCCTGCGCTCCCGGACAGTCTTACTACTTCCCCGACAACTGAGACTATGCCATCCCTGCCTTTCGTGGAGGAAGTAGTTGAGGAGACGTCGAAGGCCGTTGAGCGTGAGGTCCCGGTTCCGGAAAACATCAAGCTTCCAGTCGATGAAGATCTCGATCTCCTCCCCGCTCTACCAGACAGCATCGCTACCTCTCCGACGGTCGAGGCTGCCCCATCTCTACCTGTTCTGGCCCCCGAAGTTGCAGACGCGCCCAAGGAGATACAGGTTACTCCCGAGACCATCACACTGCCGGTTGACGAGGATCTTGATCTCCTGCCCGCACTTCCTGCAAGTGGCAATACTTCCCCAGAGAGAAGCACTTCTCCCATTCTCGAGAAGGCCGCCTCGCCTGTCATTATTCCTGAGCCCGAGACAGTAGCGCTACCTGTTGACGAAGACTTGGACTTGCTTCCCGCGCTTCCTGAAAGCAGTCCGGCGTCACCCACGAAGGAACATGCCTCTCTCGCTACATCGCCGTTTATTGCTCCTGCCGTTGAGAGGGAGATAGATAACGAGGCTGAGCTTGTTTCGGAAGTTAGCCGTGAATTGGAGGTACCCAAGGAGCCTATGCCTGAGCCGGAGACCATTTCATTGCCGGTTGACGAAGACTTGGACCTTTTGCCCGCTCTCCCGGAGAGTGCTCCTGCTTCGCCTACTAAGGAGCATGCTTCACTTGCTACTTCACCGGTCGCTTCCCCTGCGCTTCTCAAAGAAATTGAGCCTGAGGCTGTCTCATTACCGGTTGACGAAGATTTGGACCTCCTACCTGCTCTTCCCGAGAGCGGTCCAGCTTCTCCGGCATTGGAGTATGTTTCCCGTTCCGCTTCTCCAGTGGCTCACGTGCTCGAGAAGGAGCCTGTTTCTGAGGCTATCTCTGAGACTGTCCGTGAAATTGTCCCTGAGCCCGAGAATGTAGCACTTCCTGTGGATCAAGATTTGGATTTACTTCCTGCTCTTCCTGAGAGTGGCCCTGCTTCGCCTACTAAGGAATATGCTTCCCTTGCTACCTCGCCGGTTATTGAAGCGGTCGTCGAAAAGGATTTTGTCCCGAGTGTCATTTCCGAGGTCGTGCCTGAACTCTTGCCGCTCCCGGTTGATCAAGACTTGGATCTTCTTCCGGCCCTGCCTGAGAGTGGGCCTGCCTCACCTACCAAGGAACACGCTTCGCTTGCCACTTCCCCGGTTATTGAAGCAGTCGTTGAGCCCATCATCGAAAAGGAGCATGCTGTTGAGACCATTCCTGAGGTTGAGGTTATCCCCGAGCTTCTACCACTTCCGGTAAACGAGGACTTGGACCTCCTCCCAGCCCTCCCAGCAAGTGCTCCTGCCTCACCTACTAAGGAGCTTGCTTTCCCGGTCTCTTCTCCGGTTGAAATCCCCGAATCTGCTCCCGAGGTTATTCCCGAGGACGTTTCAAAGGCCCTCCCACTTGAAGTTGTTCCTGAACTCCTGCCACTCCCGACCGACCAGGATTTAGATCTTCTCCCCGCTCTTCCTGAGAGTGGTCCCAGCTCCCCTGTGTCAAGGGAGTTTGCAACGCCTGTGGCCCAGCTCAAGGATATTTCAGTCGACAAAGAGATTGACGAGCCATCCAAAGACTCGGAGGACGGCTTGTCAATCACCATCCCCGAACCCGAGTCCGTGCCGCTTCCAGCTGAGTCTGATGATGGTCTCTGGGCCTTGCCTTCCCTGCCCGAGAGCCGCGCCGGTTCGGGATACGCTTCACCTGTCACCGCTACTATTCCGAGTGTTCATGAGGTTGAAGAGGTCTCATCACCCGTCAAGGCCATCGAAGAGACTTCCGAGCTACCCATCTCCGTCAGCCCCGAGACTGTCCGCCTGCCATCTGACGACGGTCTTTGGGCCATGCCTTCTTTGCCTGAAAGCCGCGAGGGATCAGGATACGCTTCGCCAGTTGCGGCAATGCCTACTCTGGGTGTTGAGCCGCCCATGCGGGATCTTGACGAGTACTTCCCTGTGCTGGATACCTTGCCTCAACTGCCCGCTGATGAGGATCTCGATCTCTTACCTGCTCTACCCGATAGCCCTGCTCTACCCGATAGCCGTAGCGAGTCTCCTGAAATTGCTCAGCCCTCGACGCCGAAGGTTGAACAAGCCGTCAGCGACCAAATCGACAAGGCTGTCAATATCCCAGCCATTGAGCGCAGTCTCCCAGACCCGGAATCGGTCTCTTTGCCTGTGGATGAAGATCTTGAGCTCCTACCTGAGCTTCCGGAGAGTAGGAACGAGTCGCCTGAGCCGCAACCTGAGACTATCCCAGTTGTTATTCATGAGCAATCTGAAGAGGAGAAGGAGCGGGATTTGTCCAAGTTGCCAGCTCTGCCTGTTGATGAGGATTTGGATGTCTTGCCCGCGCTGCCTGAGAGCAGAAATGATTCTCCTGAGCCCGAGCCTTCTTCATTGCCCAAGGCTGTTTCTCCAGAGCTTCTACCTCTTCCCACTGACGAAGACTTGGATCTTCTTCCTGAACTGCCGGAGAGCCGGGGCAGTACTCCCGACCAAGAGTCTGCATTGCCTGTCGTTGCACCACGATCTCCGGTTGTTGAGGAAGCTGTCAAGGATGTCACCCAAGTCCCTGGTGCCGAAGAGGACCTCTCGCAGTTGCCGGCTCTGCCCTTCGACGAAGATCTGGATATCCTTCCTGCCTTGCCAGACTCCCCTGCAGTTGACAACTTCCCTGAAGAGGAGGCCACCCAGGCCAGCCAGCTACTCGAGGAGGTGTTCACACAGCCTGCTTGGGAAGAGACGCAACCCACTCAACTGTCCGACATGGTCGAGGAAGACTACGCAGTTCCCGCCGTCAAGGTTGACGAGGTGTCCAAAGATCTCTCTGACTTACCAGCACTTCCTGAAAGCAGAAGCGGCACGCCGCTCTCTGACTTACCAGCACTTCCAGAGAGCCGGTCGAGCAGCCGTTCTGAGGACATGGAGACGGCTCCTAGTCTCGAGGACCCCTCGGAACTCCCGCCACTGCCAGAAAGCAGGGAAGATTCTCCTGAACCAAAGTCGCCGTTGCCTGTTCTTGATGCCCAGCCAGCTCCGGAGTCACTTGCCAAGCAGATTGCGCCTGGTCAACCATGGAATGACGGCGAAAGTCAAGGTACGGAAAACACGGTTAATAAAAATTTGAACAAAGCTGACATTGGTTCTACAGAAGAAGCCATGCCTACCTCTAACGATATTATCGTAGGCCACGTCCGCCGCGACTCTTCCGAAGCCGCCCACCCAGGTGACATCTACGAAAAGCCATCCTCCCATAACCAAGCCAAGTCCCCCATGCTTATCGGCAACAATGACCCCAACGAGATTGACTACAAGCTAGCTGAGACCATCTACGAGGACATGTGCGAGGACGACGCTTCTACGGTGGCTGCATCAGACGCTCCCAGCTTTTTGTCCGGCGCAAATGCGGAACAGAAGGAGCAGATTGCTAAAGCCCTAGCGGGTGACTCCGAGGCTACTTCTAGCTTGAGCCCGGAGAGCTCCTTCAGGGTGTTGCAGTATCTGAAGAAGAGGGATGCGGCGATGAAGCAGGGACAAGTGTATGAGGAGCCTGACGAGGTTGTGCCTGGACCTTCGTCGCAGTATGAGGACGATGACGAGGTTGTGCCTGGACCTTCGTCGCAGTATGAGGACGAAGAGGAGCAAATTCCACAGGAGATTGAGGATGCGCTCGAATCTACTGAAGAGGTACAGTTTGTGATGTCTACGAGTTCGGTGCTGCAGATTGCTAACCAATTGTCTCAGCAGAGCAAGAAGGCCAAGGGAGTATCGTTCGTGTCCCCAGAGGCTTCCGAATCTGAGCCTACTCCTACCGAGAAGCCCAACGTTCTCGAAGACGCACCTGCCGATGAAGACATCACATCTGACCAAAGCACCCCTCGCCAAGAGCTCAGGATCGGCATTCCAGGCCCAAGCTCCAGGGTAGCCAACCTCGAAGCGGTCAACGATGAGCTCGAGAATATTCCTGATACCGAAGCCCAAAAAGAAGAAGCTTCCAAGGCTTCGACCGACAAAGACAATCACACCGAGTCTCCATCGAGTCAGGAGTCCAGCGGTGAACCCCAGCTCGCCAATGCCAATCAAGAAGGCTCCATCCTCGGAGGCGGTCTCGTCGCTGAGCCTGAGCGTCAGCGGCCAATGAGAGTATCCAGCCCCGACGACCAGTGGGGCACTCTTGGTGACCTGGACGACTTGGATGACGAAGATGACGATGTCAGCGAATACTCACCCGGCGGTACATTAATGAAGAGGCACTCGCTGACTAGATTGCCGACGTTCCCTGGTGTCACGGCTTTCTTGGGCAGGAACTTGAGTAGGAGCAATTCGGGGCCGAGTCCGTCGGATGTGCCGGTGCAGGACGAGAGGGATTATTATTCTAGTGATGAAAGGGAGATGTTGGGTGATGAGCAGCAGGATTTGTTAGGGGATGAGTTGGAGAAGCGGTTGGAGGAGATGAAGATGGATGAGGAGGATGAGGATGAGAAGACTGATGAGAAGACTGAGGATGTTGAGGGTGCTGATGAGTCGCAGACCGTGCCCGAACCGGAGATAACCTCTGAGGAACCAACGGAGACTGCCAGTCAGGACGAGGATGCGAATGCGACAATTGCCGTTGAGCGCGAACCGGAGACAGAGACCCCCACGACCAAACACGACGAGGCCACCACTGCCGATGGAAAGCAAACGGCTACAAACGGATTGGATGAAGACGGCTCTGTGACACCCACTCCGCAACAGCATGTCTCTGATGACCACCAAGGCGTCCAGACTGCCCCATGTGAGAGCGGCAACACCACTGAATTGCCGACAAGTGGTGCTGAGCAGCCAATCAACACTCAAACGGAGACTCCCAAGGATATGCAACCTGCAGAAAATCCCGTTCCCGTTCCTGTTGAGGGTGAATCCCAGACCGATGATAAAGACAAGCCTGAGGAGCCAAAGACAGACGATCAAGCAGCTACAGCATCGCCAGATCTAGCCTCGCCGACATCAGAGACACTCACGCCTAGACTGCTGAGACTGTCAACTGCCAAGAAGGAAAAGATCAAGGCCGGCAAGATGTCCAACCCAGCGTCACCTACCACGGGCGCAGGCTGGGGCATTGCCAGCCCTCCCAGTATGAGCTTAGACAAGGCCCTCGAAGCCGCTGACCCGTTCGCAGATGGAGAGTTCGAACGGCGCATGAGAACTGTCAGTGCGAACAGAGAAGCTGAGCGCTCAGCCAAGATCGCCGAGAAGGAAAAGCTCGAACGGGCGCTCTTTTTGCAACGCAGGTCTACCTTTGACGGTCGCAATTCACCGACATCTTCGCATACCAGTGTTCTTGGCTCGACTTCTTCAGTGGGCGCAGATGCTGGTTCAAACGCAGAGGAGAGACCGGCTTGGGCGCTCAAGAGGGCAAGCACAGATAGGGCTGAGAAGAAGAAGAAGCTGGCTGCTGAGAAAAAGAGGAGCAAGAAGTCTGATTGGCCAGATGCCTGGCCGGAGGACTTTGATGAAGAGGCTACGATGCCACAGGAGCCCGGGCATCCGAGCATGTGGCCCGAGTTGCACGGGAGAGCGTCGCCGAGCCCGATTAGAGGCCGAAGTGGTTACAGGACGCCGACGCCGCTTGGGCAGTACATCGAGGTGGGTGAAAGTGGACAGACTGGTGATGATTTTGCTGACCGTGTTGGTGTTTTACAGGAGACTGATCGAGATCCGAATCGCAAGTTATTCGCGGGGGGGAAGACAGTGGGTCCAGGTATGTTTATTGGTTAAATAACTTTGAACTTTGTGAGCAAGGGGGTGCCTGCAAATCTGGGAGCGGAACGGTGTTCAAGCCCATCCATGTCGAACATGTGGATGGGGTACGGGATGGAGCAGACATGGGGGAGATGGGCGGGGCTGGAAGCTCCTGTAGCTCCCCCTCAGCTCTCCCCTGGGCCTTTCGTACCGTCACCGCCGCGTTCCTGAACATCCATTCACAGGCTATCCCTATCCTGGTTGATACTCCTGGGGACTGCTCACTCTCACTTGAACTTTCTTCACTTTCAGGAGAAACAACATCTCAAGATCTCTCAAGCACACTTACTACCGCTAGTACCTACATACGCTGGATCAGCAACTAATATCTTGATATCTTTACCAGACTCATCACGTTCACGATACAACAACATGTCTGATCCCTTCACTACCGACGGTGGACCTAAGGATATTCCTCCCCCTGAACCCATCCCTGAGGTGCCTTCGAAGCCCATTCCTGATGTTGGCTCCGACACTGCTACTCCCTTCTCGGAAACCAACAAGGAGCTTGGTGGTACTATCAAGGCCTCTGGCAAGAAGGGCCGCAAGAGAAGAAGCTCGTCTCTTGCTGTCGCTACCGATAAGGAAGAGGACGCCGATGCCAACAACTCCGAGGCCGAACAAGGTGACTTGGACACTCAACCCTCCGGCAGTGCGCCCGGCAACAAGTCCAAGAAGAACAGAAGAGGACGGAAGGGCAAGGGCAAAGCAACGGATTCCTCCCCTGCCGCTAATGCTGAGGACGCCGAGGGCCAGGAGGCCTCGGATGGTGATGAGGAGCCCTCTTCTGGCAATGCGCAAGACGCCAATGCTGGCGCTGCCGGCGATGCGTCAGGCAAGAAGAAGAGGAAGAAGAACAAGAAGAAGGGATCCCAGGCTTCTTCCGGTCTTATGAGCCCGCCTCTGGAGCCGAACCCTGAGGTTGCCCAGCTCACAGCTCAGCTTGCTCAGCTAACCGATCTGGTTCAGCAACTGGTTGTCGACAAGACCAGAAGTGCCTCGGCGGACCCGGCGACTCAAGGTCGCAGCAGGCAAAGCTCTGGCGTTACTAAGAGTAACCCAAAGATTCGCAGGACATCCTCCGGAGGTGGTGGCGATGGCGAGGCTCTCTACGACAGCGACGGCTCAATCCACGACGAAGACGAAGAACCCGATGACGACGCCGAGACGGCAGCAGCGGACGAGACGACCAAGGCGAAGCGCTTCATGGGCGTGCCTTACCGACGCGGCAGCAAGTCCAAGTCAGACAAGGGCGAAAAGGGCGACAAGGCCAAAGACAAGCATCAACAACAAGTAGGCGAAGATCCAACCTCTGAGCTCGAACATGCAGTCCTCAAGACTACTCCAAGGGAGGAAGATGAGACTGGCGACTCCCCCCAAATTCGTGACGTTACCGCAGCTGACAACGAACGCACTCAACAAGAGCTCTTCGCAATCGACAACGTCAACGTCATCAAAAATGAATCTCGGGATTCCGAAGCTGGGGTTGAATTCGCTCTTGGGCAGCAAATCGTCATCGGGCCCCAAGGAGATGAGCACGCAGACGAGCAGCCCGGAGCCGAGCCCGCGGAACAGCTTCAGCAAGGACGGGGAGGAGGAAGTCCCGGCCGAGGACAGACCGCCGGACCCGTCGAAGTATCCGCCGTCAGCCAGCAAGCCGGTCAAGAGCAAGGTGCGCCGAGCGATGAGCGGCTTGTCGAGGACGAGGGGCGCGCCCAGTCTGGAACAGATCCCCGAGACGGAGTTCGAGGACTCGGATCTGGAGGACGGAGCGACGTCGCCCCAGCCGAAACCGGGGATGCTGAATCGCGCCATGACGGGCATGAGTCTGGACAAGCTGGATTTCAGGAAGCCGAGGTCGGCGTCGGCGGGAGGGGAGACGGATCGCAGACCCGCGACGGCGACGGACGCGGAGTCGATCAATCAGGATACTGCATCGATTACGCAACCGAAAGCGTCGGCTATGATGAAGAGGGCGTTTTCGGGGATGATTCCGGGAGCGTCGAAGCCAGGAGCCAGCTTGGATCAGTCCGAGACGGAGTCGATTTCCTCAGTCAGGCCGAGCATGATGAAGAGAGCCATGACGGGAATGATTCCGGGAGCGTCGAAGCCAAGGTCGAGCATGGACTCAACGGCAGAGCACTCGGGCGAGCGCAAGATGAGCATGGGCTCGGCGTTCAAGAACTTCAGCATGGGCGGCAAGTCACGGGAACCGTCGAGGACACGGGAGCCGATCAGTCGGGGACCGAGCATCGATCTGGGTCCGCGGGAGACGGACAGCGCGGAAATCAGTCCGAACGAGAGCCCAGCGTTGAGACCGGAAGTGTCGCCGGATCCGCACCCACAGCCGAAGCCGGGAATGATGAAGCGCGCATTGACGGGCATGAATCCAGCCGCCTCACGACCGGATATGGGGGAGCGCCGCGAATCGGAGCCGGTACTCGAAAAGGAGAAGCACAAGACTCTCGACCGGCTGACGTTCGGTATGATGTCAAGGTCTCACTCGACATCAACGGGCATGGGTACGCAGACTCCGGAGTCGGGGTTCAACAGCGCCGAACAGGACCTACTGGAGCCATCGAGACCGGGATCTGGGTCGGGGTCTGGATCAAGCTCGATCCATCACCACCAGCAGCAGCAATCATCGGAAAAGAGCAAGACCAACAAGACGATGAAGATGCTGGGCTTGGGCGCCTTCACGAAGAAGGACAAGAACCCGGAGTTGGTCGAGACGCCGCCGGAGGTGAGCAGGCCCGGTTCGTCCGGGTCGCATCAGACCACGGCCGCCAAGCCCAGCCGGTTGGATCGGACGATCTCCGGGATGAGTCTGAGCAGGCCAAGGAAGTTAAGCCAAGAGACCCCTCCCCTGGACGCGGACTCGAGACCGGGGACTGGATCGTCAATGCAGCCGCCACAGCAGCCGCAGTTCCCGGTGAGACCGGACCCCAGCCCGGCGCCCAAGTCGAGAATGGCCAGCTTCAACAAGGTCATGACGCTGGGGCTGATCAAGGACAAGTCCGACAAGACTCCTACGCCCAGTCACCACGAACCGGAGACAGTGACGCAGACGCCCATGGAATCGTCAGCCAGCGCGCACTCGAACGGGTCGAGGCCGACGAGCTGGAACAGCAATCAGTTCCCCGAGAACCCGGTACTAGAGGGCAAGCCGAGCAAGCCGCAGACGAGGATGGGAAGAGCGATGTCAGCTTTGAGCATTCCGACAAGCAGGAGCAGTGTATCCCAGGAGAGACCGGCAAGCTCGTACCCGGAGACAACAACCAGTACCAACTTGACGGAACCGACGGACTTGACGGATTCGCACTCGCATCACAGCCATCAGTCGAATCAGACGGCCACCACGGTGACAGACAAGAAGGAAAAGTCAAAGATGTCCTTCAAGAGCGTCGTAACCCTGGGTATGGCGAGCAGCAATCGGTCGTCGAGCAGTCGGAGACAGAGCGTCGAGCATTCGTCCCAGACGCAGACGCAGCCGCCGCCGCCAGCGATGCCGAAGCTGGAACTGCCCAGCTTTGGACTGGGAGACTCCCTACTGGGATCGCCACCGGGGACATCATCGGGTCTTCCGCCTGCGGGAGGGTCGATATCAGCGCCGGGAACCTCGTACGGGTTTCCGAACATGGAGACACCGTCGGAGAGAATGGAGAGACAGGAGAGACAGAACAGAGATCCGGAGACGGCGAGCATGATGAACCAGCCCAAACCGGGGATGTTGTCAAGGACGAAGACGGCGATGAGTATTGGGAGTCGCAAGGATTTCAGGGACGATGGGGGGGAAGTAGACGAAAAGAAGGAGAAGAAGGTGATGAGCACGAGCGCCAAGGCGAACTGGAATCGGGCGCTGATGGGTACGAAGGGGATGGGGAAGATGGGCATGGGCGGCATGTTTGGGAAGAAGAAGGACAAGGAGAAGGACAGGAGCGGTTAGAAGACGCCTTGTTCGAGACCGGAAATGCCAGAGTGGGGGATGTTGAGGATGGAGTTGGAGGTTTTGGGGTGAAGACTGAAGTTGAGGAGTTCACGGTGAGCCCTGAAGACGTGGAACTACCTGCTTCGCCTGCAGTCAATCCTGAAGAGGTAGAACTTCCACCCTCTCCTTCGGTTCTCTCTGATGCTGGGGAACTCACCGAAGCCGAGATCAAGCCAATTGAGCGGGACTTCGACCGGCAGCTTGAGAAAGACAAGGAGCTACGCAACCCTCAAGAGATCGAACTCGCACCTTCTCCTTCAGCTGTGTCTGGCACAGAGAAGCTTACTACCGAAGCCGATATCAAGCCAATTGAACATATCATCAGTCAGCAATTATTCCAAAACGACATAGAGCTTCCATCTTCACATGCAGTCAATCCTGAAGTTGTTAAGCTTCCCGCCTCCCCTTCACCTTCAGCTATGTCTGACGGTGGTGAACTCACCGGAATCGCGACAAAGTCAGTTGAACGGAGCTTAGACAAGCAACAATCACAAGACATAAAGCTCTCCTCTTCCCCAACTATCAAGCCTGAAGATGTGGAACTCCCGATGTCGCCTATAATGAGCCCTGAAGAGATGGAACTCCCATCTTCACCTTCAGCTATGTCTGACGCCGGGGAGCTCGCCGAAGGCGAAAATGAGCCAATTGAACAAAGCTTCAGTCAGCAATCTCCCAAAGACACAAAAATTCCTTCTTCTCCCATAATGAACCCTGAAGAAGTCGAACTTCCGGCCTCTCCCTCAACCCTATCAGATGCTGGGGATCTCATCGAATCCGAGCCGGTGGTTGAACAAGCCAAGCAGATCGTGGAGCCGCTTTCACCGGCCACCACTGACCGGGACCTTGACAAGGTAAGAGAGATCCCAGTCCCACCTCTTTTGCCCAATTTACCAATCGGATGTCTTGAAATCTCTTGTGCTAATTCAAATCCTGCAGGAAAACAAACCGTTCATTGGGCAGCAATCTGACATCCCACTTTCCACGCCTGAGGCTCAGGAACCCGGCGACGTGGAACTGTCAAGACTGGTGCCAACTTCTGAGGCTAACAACCTTCCCTCTTCCCCACTTCCTAGTTGTTCTTCCCGCTCTTCCATGTCTGCTTCTGAAGAGCTTCTACCTTCCTCTCCTAACCTTATTCCAACTGCTACTATTGCTACCTCTACCGCCCCTACTGCCGCCCCTACCGCTGCCACTGCCACTGCTGCCACTACAACCGCTATCACTACAACCGCTGCTGCTGTTCACGTTACCGCTTCCGAGGCTACCGAGGCTACCCAAGCTACTACCCACGAGCATGCCCCGTCACAACGCGCGGCTGCTCGTTCTTCTTCTCCTTCTTCACTTAGAATGACCGAGCCTGAAGAAGTGGAGCTTCCTCCATCTCCTTCACCGGCGCCGCCGCACACTGCGCCTAGGCCTGAGGAGGTGGAGTTGCCGGCTTCGCCTGTTGCTGTCAATGAGACTCCTCAACATGAACACAGCACTGAAGATATCGACGTCGACACCAAGCCTGCACCTGAGGCTACCTTTCAACACGACAATGTCGACGTTGACACTCATTCACCCGAACTAAGCCTAGACCAACATGACCAGCATGACCAGCACCCTATCTCCGAGGTCAGACCCACTGATGTCCAACTGCCGCCCTCACCGAAGGTTACCCCTGACGAAGTGGAGCTCGATGCTTCCCCTGACTCGGAATCCACACCTATCATCGACGACCTTCAGCTGCCTTCTTCTCATGACGAACATGAGCTTCCTCAATCTCAATCACCCAAGGTCGCTGTCGAGCCCATGTCTCTTCATGAGCTTCCATCTTCCTCAGAGGTACAGGTTCTAATGGCTGTCCCAAGCTCCCCGGACATGCCAACATTGCCAGAGACTAAACCCGAGGACGTGGAACTGCCGTCCTCGCCTTCTGATGCCGAGCCTCAAGAGGAGCTTCAAAATGTCACCGAGCTTCATGAAGATGCGGGTTCACCTGCTATCATTCCCCAACATGTAAAGATTCCGACTTCCCCTGAGCAGCGCCCGGCTTCCCCTCCCCTGGAGGTTGAAGCTTCTAATTCTGAGCTCCCAACTGCTGTTACTGAGCCTGAGCTTTCTGGAGTAGAAGATCTTCCGTCCCTGTCGAAGCAGAAGACACTAGCCGAAGAGTTGGAAGAGCTCGATGGTTCTGGTTCTCCTGAGCTTTCGCGTTCTCCTTCTCCTGCTGTTTACGCCCAACATGCGGAGCTTCCATCCTCACCAGCGCAAAATACACTAGCCGAAGAATTAGAAGACCTCTCTGACTCTGATGAGCTTTCGCGTTCTCCTTCTCCTGCAGCTGACGTTCAAGGAGCCCAAGTCCCATCTTTCACCGAACTTCCTAAGGATGCAGACCTCCCACCATCTTCCCATTCTTCGCCTATGGTCGCACCTAAGGACATAGAGCTCACAGGCTCCCCTGCCCCTGAGCTTGCGCTTTCACCCTCTCCTGAGCCGGAAACCGATAATCAAGATAAGGAGGACCATCCAGTCACTACTGAGCCCCACGAAACCGCCGCCAATGTCACATTCTCAACTTCGACCTCGCCCAAGGCCTCACCGAAGGTCAGACCCGAAAACATCGCACTTCCGCCTTCCCCACAGCTCCTCCCTTCGCCTAATATCGTACCCGGCTATCAATTCTCGCCTGAGCCCATCTCTGATGATGAGGGGCTGCCACTTTCACCTGAGGATGAGTTTATGGATGATGACGGGTCGCCGGTTGATGTTGAGCAATATGAACGGAGCTTTAGTGATGATCCCCAGGAGGGGTTCGCGTCCTCGCCTGAGGGTGAGGATGAGCACAGGGAAGTCCAGCACTCTCCTGAAGTTTCACCCACCGTTGAGCTAGCTGAAGACGTAGAACCTTCGCGTTTTTCTTCACCCGCATCGTCGCCAAGAATCTCACCAGCGGAAGTGGAACTCCCTGCCTCTCCTGTGGACGAGGTTGCACCGGAAGCTATCGAGTCGCCATCTTCACCCAAGTTCCCTGCTTCGTCCCCTTCGCCCAAGAGCACGCCTGATGACGCGGTTCTTTCGCTTGCGCCTGAGGCGGCACTGGATTTCACGCCTTCTTCACCTCTGGAACGCTCGGTTCCTTCGACTAAGGATACTGCATTCGAAGAGAGGACCGTTTCACCTGCACCCGAGAAGGAATCAGCATCGTCGCCCGAGGTCACACCGGCGCACATCGAGCTCCCAGCTACTACTACCGAGCAGGAGATCACCTCCGAGAATATCGAGCTTCTGTCTTCGGATAAGAGCACACCCCGTGACGCGGTCCTTTCGCCTGCACCTGAGGTGGAAACCGTCGAATTTGCGCCGTCGTCCGAGGTGCAAGGCCCAGCTTCGCCCAAGATTTCATCCCAGGACGTGGGATTGCCAAAGTCGCTTTTGCCTGAAGCCGAACATGAAGAGATGGAGCTTCCGATTACGACTGCACAGCTGCCTGAAGATGTTGAGCTGCTACAGTCGCCTTCCGAGACCGAGTCCAAAGACCTTCCGATTACCACTGAGATTTCTACTGGCCACGAGCTCCCGACTTCCACTTCGCCAAAGTTCTCACCCGAAAACGTGGAACTCCCAATGTCGCCTGAGGTTGAAGTCCAGCACGTGGAATTCCCGACCCCAGCCAACGAAGTCACCCGGAGCCTTGGCGATCAAGAGGTCTCACCTTCGCCAAAGATTGCGCCTGCGGACATCGAACTCCCGACCTCGCCTGTAAAAGAAATCACACCCGCGTCTGAAGAACTCCCCAGCTCTCCCGAAAACCAGGTCCTAGACTCACCCAAGACAATTTCTGGAGACTCTGGTTTGCCCGAGTCGCGTTTGATGGAAGCGGAAGTTGAGGAGATGGACCTTCCAACAGCTGCTGAGCAGGATGACCAAAGCTTCGGCGAACAATCTGACGATGATTTTGAAGCTGCGGTTTCGCCTAAGATTGTCCCCGAGGAGGTAGAGCTTCCGCGCTCGCCTTCGTCTGTGGAGGACTTGGATGTTGATGAGCTTCAGCATTTGCATTCTCGTCAGATTATCCCGCCGGGTCTTCATCGCGCGGCTTCGCCTCATATTGTTCCCGAGGAAGTCGAGCTTCCGCGCTCACCCTCGCCCGTGGGTGAGTTGGATGTTACCGAGCTTCAACGGCTGCACTCGAGCCAGATTCTTCCTCCGCATATTCAGCGTGCGGCTTCGCCCGAGACTGTTCCTGTGGAGGTTGTTGAACTTCCAGAATCGCCTGTGGAGGAGATCGTATCTGAGGAGGTTCAAATGCCGGCTTCGCCCACTGTTGTTCCTGAGGAGGTTGAGCTTCCAATTTCAACATCATCCTCGCCCAAGATCGCCCCCGAAGAGGTCGACATTCCGCGCTCACCTTCGCCTGCGGAAGACTTGGATGTTGCCCAGATTCAACACTTACATTCAACTCAGATCATTCCTCCCCATCTTCAACGTTCCGTATCGCCTACAGCCCAGGCCCAGGCTGTTCCCGAAGACATTAAGCTCCCGTCTTCGCCGTTGGAGAAGTTTACACCTGAGGAGGTTGAACTTCCACATTCACCTTCACCAGTGGAGGAGGATTTGGACGTCGTTGAGATGCAGCGTCAACACTCGGCTCAAATCCTTCCTCTGTACGTCCAGCGTGTGGATTCAACTTGGGGTGAGGTTGTTCCTGAGGAGGTTGAGCTTTCGACTTCGCCTCTGGAGGAGATCACA
Source organism: Neurospora tetraspora (assembly GCF_033439725.1). NCBI lineage: Eukaryota > Fungi > Ascomycota > Sordariomycetes > Sordariales > Sordariaceae > Neurospora > Neurospora tetraspora. Next base: position 7,950,824 of record NW_026944383.1, read on the forward strand.
CCCGCGGAGGTTGTTGAGCTTCCACAATCGCCATCACCCGTCGAAGAAGAATCGGATGGTTCTGAGCTTCAGCCATCAGTCTCGCATCAGTTCGTGCCCGAGGACATTGAACTTCCAGCTTCTGAGCCCGCCTCGCCCAAGATCACACCCGAGGAAATTGAGGTTCCACGCTCGCCGTCGCCTTTCGACGAGTCCAAGATTGCCGAGCTTCAACATCTGCATTCGGCCCAGATCATTCCCAGGAACATCCAACATACGGCTTCGTCTTCCGGCTCGCCAAAGATCACACCGGAGGAAGTCGAACTCCCTGCTTCGCCTATGGAGGAATTGGACGTTGATGAGCTTCAGCAATTCCATTCTAGCCAGATCATACCTCCGCATATTGAGCGTCCGGCTTCGCCTTTAGCTGAGGTCGTTCCTGAGGAGGTCGAACTACCCGCTTCCCCGCAAATTGTCCCGGAGGCAGTTGAAATCCCCGCTTCGCCTTCGCTTCAATCGTCGCCGAAGATCGCACCTGAGGAGGTTGAACTTCCGACTTCGCCTGTTGCCGACGAACTGGACATCGACCAGCTGCAACATTTGCACTCGCGCCAAATCATCCCTCCGCATATCCAGCGTTCAGTCTCGTCTTCAGCTGACGTTCAACTTCCAACTTCACCCAAGATCACTCCCAAAGACATAGAGCTCCCGGTTTCGCCAGAAATTGTACCTCAAGACATCGAGCTTCTAGCTTCGCTAATTGACGAGCTAGAACGAGCAGAACTTTCCATCCTTACTAGGGAAGCTGAGCCCAGCGTTGATCAGCAACTCGATGGCTTGGAGGAGCACGAGGATGCTAGGAGTGCCGCTTTCGAACTCCCGTCCTCACCTGACCTCAAGCCTGAAGAGTTCCAGCCTGAAGAGTTGGAACTGCCTCTTTCGCCTGCTATGAAGCCCGAAGAGGTGGAAATTCCTGCTTCTCCTCAGGTCGTTCCTGAAGATGTTGAATTGCCGGTTTCTCCTGTGGATGAGTTGGACGACGAGCAGCTTCCAAATGAGCGCAGCATCAACTATGAGCACGACAATGTTCCTGAGGAAGGTATGCTGGAGAGTGTCGCTATTGAACTCCCCGCTTCACCCATGACCAAGCCTGAGGATCTCGAACTCCCCGCCTCGCCTGAGATTGTTCCTGAAGAGGTCGAACTCCCGCCTTCTCCCACAGTTGAGTTGGACGACGAGCAGTTCCCAACTATCGAGCCCGAACAGCCTGAACAGCCCATTGAAGACATGCAGACTCTCGAGATTCCCGAAGACATTCTGGAGACTGCCAATATCGAGCTCCCGTCCTCGCCCATGACAAAGCCCGAGGATGTCGAGCTTCCAGTCTCTCTTGAAGTCGTCCCCGAAGACGTGGAATTGCCCCTTTCCCCTATCGTCGAGTTGGATCATCAGCTTCCCATTGAGCCTGTCAATCTTGAGCTCACATCTTCACCCAAAGCTAAGTCCGAAGACCTTGAGCTGCCTCCTTCGCCTGAAATTGTCCCCGAAGAGGTGGAGCTTCCCGCCTCTCCCGTGGTTGAGCTGGCAGATGAACAGCTACCAGTCGAGCCCGAGCAATTTACTCGGGGCATCGAAGTCCTCGACGAGGATATCCTGGAGCGTGCTGATATCGAACTCCCCTCCTCGCCAATTGTCAAGCCCGAAGACTTGGAGCTTCCTGCTTCCCCTGAAGTTCGTGCTCAAGATGTTGAACTTCCTCCTTCGCCTGTCACCTTACCCGAAGATGTGGAACTTCCCCCTTCTCCAGTGGTTGAGTTGGAAGATGAGCAGCTTCTGGTTGAGCCTATCGATCTTTCCGAGGTTCAAGAGGACCAAGGCGAAGAGCAGCTTGACAAGGACACTGCTCCCGAAGATTCGCCCGTCATTGCACCTGAAGACGTCGAACTTTCTCATTCGCCCGTCCTTCTACCCAAAGACGTGGAGCTTCCGGCTTCACCTGCGACGGAATCTGAGCCAGAACCAATTGAGCCTGTCCGACAGAGCTTCGACTCGGACCTCTTCTACGATGCTGTTGAGGGCAAGGGCAAACAACCCGCAACCGCTGCTGAGGAACTAACACAACAGGGCGATGCTGCAAAGACCAGTCCGGCGCAGAAATGGGAAGTAGTCGACAATGTCGACGATGTTGACGACCTTGACTCTATTGACGGTGTCGATTCAGAAGTCTCGGAAGACGGCCTACTCACGGAGGCTCCAACAAGTAAGCAACCGAACCAAGAAAAACCAAACCGAGAACGAGAAGAGGTGGCTGCTGCGATCGAGCGATCGGAAGATGATGCCCCCATCATACCTCGAGACCCTTCAACTACTACTACTACTACTGGCGACGGACATCATGCTGACATTCTCAGCCGCGAAGCAGGCACCAATGTGGACCTTCGTCGGTCGGCTGGTGGGTCGCCAGTTCCAACTTCCACGTCGATAGCAGCAGCCGCCGCCGCAGCAGGAGCAGCAGCACTCGCTGCGGCCGCCGTGAATGAGCTCCTTACAACAAAAGACGATGAACCGGAACTGAGAGATACCGTTGAAGTCCACCCCGCCGTCAAGGGTGCCATCAATAGAGGCTTCGATGAGTGCGACTATGCCACTGCCCTTTCTCCCACCACGGTCGGCCTGGGTCTCATTGAGGATGCCCCCATGGATCTGTATCCTATGGATGGGCCCTCTCCCAAGCTTCTCTCCGCTTCCACATTTCCTCTAGAGGAAGCTGGAGATGATGGCGGCGATTACTTCAATAACGTCGAGTTGCCCGAAGGTGCTATGTTCGAGGAACTTCCTTCCGAAGCTGAAGAGCCTACTCACGAGCACGCTAGCCACTTTACTCATGACCCGCCCTCCGAGCCCGAGGAGCACGAAGTCAAGAAACCTCGGAAGTCAGTCGACGAAACGCAAGGGCCTGAGACACTATTCGCTCCACGCAAACCTGCGCCATATTCCTCAACAAGGGAGACACTAGTCAAAGAATCTCCCAAGCCCGCTGCTCCGTCTCCTTCCGTCGAAGAGACACGTCAACCCCCTAAGCAGGCAGAGCCAGTCAGACACAAGCGAATCAAGTCCACCGAGCCAGCACGCCTCAACAACGAGGCCCTCGCAGCATCCCTCTCACCACCCGCCAAATTCTCAACCAGAAACTCATGGCCCACCGGAAAAGCCAAAGCGCTCGCCGCCTCCTTCCTCGAGTCTTCTTCCATCAACCGTGGCTCCTCCCCCGTCACACCCCGCTTCCCGCCGTCGGCATCCATGCAACAGCCACCGGCTTCAGTTCTGCTCAAAGAACAATCCCAGCGCCAGTCCCGCGAACTAGCAGCCAACTATCTCGAGACTTTCGCCGACGACCGTAAAGTCCGATCTAAATCCCGACCTCGCAGCCACCCATCTTTTTTAGGTCATACGGCACCGGACGCCGCTAGGGTGCCGGTGCCGGTTGATTTGGATTCGCTGGGGGAGACTGTCATTCCTGAGAAAGAAGAGCCGGCTAGTCCGCCCTCTGTTAGCTCGGTAGACTCGATGGGGTCGCCGGGTGGACATGGACGGGCACAGTCACAGGCACAGTCCATGGCTTTGGAGCTGGCTGTGTCGTATTTGGATGATGACGGGGAGGATGTCGGTGCCGTGCCCATGGTGGTTACCCCAGGAGTGGGAATGGAGATTACGCCTAGTCCTGAGAGTTCGCCTGAGTTGCAGCCGGAAGAGACAAGGGAGCGTGAGGCTGAGACTAAAGCTGAGGCTGCGCAAGAGCCTGAACCCGAGCCGGCAGATGAACATGATACTTCCCTCGAGTGGGGACGAGGAATGTCTTTGCCCAGTGTTGAAGTCCAGCCCGCTACGCCCGAGGCTGTGGTCGAAGAAGAAGAGGTTGAGTCTTTGTTCGAAATTCCCGCGCATGTGCATGAGGTTGAGACTCTGTCGTCGGTGATGGAGGAGTCGGAGCCTACTGATGAGGAAGAGCCCGTTCCGGCGCCTGCACAAACTCACAGTCACGAGGCGCCCGTCATTACCAAGTCTAAACATGACGAGTGCTCTTCTCCCTCGCCTGAATTCCCCGGGGAATCTCAAGACACTCCAGCCGATATCGACGTTGCTGAACTCCAGCGATTACATCCAAGACAAGTCATTCCGCCTAACCTACAGCGCCAGGTCTCACCCCCTCCCCAAATCAAGCCCGAAGAGGTTGAGCTCCCGTCCTCGCCTGAATTTCCCGAGCCCCAGTTGACGCACATGACGAAGAATCGTGCCCGTGGACCTAGGAGAAAGGCGCCGACTCAACACACTCCCGCCGTTATCGACATTGCTGAGCTCCAGCGGTTGCATTCAAGACAAGTCATACCGCCCAACCTACAGCGTCAGGTCCCACCCTCGCCCTCGCCCAAGACCGCACCCGAAGACATTGAACTCCCTTCCTCGCCTGTCCTGAAACCGGAGGGTGTGGAGCTTCCTAGTTCCCCGATGGAGGAAATGATCCCTGTTGTCGCCACGGGCTTGGTCGCTGCTGGACTCATGCTTGCTTCCGAGGCTACGAAGCACCACGATCCATCCGAGGGAGAGGACTCCGCACCTGCTTCTCCAGCCGAAGAAGGCGAGAGACATCTGGCTGACAAGTTCGAGGACTCGCACCGTCCTGCATCGCCAGATGTGTATCCTGAGGATATTCAACTCCCTGCTTCCCCTGAGATTAAGCCCCAGGATATTGAGCTTCCTGCTTCACCGCAGATTTTGCCAGAGGTTGAGCTTCCTGCTTCACCTCGGATTGTTCCTGAGGAGGTTGCGCTTCCTTCTTCGCCTGTCAATGAACCTGATGAGGTTGAGCTTCCTTCTTCGCCTGTCAATGAACCTGAAGATGTGGAGCTCGCCTCTGACTCTGACTCGGAGGTGGAGGCGGAGGAAAAGGACACGACGCCACTTGTTGAAGCTCATGTCACAGAGCCTGAGGAGGTCGAACTACCATCATCTCCTGCCATTGAACCCAAGGATATTGAGCTTCCTTCTTCGCCTGTCAACCAGCCCGAAGATGCGGAGCTCGCTTTTGACTCTAACTCGGAGCCGGAGGAGGAAGGAATGACGACGCCAGTTGTTGAAGCTCATGTCCCAAGCCCCGAGGAGATCGAACTACCATGGTCTCCTGCGACTGAACCCAAGGATATCGAGCTTCCTTCTTCTCCTGTCGAACCTGAGGATGTGGAGCTCGCCTCTGACTCTGACTCGGAGGCGGAGGATGAAGACACAAGGCCCATTCTTGAAGCTAATGTCCCAAGCCCCGAGGAGGTCGAACTGCCTTCATCTCCTGCAATCGTACCTGAAGACATCGAGCTTCCGTCTTCTCCTGCTGACGAAGCCCAAGATATCGAACTCCCTTCTACACCCGAGCCTGAGCATAAGCATGAGATTGAACATGAGCCTGAACATAAGTTCCACTCCGAGCCTGAGCAAGAAACAACAACCCACCCCCTGTTTGACTCGGAACACGAAGAAGAAGAGGAAGATGACTACGACCCACTAGCCGACCTCCTCCCCTCTCCCGAAATAACTCCCCAACAACATCACGAGCGCTACGAGCGGGAACTTCCCCATCCGCATCCGCTCATGATGCACCCCGTGGATTACTCAGCCCCTTACCAACACGGGTATGACGAAGCGGAGGAGGTTCACACTCCTGTTCATACTGAAAAGGTTGAGTTTTGGCACTCGCCTGAGTTGAGGTATCATTGCTCGCCTGAACTGAGACCTGCCGAACAGGAATTTGCGTCTTTCCCGGAGGTAAATCCCGAGGATGTGCATCTGCCTCCTTCGCCTGATTTTGGTGCGGAGGAGGAGTCACCGGTAGCAAGAGAACTGTCTCGTGAAGTCCCAGACGAATGGGAGAGCGAAACAGGAAGTGAGAATGAGGACGATGAGGAGGATTATGATCAAGATGATCATGATGATGGTAAGTAACACGCCACGATTAAGACAAAGGAAACTACTAGAACATAGCACTAACTCAATCTAGATGCAGAACTTCATGAAGTTCACCAAGCACAAAGCGTGGCAATCGTCGCCGGCACCGTCGCCGTGCTTGGTGTCGCCGCCGTTGTGGCGAATACTTTGAAGAAGGATGAAGAAGAGGAGGAACGGGTAGAAGAAAGAGATGAAGAGAGTGAGGCGACAGCAAGTGATGACGAGACAGAAGAGAAGAGTGAGGATGAAGACGACAAAGTCAAACCTGTCGCGGTCACGCGTGGTAATGACAAGCGAGAAGACAGCGAGGATGAAGATTCGGAGTTTGAGGGGCGAGATGAGAGGGAAGGAGGGTCTGGAGATGACCACGAAGATGAAGCAGATGAAGAAGACGTGGAGGATGTCCATGGTGAGGATGAAGCGGACACCAAGAGTCTGGCAAGCAAGCCTTCTTCTGAGGGTCTTCCTTCACCTGGTCTCGACCGCCAAGATTCCGAGACCATTCCCAAGGCCATCAGGGAAGGAGCGCCGATGCCGTGGGCAATTCAAAGCAAGCGTCGGGAAGAATCCCACTCGCCTCCCCCGGTCGTGCACGAACGCACGTTCTCCTTCCCTGACGACATTGCGGATGAGGAAGCGTTTACCGTTAGTCGCTCGAACACGGCGATTGGAGGTGGTGGTGACACGAAGCATGGGGAAGGTCCGGCAGGCAGTCACGCGACATCGGATCAAACTCATCAACATCAACAAACTCCCAGCGCGCCCATGTCCACTATTTCAGACTACGCACACTCCTACAACAGCCTACCGACGTTGCAGGAGGAAGATTGGACGACGGATGAAGACAGGAACCGGAACGACAAGGACGGCGCTATCTCTGGTCTTTTCAGATACGGGACTCCCATCATGGATCCCAACCGTGATAGTGGCTTCACCTTGGGGGCCAGGGGCTCGCCGCAGATGCCACGGTACGCGGTCTTCAACGAGCAGTATCATCAGCAGCAACAAGAGCGACATGCCCAGATCAAGGAGGAGGATCTGCGAGAGAGAGGGGTTGATCTACGGGATTTTGCCAATAGCCCGTCTGCCGGCAGTGATCGGACCGAGACTGGACCTTCGTCTCCTCTGAGAACTGCTGAGACTCCCAGGGTGCAGGAATCAGCGCCTGAGATTCTTGAGGTCAACATGGAGGTCGTCAAGGAGCAGCAAGAAACACCGCAAGACAAAGCTGAGCAACACATACCCAAAACCTTGCCAGGCCTTGGAGTCGCCATGAGGCCAAGAGGCGCTTTCCGGAGCGTCTCCGACATCAGCCAGCAGTTGCAATCAGCACTTTCAGGCCAATCACCATCACCGGTTGCCCGGCCAATCCCATCCAACACTGGTGTCGCACGACTGCGCTCTCCCGAGCCGCTGAGTGCCAGCAACAACCTCAACTTGCGGCCTGATAGTCCAGGCAGCAGCATCAGCAGCCGGTCTCACACAAGCACTCCCCCACTCAGACGGACGGACAAGCGGGCCACTGGCAACCTGCGCTCCCTCTCCTTTGGCAGCCAACAGGATCCCGCCGCCAAGTCATTCCTTGGATCACTTGCAGAAGAGGGAGAGCCCGATCGAACTCCCTCGCGTGGACAACACAGTGACACCACCACCACCACCCGATCGGGATCGACGCCGGCGGCTGCCCCCCACCCAAACCAGGCCCCAGCCACCCCTAGTCCTCCCCGGCCCAACACTAGCAGGGCCACCAGCGCTAACGGTGCCGCTGCCCTGGCATTGGGCACTACCACCAAATCCAGCCCTGTCGCTGGTGACGACAACAACAACCTCGACAAAGACAAGCACAAACAAGCTGTGACAACGCCCCGGGCTCTTTTTGTCGCATCTGCTACGCCCGTCGCCAATGAAGGCCGCACCCGATCTAAGGGGTCAATGGATGTGCCCGACGTTTATGTATGTTTCCCCCCAAAACAAAACTGTGTGAAAAGCACGCTGACACTATTGCTCCAACAGGATGGCTTAGGCGAAGGTCGCCTGGGCTCCCCGCGATCGCCCGCCCGCCCGCCCAGCTTGCGCAAACGACACAGTGTCCAGCTTAATGCGGAGCTCAATGATCTGGAAGCCAAATTTGCCCAGTTGTTGGCCGAGAATGCCGCGCTGCAAAAAGCCAAAAATGACGCCGAAGCCGAACTTTCCCAGCGCAATGCCGACCTGAGCAGCATCCTTGCCGACCGCGATGTCGAGATCGAGAACCTCCAGCGCGAAATCCGAGAAACCCAAGAAACATGCGACCGACTCGAGGAAACATACGAGGGCCTGAAGAGTTCGACCTCCGCCATCGCTGTTAAGCACAACGAGACGGTGCGCGCACTCGAAGAACAAGTCAAGAAAGCATCCGAGGAACTGGCAGCCGCTCAAGGCGGACACGAACAATATACCAAGGCCATTGCAGAGAAGGATGCCCAGATCGCCCATCTCCGTGCCCAATTGGACGCTCAAACCGCTCAAATCCGCGAGCTGCAGGAGCAAATCGAGAACCAACAGATTGCTCGGTCACCGGAACCCTCCGGAGCAGACGACTTCCTCGACCTCCACGACGTCGACTACTTCGACCAGCGCCTCTCCCAGCTCTGCGCCCACGTCCAGCAATGGGTCCTCCGCTTCTCCAAGTTCAGCGACATGCGCCACTGCCGACTGACCTCGGAAATCAACGACGAGAAGCTAATCGACCGGCTCGACAACGCCGTCCTCGACGGCTCCGACGTCGACGTCTACCTGGCCGACCGCGTCCGCCGCCGTGACGTCTTCATGTCCATGACCATGACCATGATTTACGAATTCGTCTTCACCCGCTTTTTGTTTGGAATGGACCGCGACCAGCGCCAGCGCCTCAAGTACCTCGAGAAACAACTATCGGAGACCGGGCCCGTGCATGCCGTCCGCCAATGGCGCGCCGTCACCTTGACGCTGCTCAGCCAAAGACGCAACTACAAATCCCAGCGTGACCGCGACACGGAAGCCGTCGTCCAAGCTATCCTCGACGCCCTGGATAAGATCCTCCCCCCGCCGTCAGACAAGGAAAAAACTATCCTCGACCAACTGCGTCGCGTCGTGAAGGAGGCCGTGACCTTATCCATCCAGATGCGCTGTCAGCGCGCAGAGTATATCATGCTCCCGCCGCTGCAGCCGGAGTACGATGAGAGCGGGGAGCTGGTGGAGACTGTGAGCTTTAATGCCGCGCTGATGAATGAAAGGTCAGGCGATGCCGGGGTGCCCAGTCCAGAAGAGCTGGAGAGGCAGAGGGCTACGGTTCGAGTGGTGCTTTTTCCGTTGGTGATTAGGAAGGGGGATGATTGGGGGAGGGGAGATGATGAGGTTGTTGTTTGTCCGGCGCAGGTGTTGGTGCAGAGACCGAGGAAGCAGAGGAGTGGAAGGGTTGTTAGTGCGGGCAAGGCGCCGGTGCCGGTGCCGCAGGGGATGAGGGGGGATGATCAGATGATGGGGGGTATGGGGTCGCAGGTTTGAGTGGCCTGTGGATGATATTTGAGAAAAGGAATTTGGACATTGGATTGATGGATGGATTGGAGGAGGGACAGAAACATGGAAGGAAATAAATAAAGGAAAAGAAGAAGAATGGAGGAGTGGAGGAATGGAGGAATGGAAGGAAGGAAAAGGTGACGAACGAGATGACCTAAAAAGATCTTCTTGGTACTAATTTCTTGTCTTGTCGTTGTTGTTTATCTAGTCTGTTGGTCCTGTTTTGTTGTCCTTGTTGGCTTGTTGGCTTCAGTTAGTTAGTTGGTCGTTGGAGTTGGCGGGCGCAAATCTGGCTTTGCTTGTCTTGAGTTTATGATATCTTTATGTTGTTTGTTGTCTCAGTTTCGAATTTGATATTGGTTTCCTCGCAAGATACCTAAACTTATGAAGTCGAATGAACTGTTTTGCCTTTCCACCACTACATGTCGATTGTCCTTCACGTGAAGCTATTACAAGTAAGTGATGATGTGATAATGTTGTTATCAAGCTATGACCCTCACCCACAGCTACCTATGTAGTAGAGGTAGATATGGGGATCGATGAGACAAGTGCTTTACCGAGATACCTCGAGCATTACAAACAAAGCCCAATCTACATCTGTTTCATCCGCTTTGACACTGAAAACTCGTTGCTGTCACAGATATATACATACCCCCCGGCCTTTTTTGTTTAAATTTTGTCAATTTGGAGTTGCATTCGCAGGGAAAACGAACGACCCATGGACGATAAAGCCAAATTTATAAAAAAAAAAAAAAGAAGAGACCCCCCGAAAGAAAGAAAGAAAAAAGAAAAAAAGCCGTTGAACGAATTGGGTCTTTCTGGATTCCCGATATAACCACTTAGACTTAGACCGCTGTAGTGTACCGAAGCCGGACCACCTCAAGTTAGGCTCGGACCCGGCCCGGCCGTCTTAGTGGAGCTCCGGGTAAGGTAGGTACTGTGCCGCGTTCTCCACTTTTCCCGGGCTACGACCGGATCATTACCGCCATCACCGCCGGGCAAGTGAGTGCCGATGACTTGACCCGTAAGCAGGAATTGGCACCAAGTCTAATGGAAGATGCGGTGATCGTTGCTATTTGCCAGTCGTACAGTTTCCATCCTTCTGTCAAGCCTGTTTTATTCAGTTGAATGTTTGTGTGTCATTCCCGTCACATGGTCTTATCGAGTTGATCGTCCTTAGGTTTGATAGATCAACGAGATACAAAAAACCTTTGCCTCTTGGACCCTTGGTATCTAGGATATCAGATAGTGGCACATTTGAAAGATTTCGGGAGATCAACGAGATAAAGGCAAAAGGCCGTCAGTCGCATACGTAAGGATGACAATCTCGACAGGCACAATGCTTGTGTGAGTTGTGGTTGTTTGGTGGTAGTTTGCTCGCTTGGTAACCACCCACCACTACACTATCCAGGAAGCGCATTTCCAGTCCGGGGAAGCCGTGGACCCTCCGCCGCACAATGTCGGCCCAAGCGGCGTCGTCCGTCACCGGAGTTTACTCGGCTAGCCCCGGCCCCGCCCGGCTCGCGGTAGGGTCAGTGGACACTTCCATCTTCGATGTTGGTCACAACATCACCTCTCGATTCCTGCACGCTTGCCATTTGCTATGACGACTTCATCTCATATCAAGATTAAAGAACGAAGTTTCCAGATGGTCAGGGAGTCAGGGTCTGTCGCACACTCAGACATCAACTCACCGGTGCCCAGTCGGCGTGCCCAGGAATCTCTTTCGTTGGACGAGCACATCATCCGCTGAATGGTGTCATCTTCCTCTTGGCTCGCCTGCTCCCGTGTTCAGGTTCTCCGCCCTGCTTGGCTGCTGTCGAAAAGCTCTTGGGTTGGGGGTTGTTTCTCGTCCCATGTCCCAGCAAGATTTGGAGTTGCCTGCCGAGCGAGACTCGCTAAAGTTTTTCTTTCCGACGGGATGACCTGGGAGGCTGAATGTGATGTCAACGCCGAGAAAGGCGAGACCCTTGAAATTTCTTTAGCAAGCGAAGGAAGAATGAAGAAAAAAACCTTTCAGGCCCTTGTGATGGAATTTTTTCAGCAGGCTAAGAAGACCTGGATCCTTGTTGTGCTGTGGTCGGAGGTGGTTGTTTCCATGTCACAGCACGTTTTTTGATCATGCGGTGCCCTGAGGTTCAGTGCAGTGCCTGCCCCGCTCGGCCTGTCCGCTTGCTGGGCTGAATTAAAAAGGTTTTTGCCCACTCTGACCACCCCAGTGCACCCCTCCCCAGTCCCCGCCATCCATCTGAGTGACAAGAAACCGAAAACGACGATCCAACAGTCTTGAGTCTCAACAAAACAGGACAAAGAAAAGTCACTCGAATATAAGGCTCAACTTATTCCCAGAGTTGGGGCTTCTTCAATCACATCCATTCTCCCCATCTGCGACATCCCGAGTCATAACGACATCAGCCACACTTGCGCATACACCTCCAACTTTCTCCAATCGTCAACTCCCTCGTGACGATCTTAACTACATAAATACAACAGCCCGTCTGGCCCCCAAGGTTCTTCCACGTCAGAGACGGTGCATAAGGCGCGATCGTCCCGTGTGTCGTCAAAACTTTGACCAAACCACTCAACTTTGGCAATTTCATACCACAAACAACAAACAACCTCACACAATCGAACGAACACAATGACAGCCCACTTCCAATCATCAGGCCGCGGCGGCGCCGGCAACATCGTCGACAGCTCCAAGTCCCCCCGTCTCCAGCCCGAAGACCTGCAAACACCCACCCTCAAGACGGCCATGGTGACGACCGGCCGCGGTGGCAACGGTAACATGGCAAAGAACTTGGATCCCGTCGAGACGAGGAAGAGGCAAGATGTTGAGCCGTACGTATACCTTTTCTTCCTTTTCCTCCCATCCCTTCCCTCCACTTCCACCCACCACAACCAGTACTAACTCTCTCACCACAGTGTCGTCCGCCGCGACTCCTTCGGCGCCACCCACATCGGCCGCGGCGGCACCGGCAACGTATTCACCGCCGAAGACGCGCAAGCCGCCCGCGAAGCCCAAAAGGCCGGCCACTCCGTCGCCACCGACAAGGAAGACGAAAACCACCTGCACCTGCACAACCTGCTGCACCCGTCGAGAACACATAATGGCCATAGTGGTGGAAGTCACAAGGAGAATAAGGAGAGGAGAGCGCCGAGCGCCGAGCGCGAGAGACATGGCCATGGCCATAAGAAGAATGAGAAGAGCGAGTCGGACCTGGGGTGGGCGGAGAAGGGGAGGAATTTCCTGTTTGGGAAGAAGGAGAGGTCTGAGAAGAAGGAGGAGAAGGCGGAAAAGAGGGAGGGAAGTGCGGGGAGGAAGAGTGGGAATAGCTCGTCGTAGGGGGGTGGACTTGGCTTGGTCTGGGTTTTGGTGCGGTTGAGTTGAGGGGGGGTGTACTGAGGGGGGCGCGGCCGAGCTAGGGTGGTGACGGTATCAGGCTGGACGGCGGGCTGAGCCGATGACCGGCTACCTTACCATTACGACGCCCCGCGACCCCCTTTCTAACCTCCTCTCCGATCTGCCGACATCTACCGACGTCTGCTTGTTCACGGAAAAGTGGGATTTCTTTGTTTCATCACATTGTTCATACCCAGGGGTTTTGGCGTTAAGAGGATACGGGCTTAATTGGATTATAATGGCTTGGGTATGTCAGGAATGCCGCGCCACATGGCAAATGGGTTTCCTTTTTAAACATTAGGATTTTGGATGGAACGGTTTATGACGGATGTGCTGAACGCAGCATAGCAAAGGACAAAAGGAAGCCTTGACATTGAAACAGGCAAGGGAAGAGAAGGGTTTTCAAAAGTTACCATGGGTTTATCTCTACTTTATTTTGCCCACTGGGCTTTTATGATTTCAAAGCTACGACTTTTTGGGTTGATGGTTTGTCGACTGAACCTCACTTTCTTTTCCCCGGTTCCTTGATTTGACTGATGACTCATTTTGTGTGAGATTTTGTTTCATGTTGAAGACCTTTTTCTCTACGTCGGAGGAAGAGAGACAATACACCTGCCTATAACCGCATGGTATCCGATCAATAGTCGACGTTGTTGATGCAACCCTTCTGAGTCTTCGTTGCTGTGATCTGATAGGCCCATTTGTGTGACTGTTTGAAGGAGCTTGATATAACTTCTCGACAACATCGTGCGTATAAATTTGACGCGTCACTTTCTTTGTCCACTCATTTTCACGAAGGATTGTACGACAAGAAAACTTCATTCTCCCGCTCGTTAGTCGGAAGCCCATCCGCTACACAACATCAGTTTTCCCCGTCTCGGAGATATCCGTTGTTTGGAAATTTTCGAAAAAAAGAAAAACACCACCGACGTCACGAAAATATCTCTTTTACTACAACTCTTCTCACATCCACCACCACCATCACCACCACGGCCACGACCACCAACATAACTGACCACCTACCATCTACCGTCGCAACCAAAAAAAAAAAAGAAAATCAACATGGAATCCTCCGAACTCCACCTCCTCGACACCCCCCTCCCCTCCTCCTCCCTCCTCGCCCTTCTGTCTCAACACCTCCCTCACTCCCTCCCCGTCCTCCGCCGTCTCCAGTATGCCGCCAACTTTCCCTCCAACGGCCTAGGCACGACTCCCTACTCTCATGTCCTGTTTGCTTCCAAGCATTCGGTTGAGGAGTGTCTGGGTCTCAACACAGCCACGGCCACGGCCACTCAAGACCAGCACAATGGGTTCAAGGCGGAGGAGGAACACAAACATTTTGCGGCGGCATTCGTGGATCTGAGCAGGTTCCCCGAAACCCAAGTGTGGGTTTACAGTACCCTGGAGGATTATGCGGTTATTGATCCAACAGGTGCATCTGCATCTTCCGCGGAGGTATTCGGCTCGCAGTCGCATAGCTTACCAGAGGAGGAAGCGAGGGAGTGTGATGAGCTTTTGCTTACCATCCTGCGGCGGATGCGAACCATCGCTCAACAAATGCCCGTCGAGCTCGACCCCTCTATTACCTCGCACCAACGTCAAGAAAATTGGCGTGAGGCAAGGGAGTATCTCTGCATGGACCCCTCACAACAAAACAAAGGCTCAGGCTCAGGACCAAAGATAATGATCGGTTCCCTAGCCGAAATCCACCGCCACCGCTTATTCCTAGACATAGACAAGAAGCACGGGTACAATGTCAAAATGCACAAGACGGCGAATATTCCCGACGATATAGAGTGGGAGGTATGTCAGAAGTGGTTATTCCGCACTGAGGCTTTGGTGGCTGCTGGGGAAGAAGCCTTGGAGAAGACGATGAAGGAGGAAGGGTTGGTGTGGGATTGTGTGAGAAACCAAAAAGATGTGAGGTTGGTACAGAGCCGGACGAGTATCAAGAGGCAGGAGGATACGCTTTTGGGACTTCCCAGCGTGGCTATTCGCAAGAGTACGTCTATTGGGGGAGAGGGAGATGAGATTTTGGGGGAGATGGTGGCGTGGGGGTTCATGGCGCTTGATGGGACGTTGATGACGCTGCATGTTGAGGTTTGTTTTTTTCTTTTCCCTTTCCACCAACCGCTTCTACTTCCACTGCGAAAAAAAAAAAAAAAAAGAGAGAGAGAGAGAGAGGGCGAGGCCGTGAAGGCTGACAAGAGACAAAAACAGGAACAATACCGTGGAAAGGGACTGGCAAAGGCGGTGGCTTGTAAAGTCATGAGGGATCATATCAAGGATTATGGAAATGACGGGTTGGGAGCGGCGGATGTGTTTGTGCAGAACTTTAGGAGTCAGGGGGTTTGTAGGAGTATTGGAGGGAGGGTTGGGTGGTTGTTGTCTTGGTGAGTTCTCCCGTTCGTTATCTCGGGGCCTGGGAGTTAAGCTAACAAAAAACATAGGGCTGTTGTTGATCTCTCGACTGTTGGGGATGCCTTGTAGGCGGTTGGAGTACAATGTTTTTGGAAGACTTGATTGAGAAGGGGGGGGGGTTGGGGTGGTTTAGACACTTGATTGAGACGCATATACAAGATTTCTAGATTTCATACACCAACACCGTTTTATTTTGTACACACAACAAGGCAATTAAGCCTTAGCCTTAGTCAACCGATGAATCTCCTCAAAGAAGAACTTGAGATCATCCGGGTTAACAAACGGCGTAATGCCATGGCCCAAGTTAACAATCCAGCCCTTGTGTCTGCCATGCCAATCAAAGCCCTGCACCATCTCCTCGACGACCTTGGTGATGGCCTCATGGGATCCGTAGAGGACACCAGGGTCGGCGTTACCCTGAATGACCATGGGCCTGTCGCCGACAATCTTGACGGCCTCGGCGGGGTCGTGCAGCCAGTCCAGACCAACCACGTTGTAGCCCATGTCGCAGGCGGCGTCGAGGGCGTACCACGCGCCCTTGGGGAAGACGACCATGGGGACGGGCTCGAGACCCATCTCCTTGAGGCGGAGCGGCAGGTGTTTGGCGATGTAGGTCAGGTAGGGCTGGGAGAAGGTCTTGAAGGAGGAGGGGGAGAGCTCGCCGGCCCAGGAGTCGAAGACTTGGACGATCTGGATGTTGTTAGTACTGAATAGCCAAGGTGATGATATACCTAGACAAGAGGGGGACATACCTGAGCGCCGGCCTTAACCTGCAGAGCCAAATACTCCACGCACAGCTCCGAGATCTTCTGCAACAACGCCTTGGTCTCCTCAGGATACTTGTAAATCCACGTCTTGACCTCCTTGAACAGCTTCGTACCGCCGCCCTCCACCATATAGCACAGCAGAGTCCACGGGGCACCGGTGAATCCGAACAAGGGGACACGGCCATCGAGCTTCTTGCGGGTGAGGGTGATGGCCTTGTAGACGTAGTCCAGCTCCTTGGAGACGTCGACGTGGCGCTTCATCAGCTCGGCGTACTGGCCGTCGCTGGGCGAGCGCAGAGGGTCGGGGAAGTGCGGGCCCTTCTTGTCGACCATCTCGACCGTCATGCCCATCGCCTGCGGGATCACCAGGATGTCGGAGAAGATGATGGCCGCGTCGATCAGGCCGGCGTAGCGCTCGATGGGCTGGAGCGTCAGGGTCGACGCGATCTCGGGGTCGCGGCAGACTTCAAAGAAGTCACGCCCGCCTTTGGCTTCATGGTACTCGGGGAGGTAGCGGCCGGCTGGGTGAGTAGATTGTTAGAGGTTGAGTTCGAAGATGTGAGAAGTGAGTGAAGTGAGGTGAAGGATGTGTAGTAAAGTGACTTCTCACCCTGGCGCATCACCCAGATAGGGGGACGCTCAACGGTCTCGCCTGTGAGAAAATGTGTGTTAGTGAGATTGCATGTGAATTTTTCTTCAAAAGTTTTCAACTCACCCCGGGCGGCCCTGAGCAACAAGTCATTCTTGAGAGTCGGAAACTGGTGATCCATTTTGGCTTTGTTTGTTGACTTGTTGTGTAGATACCAGGCAACCAAGGCAGTGGACAGGGACAAGAGACAGAGAGAAGCCCCGGCCATGTTTCAATGTACTTGTGATATCAGACAGAACTGGAAGTTGAAGCTCGGCCGAATTTCAGTGGGGTTCTTTTGGCGGTTTGCGGGGTCCGATCTGCTGCCAATTGCACCCCTGGTAGAATCGAGCTTCCACTACTGGAAGTCCTTCCCCCGCTTTCTCCATTTACTGGCCTATGACTTTAGGATAAATTGTAGGCCAGTGCAAGCCACAGCTGCCCCTGTGTACTCCAAAGTTCAGACGAATGCAGGTACCATCAGCCACAGACAGAGGGACAGCACAGCTCCCGCTACAGCTTCGTGTCTGGGCCTGCCCGAAATGTCAAACTAAAAAGTTGATATCCACTATTCCCCCTCACGAATGCGAACACTCTCTAGAAACCAAGCTGTTCTCTGGTCTCGCCATGTTCTTCTCAACACCAATTCCCGTCTCTCTGTCATGATATCTCTTTAATTGCTATACACAACATTTCCACATCAACAAGCACGTCCCCCCTCCGATGGATCTCACCAGGCTGGGATCCCCCAACCATCGCCCCCTCCGCCGCCCGTGAACGCGAGTCAAGCTCCCCGTCGAGTCTCCTCCTCCTCCTCCGCTCCGAGTCCACTCCCACTCTCTCCATATGACTCCACAAACTTCCCACTGCTGCCGCCTGCTCCAGCTGAGTCGAACTCGGCGAATCCCGTCCATCCCCCGAAGCCCACTCCCGACCGGCCCTCCGTGTTTGATCGGCGACGCCGCCGAGTTCCCACATCTCGCCAGTTTTGTCCAGACCACACGGAGGACGGTGGGGAGCGTGCCCGGTCCGCTCGAGGCCCGCCGCCGGCTGGGGAAACGGAACCTCGGAGACCTCAACGCCTTACAATGTCCGCCCACTCCACCACCATGGGCCTTCCCTTACCCAGTTGACCTGAGTCAGTGGAAATGGGAGCCGCCATCTTCAGCTTCGGCCCAACATGTCGCCTTCGACAACGCCGACCTTTTCGTAACCGGTTGGACGGCGCACCAAGACTTGCGACAGTCAAAAAACGAACCGATAACACCACAGTTCCTAGAACAATGCGCGATAGAGGAGGGAATAGAAAGCTTCGAGGATACACAGCACTCGGCTCAGGATAATATCCCATTCGATGAACCATGGTCAGCGCAAGAGGAAGCAGAAAGTTTCGAGGATACACAGTACTCGACACAAAACGATAGACCATTTGAAGGCTGGCCTTCACAAGAAAGCGTGGAAGTTGCAAACTCTGAGAACAGCAGTCACTCGACAACCGCATCCGACATCTTTGACGAAACCGGTAATTTCACTTGGGACCCGAAAGCGCAAGATACGTTGGAGCACTCCGATTATCAAATAATTACACCAGAATGGTTGGCAGAAGATGAGCCGGAATGGTCGGCAGAAGACGAACTAGAAGGCCAAGAGGACACACAGCACTCGGCCCGGCAGGATATCCCATTGGAAGAAGGGTCCGTACATGGAGCAGTCGACAGTTCATGGACGGTGGACCTAGGGACTGCGACTTCGACGAACACCAACCATTCGACAACTGCACCCGACGTCTTTGACGATTCAGGCTTTTTTACCTCAGTTCCAGAATCAGAAATAGACCCAAAGAATAAAAAGCCCAAAGATCAGTGGATAAGCCCAGAGGCCTTTATGGAACAATGGTCAACGTTAGAACCACCGGAGGAAGCAGAGCCTACAAGACCAGAGGATACCGATCCCTCGGCGGTTCAACTACCAGCATGGTTTCAAGATCCGGAGAAGATAGACATAAGGTCCCTGACAAGAGGAGGTGACCTCCAGTCATTTTCGGAAGCGCTGGGACAAACGATGCCAGAGGAATTAGAAAACATGGAGAGGGACATTGAGCTGGAAACCTTGGGCCCAGAGGCCGTTCCGGAAGAAGAGGCAGAAGAGGAAATATTGGAGGAGGAACCACAATACCCGTCAGCACAGTATCTAAGTCTTCGACAAGACGTAGAGCGTCTACATGCGGCATTTACAGAACCCCTAGCGATCTTTGCGGAAATGTTCAGTGGAATATGCGCCAACCTCAAGCAACATATCGCTCTTGGCGAGATATCAGCCATAGAACTCAGGGCTATCTCGCATGAGCTGATCCGAACCATACAAGAGAGATGGGGCGAAGACGAGGAGATGATGCAGACCCATTACGCGGCACTGTACAACATGACGCAGGCACAGTTGGCCGTGTTCATTAAAGCCATTATTGACGGCGTCAGGAGTTCCGAAACTCTCACCGCAGACGCCGTTGAACCTGCCTTCTGGCGTCAGTTTTTCGAGTGGATGTCCAAACTCGAAGTCGGCAACGAGCTGTATTTCCTGTTCTACTGGGGAATGCGCACCGTATCCCAACCCGGTATCAAGAAGGGTATGGAAGGCATTTTAACAGTCCTCGAACGGATCCTCACAGGATGGGCTGCTCAGCCGCCAGGAACCACAGATCTTGGGGAAGGCCCTGACGGGGGTCAACTGAGTGAGGCTGATAAAGCCACGCCGAACGTTGACGAAAAGGATATCGACGAGAGCGATTTCGACAATAATGATTTGGACCAAGTCAAATTTCACGAAGATGTCACGGAGGAAGTCGATATTGACCAAAATCAAGATTTATACCTGGAATGGCCTCCACCAGATCCCAAGTCAATCAGCTGCGTCGACTCCGTACTGTTTGCGCTTAACATACGTTCCAGAGGGGAGAACCCTCAGAGAAACAGTTTACATGTTCGATGGGTCTCTGCGGCCTTGGAAGCCGTCTCCCCACATAAGCACAGTATCCTTTTTGATGCAGCCACCGAACTCGTCTTGCAACTCGGTTCCAGTCCAGAGGGGATGGGGAGTCCGGTAGTACACAACTGGCTCTCTGTGCTTGCCCAGATGGACGGGGTCAACACGCAATTACTTTGCGATGCTCTTGACGCCTTTAAGACGGTACCTGAAACCATCGAGCACTTGGGCAACTTTCATATGTGCTCGCTGATGCTCTTTCACTGGGCCAGTCGAGATCGCCTAAGGAGACGATTTCTTACGGCCAGAATATACAGACACAAGCATGAGGCATACCAAGTTGGTCTCGACAATAGCCAACTCGCGTGCCTTGCCATGGCCATATATGAGTCCGAACCAGCGACAAATCATACCCTTCTGTTCACCAGCATGTTTCATATTCTCCGATCGTTCAACCGGGTTCATCACCTCCCCAGGGCCCTCAAGAAGTTCGCACGAAGAGGCTTTATTAACCGCACTCTTCTCGAAGATCTTGCCTATCTTTGTGACGACCACAAGGTGGCTCTCAAGATGCGCCGCATTTGGGAAGCTTATGCCTGGAAAAAGAAAGCGATAGGTCCCGTGTTCAGGGAAAAATTGGAAAAAAGGATGAATTCCAAATTGCCGCCCAAGATGGATGACGGCGACAAGCAGAAACCGTTCAGCACTCACGTATACCTAAAGTATGCCAAGGCCATCATTGCCGACCCCAGCATCAGAATATCCACCATCTGGAAAGTCCTCGACATTCCCCGGTTCCAAGAGGCATTCGACCCCGGTAGAGTCTCCTTGGAGGACCAAAAAAAGCGGCTGAGCCTCCATGGAAACCTGGGTGACAAGCGCGCCACAGTCGTTGCGCAGATCGCGCCCCTGTTCGCAAACGTAGAGCACCTCTCCGACAGACAGAAATACCGGTTGATGCAGCAGTCCATCAGCTATCTGGAGGAGGTTGAGGCCATCAAGGCCGCCCGCGGCATGGGCGGTCTCACTGACCAGGACATTCAGTCCACCGTCCAGCACACGCTTGACTCCAACAGCGACAGATACAGCGAGTCCAACGACCCTATCCACCAGCCCAATCCATGGAACCAAGGGCTAAGTGCGGACGTCCTCATGGCTCTCTACAAGGTCGTAACGAAGGACTTGGTCATGGGCAGACCGGGTAGGGAGACGAGGCTCAGGTATTTCATTCAGTGTATGGAGAGGCATTATGGGCCGGAGGTGGCGAGAGCGACGAGGCAGAAGTTGGTGGACTGGAGGACCAAGCTTTATGAGCAGGATAAGCCGAATTCTTATCAGGTTAGGAGGAGGAGGGAGTTGAAGCAGGTGTCGTATTAGGTGGAGAGCGGCGTATATACCCGGAGCAAGCATGCGTGCACATCTCGTTTACTTCTTCTTCTGGACATGACTCAATCTCAATACGTTTAACTTCGAAAAATATTTGTTTACATCCTGGTTCTATGCATACACACCCATCTTTGCTCTCCGAAACCCAATGTCCAACATCTCAACGGCAGTGGCTCAACAAGGGCTCCCCTGACTCTGAGCACTGACTCCCCCACCGCCGCGATTGCGTCGAGCGAGAGCTACCCAAGATCATTTAACGCTGCTGGGATGTTGGGGGATGGTGCCATGGTATCACAGAGACGAATCGTGGTTACACGGCAGATATGCAATAAGTTGGTCGCCACGATGCTTCCGTGGTCGGGCCCCGACCAAACCATACCAAAGGCAAGGGCGTGAACTTGAGACTTAGGAAAGAAGAAAGGGTAGGGAAAAAGTAAGGGGTGAGAGGGACTGATATGTCGGTAACCTGCTTTACTCCCCATGTCCCCAGTATCTTCATGAGTTTGAAGGGCCGTGAGGAAAATCCCGGTTTCCCCATCATCTTGGGGCTTGAAACTCGACCAGCCATGTTTCCATGTTTCCGTGTTATTCGTGCCTTCTTCTGTTAGAGATCTCAACGGTTGACGATCTATCTGCCTATGGGAAACCACGGACATTACCCTGCCAAACCAGTCTCTGATTCGTTGGCTACTTGATGTCAAGTTCGGAGAATGTTTGTACCTGCTGCCCTGGTCAGGTCAGCCGACGTCCTTCGGGATGGTAAGCGATAGAATGCAGGTTGAATACCCCTTTATTTTCTTAGGTTTCCTGCCCCCCTGCCCCCCTGCCGCTCAGTTCCTGCTGCTGCTGCTACCTTGAGGCTCGCTCTTGAGAGTGGGTGATCAAAGTGGGTAGATGGGTGGGTGGGTGGGTGTGCTTGACCACAACGTGCGCTTAAGGAGGAACCTTCAACCAGACGGTGGTGACACGGTTAGTAGTAACAAACGATCTGGTCTGGCCTGGCCGCTGGGACACTCTCAGGTCACTCAACGGCAATTGGAAGAGTACACTAAGAAGAAACGAAAGAGAAAAACACCCGTTGACTAACTCTACATTGTTCATCTCTATTCTTATCCTTGGGGTCAAAACTCAACAGCAGATTGTGAGCCAAAGGAAGACAACCCAAGTCAAAACCTAAATCAACAACCGAAACATGAGACTCAGAGACATGAACAAGGACAGGGGCAGACAAAGCGAGCAAGAGGCAGAGGACAGAAAGGCAAGACAGACAAGACAGATGGATGGGGCAGCGATGACCTGCAGCAACATTCAATACTTGCAACTGTCACACAAAGATGAACAGAACGTCCGATAGGCTTCCTCCTCCATGGAGTCTCCCGATCGTGCTTCTGTGCTCTCTGTCCGCCAGCCCGCCAGCCCACGCTCTCGCGCACACACGCCGATACACGTCCATGCCCAGGCGCCACACAGTCTTTGCTCGGCGTAGGCCCTAGTCGTTATCGTGGATCTCTCCTCTTCACCCCGTCTTCGACTTGAGACCCAGTCAGCAAGCAAGCAGCAAAGTGGCGTTCGCGCATGGTTCTGTTTTCACAGCCGGTGGCTCTTTTGGGAATCTAGACTCGGGCAAGCCTCCTCCCCCACACCGTCGTCTGGCCACAGACTTGAAAAAAATGATGGTAAAGAAGGGGGCGGATCGAACGCCTCCTGCGTGGAGTGGGCGCTGGGCCGTCGACTTAGACGGGCTGCCACTCCTTAAAGGGCTTGGAGTCAACAATAACCGAGTGCCGGATAAGAAGGGTGGAAGGGGAAGCAATACACTCCGGCTGGGGATCTTTTGACGAGATATTCCCATTGCTACGGTTGGTTGCCTGGTGGTGGTGGTGATCCGAAACGACACATGGGATCATGGGCCATGGGGGCATGGGCCCAGCCTGAGGAAGATCTGTGACTGAGCACTAAAAAGGCTGTGGCTGTCACGCCCCCCGGGGCCCTTGAGACGAGAGATAAACTCTCCAGCACTTGAAGATCCAAATCGGATGGCGTTCTCTGATCGAGGTCACTTCACCGAAATGGATCTTTAATAAACGAAGAAGCATGCAACAACAGATGGCGATATCACCACGGCACCCTGACTCCTACAGAGTAGGTACTTCCAGCTTAGTTCCTCCACTCTTTGTGAAACGTGGGATCAACGTTCCGGTGCTTGCCTGCAGCTTCTGCCCCTAGCTCTCTGTCCCCAAGCTTTCCTCCCCAGGCTTTCAGAAAGTTGCTGTGCTATCCCGTCCGGTCGGGCGGGAGCGTGAAGCGCTATTGCGTCTGCAGCTCACATAAACCCCCATCACCCATTGTCCCATGCGTTGATCAAGGTATATGGCCGCCGCAGCAAGGGCATACCCCGAAGGACTTCACACTCGCTTCTTCAGAAATAGGACCACCGAGTTCGTCTGCAGACCCAAAAGAGGCATGTGAGTATTGCTATGGAAGAAAGGAGGGGGAAATCGAACAGGCACTTTCCCAGTTCCTCGTGCAGATCCATTTCGGTGATGAAGAACCATTACCACCCAACAGTCAACAATCACTGTTGGAGTAGGCAGACACGCCGAGATTATCACCGACTACGCGAGTATCATCGTATGTAAGGAAAAGGGGGGGAAAGTGAGGTACTTTGAGCTCAATACCCAAGAGGGCAATTCAGTAAAGGCTGGCTGACCGACCGAGAACGTTGAAAGAGCTTCGGATCCTTCCTGATAGCTTGCTCCCCGAGATCTCTTATTCACTCGCTCCTGCATTATCGCTCACCCAGTCCCCCAGTTCCCCAATCTGTGGTGCATGTCTGGCCTGTCTGACCGACCCATCTGTCTGTCCTCCTCTCTCTCTTCCCCTCTCTCTTTCGTTCTTGTTGCCCATCTAATACGATCCGAGACTTTGACTTGGTCTTGGTTCGGTAACCAGCCGCAGCTACCCTTCATACCTGCCCCTCTCTTCTTTACCTCACATACACTTATCGAAATCACGCATCCTCTGGTAATAACAGTTCCCGGGAGCTGACAATCTGGGGATCAAGCAGCAACCGACCCGGTACATACAAACTTTAGGTCCAACCCCTGAATGCATGTCGGCTGGCGTTCCGGGTGCCGTCTCCAGAGGAAGAAAAATCAAGAGGAACAGTCCAATAGCCTTCATTCCCCTTTCCCGTGCGGTGCTGCTGCTAAAAGAAGGAACGGCAATCTCCATACTTTCCCATCGGCTCGGGGTCGGTGGTCAGGGTTTATCATCTCGCGTGGTCGTGGTGGCTGCTGCGCCTACTATCGTGACGACTGACGACCTATCGTGACGCCAGCCCCCCTCCAAAAACGCAACCAGAACAAGCCAGGGAAGAGACAAGTGAGTGAGTGTGGCAACAATAAGAAAGCAGCATCACCTCGCACAACGTGTGCCCGGTGCCCTCCTCCCCCCCTCCCTCCCCCTCCTCTCACACACACCCAGGTCCCAGTTCCAGTTCAAGTTCCAGTTCCAGCTTTAACCCTCCGGTACGGTACTCTTCCGGGCACACACACACACGCAAAGGTCGGTCGGTGGCATCTCAGATGGACATGAACCACCCAAAAAGCGGCTGAATTCCAAGACCGAACGATATAGTTAGCGAGAGCACCATCACACAGACTGGACACAGGACGCAATAGTCTTGAGAGAGCACAGGATCCGTTCTCTCCAACAGACACAGACATACCAACACCCGTCTGTTAAGTTTAGGTTTTTATCCGAATCTAGCCTTTTGGTCTCTCTCTTGTGACGGAAAGCGCTTTCCCGGGGAGCTGAGGGATACGACAACACGTCCGACCCGTTGCTATTCCAAGAAGTCGTATGAGCTTCACGACGGAAATCTCCATCCCGACGGTACCGAGCAAGTAGCACTACCAAGATACAACGCCTCATTGTCCTTCTCAGCAAGACAGAGCATTGCACGTGGTTGAGCGACCGCCACCACCACCAAGACGGACCACGAGAGTAGAGGTAGTATCAGCCTTCCGATCCACTTTGTTACTGAGAACCCTCCTGGATCAAAACATCTCTCTCTCTTCTTCAGCTTGCATCTCACCACTAACTCGAACGGAAAACCGATGCCTCTACCTCTTTCAGGGTCCGGCATCACCCGCTCGACCTCCTTTATTTACCAGGATCGTCGCAAACTTTCGAATAAAAGCAGAGTAGCCGTTGAAGTTGAGATCGATTCTGCAGGCAGAAAATCGACACAAACCGCTGCGCGGCCCAGATCAGGATTAGGGACAGGGGATCTCCGAAATCCCTTCGAGTCCGAGCCGCTTACGCCCAAACAGCCCGCCCCTTGGGGGACAAACAATGAAGCCACTCGATAATTCTTTCGCATAAGAGCCGCCTTAAACAAACAACGAAAGAAAGCAAACTCCCCACCGGTAACGTGACTTCACGATACCATTGTACCAGGGATACTTCTGCCTGAAATTAGGGGGGCGAACAAAGAAAGACGACCGAAGATAAGAGTGGCTACAACGAACGGCATACCGACGAGTATCATGAACACAACAAGCAATCACAGTAATCGACAGCCTCATACTACTCATCCTCGATCGATGACTGCGGTGTCGGTGTCAATGTCATCGCAGACTACAGGGGCGCAGCATACCCAGCATCAACATCAACAACATACCGTTTCCTCATCGTCAGCTGCTGGCCAGCAGCAACAAGCATTTCCGACAACCATACCTCCCGCCGTGAGCATGTCATCAACAGTAATGGGCGGTATGTCCTCTCTCCCACCTTCGAACGCACAGCAACAGAATACCTTCCGACGAGCAAGTGTCGCATCGTCAATAACCACCGCCACGCTAGACGACGACCAGATGGCAACACCGATGTCCACTCCACGAAGTATTGACCCCAACAGCAACAACCTCTACGGACCAGGACCAAGCAGCATGGGGCTCGACATGGGAATGCTCGGAGGAGGCGGAGGCGGAGCAATGAACGGGCTACTAGGCGGCATCGGATCCGGAATGGGCAGCAGTTCCGGCAGCATCCAACAACAACAACAACAACAACAACAACAACAACAACAACAACAACAACAACAACAACAGCAACAACAACAACAACAACAACAGCAACAACAACAACAACAACAACAACAGCCCATCACCTCCTCCAGCCACATCACCTCCATGGCCAGCATGTCCGGCATGCCCAGCCTCACCACCATGTCCACTGCCAATTTCCCTACAAACCTCCCTCTACCCAACATGTCCATGCCCATGCCCATGTCCAGTCTCACCAACCTCACCAACCTCACCAACCTAGTACAATCCCCCCACAGTCACAGTCACACCCACACCCACACCCACGCCCACGCCCACGCCCACTCCCCTCACTCCTCCCACACCGGCACCGGGCAAAAACCCATCCGCCGCCGCATGCGCATGATAACCTCCTGCCTCGAATGTCGTCGGCGCAAGCTCAAATGCAACAAGTGCAAGCCGTGCGTCAACTGCCAAAAGTTCAATCGCGAATGCCTGTACCTGGGTCCGAAGCTGGACGAGGCGTCGCAGATGCGGTTGACGGAGATCAAAGAGCAGGTGGGATCTTTGGAGCGGGCGTTGGAGAGGGATGTTGCTAAGGGCGCTGCTTCTTCCTCTTCCGGACACAGGGGGATGGGGACTGGAATGGGCATGGGACTGGGTGGTGGAATGGGGATGGGAATGGGGATGGTGGGTATGAGGAGGGGGAGTTGTGTGTCTATTAGTTGGGAAAAGGGGGGAGATGATGGGGATGAAGATGAGGATGGAGAAGGGGGCCCGGATGTGGATGGGGAACATGAAGAAGGAGAAGAAGATCTGGAGATTACGCCGCTGGTGACGAACGATGTGGCGTATGATGAGAATGAGACGGACGATGTGATTGATTTGGGGATACAGGTGGGCAAGATGAGGATTACGGAGAGGATTGGGGGGATGAGTAGGCCTAGGTTGGCTGAGGAGGTGAGTTTTTGAAGTCCGATGTTTTGCTTTGAAAAGGGGCAAAGAAAGATGCTAATGTGTGAGTGATGATGATGACAGATCCAAGTCGGCATTGGAAGTCCTCGCATGGAGAACGCGTCCGCCCCCAACAACCCTAACGGAGTGCAGCAGCAGGTGGACACGGACATGAACTACGATGGATACCACACCGTAATCGACCAAGACGGAAACGTAACCGAACACGTCCCGGACTTCCTCCGTCCTAGCGCGGCATACATTCCTCCTACCAGCGGCTTCTTCTTTGGTCAAACTGGCCACCCCCCTTCGCTCATCCACTTCTTGCCGGACAAGTTCATCGGTGACGGGCTCGTGGCTCGATACTTCTCCGCCGTGCACCCCATTGCTCGATGTGTCCACAAGCAGTCCTTTGAAACCCTGTACGACGGGTTCTGGCTAGAGGTGCTCAACAACATCGAGCCGAGGGCGTCGGTGCAGGCGGTGGTGTTTGCTGCCTGGTTCAGTGCCTGTGTGAGTATGGAGGAGGAGGAGGTGCAGAGGGAATTTGGGTGGTACAAGACGCAGTTGCTGGAGAAGATGAAGATTGGGACGGAGAGCGCGCTGGCGAGGGCCAACTTTTTGAGGACGACCAAGGTCGAGACACTGCAGGCTTTTGTCATGTACATGGTGAGTGTTGTCCTGAAAAAAAAATGGGGGTAACAAGCAGGCTAACGACGTTCAGATCCCCCTCTGCAGAGAAGAAGTCTCCCGGGCTCACTCCGTCCTCGTCGGCGCCGCCGTCCGCATGGCCGAATGCATGGGCCTCCACCGGGACGGCGAAGCCTTTGGTCTCAACCCCTTGGAAACCCACGTCCGCAGACTCATCTGGCACCAGCTCTGCTTCCTCGACATCCGGACCTGCGAAGCCCAAGGTCCCAAGCCCACCATCCGACGAGATGATTATGACACTCGCCTCCCCCTGAACTGCGAAGAAGACGCCTTCGTCAACCATCCCGGCTACCCCGTAGTCCCACAAGACCACCAATGGACCTCTTCCCTGCTAACCATCATGCGCTTCGAAGTCAACGAAATGATGCGCATCATATGGTCCGACCGCCGCAAGCTCGAGGCCCGCAAGATGGAACTCACCCCCGTCATCGCCAAAATCGAAAACTTCCGCAAGCGCATGGTAGAAAAGTATGCACCGTTGTTAGACGACCGGGTTCCCATCCAACGATACGCCAGATACGTCATGAACCTGCTCATCTACCGACTACACGCCATGGTGTTGCACCCGTACCACAGCAACACCGCCCACCCTTTACCCGAACGCTTGAACGGGCTCCTAGTAGAAAGCGGCATCTTGATCATCGAGCACTCCATCGCCCTCGAAACCACCCCTGAGTTCCGCGACTGGGCATGGTACCTGGGTGCCTACCAGCAATACCAAATCGCCCTTTTGCTTGCAACGGAAATCTACTACCGCCCCAACAACAGCAAAGCAGATCGCATCTGGGCGTGTCTGGATTGGGTCTTCCAGCTCGAGCGCGAGATGCCGAGACAGGAGAAGAGCTTGAGGATCCTCACGGAAATCATGAGCAAGACGAGCGTGTACACGAGCATGCGCAAGATGCGGGCCCCGACGAACTTGGTCAGGGCGGTGCCGGGCAAGCAGGCCATTAAGGAATCACCTCCGCCGCCGACGCCGATGATGCAGACGTCGCAGCAGTCGTATAGTGAACATGTTCAGCAGCAGCAGCAGCAGCATGCTCAGCAACAAGCTCAGGCTCAACAGCAAGCTCAAGCCCAGCAGCATCACCATCAACAACAAATGATGATCCAACAACAGCAACAGCAACAACCCTTAGTCCTCAAACAAGAACCAGGTCTCCAAACACCCACCATGCCTCCATCCTCCTCAATGTCCATGTCCGCCGCTGCCGCAATGGCATCAATAAACACACTCTCCCTTCCACCCTCCATGAACGCCTCCCTCTCTCCCGCTGAACACCACCACCACCATCAGCAACAACAACAGTTGCTCCTCCTCCAACAGCAACACCAAGCTCACTCACAACATATCCACGCCCAAGCCGCTCAACATCCTCACCAGCAACAACACCCTCACCAGTCTCAACACGCGCAGCACCAGCAACAGCAGCAACAACACCAACAGCCCGGTCAGCATCCTCATCAGCATCCTCATCAGCAGCAACATCAACAACAACACCATCAACAGCAACATCAATGGACCCACCAACACCACTGGCACTCCAACATGCCACCACCGAACATGGTTTACGCGGGAGTATCAGACGGCGCAGTACTCTGGGGTTTGCCGCCGGGAAATCCGGGGAGTCCGGAGAATAGTAGTGATGGGGGGAGTGTAGTTAATCATGCTCATGGAGGTGGTGGAGGGGGGCATGGAGGAGGGGGGCAAGGGGGGCAAGGGGGGAGGAGTGGGAGTATTGCTGGGGTTGGAGGTGGTGGTGCGGGATCAGGGGGATCAGGGGGGACAAGAGGAGGAGGAGGAGGGGATGTGTCAGGGCAGGGAAATGGAAGCGGTGCGGGAGAAGGGGGCGCGGGAGGAAGTGCTGGGGGAGGAGGTGGAAGAGGGACGATAGGTGGTGGGATGAATGTTGATTGGGTATGTTTTCTTCAGTTCAGTTCTTCTTTCGTCTCTTCCATTCATTCACTCACCTGTTCCTTTCCCATGTTTTTTTTTCTTTCTCTTCCATATCCTCACACTGCCTGCCTGCCAGTCACACTTCCCCGTCCCATCCCTTCCCTTTCAGCACACACCCACACATACAATCAATCACCCAATTTTCGGATCCCTCATCTCCATATCCATCCATCAATCCCACTCAAACAAAACGAGAGTACTGACAACGCTACGCAGAACCTAATAGAATCCCTCTTCCCCACCCACCCCGAAACAGGCCAACCTTCTTTCCAAGCCTTCGCCGAGCCGGTGATTTCTTTCGTGGACGGCGTGCCGGTTCCTACCATGCCTTCAACACAGACACAGCATCAACATCAACAACAGCAACAACAACAGCAGCAACAACAACAGCAGCAACAACAATCAAGTTCATCGCAAGCGTTACCGGTACGAAGAGGGGGACCGGGGCAGGGGCAAGGAGGGATGAAGGGCTCGGAATAAGCCGTAGTTACCTAGTAGTGTAGGTACTAGGCGAGAGTCGCAAACAGAGGAAAGATCACTTATTCTAGGGGGCTGTCAGCAGTAGCAGTAGCAGTAGCAGTGGGAAAGTAAAGGTCGGGTAGGTAAGGAGAGAAGTAGGTATTCTCGTCCATGTCCATGAATGTGTACAGGAGGAAAGGGGCAGATAGCTAGGTAGCAACCAACCTACGCGAAAGACGGAAGACGGGAGGAGAAATAAACTAGCTACCTACCTTAGGTACTTACCTCTATTTACCCTTTCTCACCTGGCATCTCCGTCCGGCGTCCGTCCGCTCCGTCCGGCGTCCGCCCGCAAGCCCACAAGTTTCCGCCCACAAGTTTTCCTTACAGCCGTCCGTCGGGCATATCAGACTTACATAGTACATACGGTAGGTACCTTAGTACCTAGTGATGATCAAACTATGTACCCTAGCCTAGAGGTAGTTATGCTCAAAAAAATTTTTTTGCTCTTATCCTACCTACCTACCTACCTACCTACCTACTTACCTACCGTACCTAGCACGTTTACGTAGCTCCTCTGGGAAAAGAGACCTCTGGAAAACCTCTGGGAGAAAAAAAAAAAAAAAAAAAGAGATGTTAGTATCAACTACCTACGTTATGTCCATAAATTGAAGTGAGTACATCAGATGTTAAGGGGTGCAAGATGAAGAAGAAGAAGAATTTCACAGTAGAGGTACTGTAAGAGCGTCAGAGAAAAAAAAGAAAAAAAAAAAAGGAAAAAAAAAAGAAGAAAGAGGAAAATCAAACGTTGGGAGGTAGGTAAAAAAAATAAAATAAAAAAAAGGAAATGGAACGGAAAAAGGTAGGTAGGTAGGTAGGTATCGATAAGCATCAGGAGAGCAAAGAAAGAAATGGAAACCTGGAACCTGGAACCTGGAATGGGGGACGAGGTGGATGGAGTAGAGGTAGGTAGGTAGGAAGGGGGGAGGGATTTGTTGACCTGTCGTTACGGTGAAAGAATAGGGGAAGAAGGGGTATGTACCTCTATGGAAGATGCAAAGATGTGCAATGCAGTCTTAGTTAGGTATGTAAATATCTCATGGAAGAGTGGATTTGCGGACGTAAGTCGTAACAAGTCCAGGAAGCGGAAGCCAGGAAGCGAAACGGAGCGGGTGTATCCAATATTTGTTCCATCTTGTCTCTTTTGCTCCCGTATTTTGATGTTCGGCTCCTTTACAGATTGCGAGAAATCCTTAGACTACTTCTCTGTCTCTTGAACCTCATCCTACATAATATTCCAGTCATTCTCAATTACTCAAACATTAGAGAGGCCTCTAGACTTGGCATCTCTCCTCTGACCGATGACTCCTCGCATATACACTAGTCTTCCAACTCTTTACACAAGATAACCACTTGGCTTTCGATAAGTAACACAGTCCTCGCATGAATAGATTCAGAATCCCGATTCACTTGAACTCACGGGATTAAGCGCTACTGTCGCGTCCATCCAGAAAAGCGGGAGTGATCGCTGACCCTCAACCTCTCAACCGTCAAAAATACCTTACCTAGCACCTCACCACCTCACCACCTCAACCCCATCAAACTCTTCCACCATCAGCACCAAAAACACAATGACCTTCCACCCCATCACCACCACCAAGTCTCCCACCCCCTCCCCTCCTCCATCCTTCATCCTCCACCACCTCGCCCTCGGCACTCGGCAGTCCCCTCTCCGAAATCTCATACCACTACCACCCCAGCTCCGTCCGGCACCATATCTTCCACCGTAGGGAACCACGGAGACCGCGACCCGATTTCCCAAAAAAAAAAAGCGCTGCCCTCTGGTCTATGCTGTTCTTTGTGTACCAACCAGACCGGCAGACACGGTCCCTCAGCAAAACGGGTTTCGGTTGTGTTTGGTGAATACCTCTAGGGGGTTTCACATCGGTTCTGCGGTCGGTTCTCCAGACAAAAACAAGGGCGGAGAGAATGAATAGGAGGAGGAGGAGGATATTGATCGACTGGAGAAGCCTATCAAGCAGGGGCAGGGGTGGATGGAGGTGGTTATTTTGGGGGATGTGTCGGTTTATGACTCGGAGGAGGGTTGTGATGCTGGTGTAGAGGTATATTTTGATGATGATGATGATGATGATGATGATGATGATGATGATGGTCATTGTGCTTGTGAGGAGAATATCAAGGTCGAAGAGGGACCAGATGACGACGGCAAGCATGCTTAGGAGGCTTCTTACAGCTCTAATGATAAAGAATATAGACGGGAGGTAAGAGTTAGGATGACTGGTGGTTCCCTTGCCCGCCCACTTGGTGAATCTTGAAGTCCGTCACTGACGTTCTTTATAGCTGCCTCTGAGACCGTCCCACCCTACCGCACAGTCCACCCCGTGCCTTCCTTCACGGAGTGCAAACACCATCGGACGAAATCTGGACCACCTGGGCCGCCGCGCTTGCCCTTAATAAGCGGCCGATCCAGGCCGAGTTGGCAGGATCTCCTCGGGACCAGGCAGTAGCTCAACTGGTCTCATTGAGGGTCTCTTCAGTGTGCCGTACCTCCCGGTCCACAAAGAGGTCCCGCGTTCGACTCGGATGCACGTCACGATTTCTTTCGCGCAAGGCTGGGGATTTCGGATGTCGACACGTGATCCGCTTGTTCCCGAGGATAATAGTAGTGCCCTGCTACTGTGAATTTTGTTTTCTTTTTTGTCCATTTTTATTTTTGTCGCCTCTGCTACCACAACAGTTACTCGGACAGAGATTGACACTCAGCCGTTACGATCAACCTTCAGGCGGACAACTGAGGAGGCGGATTAGTGGAAACGGGTGATGGTTACCACAGTGCTGCCTAAACCTGTGTCTGTCTGAAGTTAGTAATGTCAGTTCAAAGGGAAAGGACGGAAAGCCGGAAACGGGACGGGCGTAGCCTTCATTAGCGAGTACCTTGCTGAGCTACTGTTCATGTCTCGATCAAGGAAAGTGCTTACAACCAAATAACGTGTGTACCACGGACGAGAGTGATGATCATTAACGACCAGCATCCACAGAGTGACAATCACTGGCCAAGTTCAACCATCATCGTGGTGCGGCCATTCATTGTTACGTCTGCAGTGTCTGCCAAAGTCCCCACATGAGCAAGACACCCCGAGTGTCTCCATCTCTGGGTGCTGCTTCCTTCTCCCCGAATCTCCGAGCAAAGAATGGCGAGGTCTGTAGCTCATTGGCTTCTGGGATAAGCTCGTGCTTCTGTATGAGGGTGTGATGTTATCCGAGACACTGCCGCTTAGTGATCTGTCTTCCTTGGTGAGCACTAGGCCTCTCCCACGCCCATCAGTCCTGGAGATGTAGTCACTTCGAGTAGGTTCTGGTACCCCATATCGCAGTCACATATAGCCTGGTCCACGAGGAACGACCGTCCATCCTTCGCAATGTCCTACCGTTCTGGGGAAGCACATCGCATGGCATGTCCAATCTCCAAGCAGAATGGAGTGGATCACCTGGTCCGTTGGTGGCCATGGCGAGGCGAGAGCGGACCATTGGGCAGCGGTGCTTCTCTAGTCATCGTTATCCATATGAGCATCATATCGGTACCGATGCTGGGCCTTGGTGACGGCCCCATATCCGGTACGTCATGAATCCATGCCCCTCTCGGGTGTTCCATTGCTGAACGGTTGAGGTCGTGACTGCAGATATGATCAGAAGCAACAGCGGGATGGTGATGACGAGAATCCATGAGCTCATGCCTCTCGATAACCGCCAGGCATCCCAGCCCCCGCACCTCTGCCAGTGCTTCTGGCCTGCCCGTGTGTCCACTTGGGGGTAACGCTGACAAGGTGGTTTATGCAAACATTCTTCGATGCCATATGCCTAGGTCTGATCTCTCGAGGTGGTCGTTCACCCATTGAAGCCAGGGTGCCTTATTGCAGAGAGCACTTGCGTTGGAACCAGAGTAACCTCGCCTCTGAGCAAGATCTTAGGATCGCCTTGACGAAAGTACGGGGTGGGAAAGTCCCATTTCCGGACGGTTACTGAACTTCCCGTCCATGCCGTCTTGTGGTTGTGATCATGGCATGACAAGGTCTCAACCTTCGGCTCGAAGATTGTGGAGGACAATCTGGCATCTACCCCTGCGGGATGTACCAGTACAGGCAGATGACGAGGTCGTTAGTGTTGATGCTTGAAATCGTATCC
Organism: Neurospora tetraspora; assembly: GCF_033439725.1. NCBI lineage: Eukaryota > Fungi > Ascomycota > Sordariomycetes > Sordariales > Sordariaceae > Neurospora > Neurospora tetraspora. Next base: position 7,985,253 of record NW_026944383.1, read on the forward strand.
GAAAGCGGTAGGCTGCAGAATCGGAAGTCAGCCTTCACAGTCCATCTTGATGAAAATAATGGGAGTGAGTGGTGGAGTTGCACCACACAGTATACAACTCAGGGGAACAAACACTCATCGGTTGCAAGACGACAGAGTAGTAGTAGCAACCTGAGGTGGGCTCGCAGGAATAATGCCCTGTCTTGTTCCCATGCCTTTAGTTCGGATGGCTCTTGATGGTCCATACTCTTTTGCCGAGTTAAGATGACTTTGGACTCTCAGTCAATGTCGTTGTTTTTGATAAGCTGTTTCATCGACGACCTACGCATGAATGCGCACGGATGTAGAACGTCTGAAAGCCTTCCTCAAGCATTCTGCCAAGCCTAGCAAAGAAACAAAAAGGGAGACGGGAGTCATGGAATGGCCCAGACTGAAACAAATAAACATGTCCCAAACTCAGAGAGAAGGACCATCGAATATTCTTTGAAGATGATCAGGTGCCATTATCACCCGCGCACGTTTTTATGCGCACGGTCTCGGTTCGTCGCATGAGGCGCCCTTCTGTCATGCTGGACGGTTATGGTGGTGACGTTGGATCCTAGCAAAAAGTGATGGAGGCCTGGTTGAAAACTCAAATTCAAGAAGAGTATAGTCGGTTTGTGGGGGAAGCAGAATTCGAGGTTGTCAAGGTCTGCCGGAGACACTCGATTGAGCGTTGACGAAAAAAGGATTTTCAAAGATCCAAAAGAGCTCCGAGGCAAGTCCGCCAGTCCCTTGATCGTCCCTTCTCGGAATCAAACTGTCCCAGTTTGTGATTTCCAGTCGGATTTGAACAAGATCAAACATTCGGGAAGGAACCTCGCGGCAGAGCTGCATCTCCCGTTTCCCAATTGATAACGTCTGTGCGCACCCTAAATGCTTAGCCTGAAGAGCAACCCCACCCAGCTCACAAAGTGGATCTTCTACCTTACCACCTAAACATACAGCCGGGTGCTACTGTTCAACTTGTTCTATTTCCAGTCACTTCACCCTTCATTAATCGGATCGTGGCATCACCGCTGCGGCTCATTAAACCTCTTTCTCACGTGGAAACGTCAATCGCCATGCCTTCTTCCAACGTTGCCTTCGCAAGCAAGGCCCTGAATATCTAACCATCACCTATCTCGGGGTGTCAGTCAGACCCACGAGACGCAATGCTCGTGGCAAGGGAGTGTGTGTGGACGAAGGAGCGCGCCTGCAGACGAATTCCATTCCCCGATTGGACATTCTTTGCGAAAACTCAGTATAAGTCGTGGCTCGACATATAGCCTCCTCCAGCAAGGATCATCGTCGAGATGGCCAGTTGGTTGTTGAGTTTGGGCCTTCTCACTCTCCTCCATCCTACCTATACACTCTCACTCTTGCTGACGAGGCACAGAAGCGGAGACTTGCAGTTGAGACAACACTGCAATGCGGTGGGATTCTGACAACTCGATAACATCTGTGCCTCTCCCGCGGAAACGGTATGCCCTCTCCGACCACGCTGTCCGACTCGTTGCAGACGCGGCTTCCGCCGCACGGGAAGTTGCCGCGTACGGTACGGATCCGCTCCCCTCTCTGGCGACTCGGTTAACAGGTGTGGCGGAAAACGTCGAGACTGGTTGATTGTCGAAGGACTTGTTGGGGAATCAGGACCTGCCTCCGCTGTCAACCAGCGTGTGGGTGTGGGCTGGCCAAGGGAAACCGAGCGGGACTTGATTGCCATCAGACCCTACACCACCTTGTGACTGCCTGTCCGTCCCGATGGAGATGTATGCTCACCGATCGGGCCACAGACGCAAAGTGGTGACCAGCGATCAAGGTCATCTAGAGGCTTTGATGACCTTGGTTGTTAATTACAACACCACCCGCCGGCACGACAAACCAAGCTATGGACTCGTATCACACACCAAAGTCTGGACCATTTCAGCCTCCAATTTTGGTGTCTACAACCGCCGCACACCCGTCTTCGCTTTCGGTGGATTAGAAGGGCAACACATGCACAGGGTTTGTGAAGAGCTCGGAGCGGAAACATCGTGAGCCGAACTTGGTAACTCTACACCTGATACCACCACAAGGGCAAGGCGGGGCACGGGACAGGAAAGGTAGGTCTTGCCGACCGTTACGTCGATATTTATGCCTACAGCAGGCAAGTGAAGACGAGGTCGCGGCTAACGCCCGGGCATGATGGCGGCCGCCTGTCTACATATGCACTGATCTCTCCATCAACACTGAGCTTATCACAGCGAAATCTGCAAACGACCTTCCACTGCTGGTATCCCATCTCAGCGGTTGAGGACGGCTTGTTATTGCTGATGGACGCCCGGTAACGGCCTGACGAGGATGTAAGTTGTGCGATTGTAACATTCTGCTGTACGCTTTCTCTGGGTGGTAGGGCAGTCCGGCGAGGTATCCCGTCTGAATCCCGTCTCACGCACACTACCCACTCCTTGTCCGGTTGCTGGCTCTTCACTGCTACCATAGCACAAAACAGGACAACCTGGAATCCGAAATGGCTGTTTTCTTCTACTCCCCGGTCACAGCTCGTGCACGACAGATGAAGCGCCGCTACAAACGTGAGGTGACAGTCGCGATCCCAGGTACCGAATGAAGGAATAGCTACCTCTCTATGCAACCCGTTCAGGTCATACCTTACACTGCACCACCACATGCTACTGAGCGTTGCTTTTCTTCATTACACCCGCGGCCAAGATGGTTGATTTCTCGCAAGTGTCCGTGAGCATGTTGCTACAACGTCCGTCGCCTGATACTCAACAAGGCTCCTTGCCTTGGGGTCGCCATAATGGGCCATCATCATGATACTCCGGGGGCCTAGTGGCCGTTTTGAGCGCTAACCGTATTCGTTACGAGCGCAAACGAGCTATAGGCTTGGGAGATATACCACAATAATAGCGCTATATAGATCATTTTTTATTCAGTGACCCGCACAAGCTACCACGATATAGCAGCTGAATACTCGCATCAGCACATCTCGGCTTCCCGTTCCAGCGGGCTCATAGCTTTGACGTCCCGCCTTCAGCAATCGATACTACGATGAGAGCGGGGGTGGTCCTGGATGAGGCTGACAGGCCATTGCATTTCCAAGAACTAACAAGCGCTGATATCTCTCGAACTTGACCTGAAATTGGGAACAAACTCAACCTGGAATGTCTGTGGTACCACCTCAAATGGCACTGACATCAACCTTTCCAATTTCCACCCTATTTCACAACTCATCCAGACCGACAACAAAATACCGACGAAAACATGAACAGAAAGTGAAGTGTCCATGAGCTGTTACCCCCATCAGCTTAGCACCCTCAGTCCCAACTCCCAAGGACTCTGCGGCTGATGAGCTAAGATGCCCCTGGACTCCCGTCTGACGGGCATTTGCACAGTACTACCCGACGGCAGTAGCCAGCAGCCCGGCAGCGGACTTGACTGCTTGTCAACATTCGATTTCCCGTCGTCTAGGTAGGTACCCAAACCGCTACAACGTCAGACTAGAGGTAGACTTTATGTCTTGCAGAACCTGGCACAACAGCGAGATATAAAACGGACAGGCAGCGGTATCCCTTCCTCCCTAGAGAGCTTAAATGCCTGTGTTCAACAGCTGCACAAACGCCAAGCAGGTCTACAGGTTACCAGGTAGAACCAGGGGTTGCGTGTCGGAGACTTAAATTGCATGGACGGTGCAGGCCCGCGTAGTGGTGCGTGTGGAGCTCTTCTTACAGCTGTTTTGGGGTCGCTCTTCAGTTCAGCATCGACCCTCTCATTGGGCGGTTTCGAGGGTTTCGTAGCTGTACCTTTGCTGTACACTCGTGAACCTTACGTTACCGCACCACTAAGAGACCCCGGACGACCACCATTCTGGAAACAACCTCACTTCAGTCCTCACAGTTCACACGCCTCACCCAAGTCAATCTCAATCTCGAGCACATCAGTCAACACACAGACACACAACACGGCCTCGTGGGGGGGTTCAAGGGTGGGCAAGGGCATTGAAGAGCGAAAGTCTCTCTTGTTTTCTCATACTTCAAAGCAACCTCACTCAACCCAGGAATACATGGAGGTCAAGGCACAATCGCTGGCGCAAATAACACATCCCTTCATCCTCTCTTTACTTTCAACTTGAAACCTCCTTGAACAAACTCGACAATTTCTGCCTTTCAACTTTCTCGGTCCCGACCCAATCGCCTTCGTCATCATCATATCACTATAAGTCATCTCACTATAAGTTGGCCTGACACTTTGGTGACTCGTCAGCTTGCCATCCCCTCGGTCCCCCCTCCCGTCACTGCATTCAGGTTCCCGACTCCCGTCAGCCTGGAAGAGAGCCCCAACTCACCCAGGACCTGGAGAGCCCCAAAAATCCCAAACGTGCCCCACGCTGCTGCCGCTCCTTCGGTGCCACTGACCGAACCCGCCCCTCATCCACCACTCGCGGCTCTCCACAAAAACCCATCTCCAACCCAACAGAGAGGTACCGCGACAGCTCCAGTTCAAGGGTTCCTGAACTTCCTGACAAGCTACAACATCTTGTACCTCGACCTTTCCCCAAGAGCTGTCGTCAGTTGTTTGGAAGAAAATAACAAAAGCTCTTGTACGCCCACTTCCACTTCGCCCACAGAAATATCAACCGTGGTTCAGCTTTCTTTGGATTGGATCCAGAAATAAAGAAGAAAAGACCCCTCCGACTTTTAGTTCCTAGAACCGGACTCGAGTCCGCTCCAGCTTCCAGGGCATCAATTGCGCGCCGGCATACCTACCTACCTACCTACCGACCCAGCAACAAGAATACAGCCAGATTAGAAACAGAGAACAGAAGGGAACAGACAAAAGATGCAACCGTATTCTTCAAACCTGCCGCACCAGCTGCCGCCCGACCACAGCTATCACCACGATCCTCATCACCACAATCCTCACGCGTCTCCATACCCCCCGCGTCATCACCAACTGCAGCAACACCAGTTCCCTTCCATGGCCCCTCCCAACGCGCCACCACCGCCCCATACAAACCCATACCAAGATCCCACCATGTCCGGCTCCGGGTCTTCGGCTCCTCCTCCTGCCCCCGGCCCCGGTGGTTCCAGTCACGGTGATGGAAGCAGCCACGGCGGCCAATTACAAGCGACCCCGCCATCCCAGCAGCAGCTACAAGAACGAGCGCCCTTGACGGCCGAGGAAAGGATGCAGCAGGAGCAAAACTTGAAGCCGTACTCGGGGACGGATAGTCAGGGGAGGATGTATTCGTGAGTTTGACCTACAACCCTTGGTTTCGGCCGTCTTTCCGTTTGCGCTCGTCGGTGTCAGAGACAGAGAGAGAGCCAAGAGACAGAGTCAAGAAAGACAACAGGGCTAACCCGGTTTCATCCCATACTATAGGCTTGAAGTTGTGCAACAACCACAACGTGCGCGAATGTGTGGTTTTGGTGATAAGGTATGGGCTTGCTTATGTCTGGCTGCTGCTGCTGGCTGGCACATCGCACATTGGCACATTCGGTCCTCCAACCAATGTAGCCTGTTACGTTGTGTTTCGCTCTAGAAAACAAACAGTTCGATCGGTGGCTTACATATGACATGGAATAACAGGATCGAAGACCTATCACACCCCCTCCCTGTGTTAAACTGGTTATCAGAGATGCGAAAACTGGGAAAGAGATTGATTGCAAGTCAGTAACCACTCAAAACAATACCCCCCTAACTCTCTAGAGCTGATGATGGCTGACAAGGATGTTACAGTGAAATCGAATACTCCATGTTCATCTGCAACGTCAGCCTATACACAGAAGACGCCCTGAAGGAAGTAAACCTCGTCCGACACACGACTTCAACGCCCTCCATCTCTTCCACCACCCCAGCTTCGTACGCCTCCCTCGAGCAAACGACGCCCGCCTATTCGCATATTCTGCCGTCGAATCGAGATGTGGGCTATGGGCATCATCAAGGGATGCCGTATCAAGGGAACCCGGGCATGAATCCGTATGATATGCAGACGAGTCCTTACCAGGGTATGCTGCCCCTAATTCGTCATGTTATACAGTAAATGCTGACAATGAAAACAGCCGGCTTCGTAAACGGAAACCCCTACGGCGCCCCCGCCCCCTCGCACTACCAATACAACCAACCACTTCCGCCCCAACCCGGGCCATACGGCGCCCCGCGAGGTCCTTACGATCACCCTGGAGCTCAGTATGGAGGCGGTGTTGGTGGCATGCCCGGTGGTGTAGGCGGACCTCTGCAGCAAAGAATGTCGGTCAGCAGTGTTGGTGGCCAGGGCGGACAGCAGCCCCAGGGCATGTTCACGAGGAACCTGATCGGAAGCTTGGTATGCAGCGCCTTCCGGCTGACGGACACGAACGATAAGATTGGAATTTGGTTCGTGATGCAGGATTTGAGTGTGAGGACTGAGGGTGTTTTTAGGTGTGTAGTACTTTCTTTGCCCCGTTTATCCCTTTGCCCCTTTTATTCTCTTCCCTTCCATCCCATTCCCCCTTAACCTTAACGCTTCCATCCCATCCCCTCTTCACTCACTCTCTTCCATCCGGAGCCCAAGCAAGCTAACAAACCCCCCCAAAAAAAGGCTCCAATTCTCCTTCGTAAACGTCGGTCTCCCCACCCCCCTTCCCTCGGGATCGTCCGGTTCCAGCACGGGAATCAACCAGTCCAAGGCTCCGATCCTCGCCTCCGTCTTCAGCGAGCCGTTCCAGGTGTTTAGCGCCAAGAAGTTCCCGGGAGTGTGCGACAGCACGGCGCTGAGCAAGTGTTTTGCGACGCAGGGCATCAAGATTCCCATCAGAAAGGAGGGGGCGAATAGTAAGAATAATGAGGATGATGATGATTATTAGGGTGGTTAGTTAGCCTTGGACATCATAGGGGAGGGGGAATGGATACAGAATAGGAAGGAAAGAGGAAGTTCTGACATGACGACTTACCGAACAATCTCGGGAAACTCAGAATGGCTCTCTAGGGTTAAAGATGTCCGGCAGTCATACTTTGGCTACTGACACCTGCAAAGCGACCGACAAACACATCTCCCGGCAAGCGTTTAACCCTGCGTCGGAGCCACTCTGAGTTTCCCGATATTATTCGGTAACGGGGTCGTTGGACCTCGAAACATTCGATTCGGTGCGATGATGAGAGAAGACGACGAGAATCATATGACTGGATGAATTCGCCGCCATGTACTACCTCATACGTACAGACCACGGGAAGAAGAAGAAGGACTGGATATGACGGAGTGAACGCGGTACATGTTGGGCATCATATAAGAGCTGCCGATACTCGAAATGGTCGATTCGATATAGCTTTTTTTGCTATGGCCATATGTGGGAATATCGAAGAATTGGAACTAGAAATTGGGGATATGCTTGCCGGTCTACAGTACCTTGCTAGCATGATCTTGCCAGTGTGGATGTTTACTTAGATCAGACACATGATACTATTTGTACAAGAAAGAAGAAGAGGAGAGGCGCTGGCGGTTCTTCTGTTTCCCATTGCTGCTGTCTTTGTAGTTAGTTTGTAATCACAATTTCATGAAAATAAAACGGGGAGAGGGTTTGGGTGTTTCGGGTGTGTCGGTCTTAACGGTCTTAGCGAGTAATGATCACTTTGATACTAGGTCTATACAAACCGAACCGAATCGAAGCGACATCCGGGACCGAAAATCAAAAGTCAGCCCGGACGGAGATTCCCACGTTTGAAGAACGAAGACACGGACGGGCACTGTGCCCTATGCCCGCCACCTTACCTCCGTTCGCTCCGTTCGCTCCGTTCGGAACGGAAGGCCATTTACCTACACACACACCGCTTACACCGCCGGGGAACTCAGGACGCGGTTGGCCGCCCGCCCGGCCGAAACTGACAAGTCTAACTCAGAATATGGGAACTTGCCGACTTTAGGTCAAAGAGTTCGGAGTTGATCGGCTAGTACTATGCTGGCACGCTGGTTAGGACAGACACCCGACGACACTGATGAATTTGAACCTTGGCCCCAATGAGATATCAATGGGCACTGCACACAGACATGCAGATGGAAAGAAGATAAAGGAGGTGGAAAGTTAATAGCAGGTGAAGGGCAGGTGAGGCTTAGAACGAAACATATCAAAAAGGGAGGAAGGAGATGGTGTTTGTGAATCATCTTCTGTTTTGCGTGTCTATTTACGACGGCAGTTCTATGTAGTGTATACTGATGCCAGCCTGATCATTACTCTCTCTCTTTCCCCCTTTTTGTCTTTCAAGTAAACAACTAAACAGGTAAACAAAAGCCCAAACGCCAAAACACCAACCGACCCTTTATCCTGGGTTACAATGAATCCAAACACCACCCTCCCTATGATATATTTTGAATGCTTTCAAACACGCCATGCCATGCCATGCCCCTTTATACAAATGCTTTTCCAGTGCTTCCTTCTCCAACAACGCAAGACAACCCAATCATCAAAGTCCAACTCGTTCAAATCGTTCACACACACTCTTCCCATAATACCCCAAACACATCAAACAACTCAATCATCCAACGCCTCCCCACTCAAAATCCCCCTCAAAATCCCCACCCCCGCACCATCATCCTTCAACAAAGTCTGCTCAACCTCCCTCTCCCCCACACAACTAGCCACCCTCTTCTCATCTCCCGCGACCAACGCCCCTCCCATCCCAAACACATCCTTCTTTTTCTTGCCTCCCCTCTTCGGCGTCCCCACTCCAGGCGAGCTATACCCCAAAGCCGTGAACGACCCAGTCTTGCCGTCCACGGGCGTGATCAAGCTGAGTGTTTCCAGGGAAGAGACAACCTCGCGGAACTCAGATGACGAAAGCGGATGTAGCAGCGAATCCTGCTTGCAGAGCTTGGTGTAAGCCTCGTAGAGAGTCTTGACCGTTGGTGCAATCGGCGCCTCTTGTTTCCTCGACGGAGTGCCGGTGGTAGATGTGAACGAGGCCGAAGCAGAGGCGATCGCTTCCGACTGCGCGGCGCGATTACGTTTCTCGATGGCGACCAGAGCGCACAAAGCGGCTTTTTGCTGGAGGTTGAGCGTCTTGAGGCGTTGAGTGGTGCCGTTGCTGAATGCTGCTGCTGTGACTTTGCTGAGGTGGGCAATGCTGACGCGCGGAGCGGTGGCTGGTGTCAAAGCCTGCAGGGACCTCAGAAGCGAGGCCGAGACGCTGGCGCTGGGTGTGGAGATGCTCCGGAAGAGAGATGAAGGAGCGGGACCCGAGGAAAGATTGGTGTTTTCGCCGAGGACGCGCTTCTTGGATGGAGACATCTGTAGCATCTGCTCCTTGACTTCGTTCTCGTGCTTGAGGCGGGTCTCGGACTCGACGAGGTCGATGGCGCGGCGGCAGATCTCAAATGCGCGGCGCAGGTCGCCGGTTTGGCTGGAGACTTTGCGCGAGCAGAGCTCGATGGCGGCTGGGTGGAAGAAGGGGACGTAGTTGGGGTCCTTGGGCGTGCCGCCGGGAAGCAGACTTTTGAGACGCGTGATGATGATGTTCTTGACCTGGGGTGCCGTGTATGGAAGGATGGGCAAAAGCTCAGGCTTGAGGTTGCGCGACTTGAGGCGCGGCAGAAAGCGGTCGGTGAGGTCGAGCGCGTTGGCGATGCCGATCAGGGCGAGGCGCGAGTTCTTCTTTTCGAGCGACCATTCGAAGAGGCTGTAGAGACTTTCGGGGTCGAGGGTGAGGATGTGATCGATTTCGTCCAACACCACGAGGTAGACGTCCTGGATCTTTTTCTTGGGCAGGATGAGCTTTTGGAGTGGCGCCACCACGTCGCTTTCTGTTGAGAGTTCCTCCTTGTCCTCATCTTTGCTGACTAGCTGGTCGAGAAGGGTGACGTAGAGATCCTTGGATGACTTGATGCTCATGCAGTTGATGTATGCCTTGCGCACTGTTGATGTCTCGGATGCGAACTTGTCGGTGACCTTGTTGACGATGGCGCTCTTTCCGGTTCCAGGAGGTCCGCTGACGTAGAGGCAGCCGCTGGGATGGGCGGTTGTGCAGCGATCCAAAAAAGTGTTGAGCTTCTCGCGCTCCTCGTCGCGCCCAATGAGTTCTCCGGGATCGGCGCTTCGGGAAAAGAGTTGACGAGCCTGGTGGTAGACTGTTTGAGAAGCCGCGGGTGTCATGGGCGTGCTTGGTGTCATGCGCCTGGATAGCTTGCCGACGGACATGACGCGATGGCGCGGAGTGGTGACTGCTGCCTTTGCAAAGACATCGTAGTGTCGTGGTGTGGAAGGTGTGACTGGAGCTGTCTTTGGTGGGCTGGCGATGACTGATTTGCGCCTTCTTAGGAGTGACTTGGATGGTGTTTCCGCCTCGATGACCTCTTCGCTGTCGTCTTCTGTGGGCTTGCAGTTCTCCTTGTGGTTCTCGACGTCGTCGGCAATAGGCTTGGGTGGTGAGGCGGCCTTCTCCTTCTCTGCCTGGATGTGGTCGGGCTCATGATGGATCTCTGGATGGATTCGGAGAGAGCGTCTTGTTCGCTTTACGGCAAGGGGGCCTAGTGTGATCTCCTCGTCTTCTGTCTGTCAGTATGAAGGCTCTCGATGGCAAGTCTGGATGTCGTCAGTTGTAGCTCACCTGTGAGTCTAGTGCTCCTTCTCCTCTTCCCCAGAGTCGTGGTCGCGGTAGGCGAGGCCATGGTTTCTTAGAAAGTCAAAAACACCAGTCGCAATGCAAAATCGCAGATACAAGCAGCAATCGCGAGGAAAGAACGATGCGCGGATGTTGATGGTGGTGATGGACTTGTGTGGTTGTATGGTTGTAAGGTGGAAAGAGGAACCTTGAGAAGTCACGGTTGCACTGCACCAAAGTAGAATTCCAGTTCGCGCTCCACCCCTGGTGCATTCCATTGCGGAGACGCGACCGCGAATTTGTGGGGCTACAGCTCGAAGCTCGACGCGCTTCCCCGCTGCACTGCGCGTTTCAATTAAGCCCGGTCGCGCATGAGCCACGCTTGCTGTGGCTGGGGAGGGTTCGTTTCGTGGCGCACTCCTCGTGTCAAAGCGGGGCCTCTTTCAGTTCCGTATCCACTCCCCCGTACTATTCCCACAGTGTTCACAGGGGCATTCCAGGGCGGCCCTCCACTGAAGCAGGGAGACCGCCGCCTGTCTTTCACTTCGCTGTGCTGGAAAGTGGCGATCTCCGTTCAGGTTCCGTTGGACCTCCTCGCCGAGCCCAACTGACCTCTCCCGGATGACAAGCGCCGGCCGTGACGGGATAAGGGGACTACTACACTTACGCCACTGCCTTTGGTTGCATTTATTGATATCATGACCGCAACAATGACAAGTTATCCACCCCAGCATCTAATCAGATGTCCATGTCGATAGTCCAGAGATATCACAGAAATATCAAAGTTGGTTAACCGCTTTTTGTCTCTTGATGGACTTGGTGATACTTAAAAGTTCTCCAAGATGGGCTCATTCACCATTCAACATGATGGCTATAACGCCGACGTGGAAAGGATAAGAGAAGAAGAGTATCCCATGCTCAAAGGTAAGACTTCCCAAGTTCCATCTCCATCCAGATCACTAACACAGAACAGACTCCATCTACCTCGACCATGCCGGCACCACCCCCTATCCCAAGTCCCTCATGGACCGTTTCGCCCACGAGATGACCGCCAACCTCTTCGGCAACCCTCACTCCGCATCTGCTTCCTCCCAACTATCAACCCAGCGCATGCAGGATATCCGTCTCCGAGCCCTGCAGTTCTTCAACGCCGACCCAGCCGACTTCGACCTGGTTTTCGTCGCCAACGCCACGGCCGGTATCAAGCTCGTTGTCGATGCCATGAGATGTCTGCCCACGGGCTTTGACTACGTATATCACCAAGCGAGTCATACCAGTCTGGTTGGAGTTCGAGAAGAAGCTCGAAGTAGCGTTTGTCTGGATGATCGGCAGATGGAGGACTGGTTATCGGGGAGTTGTCCCTTTGACGACAATGAGGACGAAAGACCAATATTATTCGCCTACCCAGCCCAATCCAACATGGACGGCCGTCGCTTTCCCCTTTCTTGGTCTTCCCAAATCCGCCATCAGGCTGAGACCAAAACAAACCGAAAAACTTACACCCTCCTAGACGCCGCCGCCCTCGTCTCCTCTTCCCCCTTGGACTTATCCAACGCCCAAACAGCACCCGACTTCGTCGTCCTCTCTTTTTACAAAATCTTTGGGTTTCCCGACCTCGGCGCTTTGATCGTTCGCAAGGAGTCTCAGCATGTGTTTTCGTCGAGACGGTACTTTGGCGGTGGAACGGTTGATATGGTCGTTTGTCTGAAAGAGCAATGGCATGCTCCGAAAGATGGGTTTCTTCATGAACGGTTGGAAGATGGGACGTTACCGATTCATGGCATCGTGGCGCTGGACGTGGCGATGGATGTGCATGCCAGGCTATTTGGGAGTATGGAGAGGGTGGCTGGTCATACCGAGTTTTTGGCTAGACGGTTGTATGGGGGGTTAAAGGGGTTGAGACATGCGAATGGTGAACTGGTTTGTCAGATTTACTCGCCTGACCCCGATCCGGAGATGGAGACGGAGGAGGGGACAGGACCGGTGGTTGCGTTCAACATCCGCAACTCGCAAGGAACGTGGATCAGTCTCGCAGAAGTGGAAAAGCTGGCGATGCTAAAGGGGATACATATCAGGACCGGAGGGGTGTGTAACCCCGGTGGCATCGCCTCTGCTTTGGGACTGGAGCCGTGGGAGATGAAACAGAACTTTTCTTCGGGGTTCCGTTGCGGAACGGATAATGACATCATGGGCGGAAAACCAACGGGGATCATAAGAGCGAGTCTGGGGGCTATGAGCACGATAGCGGACGTGGATGGGTTTGTTGGATTTGTGGAGGAGTTTTATCAGGAGGATACACTACCTCTCTTGCCTTCGCCAGACAACACGAAACTCCAACCACCACTACGAAACACACCGGAGCTCTTCATCAAAAGCATAGTCGTCTACCCCATCAAGAGCTGCGCCGGCTTCCACGTCCCCCCGGGCCTAGACTGGGAAGTCCGCCCCGAAGGTCTCGCCTGGGACCGCGAATGGTGCCTAGTCCACCGCGGATCAGGACAAGCACTCAGCCAGAAACGATATCCCAAGATGGCACTTCTACGACCAAATCTGGATTTCACCATGGGTGAACTCCAAGTTACTTACGCCGGCGACATCCCACCATCATCACCACGTTTACCCCACTCCATCGCGGTCCCGCTGTCTAAAAACCCACGAATGTACAGCCCCCGTCGATCGGGTATGATGTCCTCCCGCGTCTGCGGCGAAGAAATCACCGCGCAGACGTATGCTTCGGCACAAATCAACGACTTCTTCTCGACTGTCCTGGGGGTGCCGTGCGTGCTGGCCAGGTTCCCGCCGGGCGGGCAGGGGAAGGGGATGATGAGGCATGCTAAGGCACATTTGCAGAGGCATCAGCAGCAGCCTCAGGGTAGTAGTGTGTCTGTTCCGATATGTAGCAGCAGCAAGTCAGCAAAGCCGGTGAAACCACGAGCGATGATGCCGGGAGCTTTCCCATCAGCCGAAGTGGTGGAAACACCGCCGTCACCACCGGATTCAGATACAGAGCAGCGCTCGGCGACTCCCACAACTGAGGAAGAAGCACAGGGACAGGGACCAAAGCCGAGACGGATATTGTTGTCGAATGAAAGCCCGATATTGGCGATCACGACGGCTAGTGTTGATGCTCTTAATGAGTCCATCGCCTTTTACAACCCTTCTGTGAAAGGACCAATATCAGAAGCAGTGTTTCGGGCTAACCTCGTCTTCTCTCCTACCTCTCCCTCCTCTCCCTCCTCTCCCTCCTCCCCCTCTACTTCGACCGCAAAAGCAAAACCCTACGAGGAAGATACCTGGTCCTCCCTCCGCATCCTCAACCCCTCCTCTTCTACCGGGTTCAAATTCCAGATGCTAGGCTCATGCAGAAGATGCCACATGGTCTGCATAGACCAAGAAACTGGTCAAAAAAGTAGTGGAGGGGGTGAACCGTTTGTTACGCTAAGTAAGACGAGGAGGTTCGAGGGGAAGGTGTTCTTTGGGGTGCATATGGGGTTGGCTGAGGATACCTCTACAACAGAAAGGGAGGTGAATAAAGTGGTGAAGGTTAGGGTGGGGGACGTTGTTATTCCTAGGGTGTGATGTGAGTTCGGAGTTTTTGTATCGGAGATGTTGATACCCGTACATACTCAGCCGCAGTGGATACCTATCGTGGGACGGGAGTAGTGATTTGAGTCGGTTGGACTCTTTTGATATTTTGGTTAGGTCGTGAGTGACCACAACAAATCATAGTATTTTAGATACCTGGGTCATGATCAATAACAAATGATGAGGGACAATGCCCAATAAACCACCCCCGTAAATATTCGAAAACAACGGAAAAGAAGGAAGCAATTCCCACCGATCTGGTTCACTGAGACCAGCACACGATAAATCAGGATCGCCCCTACATTCTGCATCGATACTCGTCAGGACTAGAATCGTCTTCTTCCCCTTGCCGCCAGGCAAGGGTCAGGCAGGGCAATTAGCAAAAATCAGGGCGATTAGCAAAAGAATCTGGGGTTAGGATTGTAGAAGCGGGAAAATTGGCCTCCCACCACGTGCATACAAGCAATATGCACTAATCCAGTAGAACCACGTACATCTCGTACATATGCCAGAATGTCCAAAAATACAAAGTCACATTGCAATTTGATTTGCACCACCAAAGTAAAACATATGAAAAAGATAAAAGTATTATTAGATATAGAAAGGAAAGGGGCACAATCGCTCGTGATTACATTTTGGATGCATGAGTTCCGTGGTTGGGAATTAATGTGTGAATGGCTTTACCCTATTCAGCGATATGGAGTTATACCACGCTACCTCCATTTGCTAGGAAATTTGCAGGCGGGTAATGTATACTAAAATTTTGCTAATCGCCCTGATTTTTGCTAATTGCGCTGCCTGACCCTTTCCTGGCGGAAAGGGTCAGAGTCGCTTCTAGACCTGACGAGTAGGGCTGTTAGGTGTTTGATTGCCCCGAACAGCGGTAAAGCCCGCTGTGGAGATTGCCTGCCCGTCAGGGTTCTCACTTGTCTATCTGTGCTTGCCTCCATTGGTTGCAAACTCCCGGGTAGGTGGCCGGTCCTGTTTCGCTGTTTTTACTGCGGTTTGCTTCCGCTTTTTCTCGTGATCACCCACCCAACCTGGAGACGGGTGGTACTGGTGACGGCGGCGGTGATACACGAATTGATTAGGGCTCAGGTTGTGAGACATTGTTTTTTTTTTCCTTCTTTTTCTTGTCTGCGCTGGGTTTTCGTGGACTGCGCAAATTTCTTTCTCTCTCTCTCTTTGCATTCTTTTTGAGCAGGCAAACTTTTTCAGCAGTTGCTTATTCCCGGTTGTTGCTGACGAGACACGTCACCGGTGAAGTCAACAACTCAACGGAATGAATATCTGTTGAACTGTTTGGCACCTCATCACGACTTTAACCTCAATATCTCTGTTCGAAATCTCCTACTGACGGCTACAACATACCTACCCCAACCGCAATCTTAGTTCCAGACCAACACCCGCACCTACACTACATGGCATCATGTCGACCTTAACACCACCACTTCCAGGGGCACCACCAGATGCCTCTGCACCCCCGATCAACCTAGCAGCCCATTACCTAACCACCTACCGACGCATCTTCTACTCGGCCCTCCTTCCCACCGATGTTAATGGCTCATCACCACCACCAAAAGTCCAGCCCTTCCTCCTCCCCTTTTGTCTTGTGGGCTCTTTTCTCTTACCCATCGCATATCTCTGCATCCCCCAATACACCGTCCCCGCCATTCAAAACCAGCGAGTAAGAATACGAAGGGAATGGGTTCATAAGCTGAGGTGGATAGTCGGTGCCTTGATTGTTTGGTGGAACTTGGGGGTGGTTGTTGGACTTCCTGGGTTTGGAGGGCTCGGACTCGGGTTGACGGAGGGAGAGGGTATGGGAGAGGGAGTGGAAGGGGGAAAAGGATGGGTTGAGAAATGGTTTGCGCCGGGAAAAACCACGGCAAGCGCTTGTACGGCCATAGCTTATGCGGCTGGGTTGATGTGTGGGTGGGGAACGATTTGGGGGTTGGAGATGGTGGTTTTTGGGGGGTATCAGGGGTGGGCTATGAGGGTTAGGCGGCGGCTACGGAGGAGCAGAGGCGGAGGAGATGGGAATGGTGAGAAGGGGGATGAAAAGGAAGACGATGGGGAGAAGCAGAAGGGGGTGGAAGGGAACCTGAATGGTGGTGCATCTATGAACGGCAACGACGTGAATACCAACGGCAACACAATCAGAAAACGGAAGACGCAACAAAGTCAAAGTCCAGGAGAGAAACACGAAGAAAAGGGAAAGAAATGGACAGTAGACGAAACGGTCGACCTCGAGAAGTACGAGTACTACTGGGAGCCGTACCCGGATAACGGCACATTTTGGGAGAGGTTGGATTGGGTGATGGATATATTTAATTCGTTCAGGGGTGCTGGTACATTTCTCCTTCCCCTTTTATCTTCCCCCTTTTTTTCTTTCTCCCATCCTCGATCGCAACGCAAAAACTGACAATGACACCAACTATTCTAGGCTGGAATTACTCCATCTCATCCATCCCCTCTCTCCAACCACCCGTCATCACCCCCTTACCTACCTCCATCCTCTCCTCCTCCTCCTCCTCCTCCTCCCCCTCCTCCCCCTCCTCCTCCCAGGGGCACATCCTCCCTCACTTCCCCCACGGCCTCCCCGTCACCTTCACCCCCTCCTCCTCCCCTCCCCTTTCTACTCGGCAACACTTCCACCGCCCCCTCACCACCCGCTCCTTCCTCCTCTCCCGCCTCATCCACATCACCTGGTCCTACCTCGCCCTAGATTTCTTCACCGTCTCCGCGCGCTTAGATCCCTACTTCCTTCTCGGCCCCAACGGTCCTCTCCGTCACCCAGACCACTTGTCCTCTCTCGCTTCATCCTCCCCCTCTGTCTTACCGCCGCTTTCTCTCGCTTGCGCGCGCTTCTTGGCTTCTCTGCCGCTGTGGGGGCTGGACTTTGCGAGGAGCTTGTTTTCGTTGAGTGGAGTGTTGGGCGGGTTGTTTTTGTATAGCTGTGTCTGGCAGCTGACGCAGTTTTTTGTGTTGGGAGGGTTGTTGGGGAATGAAAGTCAGGGGATGGATGAGTTGTGGCGGTATCCGTCTTTGTTTGGGGGGTTTGTGAGGAATGTGTTGGATAGAGGGTTGGCGGGGTTTTGGGGCGGGTGGTGGCATCAGAGTTTTCGGGTGGGTTTTACGGGGCCGATAAGGTTTTTGGTGAAGATCGGGGTTTTTGGGAAGCTTGACCTTGAAGAAGATGAGAACGGTGGCAAGGTAGGAGAGGGGACAGGCGCGGTGAAGGGTGGGAAGAACCCCAATGAAAAGCAAAAGAGGACAGGGAAAAAGAGGGCCGTGGCGATGCTAGAAATGGCCACAGCCTTTCTTCTTTCTGGCGTCCTCCACGCCCTCGGCGGCTGGACATCCACCGCCTTTCGCATCAGTCCCGAGGGCGAGGACAGGCTGACTTGCGAAACCCGCAACCGACTAGCCGTCTTCGCCGAACCAGTTGGGTTCTTCGTTTCGCAGTTTGCGGGGTGTCTAGTCCAAGCTTTTCTCATCGTCCTTCTCAAAAGAGTCACCAATGGAAGGGTTCTGCCGAGGTGGTTAAAACGAACAGGAAACGGCCTTTTCGTGTTAATGTGGCTGCACTGGACGAGGTGGATGTTGATTGACGATATGAGCCGGTCGGGGCTTTTTCTGTTTGAACCGGTGCCCGTTTCGGTGTTTAGGTGGTTGGGGTTGGGAGGGATGCCGGGCGAGGGAAGGGGGGATTGGTGGAGGTTGGATGGGGAGTATTTACCTAGTTTGTGGAAGGGGGAACGGTGGTGGCAGAGTGGTATAAGGATTTGAGGGAGCTGAGGGAAAAACAAAGGGTTGTTATGACCTAAATAATGAAGTTGGAGACTCGGGGTTTGGATAGACCTTGACCTGGAAGAAAGGCGTTGGAAATAGAGGTAGACTATATCCATAGATGGTGGACATCGATAACGTATAGACCTAAAGTAGACGCCACCTGTATCAACACCTAGCGTAACAACCCTCTAAGGCCGAACAGCAATTTCCCTCGCCACTTTGACCAACAGCCTCGTATCCATCTTCTTCTTATCACCAGCCGTCGTCAGTTTCTGTATCTCCTCCTCCAACCATCTGAGCACTTCTTTGTAACCGGCCTGTTTTCGGACAAGTACTTGTCTGCAAGCTACCATGGCGAGCCTTCCAACAAACATCATTAGATTAGTTCATGAACTCAAGACAAGAGAGAGGACATAATCACTGGTAGATAGATAGAAAGCAAGGACTTGACTTACCACGCAACCTGTCCCCTGCCCACGCTACACCGATAACCGGGGTATCTTTTTTGTCTTGACTTGCTCGTCACCAAGCGGTATGCCACTTCGATTAGGGACTTGATTGTATCTGTTTTTTCCAAGTCATGTTAGTTTTTTAGTTTTTTTTTTCTACACCTCTAGAGCTACATCTTCCTCAACCAACACAACACAATCCAAACGTGACCTATCTCATTCATCACTCCCCGGGAAAGAAGAGAACGGGTTACTTACCGATCACTAATATAGTGGCAGGCCTTCTCTCCCTTCCCAGACACCTAGCATGCGCCCACATCTTGATGGCTGTTTCGATGAAAGCGGAGTAGAGGTTGCGGAGCGTGGTGGACAAGGAGTTGTGGGTGGTGTCGAAGAAGAGGAGGTGTGATTGGATTTTGAAGGCGTCTTTGGTAGGTGCTGTTAGCTTTCATGCCTGCGCAGAACTTGACGGGGGAGAGGGAAGAGGGAGGGGGAAGGGAAGAGGGAGGGGAAAGAGGGAGGGGGAAGGGGAGAGCAAAGGGGAGAAAGGGGGGAAAAAACTTACTGAGAACCTTCCGCTGAAAGTTTCGCCCTTGGTTTTTGGAGTACTCAACTGTAATCCCGTTGAAAATCACCGGGTCCTTTTTCTGGTGGTCATCGGCCTCTACCCCAGTACCAGTACCAGACTTGCAGATTTCCAAAGTTTGGGTGTCGATTTGCAATCCGCAGTAGGGAAATCTCGTGCCTCCGCTCAGTTTCGGCACCAAATGGTCTTTGATGGAAACGTCAAAATTGACGAGACTTTTGTGAGGGGAGATGGTAACGCCGTACTCCGGAAACCCCCGATGCATAACCCTCACAAACCTCCTCGCTTTTTGCTTGTCCGTCGTTATAAGCAAGAAATCGTCGATAAGTCTCATCAACAACGTCCCCCCGTCCCGACTCACCCCCCTCCTCCCGCGGTCTTCCTGCCCCTGCTGGTTTTCCTCGTAGTCTTTTCCACCATCATCTCCAGTCCCTAGACCCAGGAATGCCAGACCTTCAGATCGTTCAAGATCAGCGTAAAAGTAGTTGCACAGAGTGCTGGAAAGGACAGAACCCTGGGGGATGCCCGTCTTTTGTCGGTAGTACTTCTTGCCGATTTTGACGAGGTTTTGCGTAATGTGTTCTTTTGCTAGCGACAAAAGGGAGGAAGTGGTGTGTAGTTTGGTGGAGGAGTGGGAGGGAATGAAGAGGGTGTTCTTTTTTGTTGTTGTGGGGAGGTGTTTTTGGGGGAGGATTGAATACGTTGAGCTTGTGGTGAGGGGGGTGGTGGTTGAGTGCCAGCGTTTTGTTGGTTTTGGTTTCGATTTGTTGCTGCTGCCGCCGCTGGCGTCGTTGTTGACTAGGTTGTTGTGATCGTAGTCCAAGGGGAGAGTAACCTCCACATGCTTCGACTCCTTATACACCCCGTGTCCCGGTATCTTCTCCAACAACTGAACCATTGCCTCCTGCGGAATGGTATCGAACGCCGCTTGCACATCCACCTTGACGAAATAAAACTGTTTCTTGCCCTTCTTTCCCTTCCCCTCCTCATCCTTCGGGAATAATCTCGCCTTAAACCTCTTCACCCTCTGATAAATATCCCCCACAGCAAACATCCCCCCTCCCAACCGTCCCGGCCGCTCCCTCTTTTCGAACTTCAACATCGAACTCACCGGCCCCAGTACGGAGTTGATACTCGGCCCCAGACCCAGCATTTGCTTCGTATTCCCCCCTTTGCCTTTACCCCCTTTACCCCCAAACCCTCTAAGCAAAACCCTCCTCCTCAGATTCATGATAGGTCGTAAGCCGCCGGCTCCCACCCCCTTGGGAAGGAGTCTGACCTGGGAGAAACCCAACTTCCTCCCCTCCAGTAACCTTAGCGCTTCATTCCCTTTAAGCTCCTCGAACATTTGCAGTTTCAGTGTGGTCATGGCCGGCTTGGTGAGGGACAACCAGACGTCATGCCGAAAAAAGAAGAGGCGGTAGCGGTGGGCGGAGGACTCGGTGACGTAGAAGTTACTCCTGATAAGGGGGATGAGGAGGGAGTCGAAGGTGTAGTAGAGGAATTCGTTCAACATCTCCCGTCTCTTCGCCAGATCGGTCTGTGAACACTTTCCGTTTCCGTTTCCGTTGCTCAGGTTGGGCGGTGCCAGCCAGGGGATGGAAGAGATCGTCATCCCTTGGACGACCTGATGTAAACACATACTCTCAAACCTCCGAAGCTTGATAAACTGGTCAACGTGTTTGAGGAAGACCGATTTGTTATGCTCTTGGGTACCACCAGTAAGGCCTTCTTCTGACGAAGAGCCCCAGAAGTCGTTGGGTATGATTTTTGATAGAACCGCTTGACAGAAGGCTGATATGCTCGAAATGGGAGTAGCAAGGTCTAGGAGGGAATGAGACTGCGAGTCAGAATTCCTAATGACGGGGGCAGCAGTTGACTGTGGTTGAAGTGTCTTTTTGCGGTTCCTTTGGGATGACCTAGAGGAGCGGGCTGAGATTCGCAGTTGGCTTGATTGCGACCTTTGCTCTGGTTCTAGTTGTTTTGGTAGCTGAACAGTGTTAGTTCTATTATGTACAGATCCAGAGGGAGTGAAGAGACATACCGGACAATAATACTGCAACATGTCAGCATAGGAACATCGTCCATGCAACACTTGCAACTTGTGAACCAAATCGTGCGTTTTACCCCTGAGTCTCTTGGGTATCTTAACCTTTTGCTTCTCTCCCTCGGCCGGTTTAGGGAACTTCTTGGCTATCTCCTCCTCGCGGAGGGTATAATCCTGAAACTTCTGAGCCGTCTGTTGGCGGTCTACCACCGAAGTGAAGACGTTGTGCAAACCGAACTGTCGAGGGAAGATGTACATCATCACATGAATTGTGCTCTCATCCGGTTTACTCCTTTCTTCTCCCTCAGCAGGCGGTTTGTAAGGAAAGCGGTTTAATACGTCTACGATAGTCAGCTTGAGTGTCTTTTTCGTCTACGGTGAAAGCTGAACGTACGAATATGCCTCAGTCCAAAGCTCACCAAACCCCTCGCATTCAACGCCGCCCTGGCGTACAACATCCTGTTTCTGGCAAATGTGATTTCCGAAGGACTCAGCTCCTTGTTCTCACCTGCACCTCCTCCTCTCCTTGGACCGGACTCTGCCCCCAACGGCTGTAGTTCCGAAACACTCACACCGCTCACCTGAACCAAATTCCCCTTTCCCTCTCTCACAGCAACAAACACGGCACAATCCAGCAACAAATCCAACATGATCCTCTCTCCCTCTTTTCCTAACAGCAGCAAAAACTGCGGCCATGGTGCTTCTTTCAGCGCTTTTACACAGTTATTCGTGTGAACCGCATACACCCCCGGTATCTGATGATGTCCGGTTGCTGCAATCTCACCAGATCGACCCTGCGGAGGGACACCTTTCCGGAAGCCATCGCAGAGGAGATGTTTCGGCCCAGGCCATCCTTTGCCAGTCTTGGACTTCTCCCGGGATCCTGAGCGGGAGAATAATAGCCAGATGACAAAGTCGACGATGTCAGACTGCGAGTACAAGGCACCCTTTAACCCATCAGACAAGGTAACGTGACTTTCGTCTCCCTTATTTCCGCCCTGAGAAAAGGAAACCCACTGTTCCCACCGGTAATCTGGTTTCTGTTTCTTTTGAGTTTGAGTGGTGTCTGGAGGGTCGCGAGAGCAGACTAGGGTTGTGTCTAGAAGTAAGCCGAGGGCGGTTTCTAACACCTTGGTCTCTTGGTCTGGGGTATTTGAGGAGAGGCCGACTGCGGCGATCTTCTTTCGGCGGATTCTGGAGGACTTTGGAAGTTTGGAGAGGGCGTATTGGCGGAGAGTGAGGATTTGGGGGTAGTAGAGGGAGAGGAGGGTTTGGGTGATGGGGCTCGGCTTGGGCTGATGTTGAGGAACATGATTGTTGACTGTTTCTTTTGATTTTGGGCGCTTGGGTGGTGGTTCAGTCCGTTCATGGTCGCTTTCATTACCGGTTGAGTCCAGCTCAACGAAGCTGACGCTCTTTCTCTTGGCCGACATGGTGATGGTTCGGCATGTTCTGATGGTCCATACTGGGGCCTATAATGGGCTGAAGAAGGTGCACTGATGAGTGATTGGACAGAAAATCAAAGACTGTTGTTCAATTCGATAGAAAAAGAATCAACCGTTTGAGTTGTCGCTGGTGAAACGGCGCGATGGCGAAAAGTTGATGACGCGTGGAAGTTGGAGATGGCGAATTGGAGACATTACTATGATATGTACATCCAATGTACCCTGGACATGGGACGAATATGCGCATGTGAGACGCCATCACGGCGTTTGCGTGGTAATTGTTAGTGCAACTGCGCCTAACACGCCGTCGTACAGTGCAGCGCATTATCAGAGGCTGTCTGTTGCAATGTCATCTACCCCGGACTTGTCTGAGTGGAGCCGCTAACAATTTCCCCTGCTCCATCAGTCCAGTGGATGGGGTGGCCAGCCACGAGGGCGCCACAGTGTTTCGAGACTTTTTGAGGGGGAATGTTGCCGGCCGAGAAGTGGACGACCCAATCTCCTTTTACGGAGGAGCTTGCGAGGAAGACTTTCCTCCTTTTCCATTGTTATTTGCTGCGGGTGTCTTCGTATTCTCAAACGTCTACGGCCGGGAAGGATTCCCCAGACACCGGACATTTCTTTTTGGCACTCACAACGTTGCAGTGGTACCTTGCTTTAACTAGGTACAGTATAGGATTGGCCTTTCACAAGACAGTGTTGGCGACTGATAGACGCCCACTGACGACGCCGTCCCCTCCATCGGCAGATATCATCATCCCTTGATACCAGCACCTCCTGAGGCCTGACCTTAATGGGACCTAGCTTGTCTCGCATCGGGCCGTGATGATGAACTCTTGTTGTTGATGTCAGGGGTCGGTACAAGCAGATTCACTGCATATCTTTGCACTCAGTATGGTTGGTGACATTCTGTGCTTGGCAGAATCCACCTGCGTTTATGCCAAGTACAACTTTATACTGATGGACGGCAGAAGGGGTTCTGGAACGTCACTAGCACAGGGACAAATTGCAGCGGGCTCATCCATATATCCATCCATACCGAAAATACCTTAGATCATGATATGTCGTATGAGAAATGATTTCAAGATGGGGCTAGATTAACGAGGAGCGGGAGGAATTCGGTCTTATCTCGTTAGTCCTCACTGAAGACTGCAAGTAAGAAATGCAGACGCCAGGGGAAAGAGGGGAACCTACCTAACCAGAGGCACATGGTGGTATCGACAGGCAGAGTAACACCCCCGAAAGAGACCCCTGGTGGGTCGCTTTTTTTCTAAAGATTCTCAGTCTTCAGCCTTGACTTATCCATACTTTTTCGACTCCATCCCATCCCATCCCAACCAATCTTTATCCACTGGCCTGTGCCTGTGCATAACACCGCCTGTTATCGACACTTCAGGTTGATGACAACATCCCAGATCCCCCTCCCCCCTCCCCCCTCCTCAGCTCTTTCCCGTCCCGCGTTTTCGATACCGCGACTTGGAAAAACAAGACAGGGGGGCAGATAGGACTGAGGAGTCATCAGAGCGAAACAAAACGTCACAAGAAACAGAAAGAAGAAAAAAGTCACAAGAAGTCATAACAAGAAAAGTAATGGTCGGGTCACCATGGACCGCGGCAGCATCCATCACACTCGCTCACCGTCGCAGTCACAATACAACTCTCTACAGTACCTGGCCGAACCACCCCACGACCACGGCCACAACCACGACCACCGCTCCCACCAACAGGACCACCAGTCGTACTTCCCCGAACACTCCAGTCCCACGCACCCGTCTGCGCCTGCGCCTGCGCCCGCATTAGAAGAAGAGGCCCGACCCAGTCACTTGGCCAGCTTTTCAGCCAGTTATACCAGTTATTCAGCCAGTCGTCCAGCCAGTCCTCTAGCCAGTCCTCTACCAAGAAGTCCCTTGGCCAGTCCTCGACTAACAAGAAGTCCAACGAAAAGTCCCCTGGCCAGTCCGTCTGCCTCTGGCCACAGCAGCAACCAAAAGATTCCATTTGCTTCCCATGCCGCCGCCGCCAATCTCCAGGCTTTTGCCGCCAATGCAAGAGTCCCCGACTCGCTAAACGTGGAAGAAGAAGACCCCGACTACTTTTATCGTAGCTTTCTAAGCGGTAGTGATGCCGCCGCTGTAACAACCACCACCGACAGCGACACTATGCAGAGTACCTCGGCCAGCATACCACTAACCTCATCCTCCTCAAGGTCACCTTCGAATGGGGCCCTAAAGCCATCCGCCTTGCCTGCTGCTGCTGCTGCTGCTGCTGCTGCTGCTGGCACCACCAAAATGTCCAGCGGGCGTAGTACACATACTAATCCACCCAGTGCTGCCTCCGGTGCTCGATCGGGACTCCGCTCAGCATCGAATCCCGTTGACGATCGCCTTGGCGGCAATGGCAGGCCGGCGCTGCCAACAGATAACTCGTATGGGACACAAGGTGGGGCTTCAGATTACCCACCGAGCGTCAAGGACCTCACCAAGAAGTTCAACCTGTCAGGGACATCCCACAACAACCTCCCAAGCCAGCGAAGACAACCGAGACCCTCGACCTCGAGACTGTCCTCCACCGCTTCCACTTCCGCTTTCTCCCGTCCATCTCCCAGTGTCGGCGCCCGAGCTGCCTCCTTTTCGGCACGGTCTAGTAACCCGACGACGACGACGACGACGACGACTTCTTCGACGACAGCGACAGGCACATCTTCGATAGCGACATCGATACGACTAACGCCGAACAACAGCCCATCCCAAACATACGGATCCCGATCCAGAAGCATACCGCGACCGCGACCCAAACTCTCGACCGACGACCGAATAACGAACCGCAACTCCCAATCCTTTGCGAACCGAATCAGCAAGCCTCGGAACACAAACGGACCGGCATCCAGGTCGCTGCCGCAGCTGTCCCCCACCACCGGATTGCCGTCACAATCCTTGTCGCGATCGAATGGGCTGCTCTTTGGCGAGATCCTGCCCGACGAACAAGACTCGGTCACGGCTGGGTTTGGCATCCAAGGCCACCTAGTAGGGGGTCGTCCCCGGCGGACATCCGAGTCGAGCATACATGACCTCACAAGGCCCGAGAATATGGGAGATATGGAGCCCTCGTCTCCAACTGACTGGTACCGCGGGGCGGCCTCTGCGCTGCCTGACAGCAACGGAAGCACAAGGGTAGCTAAGAACCACTCTAGAGCCCATAGCGATCAAGTGGTCTCCTCGTCCACCAAAACGTCGTCCACCAGCAACACCCGGCCCGGCCGTGGAACAGCGACAGCAAGTAGCAGGCCGACCAACACGGGCCGGACAACCCCTTCCACACCGACCACGCCCCTATCCTCCACCTCGCGCCTCCCCGTCATGGTCCACAGAGCTAGTATTTCTGAAAGCCACGGAAGAAGCACTTCTTCTTCCCCCGCCCAAGCACTAAAATACGGACAAACCCCTACCAGCGGAAGATCCTCCCGCCAGCAGCATGCCTCGAGGGCCAAAACACCTGCCACCCGTTCCAACACCCCTACCACGCCCGCGACCGCAACCGCCAAGCGACCCCAGACCTCGAATCGAAAAGCCGCCCCGAGTCACATCGCGACCCCCAGCAGCAGCAGCAGCAGCAGCAACAACGGCCGGCTCAACGCATATGTGGCTGTGCCCGCTCCGAAACTATCTCCCTCGCTGCGAAGCTCGCGACCCCGGCAGTCCGTGGCCACTGCTTCGACCGCGGCTTCCCGGATGAGATCCTCGGCCGACCGACCGCCGTCCCCCGACAAGTCGAACCGCCGGGCCGGATCCATTCGACGACGAAAGCTGTCCGTAGGACCCATCGATTTCGCCCAACGACGAGAGACTATAAAGCTTGCATATACCAAAACCATCAGAGACCAGCAGGCAAAGGAGGCCAGGGAGGCTGCGGCGGACAAGCGAAAGAAGGACATGGAGGCTGTCACCCGCGCCAAGGCCAAAGCGGAAGCTGCCGCTCTTGCTGCATTGCCATCAAGCAACGATTCAGTACATCCAAGAGGCTCAGTGAGTAAGGGGCTTGAAGAGCCTCTCAAGCTTATTACCAACCTACCCATAATACAGACACCGGCTCAACCACCTGCGAGCAATGGCCGTGATTCACCGACGTTGGGAATGCCAGGAGGCTTTGTCGATAGTGACGACGAGCCCGATATTCCAATACCGCAATCAGCCATATCCGTTGCTACCGCCGTGACAGAGTTCGAAGAGGAAGAGCAAACAGAGGCACCACGGCCCGAGAATTTCGCAGCGATTGACTATGCCTTGGGAAATATTGTGATAGACCATCAGCCACCAAGTCCACGAACCCTTGAACCGCCAGAACCGACGCCTCCATTGGCGTCACCTTTGTCAACCAAGAGCAAGCGGTTATCCTATCATTCGCCATTTGACGACGATGACGATGTGGACGATGACGATGATGTGTCTATCGAGATTGCGCTGGATACGTCCGTGCAGCAGCAGCAGCAGCAGCCCTCGCAGCAACAGACGCCGACTCGGGGGCATTTCACTACCGCCGAGCCAACCACGGTTCCTGCGCAGCAGCCAGATGCAGACGAATACGTGCCCCAACCGTATACATATTCATCGCAAAATTACGAAACAACGGTCACGATATTGGGCCCCGAAAATGATTTTAGACCGTTGTACAAGGACCAAGCTCGTGACACGATGCCTCCATCCGGTCTGCACCATGCAGATGAGCCGCCGCTGCTGAATGAGACATTGGGAGCCACCGGCTCTGGGCATTCACATTCCCAGCAGCAGCAGCAGCAGCAGCGCGAAGAACCCCGGGTCGAGGTCGAGAACCTGGAGCGCCTCGAGGATTTTTATATTGGTCCGCATCTACGCGACAACATTGCCAGCCTGCGGGATTCGACTTTTACGTTATCGGACAACGGAGATCCATATGATGCACACCCCTCCTCCGCAGCAGAGTACCAGCAAACACCTGACAGCTCACACTCCAACAGCCTGGCCGTACCTGCCTACTTGTCACCTGGTAACCGCCTCAGTCAGCATTCAGCCTGGACTGACTTTTCTTTTGGAAGCGATGATCAGAATGCTGCTCTAGATAACCAAGATCCGCGTGATTCACGGCAGTTCAAGCAGCAAACGGAACCCGAGGCACCCGTGTCGTATAATAACTTTGACAGGAATCGGTCGAGCTTACGGCGTCCACAACAACCAAGTCCGGAACTATCACCGCTTGATAAGCCGCCACGAGCGTCTTCATCCTCCATGCTGGCCGACAAGGTCGACCCGCGGCAATCATCAGAATTTGATAGGGACAATTCTGCTGCCCCCCAAAGGAGGATACTACTAGTGTCGCATCAGACGGCCCCTGCCCGCCCAGCAGCAAATAACTATGATGATTTGGACGAGAGCACCTACGAAGTGCTCTCCCGGCCCAACAGTTATCCACATACACAGGATGAAGAGGAGTTTGGAACTGCCATCATCTCCTCTCCACCATCAGCCGGTCAATTTTCTTTCGAGCCAGTTGATCAAAGGTCACACCTCTCCCGTACCGAAAGCAACATCACATCGTCACAACCAACAGATAACTTGACACAGGAGCAGAAACGACTCCGGCAACGGCAGCTGGTCATCCGTGAGCTGATCGATACCGAAGAGATCTTTGTTCGGGATATGAGCGTTGTGGAGGAGATTTACAAGGGCACAGCAGAGGCATGTCCCCAACTTGATTCCAAGACGATCAAGCTTATTTTCCGGAATACCGACGACATCATTGCCTTCCACGCTACGTTCCTCGCTCAGCTCAGGGATGGGGCCGCGAGTGTCTATCAACCCAAGGGCAGAAAGTCGCCTACCTTTGCACATGAGGCGTCATTGAAGGACTCGGACACGACAACTCTTGCGTCTACCAACTCCGGCAGCACCATGAACAACAAGCAGGAATTGGATAATGATAAGGATCGTCAGACCAGTCTCGGACCACTCTTCACCAAGAACATTGACCAGCTCAAGGATGTCCACGAAGTCTATCTCCGAACCAGTGATCTTTCCGCCAAACGTCTGATCCAGATCCAGGAGGATGATGCCGTCAAGGTGTGGCTGAACGAATGCAGCGAGGGTGCCAGGGAACTGACAGCAGCCTGGAGTTTGGATTCCCTTTTGATCAAGCCGATGCAGAGGTTGACCAAGTACCCTGATATCATTGCTCATCTTCTCAAGTACACCCCGGAAGATCATCCCGATCGAGATGCACTGGTCAACGCCAAGTCGACAGTGATCAGCGCCATTGATGAGATCAACAGGACCAAGAGGAATTTTGAGCTTGTGGGCCAGATCGTTGGCAACAGGAAGCGCAAGGACTCGGATGTCCGAGCTGGTCTAGCCAGGGCCTTTGGCAAGCGTGTCGATAAGCTACAAGGAGGAGCAAGCAACAGGGCACCAGAAGACGAAGAATACGCCAAACTTCACGAGAGGTTCGGTGACGAGTTCCTCCGTCTGCAAGTGGTGCTTCGCGATGTCGAGTTCTACACCCGAAGCGCCTCCACCTACGTCCACGAATTCCTTCAATACGTAACCGCTATGGAGCTGGTTATGCGCCTGCAACCATCGAGAGATTACGCCCACCTTGAAAGCCGATGGGTCCAGTTTAGTGTCTCAATGAGGGACATGGAGAAGGTCCTGGACAAACATCTAGTTGACGTCCGAAAACACGTTATCGAGCCGTTTGAGCAGGTCATCAAATGCTACCAAAATCCTGGACTGGCCATCAAGAAGCGAGCGAAGCGCCGTCTTGACTACGAGCGCTACATGCAGCTCAAAGCCAACAGCAAGAAGATCGACAAGACCCTCGCCGAGGCCGTTGAGCAGTACGAAGCCCTCGACGATACTCTCAAGAAGGAGCTGCCCAAGCTTTCTGCCCTGACCGCTGAGATTGGCAATATTTGCTTGGCCAAGTTTGTCAACATCCAGGCGGCATGGTACTCCACCTGGAAAGAAAAAGTCAAGTCCCCCCTCGCCGACCTCGACCACGTCCCCGATCTGCCAGAGATTGTCAAGTCCTTCCAGCGGGATTTCACCGAGCAAGTCGAGAGAGCAGGACAGCTCGCCATTCTCAACCCCGTTTCGCTGAGAGGTAGGACTTCTCAGTCGACGTCGGATGACATTGGCTCCGGCTCTGTTCTGTCCAAGACTCGATCCCGTCCTTCCGAGTTGCTCACGCCTAGAGGTCGTGGTCTGTCTATCAACAGCGATCATGTTCCGTCTCTGCCGACTCCTGATGTGTCAGGAAGATTTGACCTCTCCCCTACCGGTACTGGTTCGGGGCTACCGAGTCCGGGGCAATATTATCGAGATTTCTACTCGGGCTTGTCCAACGGCCATCACTCGAGAGGCAACTCTACTGCCCCGCTCAGTCCGGATCCCTCGTCGTCTTCGGCGCCGAGATCGGTACCTGCTACGCACGCTACTTCGACCACTGGTGGTTATTCCACTCGTCCGACAACTGGTCGCAGTTTCGACTCCGGTAGTTTACCTCGTCAATCCACCGATTCCTACTCAGCCCAATCCGCCTCCGGCACTCACCACACCAGCCATAGTCACGGAGTCGCACACTCAGGCCACACCCTCTCCCGCCGCGGGTCCTACACTTCCTCCCACCACAACTACGCCACCAGCGAACCCCGTCGTCAGTCCGGTCTCTTCCACTCTGCTTTGCCGATGGATGACGCAGATGAAGTCGATGAGCACCCTGAGCCGGAAGCTGGGCCTAGTGGTAGTAATTATCATGAGGTGCAAACATCGTCGGGTGGTGCGGGCATGTTCATCTCGGCGGAAGCTGCGGCCGAGGCGAATGTCATGTGGTTAGCTGCTAGTCTTTTTGAGTTTAATATCGAGACTACGAAGCATGAGGGGGGCTATCCTTATTTGACTTATCAAGCTGGGGAGGTACGTTATCATTTTCTTTCCTTCCCACATATATCTCTGTTCTTGCTGGATTTTTGGGGGTTGGGCGTCCGCTGCGCCCGGCCTTTTTTTTTTTTCCCCCCTTTTCCTCGCTTCGCTCGAATTCACCCCTTCCCCGCCTCGATCAATACACTCGGAGGACAATGACTAACAAATACCCGTGCTACAGATCTTCGACGTAGTAGCCGAAAAGGGAGAGCTCTGGCTGGCCAAAAACCAAGACGACTCCGTGAACGTCATCGGCTGGATCTGGAGCAAGCATTTCGCCAAGCTGGCGGAGTAGCAAGTCGCTGGTTTTGAGGCGATGATTGCTAATGCTCGGGGGAGGGCGGAGAGGGCGAAGAGGGGGAGGACGAGTCGGGAGGGGAGGAGGGGGAGTGAGGAGAAGGACAAGGAGAAGCAGAATGTGACAAAGAAAGAGGGTTGATTGATGGAGGGGTCGGGAACCCTTCTTTCATGAAGAGCCCTAGCTCGGTATTCTGCGGTGGTTTCTGCTTCTGCTTCGTCACTGACCACTGCTGCCCGTCTTAGGGGAGTTCTCAGTGGTGGTGACATCGCATTTGTTTCCGTTTTTCTTCGCAATTCTGACCAGAGAATCTCTCGGTCATTTGTGTGTGCGTTTTTTTACACTTTGCGAAGATTTTCTGCTTTCTGCTTTTTTGAGCATGGCGTTCAGAGACAGAGTTACTTACCTATTTTCCTTTGTTGCCGTTTCATACATACACTCTATGAGCACGAGCAAAAAAGTTTCGGTATGGTGGAGGGACGGACGGATTGGGCGGGGGCACAGGCGGGGGGGATGGAATGGCCCTGGATGGTATTTCTTTCTAGTTTTTATTCCCAAGAAACGGCGAACGGTGGGTGGGCTTGGTTCGTCGATAAGGACCCGGAGGAACAGAAGGGACAGACGGAGGGGGAAATGTGTCTGAAAGGCGGGGAGATGTTGGGGAAGGAATAACAGGTGGGAACGAAGACAAACAAAATCTGATAACCAAGTGCTATTATATCTACGCCGCGGGATAAAAGAAGAAGATGTAAAATAGCTTAGGTATTGTGTAATAGTAGCTGGACAAGAGCTCATGTACTGGAATTGGAGGATGTGAAGAGTGATGATGAGTGATGACGACGACCTGGAGAGGCCAAGTTGGCTTTCATTCACCGGACAAATATAACCAACCACCAATTCCACCACGTTGGTTTCCGACGCTCCTCTCGATGCTGTTATTAAGCTATGTAATAAGAAAGAAGGTACCGCTGACATTAACCTAGTCTAGCAACTCCTGCTCATGCTATGTATGCCATGATCAAATATTCCAAATATCCCCAAATTAAATCCCAACAACTCCTGCCAAATTGCCGCCATGATCCGTCCCCATCCACTTAAGTTGTCTACTTATTGCTTTGAACAATATACAAATATCCAGTATCTTATCACACCCCTATGGCCCCTATGGCCCCTATGGCCTGCCTCATCTTCAGGTTGCCCGTCCTCCCTCTCAAGAGTCAAGAGTCAAGCGTCCTGTTTCCCGCTGTCACTCAGTAGAGGTAGCCCAGCTCACCTAACCCTACCCAGACCTCGAATCACCAACAACCCCCGCCACACCCCCCAACTTCCCCAGCAAAGCAATGATGTTCTCGCTGATGGCCGGGAGGTGGGAAGCATCGCCGTCGGTGTTGGGGAAGTTGTCCCGAAGAATACTTTGGCAGATGGACATGCAGCCTGCGATGTCATCTAGAGGCACTGCTTTTTCTTTTTCGAAGTTCTCGTGGTGGTGGTGGTGGGATGAAGTGGAAGTGGAAGAAGATGAGGGGGAAGAAGAGGAGAGAGCGGGGCGGCCTTGGTTGTGTTGGATGAATCTATCGACTTCGGGGGTCTGGGTGCCGTCTAGGTAGACGATGGGAGTCGTGGAGGAGGAAGAAGAGGAGAAGTGGGTGGTTGTGGAGGGAGTGTATGAAGTTGTAGCTGGGGTTGCGGCGCTGGCAGGTGTTGCGCCGGAGGAGGAGGTGGTTGTTGCTCCAGGGGTGTGGGTGTGGGTGCTGGATGTGATGGATATGGTTGAGGGCGTCATGACTTGTTGCATGTAGCTTGACATTTGGTGCTGCTGCTGCTGCTGGTGCTCTGCTGGATGATGATGGTGGGTGTGGGTGTGTTGCTGCTGCTGACCATAACCTGCGTATTGCGATCCCTGGTGGTGCTGCTGCGGCTGTCTCTGTCCATGTCCATGTTCATACCCATCATGATGTCCTTGGGATGGCAGTGGCAGCAGCTGCTGCTGGGCCTGGCCACCATACTCCCGCCCACTATTATATGTACCTCCTGTACCTCCTCCATACTCATACCCATACCCATACCCATACCCATACCCTCCCGACCCCGTAGTCTGTCGATAACCCTCATTGCTAATACTTATACCCTCCTTCATTCCCTGCTCCTGCCCCTTGGAATCCAAATCCCTAGAGTTAACACCCCCACCCCTCGCCGTCAAAACCCCCCACCCCCAAGCCACCAACCCGCCCAAGTGCATTGCCGCCGCCCAAAACTCTCTAAGGTGACCCCTCGGAAACTCTTTCGCCCACCTGAGTACCTGCCCGGCATGCCAGAGCGCTTGTCTCGCTTCGGGACGGTCTGCCCATCTTTGGAGCACGGGGTAGATGCGTTTGGCTTGCTCTTCGCCTTCTTTGCCCGAGAAGAGCTGGAGGTCTTCGAGGGAGACGTGGATGTGCATTAATAGAAGGTGGTAGAGGAGGAGTTCGGTGGGGGTGGTGTGTTGGGTGAGGGGGGATGATGGGTTTTGGTTTGGGCCATCTGGGCCTGGGCCTGGGGTGATGAGGGAGTGGAAGGTGTGCAAGGTGGAGCGGAGGTCGGCGAGGCGGGAGATTAGGATGGATTGGGTGGTGGTGGTGGTGGTGGTGGTGGTTGTGGTTGTGGTTGGGTTGGCGAGAGCCCCTACCCCTAGGGAGGAGGTATGGGAAGAAGAAGAACTCGGCTGACCGAAAAGCGGCCTGTGAAGCGACGCCAACTGGCGATATTCCCACACCAAACTCCAGAAGCCATGGAGGTAGATGGATATGGCGAACTGGACGTCTAGTCGGTGGTGGTGCTGTGCCAAAAGGTTGACGTCCCTCAACAAATCCCCCAGGCAGGGTACCTGCTCGCCTCCCACCCCGGCCCTCCTCGCCCCTTCCTCCGCCTCCAACCAACGACGTTTCCACTCCTCTTTGGTTCGTGCAAACCAACACCCCTTCGGCCCGGGCAGCGGCATCCTCATCTCCGCGTAGCTGATGCTGGGATTACCCAGCTGCGTCATACTCACTTGCGCATCGCGAAGGTACGCATGAAACGCGAGTCGTTTCCAGGCCTCCATCTCCATCCAGCGCTTCCATTTTGTTTCTAGTTCTTCCCCCTCATCCCCTTCTGTGACCACCACAGCCGGCAAGTAAGCACCGCGGGTAAACTTGCCCCGTCCGCGCATCATAGCGACGGGCACAGTGAGGTGACACTCGGCTATCTCCATTTTGCGCCGGTTGCCTGACCAGACGCCGAGGTCTTGCGTGAGAACTAATGCTTGGACTAACCCCAAATCGGAGACTTTGGTGTTGTTTTCTTCGAAGCGGCCGGGTATGCTCACTCTAACCGCCTCCTGGAGGGCAAAACCGAATTTGCGCAGGGCGGGCACGGGCGCGAGGACGGCGCCACAGGCGGCGGTGATGGCGAGCCATTCGGGTGGTTGGGCGTTTAGGGACCAGACGGGGGCGGAGGTGGAGGTGGAGGCGCAGCCGACGCCGGAGCTGGAGCTGGAGCTGGAGCGGTCCTTTGAGCCGGAGTTGGAGCCAGAACCAGAGCCGGAGCCAGAAGAGGAGGAGGAAGTGGAAGTCGAAGCAGAAGGGGGCAAGTGACAAGGAATGAAACTCGACACGGAACACAAGTGCGAAGCCAAAAAGATGTGGATCCAATGGTTGATGGACCCGGAAGAGGGGAAGGAGGAGGCAACCCTAGAAAATTGGGACGAGTTGGATTTGCAGATGGAGAGGACTATGGAGAGGATTAGGTCACGGCCGGAGGGGTGGAGGGTTTGGGGGTTTGCTTTGTTGTTGTTGTTGTTGTTGTTGTTGTTGTTGTTGTTGTTGTTGTTGTTGTTGTTGTTGTTGTTGTCGGTCTGTGAGGGGGGAGGAGGGTTGGTCGACGACTTGGTTTTTGATGCCGATGTGGGGGAGGAGGAAGGCGGAGAGGATCCACCACATGTAGTCAGAGGCAAATGCGATTGCTCAGCATAAACATTATCAGTCCTCTGCGGCGACCAGCGGCAAGGAGACTCAGTCCATATCTGAGCTAGTTTTGATCGCATGGCGGATATGTCCACGGGATCCGCCGAGCTTGTTTGATCTGTTTCCGCTGTTGTTGTAGCAGTTGTCGACGAAACTGGGACTGGACCCGAGCCCGGGCCGAGTTGAGCCGGATCCGAAGAGGGAGGAAGCGGAATAAACGGTTGATCATGTAACCAGGAATCCAACAACCCAAAGTCCATGGCATTCAGATCAAGGCTGGAGTCGTCGCAAAAGTCGAGGACGGCTAGGCCTTGAGCCTGGGAAAGAGATTGGTCGTACAAGACGTCCCGAAGAAAGTCGGAAAAGGGGAGTTTGGCCATGTCGTCGAGCATACTGCTTGTGGTGTTGTTGGGGTAAGTTGCTTGGACTTGGAAGGCTTGTTCTGGGTTTGGGTTGGCAGTCTGAGTTTGGTCCATCATCGTTTCGGGAGTCGGTAGATGGGACTCGTCGCTTTCGGTGAGCATGGGACTGTGTTCGACTGGTTCCGAAGTAAAATGTGTTTGGAAAACGGGAGCATGAGTGGCAACCTGTGAGTGCTCTGAAATCGAAGCTGGTGGTGGTGGTTGGTAGTAGGGAGTTTGTCTATCCTCTTGGTGATAACTCTCAGCGCGGTTGTGAGCGGATAGATGAAGGAGGTGCAAAGCTGCATCTTCGGAGGAAGCGTATTCGCACGTTATCCCGCGGTTTTTGCATCGTGTACATCTGGATGTTGTCAGCGGTGGGCACCAAATTTATTCAGTTACAGATAGATACTCACGGTTTCATCTCCTCACACTTCACCCTCGCTTTTGCACAAGCTTGACAAGCATGAGTCACTCGCCCAGCGCCAGGCGAGGAGTTCATGCGTCTCCTTTTGGCTCCATTATCATCTTGATGGTTGGTGCGGTGACGCTTTAGGAGATCAGCCCGGGCAAAGGCTTTTGAACAGATCTAGGACAGTGTTAGCCAGAGTTTCGTAATCAGCTGTGACAGCAAACATACGTCGCAAGTGAAACGCTTCCCGAGAGTATGGGTCGCAATGTGTCTCTACACTTCGGTTAGCTACATGGTTGTGATACTTTGACTATATCAGTGATGGAAATACCTGTAGGTGTTCAGGCCGGGAGTATCGTCCTAGTCACTGTTAGATATGCCGAATACAAAAGTGGTGATGGCAACCTACGTAAACAATCGGCACATTGATAAAGTGACTGTGTGTTAGAGTGACTCCTCGAAGGTGGTGGAGGAGGGTTATGAACCGGTGACGGCAATGGTTGTTGTCTTGCTGGCGTGGACCCTGCTTGATGGGCTTGCGAGGGAAGATGTGATGGCGGCGGAATGGGATGAGAAGGACCGGACATGGATATTGGAGCAAGAGACAACCCAGACCCAAGTCCGGGCCGGTTGCCGATGGGGCCGAGATGGTGGATCGGACTCGGGCCCGGATGAGGTTGATGGCTGTGGAGAATCGAGTCTATGCCGGCAGCTTGGCCCGACCCCTGCCGGTATGGGGGGTCCGGAGGGTGAATGAGATTCCCGATGGGACTGGCCATGGTGAATGGTTGTGGCGAGAAGTGTCAATATGGGTGGTAAAGAGATGCTTCAATCTTTGAATGGCACACTAGACAGTAGATAGCTCGGCTGTGTTGATAGTACAGTGTCACAGGTGTGTCTCAACCGAATGTTTAGTACACGGTTGCTGCTTCAGGCAAAGCAAGGAGATTCGGAAAAGTGGGAGGACGACGGGAAGGTTATTAACGGGTATGTGGTGATCGATGGGGTTGATATTGCCTGGCGTTTCGTCTACACGTGTAGAGTCGTATTGGTTGGTGTCCAGGGGAAGGGAATGGTTGGTCCCATGTCTTTACTCTTATGTGGACATCTTCCTACAAGCCTCCCGTTGTCCGACAGAATAGGGAACTAAAATGACGTTTGGCACGACCCGGGACGGGAATAGCGATTAAAGGTTGGTGTAGTGTACCGCTTTTTTTCATTCAAGTCGGATTTATCCCCACGCTATTTGGCCAATTGTATCTGAAAACAACATGCAGGTCGACGCCGCCAACGTAGCACGCAGACCTCACCGAAACTACTTCATTGGCCAGTATAACGTGGGGATAAATCCGACTTGAACGGAAAAAAGCGGTAGTAGCAGAAAGTAGAGCACACCGCAGCCCCCGCATCTCATCCACTGACGGCCATCTCAGCGGATCAGTGGCCCCCTGATGGTTCCCTAGTCAACCCCTGTTCGGCTCGGATCCCGTCCACTTGTACCTTACCTACATGACACAAGACGACGGGTCGGGTGGGTAGGACCAACGACTCTTTGGTTCGTGAACATATCCTTGGCCGACCTTGTCGGACTCTGGGAAATCGCCAAGTGTGTTATAGTGATCGTGTCAAAGGGGCTTCTGGAGATGAGATTCAGAAGGGACGAAAAAGAAAACATGAAGAAATTGGCAAGCGGAAAGAGGTACCAAGACCTCCTTTTGTGGTTCTGACCATGGTTCCGGGTTTTACCCTGTCGAGCTTCTCGTTGAAATGGACGGGATTTCTGAATGTCTGATGCTGTACGAGCTGAAAACATCGGTTGTACAAACATCGAGTTATACCCTTTCGCGATGAACGAATTTGGGTACTCCCTGCAATCACCGTTCCACTGCGTATTGGTGATCGCAACCTGAACTAAGACGGAACTTTCCGTCACATCTAGAGCCATCAAGGTCATCACCGATCGGTGACAGGTGGGTTGGTGATGTGGTGGTGATGCAGTGGGCGGAGTGCCGTAGTCTCCGGTACCCGGACATGCGGTGTAGGACAAGCACTTGTCAGCCCTGCCATGTCACCGCAGCGGAGCACACTCCGTTCAGAACAAATCATGTGCCCCTGAAGAGCCGATAACGTTCCAAAAGGATCGACAACATGGATGCATTGGGTACCGGGGGAAGCTCGGATGATGTGTGGTCCGCATCATCGACATCAGCATCAGCATCGTCAGCTCTTGTCCGGGATTAAGAGCAGGTGATATTGATTAGCATTACAGTAGCAAGAATAGGCTAGCGTGAGTTCTAGGTCGTCAGTGTGCTTGTAGACTTTATGTGTCGTGGTTTTCAAGGTAGACTTGCAACAAAAAGAAACGTCGGGCCCTTCGCTCAGTCCGAATCCTCTTCGTAGTCGTCCGGCAGCTCTTCGAACCGACCCTCCTGAACCGCCTTTTCAACAGGGTTAGAATTGACGATGCCCAGTTTCCTCGCCCTGTGAACAGTTAGTCAGCTTCCGATTTTCCGACTTCACTAGAACAATGCAGTTACTCACCTCTCAAACAAGACAAAAAGTCTCTCAGCCTCTCGCTCCTTCTCCTCCATCGTCATCTCGGGCATATCCGGGAAAGTCTCAGCATCCAAGAACTGGCCAGTAATGGGATTGACGGCCCTCTTGCTGCTCTGACCGGCCTTGGAACTTTCGCCCTTCTCGTCGTCGCCTCCTAGCCCTTCTGGGATGGGAATGTTGTTCTGGAAGAGGAAGCCAGACGCATAACCGTAACCGATGTTCTCGATAAACTTGTGGGCATCCTTGTCCGACACGTTGAACAGCAGGTGGGAAACGGCCTTGGCGAACTCGGGAGCGATGGGGTTGGTCATGTTCACCAGAAGTCTGGCGGGGAGGGTGTCGCCTTTGCCGAGAACCTTGGTGCGCTCCTCTTCTGAGGGGAGAAGGCTCTTCCGGATCGTATCGCAAACGGGGGAGTCGGCTGGCGCATATTCGTAGATGGAGGAGATGAGGCAGACTAGAGGGGTGACGGTTGCGTCGAGTTCCTGGTCCGAGTAGGCTTTGAGGGAAAGGTCGAGAAGTTTGATGAGCTTTTCGGCGAGACTGGAGGGTGCGTCCTTGGGATAGAGGCATGACCGTGTCTCCTCGGAGTCGAGCTTGAGGTTCATGGTCGCATTGACCAGAGGACCGAGGGGAGCTTCGAGCGGTGGTGTCCCCTTTGGTGGGATATCCAGGCTGAGAAGAAGGGTCACAATATGCGGGACGGCGGCGGTGAAAGAGTCGGTCTTGGATGGACATTTGCTGGTGACGTTGAATAGGAGACGTAGTGTCTCTCCCAGGGCCATGAGCTCCATTGGGTCTGCCTTGGTCTTGTTCTTGGCATGCTCGGAGATTCTGGTAGCGTGTCGGGAGAGGTTCTT
This sequence comes from Neurospora tetraspora, assembly GCF_033439725.1. Taxonomy (NCBI): domain Eukaryota; kingdom Fungi; phylum Ascomycota; class Sordariomycetes; order Sordariales; family Sordariaceae; genus Neurospora; species Neurospora tetraspora. The sequence goes on from NW_026944383.1 coordinate 8,024,182, forward strand.
AACGATACTATCTGCGAGTTGATACTCATCGATAAGTTTGTTGAGGTCAACGCTGGTGCCGTAGGTGCAAAAGAAGATGACTCGGGTAGCCAAGAACTCGTCATCCCAGTTGTCGTTCTTGAGCTTTTCGCAGGCCTTGGACTCATAGCCTAGGTCGACGAATCTCTGTCGTGTTTCGGGTTTGAGGAGCATGGCGTTGCAGAGAACACGCAGAGCATTTCGAGAAGTTGTTTCTGACGAAGAGTCGAATGCATGTTTCGTAAGAGTCTCAATGCCCTCCTTGGTGAAGATTGGGTCCGCATTTCTAGGGTCTCGACCATAAACCTTGAGCTCCTCTAGGGCCTTGTCTCGTTCTTCTGGTGAGAGACTTTTGCTCTTAAGGTCCTCAGTCAACTTGTTAACGAGGGTAGTAACAGCTTGCAGCTTGGCTGTAGTAGTGTTAGTTGAATCATGTCATCAGTGGAAGGACTGGTGACTGACCTGGCCCGGAGACTCCTATTGAGAACATTCTGATATTTCTGGTTGAGTCGAAGATTTGATGGCAGGTTTTACTCAGTTTCGGGTTACCACGGCATGAAGTGAATCTTCTGATAGAGGGAGTGAGAAGTATTAAGGTGAGGGTAAAAGTGGTTGTGGTGAATGATAGGTAGAGAAATGGAAGGAAATCGGGTGAAGACTTGTCCGGGTGACAGAATCGGGGACGGTGAACACTGTAAGAACTGAAGCTTAATAACAGTGGCCCCACCTTCCAAGTTTGATGTTCGATCCGAAGTTGAAGAGCTTCCATGAACGCTTGACCGAGTCATCAAGTCGGGTCCAATTGGACATATGCACTTCATTGATTTCCATCCCAGAGTCTGCCAGTTCATGTGTTTGTTTGGATCTTCAAACATGCAAGTTGAAGTCTTTGATAAATCCCATCCTCTTGTCGAGAGAAGGTCCAGCTGTGATACCGTGCACTAACAATCAAGTTGACCCAAGTGATGAAAGGCGGGGTGTTAGCAGCTGTTAGCTTGAACTGCCAATGTCTGATGATTCTCCTCATACAATGCATCTTGGCCTAACACTATTGATCTGATTCTTCTGTTTCCGCATTTCCAGTCCTGGAAGATAGAAATCTCGTAAGGAACTCGATACTCAATTTCTCTGCCGTGTCTGATGACAGACTCAGACCGAACTGCGACGTTTGTCTTGATAATCAAGTAGAACACATCAGATCTAAACGCTTATGCCTACAGAGTTAAACGATGCAATGTGGGGAGCCCCTTAAAGTGGAATGGAGACTTGGCGCGCGACCCCTGTAAATCAGTGGCTGCAAGACGCGATGTGCAACCGTGTCAGTCGCGACCGCGTTAAATCCTTTCAGTTATCAGCGATTGGCATCACGGCACTATCGTCACCGCCCGCGTTGTAGCCTAGAAACTGAACTCTGTGAAGAGGAGAGGAGAGGTAGACAGACCTTACATCAAGTCAATTCTCTACTCTTTTTGTCGCGTTTGAATCGCATAGCGACGGCGACAAAGAAAACACCACCACCACGTTCCTTTTTCCACCAAGTACGCACTGTCGGTGAACTGACGGCTATTGGTTGTACTCTTCATTGTCTGTTGACTTTCACTTTGGCTTTTTCTCACCACTTCATTGTCTGTTCTTCACTTTACCTTCGCCTTCCACTTGTTCGCTCCAATACTGTGATGCGCGACGAGAGAGCCTCCACCATCTAGCTCTCCCATTCGAAAGCATCGGCCTTGTCCCTAACCGCATGCCATCCTAGGCTGGACCTATACGGCTGTCATCCCCCACTACGACGACAGATCATGTCCAATAACACGAATAGCCTCGAATCTCTGCCACCACGACCGCCCACTCCACCAAAGAGAGAAGCACATAATGCGCCCCCAGCTACGATCCCAAGAAATGTCCTGGCCCCCATCGAGCTCGACAGCAACCTCAGGGCCGTCCATACCCCGCCTGCCGTAAACTCGCCTGGCTCGGGCCTCAATAGCAAATCAACATCGAAACGAAGTACCAAGAGAGTTGGGTTCTCGGCAAAGGCAGAATACAAAGACGCTCCAGTCTTCATGGACGGCGACAAGAGACAGCAGCCGACCCCCGTCTCCCTTCCACGAAGCGCTTCCAAGCCAGTCAAGTCCATCCTCAAAATCACCCACCACGTCCCGAACCCTCTCGAGGAAGCCAACGGCGACCCGTCCGATCCCTCGAACGCAAACACATCGGTCGCCAACATGTTGGAGTCAACCCTGAAGCAGCTCGCCGGCGGCGATCGCGACTCGAAACTCGATTCCTACATGATGTTGACGCGGGCCTTCAAGGTCTCCAACAACTTGCCAGACAGGGTGGCTTTGCAAGAGAAGATGGGCTTGTTCATGCAGTTCATGCAAAGAGATCTTGTCGCCAGGACACCTCAGGGCAACCTCGACTCTTCTCTTGTCCAACATGCTCTCAAGCTGATCGTCACCTTTCTCGGCCTCCCTGCCATTGCCTCGACTTTCACGACCGACTTCGGAACCTTCTTCGTCGACCACTGTATCCGTTCCTTCCAAGACGACTCGACCCCGAAAGATACTGCTCGACATCTTATGCAGGCCGTGTTGGTACAGAACTTCTCGTCCAAGGTTATGACCCCTGAGCGAGTCGGCAGACTGGTCACATCGCTACACAATATTGAGGAGAACATCAAGGGCAAGAGCATCATCATGTTGCGGGTGCGGATATACCAGAAAATAGTCAATCAAACGGGCAAGATGATGGTTATTCACTCGGATTGGTTATACGACCTCTTTACCGACATGCTCAGCACCATAAAGGACATCAGAGAGGCAGCCATTACCCTGGGCCTCGGCGCTGCTTTCACCATTGGTCAGGAGCTACAGCTCTCACGCAAGGCAATGGAGATATTTAACTCGGTCTCGGAAGAAAAGAAATACATCGAGTACTATGAAGAGAGGCTCAAGGCCATGGTCAAGGACAAGACCGTATCCGCTTCGGTCCCCCACATCTGGAGCGTTGTTGTCCTTCTACTACGAATCCGTCTGAGGGTATGGGACCGTACAGCGCATTGGTTGCAACTGGTCCAGAATTGCTTCAATAACATCGATTACCCTACCAAGATTGCCGCTCACCATGCTTGGGCTCGTCTGGTCTACTTGACGAATGCCGTAGAGCCGTCATTCGAGTCTTCGCTCAAAACCATCATCACCCCTTTGACTAGTCAGCTCAAAAGGAAGAACAGTACCAAGGCCTCGGAAGGACAACTAAGGGCAGCTGTCTTGGGCGATGTGTGCAATCTCTGGTACTATCTCTTCAAGCCAAACACGAATGCGGCTTTGCTAGATGGATACTGGAAGGCTGGAGTCCAACCCATTGTTACAGCACTCGTGTCCAGCTCGGAGCCTTCAAAACCAGCCACTGGAAATTCAACTCGGAAACCACAGGAGACATACGGGCAAGCAAGTGTCATTCTCAGTCATCTCTTTAACTGCACAACAGCCAGGCGATGGAGTGTGGACCGAGTAATGGACGAACCCCTCGCAAGACCCGAGGAGGTTCCTGCCATTGACGCAAAATGGGTTCGAAAGAATGCCGCCATGATTCTGGCTGCGATTGAGCCCATCCTCGCCCAAGATTTTAATGCACTTTCCAACAAGAAGAGCGCAGTCTACTGGCTCTGGGCCTCTCTTGTCGGATCTATTGCCTCTGCCGCATCTAAAGAGATTAAGGTCTCGAAAGACACAGGCTTGTTTATAACAGAAGCATTGTCTGTCTTGCAGAAGATCTGGCAAAAAGGCGTGCAACCAGGCGATACCGCTTCAGCAGTGGACTTTCTTCGTGCTACAAAGGGGTATGTGGAGATCATGATAACTTCGCTTGGCCTCCTCCCTTTTACAGAAAAGCTAGGCAAGGCCCAGGCCGGTCAGAAGTCGCCTATGCATAATCTGTTCTCTATGCTGTCTGGACTTCCTTCTGGCATCCCTGACGACGAGACCTTTGAAGTCTTCTTCACTTCAGTCTTTGAACACTTTACCGAGGCAAAGAGCGAGAAAGGAAAGATTGAAATTGCCCTAGATTTGCTCACCATGATTCCTATGGAGACACCACGCCCATATGGGATGTGGCTGTTTGTTGCGAAGGCGCTTGATGGATGGCTCCAACCTGATCACAATAGCAACCACTCAACTGGTTCAGGTGACACCCCCATAGGCCACGATTACCGTGATATCGTCAAGGTTCTCGAGCGTGGAATCAGGTCGACTCCTAATCTGCCTCGTGAGCACTGGGAGTCGCTGTTTAATGCTGTTCACCAGAGGGTTAGGTCAGAAGCAGGAGAGCCCGGAGTTGCCATCGTTGTCGTTGAACCTCTAGCCAAGGTAGCTCTGGATCGACTAACTACCCCGGGGCCCATGGCTGCTTTCTTCAATGGGGTCCGATATGTCGCCGAGTTGTTGTCGATTGCTATTCAGCCACGCGACAAGCAAGCCGTTGACGCAGCTCGAAGACGGCTTTGGGGAACGGCTCTGGCTGGTTCTCGCTCAGCAACTTTTGACACGTTCGACAATCTCTACAAGGCTGTCAATGAGGCTTTGACACGGCTCTACAAGGAGTTTGACTCTGATAATTCCGAACTCATCATCCGCCTTCTGCAAGAGACTGTCGGCTTCTTCGATAGGTGTAACCAACAACTCATCTTCAGGACAATGTTCATTCTTCAAGATGGCTTCCTCCCCTGGCTCCGAGATCCTAACAGATTGCTTGGCAGCCAGTTGAACGCCATTGTGGCTGTGGTGAGTACTTCGTGTCGAGTATATTGGCAAACATGGACTGACATCAAATAGACAAACACGCTTTGGGACAAGGTATGCGGTCTTATATCGGCAACCGAACGCCCCGACCAGCAGTTGGATTCACTCACTCGCATCTTCTGTGCCACTCTCGGTTCCTCTCATCGATACATCGTCAACTCGGCTGTATCGCTTTGGAACAGACTGTATGGCAAAGTCGAAAAGCTCGAGTATCCTCAGGAACTTAAGGAAGTCCTTGCCAAACTCCGGCCGTACGCCGATCTGGTCACGCCCGGTCTAGAGCTCTCCAGCCTCGAGTATCCCTCCCACGAACCCATCTTCGTCGAGTCGATGGAGGAGTTCAGCCTGCCTAGACTACCACCACCATCCTCAAGACGCACCACAAGAAGCGCCTCACGCACAAACTCCCCAGTCAAGACGCCCGATCCTGTTAAGCGCAGGTCCCCGACCAAGCGACGTGCCAGCGCCACTCCTGAAGTTAAGAGCTCTGGATTCAACCTCCGTCCCAAAGCGGGGGCACCACGGCTTCGGCACGATGACTCCCAAATCCAGTTTGCGGCGGTTGAATCCTCTCCTCAACACAACCTCATCAACGAAGAAATGGAATCCCAGCTCCTTACCGAGCGCCAAAAGGAAGTCCGCGAGCGCCAGAAGGAAAACGCCGCACTCTTTCCCGAGCTCCGCTCCTCCCCAGCTACAAGAACCCGAAGCTCAGCGCGTCTCGCTGCCCGCTCACGAGAGGGTTCCCCTTCAGGTGCTCACACTCCCCAAGCCGGTACCCCCAGTAACCCAGGAGGCAGATTCACCGAATTCGTCAGCGGGACGCCTACCCCCCGCCGCGGACAAGCGGCGTTGGCGATCATCGATCAGGACATGGACATGATGGACCCGCCTTCGTCACCGCCGATGATGGAACCAAGGAGGAATCCGCTCGCGGCTGAGATAAGGTCCAGATCGGCGAACACGAGCTTGTTGGATGATTGGCAGCTTTCTTCTTCTCCCATCTCTGGGTCGCCGTTGCGTCAGCAGCAGTTTGCGCCGGTGCCGTCGAGTTTGGCTGTGGCTTTGGATGCTGTCAACGCTGCGGTTGGGTCGTCTCCTCCTGCACCGGCAGAAGCGGGTGAGCAGGATTTGATGGAGGAAGATGATGATATTATTGAAGAGAGTGTGCTGCCTGAGCAGGAGAATCAGGTTCTGCCGACCACTGAGCTAGCCAAACCGGCCCAGGAAGTTGTTGGTGTTTCTGGCGAGGGCTCAGGGCTGCAGGGAGGTCATCTAGGTGTGCCACGCCAGGAAACGCCGGAGAAATCGGATCATGAGCTGGAAGAGTTTGTGGATGCGCCTAGTAGCCCGCTACCGCCGACGCCGCACCGTGCTGGTAGAGCCTCGGCCAAACCTACCATCCAGGCCAACACAGACCCGGTGAAGAAAGCTGCTCCCGCTCCGGTGGCTGCTCCGGCACCTACTCCCGCTTTCGCGACTGCACCCACTGTTGCTCCGGCGGCCACAGCGGTTGCACCCGCACCCACTCCATCGGGCGCTCCATCTTACGACGGCGGAGAATGGGACGACCGCTCCCTCCTCAAACTGGTAGTAGAGCTCGACTCAGGTAAACTGAATAGGCAAGAGTACACCCGTCCATCTCCCTCCGTTTCGCCCGAGAAGCTTCCTCTCACAGCAGCCAACCTTGAGCCTAGTTCCAGTTCTAATAGGCCTGGCTCTGGTCCCGCTTCAGCTGCCCCCTCTCCGGCCGCTTCGTGCATCGTAGCTGTGGACGATGATAATATCGTGGGGGACGAAAGCGAGAATGTTCATGTTCCAAAGCCGGCGTCTCGAGGACGGCTGACGAGGTCAAGGGCTAGTTCTGTGGCTTCGAACCGCTCGGTTGAGCAGATTCCTAGCTCACAGGCGCAACAGCAGTTGTCGACGCAAGAAAAGGGGAAGCCAAAGCTCAAGGGTCCGACGAGCGCACGGGCGGGAGCAGGGAAGGGGAAGCGGAAGAGAGTGGCTTCTTCGGCTTCGGAGACTGCTGCTGCTGCTGCTACTCCTGCTGGGACTGGGACTGGGACTGGAAAGAAGAGGAGGGTTGGTCGTCCTTCGTCTACTGCTCCGGTCCCTGCGGTGGAGCAGGAAAAGACCGAGGTTCAGGTTCCTAGGAGCCGGAGCCAGGGTCAGAGTCAGAGCCAAGAAGGTAAGTCACTCTGTTCAATGACTTTGAGAACGATACATGCTAACTTGAGTCATGTTGCAGTGCCCAAATCAGAACCGATTTTCTATGACCGCCTTCCTATCTCCGTCTCCTCCTCCTCCCGCTCGTCGTCTTTGTCTCAACCACCATCCAGCCGTGCGTCTTCTGTCGTGTCTAACTCGGTTCTTACTGAGCGACCTAGGGGCCTGCCTCAACCTGCCCATCAGCGCACTATCCCTTCGTCTTTGCCGCAGCAAATGTCTCAGTTGTCTGCCCCTGCGCCGGTGCCAATGGAGGTTGTTGAGCAGGCTGCTGCTGAGGCGAGTGATGAGGTTGCGCAGCAGCAGTCCCAGTCCCAAGGGGCTCAACAAGTACAGGTTCCAGAGATCGAGGAGTTATCCTCCGATGGCGAAGAGCTCGTCCAGTCTCAAATAGAAATTGAGTCTAGGAGTGCGGATGAGAGGCAATCACTTTCTATGTCTCAGGTGGAACACCTGGAACAACATTTGGAAGGGGAGGATTTGATTCCTAGTTCGCCGTTTATGGCGGTACGTGGTAGTGGGAGAAGTGGAAGTGGGAGAAGTGGGAGTGGTGGAAGTGAGAGTGGTGGGAGCGAGGTGCTGGTGGAGGATTCGGTTCTTTCACAACAGCAGGAGGAAGAAGAGCGCATGGATGTTGATATGGATGAGCATGATCAACCTTTAGCGTCGGCACAACAACAACAACGACAGCAAAAGAAACAAGAGGTGGGAAGAAACACTGGGCCAGTGGTGGGCGAAGAAAGGAGAAGAGGGCTGACGGAGGACGTTATTACCAGCGCAAAACCCGGAAAAAATCACACAGAAAATCTTCAGCAAAAAAAGGTCCAAAAGCAAAAGTCTCAGCAGCAACCTCAAACGCAACAAAATCTATCCCAGCAACAACAAGATCAACTTGGAGAGGAAAACAAGGAGGAGGAGGAGGCTTCTTCAGCAAACAACAACAACAACAACAACAACAACAACAACAACAACAACAACAACAACCAAAGCCACACCACCAACAAGGAAAGAATCCTCTCCACCCTTCGCGCCAGTCTAAACGAACTTCGCACCGCAACAGCAGCAGGCGGCCTGTCTCGACAAGAGGTGTACGAGATTGAGGACTTGTTTATGGATCTGAAGAGGGAGTTGTATGAGGCTGAGAGGAGGGGGAGGGCATAGGTCATATGGTCATAAGGTCTTGAGGTTATAACGGCGGTGCAGAAAGGTGGTACTGCTTTTTGCTTTTTACTGTTTCGCTATGTAGAAGTGATGGCTCCCTCATCACTGTTTGTGTATGACACGTTCGGCATCATTGGGGTTTCGTATCCCCGTGCGTGGCATTAGGTTCATGGTGGGCTTAACGGTAACGGAGTTTCGTTGTATTGTCTGGCTTCTCTTGCTATTATGGCTCACAAAAAAGTACATTATCCCAGCTGTCTGTCTATAAACGTGGCCAACCAAGGTTTGGGCTTCTGAGGCTTTGAAGGCGTATATGGATGAAGGTGTTTTATATCATGTCTTATTATCGTGGTGTTTGTTTACTATTAAGTAAGGTCTCTCTCTACTTGAGTTCAGGGGATTGGGGGTTGGCCAAGCATATGGGCGATGAAAGCTGTGGGCACCAAAGAAGATCGGGCTACCTGAATCAAAATAGCTGTGCTGAAAGCGAACAAACGAAAGATTTGAAGATACCACTAGAGAGACCCCATCACTGTTCTTGATTTCGTTTCGTTGAAAGTGACATCAATTATGTGCCTCTGTGGTTGCGACACCGAGCGAGCATAGGGATAATATAGGCAAAACAGATTGTGACGTATCGTTACCACAGTGCCGTGATGGGCTCTCAGGCAGCTGGGGGTTAGGAGTTGGGAGTTGGCCAGATAGGTAGTTTGAAACGTTGTATACCTTAGGTTAATGTCAGCGCTGCTTTCTTCTACATAGCTTGATAACAGCATCGAGAGGAGCGGAAACCAACGTGGTGGAATTGGTGGTTATATTTGTCCGGTGAATGAAAGCCAAGCCTCTCCAGGTCGTCGTCATCACTCTTCACTCTTCACATCCTCCAATTCCAGTACGTGAGCTCTTGTCCGGCTACTATTATCATTGCCGTCTGTCTATCTGGTGAACCTGGCCGCCTCCACAGTATTCAAGGCTGGCTCATCTCCTAGTATTCATCGTCATCACTCATCATTCATCACATCCTCCGTTTCCCTCATCCAATTAACCTCCCTCCAACTGTCATGACCCCCAATTCTTCGACATCTCCCCCCTCATTCACCTTCGTTTCTATATCCCCACCAACCTTCACCACACAATATGCGGCACCACTCCCCCCACCCTCACAACCGTCCCCTCCTCCTCCAGCCCAGTACCTGGCTTCAATCAGTCTTCCCACCCAAAACAATAGTCTGCGCCCCCTCAAACGCATCCCCCGGCTCCAGCACCTGCCACGTGCTCACCGCGCCCGGTTCCACGCACAACATGTTCTTGTACCCATCCTTGGGCTCAAAGTCCGCCATGCCCTGCGCCTTTTCGATCCAGGGGTTCCAGACCACCACGTTGGAGAGGTTATCGCGCAAAATGGTGTACTTGGGCTTGTCTTGGGACCAAACGGTGATGGGGACGGACGCGGGAGAGTCGCCGGCGGGGGTGTACACGCGGTCGATCTCGGAGGAGATGGTGAGGGTCGGGGTGGACTGGGTGGTGGTGGAGATCGGGGTGGTGGTTTTGTCGACGTAGGTGGCGTTTTCGAGGCCGTGGATGGAGACGGAAGTGATATCCTGGGTTTGTTGTGTTAGTTGGAGGAAGCAGGGAGGAAAATGGGAAAGGGGAAAAGAGAAAAAGGGGGGGCAACATACGTCGACCTTGAGATAAGTATGCATCAAAACCTGACACTCCCAACTCCTCTCATCGTCATTAGTAACCACCAAATTAGTCGCCAGACTATCCGTGTTCAGCGTCACTGAGTAAATGGCATTAAAAGCATACGGCCACTTCGCCCTGGCGTCTTCGCTCAAGCCCGAAGAGCTCAGACCAAAATCCAACTTGACGCTCATATCGGCCGCCGCAGCAGCCACGGCTCCGGCAGCGCTAGTCGCCGTCGCAGCAAAGGCCGGGGTGGTGGGAGTGGGAGTCGATTCCGAAGTGGACTTGCCCAGGAACTCCCACCGCGACGAGCGGGCGAAGCCATGCTGGGGGAGCTCCTTCGTTTGGGCGTGGTCGGGGGCTGTTCCGAAGACCTATTATTCCCATTCCCCGTCAGCACAACTTCCCCTCTCTAATGAATATGGGCGGACGACCTACCGGGAAGACCAAGGGAATACCGCCCCTCACAGGCTTACTCCCATCCAGCTTAGCCGCCTCGCTCAACCACAGCTTCTCATCACCGTTCTTGTCCTTCCAGCTGACGACGGTGGCGCCGTACAGCAGAACCGAGACGCTCTCGCCGGTCGGAAGAGTGGCGGTCACGCGAGAGTTGTCCGAGGAGAAAGCGACTTGCGGTTGCGGGGGGAGGCCGGGGGTGGAGGCTAGGGCGGAGGGCTTGCGGGCTCGGTCGACCATTGTTGCGGTTGGTATGGGTTGATTAGGTTGTTGGTCGGGTTGAGTTGTTGTTGTTTGCGAAAGCGGATGTTGGAAGGGAGTTGGAACCGGAAGCGGGCGTGGAAGAGGGGTAATGAGGTCGCAGAAACAAACGAGGTAACAGAATCGCTGCGCAAGTAAAGACAAGCTGTTGATGATGCCTACAAGTAAGCTTGGTCAGTTCGAGTCAGATGTTTCAGGTTGATCGGACGGAAGACGGAAAAGAGGGGGGGGAGCTCTCGAAGCTGGAACTCTTTCGCACAAAGAAGAGGGGCAACTTACTCACTCTACCCGAGACGCGGGATACAAGAGAGCCCAATGATGAAGAAATGGGAGAGAAGCTCGGTGGTGTGGTGGTTGGATGAGACAGCGGGGTAAATGGCCCCCACTTCCTCCTCCCAGAGCTGAATCGGACGACGGTGAGCTTCTTGCATGACTTGAAACAGTGCAGTGACCAACCGACAAAAGCTGCTGTGGAGCCCGGGGACGTCACTGTGGTAACGATACGTCACTTTGGTCACCTAAATAACCTATTTTGGCTGTACTACTATTCTTTCTATGGGTATTTAACAAAGAACCTGATAGGAACGAGCTTTTCAAGATAGATATGGCAATGAAGATGGTTGAAGATGAATCTCACAATGTTTTGACGCTGAAAGACGCTACAGTACTTTTGATGTTTAATGAACCCCTAAAAGAACCACCGCTAGTCTCCTCGTCCTGAAAGACCGCGAACAATACCCTGGTATCCTTTTTTTTTCCTCCGTGATCCATACACCCAAGATCCTTTTTTTCCCTTTTGCTTTTCATCACAACCTCCTTGAATCCTTTTACCACAAAAATACCACCACATCGCGACAATAGCAATTCCTCAGAGCCCGCAAAAACCTCCGTGACGGCTCATCTAACCGATCCCAGCCTTCACCAGTCAAAGGAGGAGCATTCGACACACGCTTACGAGGGGCAGCCTTTCTCTTGGCCGGTGTCTCTATAGCATCGGCGTCGGCTTCAGTGGTTGGTAGAGCTACCCGCAGCAGACTTGGACGGGGTCTCCGGAGTCTCCCTCCCGTTCGCAGCAGTAGCATCAACCCAATCCTCATCCTCCTCCACCTCCTCAACCGAAGCAGCCTTCTAAACCGCCGCCGACGCTTTCCTCTTCTCCATCCTCTCCTGCCTATAATGATCCGCCACGAGGAAAGCCAACTCAAGCGCCTGCTTCTCGTTCAACCGCGGATCGCAGAAACTGGTATAATTTGTGCTCAAATCATCCTCATCCAATCCTGCACCACCTCCCAAGCACTCGGTGACAGCATCGCCTGTAAGTTCCAAGTGCATACCGCCCAAGTACGACCCCTGTTCCTTGTGGATGCGTAGCGTCTGCTGAAGCTCGGAGAAGATGTCGCTGAACTTGCGCGTCTTGATACCACCGGTAACAGATTGTGTGTTGCCGTGCATGGGATCGCACTGCCAGACCACGGTGCGGGCGTACTCCGAGTCTTCGACGGTGCGGATGTGAGCCGGCAGGAGGGAGGAGACCTTGTCGGCGCCGTAGCGGGTGATGAGGGTGATCTTGCCGGGTTCGCGGTTGGGGTTTAGGGTGCGTAGCATGGGAAGCAGGTCGGAGGTAGGTGTCGAGGGACCGATCTTCACGCCGATGGGGTTGGCGATGCCGCGGAAGTATTCAACATGTGCGTGGTCGATTTGGCGCGTGCGGTCGCCGATCCAGAGGAAGTGAGCGGAGGTGTTGTAGTATTCTTTCTTGGGAGGGGTGGTGGAATCGGGAGGGTAGGAGCGGACGGAAGGGTGGTTAAGCAAGCGGGTGAGCGGCTGCTCGTACTCGAGGAGCAGGCCCTCGTGCGAGGTGAAGAGTTCGACGGTGGAAAGCTTCTCGTTCTGGTCGGCGCCGATGGTGTGCATGAAGCGCAGCATTTCCTGGATGCGGTCGACGGTTTCCTGGTACTTAGCTTTGAGGGCAGGGTCGCGCACGTGGCCGAGGCCCCAGTCGAGGGGACCGTGGAGGTCGGCGATGCCGGAACCGATGGCGGCGCGGATGTAGTTGAGCGTGGCCGACGAGTACTGGTAGGCGCGCACGAGACGGTTAGGGTCCAGCTCGCGCTCGTCGGGGTGGAAGCCGTTGAGGATGTCACCGCGGAAGGAGGGCACTTCCTTGCCGTTGATGGTCTCGACGGGCGAGGAGCGAGGCTTCGCGTACTGGCCGGCCATGCGGCCGATGCGCACGACGGGCTTGTCGGCGCCCCAGAGGAGGACCAGCGACATCTGCAGGAGCAGCTTGATCTTGGACTCGATCACGTCTTGCTGGCAGTAGCTGAAGAGCTCGGCGCAGTCGCCGCCCTGGAGGAGGAAGGCCTTGCCTTGGGCGACATCGCGGAGGTGTTCGCGGAGACGGATGATCTCGTTGGGGAGGACGATGGGCGGGAGGTTCTTGAGCTCGTTGACGGACTTTTCAAGGGCGGCCTTGTCGGGGTAGTCGGGGCATTGCTTGATGGGCTTGGATCTCCACGAGTCAGGCGTCCATTCGGGGACGTTTGGTGTTGTTTGTTCGCTCATGATGACGGATTTGGAGATGGTCGAGATGGTGTGTAAGTGGGCGGGTGGAAATTTCGAAGCCAAAGTGGCACTTGTGAGGTCTTGGCCTTGGAGCTAGTAACAGTGACTAAGAATTGACAGGTGGGTCAATATCCAAAAGACTGAACAACTACACCTGTTATGGTGGTCTCTTCTCGAAAGAGAAAGTGGTAAAGAATGGTGTGTTGTTGGTACTAGAGGTAATCATGACTTCAAAGAAGAGGTGTCCTATTCAAATATCTTTTCGGATCTGTTTGGGGGCGAGTCAGTCGCAAGTGCACCGCACGGTGTTTGTTTAAAGTGTCATAACCGTAAATGGCAGTCGGAACTTGGAGAAGCCAATTGACCAATGATAACAACGCTAGAAAGACCCCTGAAGTATGTCCCACCGTGACGCTGTGGTGCCTGCCCGCTTCAAGCTAGCGACAGCCAATGCCCCGCCCCCACATCTGGTCGCGACGTCTTGCGCCGGCCGGAACTGTTCTACAGCGAAGTGCAGTGACACTGCAGCAACTCTTCTCTTCCATCGACACAGAAAACTCCACAACATCAAAATGGCCGAGGATAAACAACCACCTGCCGTCGTCGAGGGCGCCACCGGCGGTGACGTCGAGGAAGAGGTCCAGCCCACGGCCAAGTCCGCCGAGGACCGCAAGGCCGCCGCCGCTCTGTCCAGCCTCGACTCCAACCGCGAAGACGAGTCCTCTGCCCAGGTCGACCAGGATGCCGTCAAGAACGCTTTCCACTCTCTCAGCACTGCTGGTAGCAAGCAGGCCGAGGTGAAGAAGGTCAAGGTTGATGCGGCCGATGTCGCCCTTCTCGTGAGTGGTCCCAATACTGCTGATGATGGAGACAGCCTACTGACCGAGTATGAACAGGTCGAGGAGCTCGAGCTCACCAAGGCCAAGGCTACCGAGTTGCTGAAGGCCCACGATGGTGATGCCGTCAAGGCCATCAATGCCTATGTTGCTGCCCCTGCGGCTTAAAGGACGATACACCCCAGTTAGAGAACGAACAACGGACCATATCTGAGGACCCCATAACCGCCCATCGATTTATCCGCATACTTTGAGCGATACACGACAGACTATACCACATGCTTCCAGCGACAAGGATGACGAAAACACTTTTGTGACAAAGGATCAGCATGCTTAGGCCGGGCTGGGAAAGGGACTTTGGGACAGGGAGCGATGGATTAGACAAAAGGGCGGCCGCAGCCCCATCACATATCGACTGAATCGACCAAGATATTGGGCTGAAAGTTCCTTTGCGGTTGGTTTGTCGTCTCGATGTGGACGTAAACGCGCGGCCGGTTTGCTGGAATAAAGTTGGTATAAAGTTATCGACCTACCGCATCTGTTCTAGCGCTTACACGTCCCGTCTCCAGGACTAAAGGTACACATTCCCAATCCTTCCATACCACCCTCCCATGATAGATTCATAGTATATCGTACTCCCAAAGAGACACCGTCGATTACCGAGAAGAGCCTACGAATGCTTCACATCATCAGTCTTGAGTCGGTATTCTCTCCGCGTGGTGGTCAGTATCCCGTCATTTGTTCTTAGAGAAACAGTCTTGTCTTACTTGCAGCCATCAAGACCCAAGACGGAACCCAAAGACATTACAACAGATTAGCCGCAACCAATAAAACGCTATTGAATCCTACATATATACCCGTGCCAGCGCACCGCAACCCCAAGCAGGTGTTGCGCGTCCTTTGCGCGTCCCGGCCTAGCATTACGTACTCTTACCATTACAACACCAACTCATCCAGCCCTATGATGTGAAGCCCCTTATCGTTTGTTTACCTTGGCTCACATAAGGTTTAAGCTTATAACAACCATCAATCCACATTCTCTTCACCTTTGACATCAAGCTCTTCATCAGCCTCACGTTCCCTTTCGTCTTCTCTGGCGTTGCCTTCCCCTTTCATCGTCACCCATTCACAAACTCCCTTCTCCATCAACATCCCACAACACCAAAACCACCATCATGGACCCATCAGAAGACAACGACAACCCAACTGAACAAACAACCCTCCTCTCACGCTCCCCCTCCCCCTTCCCAATTTCCCAGGAGGACCAGAAAAAACCTGCCTCGCAACTATGGCCAACCCTCCTAACCGTCGCCTCCCTCGCCCTCCTCTTCAACATGGGCCTACACATCGCCACCGCCCCCTCGCTGGCCATCCTCCAGGGCATCATTTGCAAGAATTACTATGAGCAGGGTATTACTGATTCTATTGGGGTAGGATTGGGAGGAGGAGGAATGGAAGGGTTGCTGCTGCCACCGAAGACCAACTTTGAGGATGATGATTGGTGTAAGATTGGGCCGGTGCAGAGTCAAGTTGCCGAGGTGAGTGCTTGGAAGGATGTTTTTGAGATTTTGCCTGGTAGGTCTTTTCTTCTTTTCGTGGTGGTTTCTAGGGTTAAATGGGGGAGGGGCGGCGAAGGGGGGCGTCGAATGTCGGGAGGGGAGGATGGGAGAAAGAAAGAAAAGCGGTTGGAAAGGTAAATGATGGGAGAAGATGGATGGAGGGATTAGATGAGTTGGATACGAACATTGGAGGAAGATGCTGGGTGATCGCTCGGCTGGCCAGCTTGCACACAACAGAATAAAATGCTAACCAACTCATGAAATCATCAGCCGTCGCTCTCGCCATCCCCTGGGGTATCTTAACCGACCGCATCGGACGCAAAAAGGTCTTGCTCCTCGCCCTGTTCGGGATGCTGTTAAATGAAGCTTGGGTCAGACTCGTGTGTAAGTTTTGAAGTCTCGAATCGCTATGTTGTTGAAATACCTACCCATATGGGCATGAGAGACTAACAGACACAAAACAGACTGGTTCTCCGACATCTTCCCCGTCCGCGCCGTCTGGTTCGGCGGTCTCTTCCAAGCCATCGGAGCGGGAAGTACCACCTTCACGAGCATCGCTTACGTCTTGGTAGCGGATGTTTGTCCTGCTGAGCAGCGGTATGCTCTTTTTTTCTTTCTTTCCTCCCTTTCCTTTTCAAGTAAAGAACCTATGGTTGAAGGCGTTATTAGGAAAACTGAGTAAAACGAAAAACAGATCAACAGCCTTCGGCTACCTCCTCGCCTCCACCATCGTCTCGCGCTTCGTTTTCGTCCCCATCGGCGGCGCTCTTATTTCTGTCGATCCCTGGCTCGCCATGTGGCTCGGTTTTCTGGTTCAAGTGATTGGGTTCATCGTTGCTGCTTTCTTCGTCCAGGAAACCCTTCCACCGCCCGCTTCCGATTCCGACCCTTCTTCTCCTTCTCAGTCAGAGCCTTTCACCGCAGACAGTTTCACCACCGAGTCGGTCACGAAGCCCAAGACAGTCAAGCAGCATGTTGAACACTACCTGGAAAAGGTCAAAGAGGCGGGGGCCTGGACACTTCAGAACCCGAAAATTGTTCTGCTGTTGCTGTGCTTTTGGTTGTACATGATGGGCGAACAGGCGGAGATGTTGTTGATGATTCAGTACGCTAGTAAGCGGTTGGGGTGGTCTTTTGGGAAGGTATGTCTCACCCACCCCTCTCCCTTACACTTATCTTTTTTCTGTTCATCAATCACTTGAACACAACCACTAACATCCTCAGGCCTCCCTCCTCCCCTCCCTCGGCGCCCTAACAAACCTCCTCACCCTAACCACCCTCCTCCCCTATTTATCCATCCTCTTCTCCCATTCCTCCCCCTCCTCCCGCTTCCGCATCATGTCCGAACCAGCCAAAGACTACCTCCTCGCCCAAATCCTCGCCACCCTCCTCACCCTCGGCTGCCTGTTGATCGCCCTCCCCCTTCCCCATTTCGGCTTCCTAACTTCCGGCGAGGTGTTGTACTCCGCCGGCGCTGCACTCTCCGTCCCCCTACGGAGCTTGATAACGAATCTGGTGGATGCGAGGCATCGCGGGACGCTGTATACGGTTATTAGTGTTGTAACTTATGGGGCTACGAGCGTGGGGAGGCCGGTTGCTGCTGGGTTGTTTAGTGTTGGATTGAAGATGGGGGATGGGATGCAGTGGATGGGGATGCCGTTTGCGGTGGCGGGGGTGATGTTTGCGGTGTGCTTGGGGGTGGTTAGTTTTTCGGCGTTGGGGAGGGGGGAGGGGAGGGAGACTACGGTGGGAGAGGAAGAGGGGGCTCAGGGGGTGGAAGGGGAGAGGGTTGAAGTTGAGGGGGAGAGGTATAGGGATTGATAAGGTAGGATCTGATGGATTAGGTAGATAGATTAGTGGAATGAGAATAGAGTTGATCAAGTTAGGTATGTTATATAACCTGGTAATGGGATCTTCTTTCTCTCTGACAAGACTAGACTTGTTGTGATGAATGACTAAGACGGTTTCTGTTTCTTTTGTGCTTCATTGAGCGTGGATGGGAAGAAGACTAGAGGAGTATGCCGTAGGGACGGGAAGTGAAAAGGACGGTGTGAAACGTGATGGTGCCTACGATGAACTGAGTTCTATCCGATGGGTTATGGTGGTGGTCTATTATGGATGTAGTGGAGGGAGTGCTCTTTCCCATTTCATTCCACTGGACTGAACTAAACAAAAGGACTTCATCGCTCCTTCCTCTGGTGCCCTGATTGGCGCATGTCTGTAAAGTCCCGAGGCGCACCTGCCTGGGATAGAATAAGTTCTTGACCACGATGCCGTGGTGTACCTGACCTCAACGGAACTGAACTGAACTGGGTTCGGGATCTAGCGTAGGTGTGGCTATAGGTAGGTACCTCTAGAGGTAGTAACTACACGAGAACAGAAGATAGCAGCATGCCGAAAGGTCGCCCGGGTTGCTCAAACAAAGTACGTACCTCTAGAGAAAATGAGAGCCGAAGCAAAAAAGCTCGGCTGCCCAAGCCCGGAGTTGAACTCGAAGCCAGCTGCATGTCTACGAAAATACCAACGCATTTTCTGGCTACGTACTGTACCAGCACACCTACCACGTCCAGAGGCTACTGGGAGTTGGTGTTGATGGTGCTGGATTCGTTGGGGGGTTATATGGTTCTAGTAAAGGTTTGCCGGGACGGATGATCAATCAATCAATCACTTCCCCCTTGGGGCAGAACTTGATTACCTAGAGGTATCACGAGGAGCAGCGATGAGTGAGGCTCAAGGTCCCACGCGTCCTGTTAAATTTCTTAAAACGTTCTCATTATTCCTCTCCATTCATGGTCATACAGTTAGTTGTACGTGTGGTGTATAATAACAATGGAAGTCCCGGCCGTGGTATCATTGCAAGCTGATAAAGAATAAAAAAAAATATATAAAAAAATCTGTCACAAAGCTCGCTCCTAGTTCTAGCCCAGCAACTAACTCTAAACGCCTCGCTTCATATCCCATGGGTCCCAAAAAGGTTCCAGCAAAAGATTCCTCCCTCCCAAAAACAGTTCCAAACAAAGAAAGCCAACAAAGCTAACAAAAAAACCGATAAACCCTCTTCCACCCCGGCCACCCCTCCACCTCCTCCCTCTCCCTCATCAACAGCACCGGCAAATTCACATCCCTCCTCCGTCCCGTATCCAAATCCATCTCATCAATCCTCACGATCCTCGTCCTGAACCAAAACTTATGACTCAAATAAAACGCCACCACAATCGGCACACACAGATACTGCAAAAAGAAAGTCTGCACGACTTTGGACGTCGACGCATGGTCAGGACTCTGATTATCCGTGAACGTGACGATCGGAAACGCGGCGGTCCAGAATTGCGCTATCAGCACAAAGAAATTGAGGAAGAGGCCGATGTAGGAGCCTGCTATACCCGCTTGCGCGGTGAAACTGAGTTGGTTGAGGCTGCGGCCGCGCCGCGCCCAGGCGCGCCGGAAGCGGATGTGGCAGAGGCAGATGGAGCCCCATGTGAAGATGGAGGATAAGCCGGAGACGGCGAGGAGCCAGTTCAAAACGTCGGCTTGGAATTTGAGGTCGGCTAGGTAGCCGATTAGGCCTACTAGAGCTGCAAAAAGGATGGCGAAGAGGGGCCGGCCCTTGCGGTCGACGTAGGCAAGGATTTGGGGCGCTTGGCGCTGGTCGGCTAAGGCGGCGAGGGTGCGGGAACTACCAAAAACGGCCGAGTTGCCGACGCTGAGCACGGCGATTAGGACGACGGCGTTCATTATGCCGGGGAGGACTTGGATGGAGGCGGACTCGATGGCGATGACGAAGGGGGAGTGGGAGGTGTCGGAGACGGAGTAGGAATCTTTCTCTTTTCCGGGGGTTACGTTTCCCAGGAGGCGGGGGTGGTTGTAGGGGACGATGAGGCCGATTAAGGTGAGGGAGACGACGTAGAAGAGGGTGATGCGCCAGAAAACCTGTTTGATGGCTGTTGGTAGGGATTTGCGTGGGTTGGCGGTCTCGGCGGCGGCGAGCCCGACGAGTTCGGTCCCCGTGAAGGCGAAGGCGGCCGAGACGAAGACGGAGCAGAGACCTTTGAATCCGTTGTGGAAGGCGCCGGGGTTTTCCCAGTAGCGTCCGCCGATGTAGCCGGTGTTGCCTTGGGGGTCGTCGGGGAAGCCGCCGATGTTGATGACTGCGGCGAGGATGCTGGAAAATGTTAACCCGGGGAAGGTAAAGGGGAAAAGGGAGAGGAGTTACATGAAACCGGTGACGGCGGTGACTTTGACAAGGGAGAAGACGAATTCGGCTTCACCGTAGCCTTTGACGCCGAAGAGGTTGATCATGACGACGATTGTTAGGAAGACGGTGATGAAGATGGCCTTGTTAAGATGTTCGTTCCAGTAGCCGATGGTGATGGAGGCTGCTACGAGCTCGAGTGGTAGGACTGTTAACCATTGGAGGGCATAGCTGTCTGGTGTTAGTCAGGTTCGATATGATCCAAAGTTCAGGAGTGCCTTACTTCCACCCCATAGCAAACCCCCATGCTGGATCAAGGAATCTTGTTGAGTATGACGAGAACGAACCGGCGACGGGAAAGGCAACAGCCAGTTCACCGAGAGCTTGGATGGTACACCAAAGCATGATACCAACGAAGCCATATGCAATGATGAGAGCGGCCGGACCTCCTAGGAAGAGACACTTGCCCGAGGCCACGAACAAACCGGTACCTGATATGGTCAGTTACCATGTAAACAAAGCCCCTGATGGCCAAGATCCACACATAGGGAAGAACACGTGGAAGCGGGAGTGGCTTGCCCATTGAAAGACATGTGAAGAAAAGGACATACCAACTGAACCACCAATGGCAATCATCTGCAAGTGTCTCCCCTTTAGCTCTCGGGCAAGACCAGTGTTTGCCGTCCTGACGTTGGCGGCGTGCAAGTCAAAGTAGTGACTTCTTTCCCTCGTCGGTTCAAAGCTCGGCTCAGAGGAGTCTTGTGCTTGATCACGATAGTGATCAGGATGGCCATGTCCATAAATGCCATGTGTTGATATTCGGCGGACCGGGTCTCGTTTGAACGAGTCGATGAACCTTCGCAACCTCGGTTCTTGGCGATGGCGACCCCGTGCCCATGCCGGAACGTGGCCGACTCCGAAGGGTTCCCGGATACTCCATGAACTTCCTTGGGCGAAGGAGGAATCTCCGCCTCTGCTGCCGTAAGCGGCCATTTCTATGTCGGTGGGCATGGTGTCTCGCTTTTTGGGTTTCATCCTCGTAGTCGTTGTCGGTTGAGAGGCGACTGGTCGGTTGAAAAGGTCTCATCCTCTCACTAGGCGCCCAATATCATCGCGTCCTATCAATTCCTCTGAGATGGAGGTTTTGGTGAGTGTAGTGAGGTCGCGTGACAGTGTGGGTACTGGAAAGAGAAGAGACTTTGGAAAAGATATGAGGTCAGAAAAGAAAATCAGCCAAGGCCTCGCCCAGAACAGGAATGATAAGCGTCTGTTGGGTCTCCGCCGCTTCTGGATGCAACATGGGTGATGGTGACTGGGTAGAGGAAGCGGTAAAGACAAGGGGGGTCCAAGATGATTTCCAGCCTCCGGTCCGGGGACTCGATCAAGAGGTACATCGTTCGACAAGTGAATTCTGGGGAACCACACAGCAGTCAACACCCCTGAAGGTCCCGCCGACCATGCCCCGGACATGTCCACTTTAGCGCTCTTAGCGTTCGATTACCCGCCGTGGGGTTGTGGAGTTATTGTGGGTCCAGTGGGGTTGGTTATTGGTCAGCTCTTTTCAGCTCTCTTCAAAGGGGGTGCAAAGAACATGATGAACTGTGCCTCTTCTTGATCACGAACTCGGATTCGATAGCTCGGGTGTGAACCCCCATCGTTTTCAAGCCTATCGTCATCTTTTCCGAAATTGGATACTCGGGACATCACAATATCTAATGATAACGCGCCCCCTTTTCGATATCCCCTTTCTCTTTGGTTCCATTTGCCGGCTACCTTGTCGAACCGTTGACAGTGACACACCACCACTTCTCTCAAAGCGCCTTGCCGTCCATTTCGCCGTCATCATCCAATCATCAACCATTCATCACCCATACTTGTCCTCAAAAAGAGTCAGCCAGGGTGACACCAAGCTCACCAAGCTCACCAAGCTCATCAAGCTTTACCCAGAACAAGCCAGACAGACGCCTTGTCTTGGATGAGTACAGCGCACAAGAAGCATGGCCTCAAACCACAGCACGAGACCAGCTTCCTTTTCCTCACCAGAAACCCCAAGCAAGTGGATCGGATCTCTTGACACGAGGCAAACACGTTGGGGACTATGCCCCAAGGGGAAGTAAAACATGCCCATCAGGAACCCCATTTAGCAGTTGATCAGGCTCATCAGGCTATCATCATCTAAACAGTGATGACGATCTCTTGATATTTCAGAACCTAACCTCTATCTACCTGAAGTAATATCCAAATCCCATCCCTCTACTTGTATTTAAAGCAGGTTCAAAACCCATAAAACCCCCTAACCCTACCCAACCTCTCCACCCCCTCCCCATACCCCAGAAACTCACAAAGCATGCCTCCCTCGTCAAACACTCTCTTCATCTCCCCCTCCACTTGCTGGCTCCAACAAACCGCTCCGTTTCTGCTCTCCTCCAACATCTCAAACCCTCCACCTCCCTCCTCGCTATTTCTTCTTCTCCTCCACATATACCCCTCCTCATTCAAGGAACCCTTGTCAAAATTCTCCCAAGGACTTGGATCCCGCTCTCGGCGATAAAAAGAAGGAGATGGGCGATTCCACTGTCCTCCTCTTCCGCTTGCGGCCATATTTTCCATCAAGGAAGAAACACCGAAACCGGGGATCGATGAGGAACCAACTGACGTCCCGGCGGATGTCGAATCTGGGTTTGGTAGTACGGTGGAGGAGGGATTGGGAGCAACAGCAAAAGCCACAGTCTCCGCCCACTCCAAAAGCCAGTACATGTTTTGCGCGGTATGGAGTTCTATGCTGTCGATGTCGTGCAGCCGGAGCGATTGAGAGCGCGACCAGAGGAGGGTGCAGATTTGGGAGATGTTGGGGAGGAGGGAGGATGTACACTGGAGTTCCGGTTGAGGATGGGGATGGGGATGGGGCGAGGAGGAAGAGGAGGAAGGGGTTGTGGTGGTGCGCTTTTGCGTTCGGTTTTGGCTGCGTTTGCCTTTACCTCTGCAACGCTGCTGCCGTGAATATGGTGCTGGTGGTGGTGAGGGTGAGGAGGAGGAGGAGGAACTGGAACTGGAAGAGGCATGACGTTGGTTAAGTTTGCGTATCCTCCTCGCCTTTCGTGCAGACGCGGACCGGGTCTCGTTCACAGACGAGATATTGGTGTTCGGGCTGTCACCCCCACGAGCCCCCCGATTCACGCAATGCGCCCTAATATACCGCTTAGTAGCCTCAAGACAAGTGTCTTGCACCATCTGAATAGCCTGCCGGTATTGCTCCTCTCTCAGTTGCGAAGCCGACAATGACGGCGCGGATCCAGGACCATATCTCGCCGACGAACTGGATCCAGGGACAGGTGCCGATGATGCTGATGCTGATGATGAAAAGGGGTGACACCACTCCTGATCGGTATAAGGAAAGAAAGGTGAAGATCGATGGGCATTACCGGGTGCATCGTCATCTCTCTCCTGTCCACAGCTGTAACTGTTTTCGTAGTGACTGCTGACTTCTCCTTCTTCACTGCTGCCTGAGATGGTTGTCCAGCCTTCTTCTCTTTCCTCGGAAGATCCTCGGTGTTGATGTTGTTCCTGCTGAGCAGCAATACTAACACCCTGAGCCCGAGTCTGCTCTTGGCCACCAGCTAAACTCCAAAACCCCTGCCCTCTTCGTTCCCTACTCCGTTCCCGGCTTTCCTCCCGATCCCGATCCAAAGCCATCTGCCAATTCCTCTTCTTCAACTGTCTACCCACTCCTCTCAGTGAAGGCCGGGAAACCGTTCCACTTAAACACCGATTTGGAGTCGGGAACAAGAGACGACGAGGTGTCGGAACCCGGGTCAAGGGGCTGATACTCCGTGATGACGGGAGATTGTCATGGGGACCGGAGGATTCATACCCATTCCCAGTATCGTTGTTGATGGTACCGTTGTACATGGGAATCTGAGCGAAGATGGCGGAGGGTGAAGGCGAGAGACCTGGTTCTTGCTTGATTTTGACGGTTATTGTTGTTTCTGTTTCTGTCTCTGTCTCCGCTGAAGCTGAAGCTGAGCCTGGACGAAAGGTGGGACCTGAGGTTGAGGTTTTGAGTCTCTTTGGGGAGCGAGAATGGGAAGCCGAAGAGGAGGAAATAGGGGCGCTGCTGGGTTGTTCGTCTTTGGTTTCTTCGTTTCCGTTTCTGTTTCTGTTCCCGTTTCCGTTTCCGTTTCCGTTTCCGTTTCCGTTTCCGTTTTGGCTTCCATAAGTTCGACCAGATTCTTTATCATCCATTTCCCAAGCACGAGCCCTCCTCGCCTTAGCCTTAGCCTTCGAAGACCTCGAAGATCTCGAAGATCTCGAAGCAGAAGCAGAAGAAGAAGACGGCCCATCCCACCTAATGGGTTTGAACAGGCCCATCTTTGGCATTATTGTTGCTTCCATCCCCATCCCCATACCCATGGCCGTACCCACACTTGGCACCACCGGCGGCATCACAACCCTCTCCATCACTCCCTCGCCCCTCTCTTCCCAGGCGCCACTGCCACTCTCCAACTCATTCTCCATCCTTTCCGTTGGCATCCTCGGCTCCCACTTCTTCATTGGTATTGATACCAAAACCGGACTAGACGATCCCTCCTCTTGGTTGACCACCACTGAAAACTCACTAGAGCCTCTAGAACCTCTAGAACCTCTGGAATTCCTAGGTTTGGCCCCGCTGTCATCATTCAATTCCAACGGTGGTGGTACCAACTTTGACGGTCCTGGTCCCATAGTCATCGTCGATTGCCGCTGGCGTCTATGCTCCTCAAAGCCCGGTGCTGGTTGCGGTAGACTTGGTGCCTGTAGGCTAGGTAAACTAGGTAGGTAAGTAGGGAACGACTGCTCAACAGGCCTAGAGGGGCCGTAGCCCATTGTCCCTGATGGATAAGCGAGTGTTGACGTTATCTCGTTGGAGATAGAAGGAACAAAGATGCTGGTGGTATTGGCGGAATTGTAAATGAAGTCGCTTGGTGATGCTGGGGCGTAGTACGGAGGGACTTCTGAAGCCGGGGGGTGTTGCTGGTGGTTAAATGGCCGGTAGTAGTAACTGTGTTGATCCATGGTTTGTTGTTTGGCTTCTGATGCCTCTTCTGACCCATTCAGCAGAGAAGTAGGCAGGCAGGCAAGATGAGGCAAAGCAAAGCAAGGCAAGTTGTTTGGATAGCTGAAAGCTGAAAGGGGCGCAAAAGAGACGTTCGGTTGATTACTTTACTTGAGAATTTGTTGAAGCCGGAAGGAGCGAAAGAACATAGATAGATAAATAATCAACATAACAACACATGAGAATGAACTTTAACATCAGCATGCACCCGGTGCCAGTCGGTACCCTTATCCGCCTTTTATGGAAGTCATCAACAAGCTCCCGCGAATCGGAATGCGTCCGGCAAGCCATGATCGGTAGTCAATGAATCGCTTTGTATGATGTACCTGTATTTGTGTTGACTATGTGTCTGATTCACACACATCTTGCGGTATCGGCCGGGCGGTCATGACAAACGGACAACTCACTGTTGATAAGTGACATGATAGCTTTATACAATGGTGGATGGACAATCAATCACTTCGCGGATACCGGGAAGCACAGACAGGGCAGAAATCAAAGACCGGAAAGTCATCCGGTAAGAAAGCCTCTGGTAACGATCTTGATTCTGATGCATCACCAGCCATTCATTCTTACCCCATTAACATTAAATGTTACGCTTCGCTTGCTTGGCCTTTTGCTTCCATAGGTGTGCGTCTATGTCCTCTTTCATGGGGAAAGTCTAGGTGTGCCAGATGACGACTCTGCCGTCGACACCGCTCGCTGTTGTGTCAAGTTAGCATCAATAATTCTTGAAACCACATCAAGTATGTGAAACACCAAAGAAAAAAAAAAGGAATACTCACAGCTAAATTTGGTCACCCGTCCTCCACTCTCCTCAAACGGCCTCAGCATAGTAACCGTATTCTGATGCACCGTCTTCAACTTGGTATCATCGTTGCTGACCTTACCCTTCAAGTCCATCTGCTTGAACATGTTCAACGCAGACTCCTCCCTATCCTCACCACCAAGACCCGGTCTTCCAGCCTTGGCCTTCTCCAGCGTGCCCGCCAGCTGCCACCCTTGCTCGCCACCCTGGAAGCGGAACGCCTCGCAATCGTAACCCGCAGCAATGATCTCGGTCTCTCCGTTCCAGAAGAGACTCATGAAAGGCAAAAGTTGCGTGTTGATGCTGATCACCGCCTTGGGCGGCTGCTCGGGTGCAGAGGGGTAGACGACGGTGATGGAGGAATCATGCGCCGCATACGCCAGAGCGTCTCCGCTCGGGCTGAACGCAACGGCATGCACCCATCCAGCAGAGTTATTCAAGAACTCGCCGCAGACCGTGTTGAAAGGCAATCTCTCGCCCCAGGGGCTCGGCTCCGGGCGCTGGTCGGTGCCCTTGATGAAGGCCGAAAACACGCGGGCGTGGGCATCGGTGGAGCCGGCAGCGAGAAGGACGGAGTTGGGATGCCACGCGACAGAGGTGATGGTCGACCGGATCGGCTTCTTCAGGTGCTTGGATACCCACCAGTCGTTTTCCTCCTCGAAGTAGCAGATGGCGATGACGCGGTCGCCGGAGCCGACGGCGAACTTGGCCTCCGAGGGAGACCAGCGGACGAAGGTGGCGGCGCGGGAGATGCGGAGGAGCACGAGGGTGGGCTTGTAACCGGTGGGGGAGGGTTCCCAGACGAGGGCGTTGCGGTCTGTGAGTTGGGGTTGGTTGTTAGTTTGGTTGGATGGTGAGAGTGGACAAGTGAAAGGGGGGCTCACCCTGGGAGCAGGTCACAATGCGCCCGGTGTTGGGAGCAATGTCGACGCTGGTGACGAGCTTGTCATGGCCCTTGAGCTCGTCCTTGAGCTTGAAGGCATTGCCGACTCTGCCGTAGAGCTCGACCTGAGTGTCGCGGGCAATGGCCAAGGTTTGGCGATCGGCCGAGAACGAGTGGTCGGCAATGGGGTGGTGGAAGAGATGGTGGACCTCGGGAGCAGCCATTGTGAGTTGTTAGGTGGGTATAGGATATGCGATAGGAGTATAGCTCTCTACTACCGCGCTCGGAATCGGGGACGGTGATGACGGAGAGTGATGTTTTGTGGTTCGGTGGTGTCGGAGCCGGATGTTGTAAGTGGAAAGGGGGAGCTGCCCGGGAACGGGGAACGGGAGAGCTCCGTAACTACAGCGGGCTGGACGCCTGATAATGAGGTCAGACCGCCAGGCTCCAGGGGAACCGTTGCGGCTGCGTAGTGGGGTTGGCTGCGGGTTGACTGACGCTGCCAAGCGCGCTGCCGGCCGGGTCTGGTCCACTTGTAACAAGCTCTCGAGCAAGCTGCACCCACGCCCGTGGGGTTCGCCGATTGTTTGTAGGCTGGAGGCTGGCCGCTGTCTCCAATTTTTGACCAGCAATTGTCATTAAAGACTGAACATCATACATTCGGCCGACGAAGACACGATTGACGACACGAGTAGCCCACGACATATTGAAAGTTTACGCGACAATCCAAAACCTGCATTTACAAACACCAACATCGGCTCCCGAATTCCTACGCGGCAATGGCTACGCGTACTGCTCCCCCCGCGGGCCTCCCGCAAAAGGTGGTCTCGAACCCGCCAAACCAGACCCTCTACGTCGCCAACCTACCCTCAGCCAAGATTCAGAAAGACGACCTCCGTACAGCACTATACATGCTCTTCTCCACCTACGGCCCCGTTCTCGATGTCGTCGCTCTCAAGACCATGAAGATGCGCGGGCAAGCACACATTGTCTACCGGGACATTCAGACAGCAACACAGGCGATGAGGTCACTTGACGGCATGGAGTTTTTGGGCCGGAAAATGGTGAGCTCTTCTATATCTTTCCAGTAATTAGTTGATGCTAACCCGGGCTGTGTCTAGAAAATTACCTACGCCAAGGGTCGCTCCAACATCATCGCCAAACTCGACGGCACTCTCGTGCCACCCAAGGCCGCCGCCGCCGTAGCCCTTACCACGGTCCAACAGAGCATCTTCAGTGCCCCCGTACCGGGCGCGCCTAGTACCGAGAGCCCAGCACCACAAGGTTCGCCAGCCAAGCCTCCCGGGACAGAGACAGCTACACCGGCAGAGGAGAACCGGGGAACGAAGCGGCCACGCGAGGAGGAGGAAGAGGAGGAGAGTGATTCGGATGTTGCTATGGAGGAAGATAGCGACGAGGACTGATGCATGTCCTCTGTGGCATTTGCTTCTGAACAAGATACCAGCTTGCTGTGGGAGGATATGATGAAGGCAAAGAGGGCGCAATGAGACGGACCGAGACAAGGGCAACCGATCTCGCCCAAAGTCTATACATGAAAGGCCGTCCGCGCGCACCGCTCTACTCCCTCAAGAAGAGGGTTCCAGTGCCATCTCCTTCGGGACCCAAAGGCTGACACAGCCACCGACGAGTCCAAGCCAAACCATCAGGTAGGTCTCGATCGAGACATTCTCAAAGGTCGACATGGCCTCGCCAAGGAGACAAGGGTGGACGAAGAAGGTGGGAACGCCTGTGATGGGATGATACTGTTTGTTTGGCCGAAATAATTCAAAAGAAGGGACATTCGTGTGTTAGTATAGGCACCTCTTTTTTTTTTCTCGTTTCTCATATCATCATTCTCACATGTTTTCACAACAACAACAAAGTCACAAAGAGCAAGAAGAAGAGTTCAGCCCTAGTTAACTTTTTCGTGTTTTCAACAGCGAAAGATTGAATCCCAAAACACACAAAACACAAATACGAAGAACGAGATGAGAAGAGAAAAGGACTTACATCAGCTGAGATACCACCCACGGAACCGGCGCGGCGGAGTCCATCTTTAAACTGATCGGGTACGAGACGTCGGAAGACAGTGTCGATGTTGAAAGCTGGTTCGTCCGCGGGTAGTCCGTTTAACGAAAACCATAGGCAAGGCGCTTGATATGTCGGGTGAAGGTGTATCTCGTATGTGACGTAGCCGTAGGTTGTCTTTGCCGACTCGTTCAATCTAGAAGGCAAAACCATAGCCTTCTCCCAATGGAAACTCCATATCAGCATCCCACGCCCCTTTTCAAGACTTTCTCTCAAGAAAAAACATACCTCATCATCATCATCCTCAACCTCCATCCCACTCTCATCCCCCCGACAACCTGACCCCTCCTCGTCCCTCACCGACACACTCGGCCCCAGTCCAGGCCCATCAAAACTCAGATTATCCAAAAACTCGGACAACCCATCATCATCCAGATTCACCTCCAACGGCCGCGTGATCTGGATAAACGTGCTGTACTCCGGGTCCGAAGGAAAGACAAAGTGGGTGTTGAGCGCCGAGCGCACGCGCAGCTTCCATTGGCGGCGGAGCGGGCCGAGGGTCGCTTGGCTGTAGCGCCGGTCGAGGTGGTGGGCGGCTTCGGCGAACTCGGAGGGGGTGAGGTGGTGGTAGTTTTCTATCTGGCTTGAGTACATGGCGGCTGGTCTTTGAGTGGTGCAGTATGAGGGTGAAGTGATGGTGAGGTGTTGAAGTTTGAATCGGAGTCAGCCGGGAGTAATTAATGACCCACCTAACCCTGATCATTAATTACACCCCTAACCCTAGCCCCCTTTTACAAAGAGCGGGGCCCCACGACGTCGTGGTAACGCGTCAAAGCTCAAGCTGTCCTCTTTGGCGTTAACGTACGAGGTCAGCAAGGTTCTTGGCTTCTTGGATAATCTCGTTATTGAGCCGACATGCATTTGGTTTGTGGTGTGGTTGAACACTGAGGCACATCTGACCGTTGGCAGGTTATAAATACATATGTACATGTGCATAGATATGTCAGGCAATTCCAAAGTACCATGTAAGAGCGGATGTACAGAAGCAGAAGCAAAAGCAGCTCCATGCTCCATCCATCTCCAATAAGTGGAAGGTCCGCAGCGGCTCTCCTTCCCTGTGCAGCTTGACCGCTCAAAGTTTGAAAAAAGTTCGGTCTGCATTTGTTCTTTGAAACTTGCTCCTCCTTATCCGTTTGCGAATAACGTCAATATAAACAATTACCTCTGCTCTTGTTAAATCCATCCGATCTCAAAAGACCCTTTAATGACCACCTATCGTGGCGATTCCATTGTCTCAGTCCAGCAACCAAGCTCCCGTGGCCCAAAGCGCACTAACAACAACACTAATCCCTCCCACCAATGCAACTGAAATATAGCGCCAACTCCCCACCACCGTGACCACCCTCTTAACAAACCTCGGGAATGAACCGCGTCCGCGATCCATTCAACCTCCACAACCTCACCTTAAACCGGCCGGGTACCATTGCCGCCATCAACATCCTCCGCGCAACCGCCACCACTGCCGCCACCGAGTTCCGCGACCGCGCCGAAAAAGCCGCCGCGAGCGCCGCCCAACAGGCCGTCGAGACCGCTGCCAAAGCCGCCGAGTTCGCAGAGCAGGCTGCTGAACGCACGCGCGACGCCATCGGCGCTGTAGCCGAAGCCGCCGAAGCCGCTGCCAAGGAAGTCGAGAGGGCGCTTGATCAGGGCTTTCAGAGCCAGTCAGACTTAGAGCAGGGTGTGTTACTGCCGGCTGCTGAAGAGCCACCAGAAGAGGAGGACATAGAGGACCAGATGGCCTCTTTCTCGATCCCACGACACGTGCCGTCGTTTACGGACCCCGTGCGCCAAGCTGAAGACCGATTGTGGGCTGCCACCCGCCAACGGGCAGGCCAAGGAGCCGGAGGAGGGGTACTAGGAGGAGTACAAGATAAAGTCGGGGGGTTCCTGAACCCAGATCGAACATCGTTACCCATGTATAAGGATAAACCGTATGGATACGGTCCAGGCGGGGGGAGACCCAGGCCGCTGTTGAGGAAAAAGAGGGTGTTGGGGTTCTTGACGTTGGTGGTGCTGGGGCTCTTGTGGTTTACAGGCTTCTTTGATGAGCATCATGAGCGAGCGGTGGCGAAGCTGGGGGATTGGGGGTGGTTGAGCTCGGATACGAAGGCGAGGAGTAAGGCTGATTGGTTGAGGAGGAGGGAGAGGGTTGTTGAGGCTA
Organism: Neurospora tetraspora; assembly: GCF_033439725.1. Classification (NCBI taxonomy): domain Eukaryota; kingdom Fungi; phylum Ascomycota; class Sordariomycetes; order Sordariales; family Sordariaceae; genus Neurospora; species Neurospora tetraspora. The sequence goes on from NW_026944383.1 coordinate 8,054,979, forward strand.
TGGAGCTGAGTTGGGATGCTTATGAGAGATATGCGTGGGGTATGTCACTGTCACTTTGGAGGCTACATGGCATGGCTAACCTTGTGTGATTAGGTTATGATGAGTTTCACCCTGTGTCGAAAACGGGCCGGAATATGGCCCCCAAGGGTCTGGGTTGGATCATTATCGATTCGCTAGACACCTTGATGATCATGAACCTGACTTCGCGGGTCACTCATGCCCGAGAATGGATCTCCAAGTCGTTGACCTGGGATCAGGACCAAGACGTCAACACCTTCGAGACCACCATCCGCATGTTGGGCGGTCTCTTGTCGGCCTACTACCTCAGCACCGAGTACCCGAACCTAGCACCCATCACCGACGACGACATTGGTGCCCCCGGTGAGGACCTTTATCTTGAAAAGGCCCGCGACCTCGCCGACCGGCTCATGTCCGCCTTTGACACGCCCTCCGGCATCCCCTACGCCAGCGTCAACCTCGGTAAATTCCAAGGCCTGCCCTCGCACGCCGACAACGGTGCCTCCTCCACCGCTGAAGCCACCACCCTCCAGCTCGAGTTCAAGTACCTCGCCAACCTGACAGGCGAAAAGGACTTCTGGGACCGCTCCGAAAAGGTCATGCAAGTGCTAGACGACAACCAAGCCCCCGACGGCCTCGTGCCCATCTACATCCAGCCCAGCACGGGGCACTTCCACACTTCCAACATCCGTCTGGGCTCGCGCGGCGATTCCTACTACGAGTACCTGATCAAGCAGTACCTCCAAACGAAAAAGGCCGAACCCGTCTACCAAGACATGTGGAACGACGCTCTCCACGGCATCCGCAAGCACCTCGTCACCTACACTGAGAACTCGGGCTTCACCATCGTCGGCGAACGTCCCAACGGTCTCAAGGGAAATCTCTCCCCCAAAATGGACCACCTCGTCTGCTTCCTCCCCGGCACCATCGCGCTCGCCGCCACCGAAGGGCTTTCGGAGCGCGAAGCGCGCAAGAAGCCTGGGTTCTGGAACAAGCAGCGCGAGGCAGACATGAAGCTCGCCCGCGAGCTGGTGCAGACCTGCTGGGGCATGTACCGGTACATGGCGACGGGGTTAGCAGCCGAAATCACCTACTTCAAGATCCCCTCCGACCCCCTTCCCGAGTCTTCCTCGCAGCATACCAGCCCGCCAGACTCCATCTTCGACGACCCCGCCGGCCCTGAGGCGACCTGGCGCAAAGATTACGAAGTCCACCACTTCGACGCGCACAACCTCCAACGGCCCGAAACCGTCGAATCGCTCTTCTACATGTACCGCATCACGGGCGACGTCAAGTACCGCGAGTGGGGGTGGGAGATGTTCAAGTCGTTTGTCAATTATACGGCGGTCGAAGACGGCGGCGGGTTTACGAGCTTGTCGAATGCGAACGTGATCCCCCCCGTGACCAAGGATAATATGGAGAGTTTCTGGATGGCGGAGACGCTCAAGTACTTTTATTTGCTGTTTAGTCCGGAGGACTTACTGCCGCTCGATAAGGTCGTGTTTAATACCGAGGCGCATCCGTTGCCGGTTTTTGAGGTGGGGAGGTTGTTGAAGACTGGGTGGGAGAGGAAGGCGAGGACGGGGGAGACGAAGAGTGCGTAAGTGAGGGAGGGAGGATGGGAGGATGGGAGGATGGGAATGGGCATGAGAGTGGGAAGTTGGTTGATAACAGGAGGGGAGGAAAACCAAAACAGAGGAGAACAGGGATTAGGGAGAAGGGGTGAATGAAGTTAAAAGTATATATACTTTTCTATGTAATAGGTAGTGTGATAATGAGTGGATGAGTGGATGAGTGGATGACTCGTTTTACTGTTTGTGGGTGTTCAATGTACATAGCTTTATCTGCTACACCCAAAAAGTCCTGATTTCTTTGCTCTCGAAAGCGTGAAGACATATGACCACTCGCATCTACTCATGAGATACGTCTTGATGAAGTCCAGAAGAGTCAAGGAACCGTCTTCGCCGTCAGTAACTAGGTGTGTACTACCGGCACGGGTATGGACCCAACTTCGCAGCGGCACGACGTTCACCCTTCACCATTCACTGCCTTGGGACCATATAAGTCCCAAATTCAGATCCTTCCAATAACTCCCAGTAGCCAACGTGGTAGGTGTGCTGGTAGCCAAGAAAATGCGTTGGTATTTTCGTAGGTATTGCAGCTGGCCTCGAGTTCAACTCCGGGCTTGGGCAGCCGAGCTTTTTGCCCTTTTTTATGTTCCTTTTGCTTCGCGAAGTTCTTGTTCTCTCTACTTTGAATAACGTCGATTGCGTTCATCTTTCTTTCTCTGGACGTCTATTCAAGGGAGAGGTTTCTGGCCGCGACCTTTCGGTGTTCCATCTTCTGTTATCGTGGGATTACTACCTCTACCTTCGGCTACCTCTACCTTCGGCTACCTGTAGCTACACCTGGTAACCGGACCTACGCTAGATGCCGAACCTAGCGGCAGTTGCGTAGAGGTATTGGATACCATCGTGTTCCAAGAATTCATTCCATCCCAGGCAGGAAGGTGCCGCCTCGTGACTAGATTTTCAGACATATGTCAATCATCCGAGGAAGGAGCGGTAAAGCCATCAGCATCCCGTCAGTTGCAGAACGGGAAAGAGCATCGCAGGCACATTTCGATGGATGGAACACTTCTACCTATGGCATATGGGATGCACTTACCCATACCTTGGATTAACATCAGATTTCACAATGTCCTTTCCACTTCTTTCTCACACTCAAATCCCCCTCGGTCCATATCCTCATCCAGAACCTCCGCGCTACGGCAAGTTGGTACGAAACCATGAATTTGCTATCTTCAAACCTCAGACAAAGATCCCCATGGGCTGAAGTAGCTGCTCAACTTCTTCATCAACCAGGGGGGCGTTGGCAAGGTATGTACATCTATTCCCCATTCTACCCATGTTTCGCCTGAAGACTGAGGAGGAGTGCTAATAAAATTGCACAACAGAAACTGATCTAGACCACAACGACATCACCCTCATGGTCCACAGCGGAAACAGCTACCAAGTCCTTCGTCTCCTGTTGTACTCGGCTGTTGATGTCGGCAAGCCGAGGACGATGCAGTGGATTGGTGGTTTGTATGACCTGTGTCGCTCGGATACGAGTAATGCTTCGGAGGCGAAGATTGTTTATGCGCTTGAGACTGGCACTCGTGATAGGAGCGAGGGGAGTGATGGGACAGGTGAAGGGGGTGAAGTGGAAGAAGAAGGGAAGGAAAAGGGGTTGGAGGGGTTTATGAAGTTGCAGATTGAGTATGTATGTCCCTTTTTTATTCTTCCTCTCTTGCCTTTTGAAAACTTTCCTGACTTCACTGCGCCTTCAACATCATAACACCAAAACGAATCACAGGTTATGAGGATAACTACGTAACTAACAAATTCACACAGTCTCCTCTCAACTCAACACCCATCCGCCCTCTCCTCAATCCCCATCCTCCCCATTTCCCACCCTTCGGACCTACCTTCTTTGCTCGCTTCTCTCCAACAACCTCAACCACCTCCATTTCCCGCTCCAGCACCCGCTCCTGCACCACCAGCTCCTATCCCAATTCCTGCAGCTGCCCATGCTCAACACCAGCCAAACGGGTATAACCACGCGGGGGCAACCAACTACAACACCTACTACATACCCAGCAGAGACACTCTCCTCCCCCTCTGCACCGTCCCCTCCGCCTCTTTCACCTCCCACAACCAATCCCGCAACCAACCCCACTCCCACCCTCTTTTCCAACCCCTCTCCCCTCAATCGTGCGCAATTCTCAGTGGTCCAATATTCATCAACTTCCCCGGCCTTCGAGATCTCCTAGAGCTAGTCGAAACAGAAGAAGGGAAAGAACAAGTTAGGAACGCGATGGCACGGGCTTCGGGTAGCGAGGCAGGTGAAGTGGAAGCGGAGAGATTTCTGGCTTTTTGGGAGCATGAGTTTGCTGTGTAGTGATTTATTTGTAAGGGTTGAAGCGGTGAGAGAATTATATGAACGGCGACGTAAAAGAGGAGGGTTCAACTAGGAGTGAGGAGTGGGAACGGTGATAACGAAAGATTTCAGAGCTGAAGAGAGGATGAGACGATGGGGTTAATGGCAATCGTGACACGAAACAAGACTGAGGGTGATGATGGAAATGGGATGAAAGAGGGTATGTATGGTTGAAGGCGGAAGTCAAAAGGTGAAGAGGGTGATGTGAAAGGTCAGAAGAGATTTTAGACAGTGAAGAAGGCGGGAGGAGTTGAAAAGAAAGTGAAAGAGAGTAACGTTATGCGACTGATCTTGATGGAATGTAAGGAGTTGATAGTCACAGATTGAAACAGTACTGGTGCCTTGAACTTGGTGTCTTTCTCCGATCTGCTTCAAATGTACTCCAAGTTGTTGTCCACAAGGTGGCCAAACGCCTACTGGGCGGTAAGGTTTTTGTACATCTTGGTATCCTGTGTCCCATTTATCAGCCTGTCGCATACTTCTCTTTGAGAAGCATTGTTGCTTTCAAGTGACTGCTCTGGCTTGAGGGCCAACGACAATGCATTCGACCTCGGCTTGAACAGATAAGCGCACACGATGATCTGTGCCTCTCGTTCTGTCCTCGTGTTGACCAGTCACTACTGGGTGTACTCACTTCGGAACTCCTATCGTTGGGGCATAACACCTAACCTCGACTCGTAGCTGTTGAATGACCAGACATCTAAACAAGACGTGTCCGGATGAGCTTCACTCCACATCATAGCTATGAATATGAGCTCCGAGTCTGAAGTAGAACAGTCTGCGTGTGTTCACTCAACTCAGATGTGGTGTTTCTGTCGCCGATGGAAGCTGAGTTTTGTGATGAGTCAGGATCCTGAATCCGCATCTCAACCCGCATCTCAACTTCCTTTGTCCGCTCGCTTTCTTTCCTGTCTTCTCAGCACCCTAACCATTCATGCATCCTGCTGATACGCGCCGGGATGAAATAACACATCAACCTTCAGCCGCAGCCTCAGGTTTGTTGCCAATGCCGTGTGCTTCGGGGAAGCTTACGTTAACACAACACACTAGGACCATATTTTCTATCTCGGCCTGCCGGTCGTGATTCCCAAGCTGGCGCACCCTCCGTGGCCTTGATGGAGCGCAAAGGGGAAACCCCTATTTATATCCCGTCACCGTGATAGTGACTGACTAACGCACTGTGATGATGCTGACGACAACGAAGTCCGTCGTCGAAACAAAACCTGGCGGAAAGCTTCCATGTGAATGTGAGCGTGAGGAGGGAGGGTCCTTGACCTATATGATAATGTGTATAAGCGCCGAGAAGAAAGTGTACCTGCATATGTAATTCCAATAAACGATTTCCAGCACGAAAGGGGGAAGGAAGAGAAGGAAACCAAGGAGGAGCTAATGTAGTCAGTCCAAAGGCACAGCTTACCGCCGAACTTGTAGCCTCACGTGCCTTGCAGTGTGGACTACATACACCCTTCAAGTCATGGTATTTTTTCCCTTACCTCCCAACGACGACGCTAGAGAGCAAGTCCGCACGTGTTTATCACTTGATCTTGAGCTGAACAGCTATCTTTGGCGCCCTAGACATTCTCATCCGGGGAGTTCGATGAGCAAGAGCAGCACAAAAGAGGAAGGAAAGAAGGGACGACACCAAAGCCCAAAAGAGACAAGAGAGGCGAAAAGGTGCCAGGCCGGCGGGTCGAGGCCAGACCGGACTGGACCACACCACACATGCACACACCCAATACGCCGGACCTAACTGGGTTCGGTTGGTTGGAATCCGGGGCGCTTCCTACTATCCATCCTACTGGGACTGGCGGGTTTGGTCACTGGACTGGACCTGGCGGCACTACCGACAGCATATGTAGCTGGAAAGATAGGTAGCCAAGAGGTTGAGGCACAGAACAATAGCCATTGTTCTTTCACTTGTTCGCCACTGGGTACTGGGGAATGAAAAGAAAGGGATGGAGGGCACGGCTCGGACCAGGAGAAGATTGCCGCGATTGGGTTCGGATTGCTCGTCCGTACCGTACCGTCTTTGTGATGCTCCGCGATGGGTTGTCCGCGATGGGTTGTTCAGTGGTGGATGAATGCGGCTGAGGCGTAGTGACAAAGTGAAAACCTCGCTTTCGGCTTTCTGCCTCTCCATTGCCCAGGGTTCATTTTGCTGGGCGTGATATCCATCATGATGACTTGACCGAGGTTATCTCCTTCTCGTCTTCGGATGCCACTCTCATAGGCTCATGGTCAACAAAACGCTGAAATCTTGCTCGTCCGACGGCTACCCACTAGGTATCACCACATGGTTGGTGTCTTGCGTGTCCTCCTCCTTGCTGCTCCATAACCCGGTTAATCACAATCACAACAAGGCAACAATCACGTCGCCGAGAACCGACCCTAGACTCAAGAAATCCCAAGACCGGAGCCATGGTGAAATAAGGGTAGCGCATGGTTGGAGAAAGCTCGGAGTCGGGGATGATAAGATGATTTTATATATCTTTGTGATCAGCGAACAGGATCTCAACTCGCATGGAGGGGGTTGAAGAAGAAAAGAGGTGATGGGGGACCCCTAATTGGTTCAAGTGCGGTCGGGGACTGTGGGATCCCATGTGGTTCTCCGCCTGTTCTGGGTCAAGAGGCCAATGACGAGCAGCGCACAACCGCCCGGTCTAACGTTGCACTTTACTGTGTGGGTTTTCTTCTCTGAGATGTAAAGAGGCACGATGTGCATATGCGAGTTCGCGCGAGAGTGTGATGACTGGGATTGTTTGGGGCTGACGACAGGATTGACCTCGTTATCGAGCGGTGAAGAGATCATTGCTCGGAATTTTCAGGTCATCAAGGTCAGCGAGGTGATGACAGCAAGTGCCGATGTGATGATGAAGAGAAAGTGAAGAGAAAGTGAAGAGAAAGTGAAGACTCCACTTGACCAAACTCTGTGTCTGATTATCGACTTGGAAAGTGCGGTGGTGGGCATCAATGCAAAAATCCGATGGGTTGGGGTCAGTCGTCACAGCATAAAGAATGCATGGAAAAGAGTCTCAAACTTTGTGAGGTGTGGTTGTACGACGTTATACAATCGTGTTGTCGCCGCATGGTGATACACGAAGTGGCAGGAGTGCTCAAATCTTGTGCGAGACCGGTGGTCTGTGCTCGGGTGGGATTCCAGATCGGGAGCCAAATCTCGAAACGTCTTTTGCCTCAGCAGCCCGCCATTGTAGGAGAGTCCAGACAACGGCCTGTCTCAGCCCATCCATGTTGCATTCAGTTGTCTACACTACCGAATAAAGCAATTGTCTTGTTCTAGACGGCCCTGTTGATTCCAAATGTTTTTGACGATATCTTTTTGAAGGCGAATGTGCCATTGAAATCTTTGAAAGCAACATCTTGGCCCACCAAAAATAGCCGTGATATCGGAAAGCACGATGCGTCGACAGTGCACGCCGGAAGAAATATTCAACCAAATGGCAGCATAGCGCCGCAAGTACCGGGCAACCGCAAAGGAGGCATCCGGCTTGTCACTTGACACTGGTGAAGCGCTGTCGAGTTACAGGACGGCATCGCAAAGGTACAAGATCCCTGATGCTCAACGTTATAGATGGGTCACATTGCATGGGGGAGCCCCTGTCTTGCGCCTGTCTTGGCAACGAAGAGCAGTGCGGGATGTTATGTGATTGGCTAATTTGCGGGCTGCTAACCGCTCACACTAACGCCAGTCACGTCGGACGGCAGGGGCACCTCGGGGCCAGAAAGGTGCCAGGAACCGCAGGGCTCTTTCTGTGTGGACGACGACAACTCTTTCTCGTGGCCTCTCAGTCTTTTGGTCATTTTTGCTTCACTCAAATCCCTCACCTTTTGCACCCAATTGAATGGTACACATTACCTCATCCTGGATGAGATGCTTTCCTTTTTCTGCTCAGAAAAGACCCGACTGAACAGGTCAACAACCGCCCAGGGACCCCGGAAGGCCATGTGCCCGCCTCCAGCCTCACAAAAACCACCAGAGACACAAGGCGGTCTCATGGTCTCGGCCTGTTCCTGGCCTGTTCCTCTCTTGCCCAGACAATGCCCAGCCCTTGCCAAGTGCTAGCTCGGCACGCTCCATCCCATCACCACCCCACACAGTGACATCCATAGCCAAGGTGCTACCCCCTCTCGGAACCGAACTCTGGTCTTGGTAAAACTGGCATGTGTCCCAGACCTTTGTAGATCATACACTCTTTATCCCCCTTCTCCCAAAAAGTCTGTCGGCCTCAAACACATACGCCTGTGGACATTCATGCAAGGACTGCCTCGTCTCCTCGAACCTCAGACGCTTCGGATACCGACGCTTCCGGCCTTCATACTCACATAACACCACCGTCATATCGCCCAGGCCAGGTGCCTTGATCTATCTTCATCATAATACCCATTGTGTTGAGAGAACACGCTCCCGATCCCCTGGAAACATCAGATGCCGCTCGGATGCCCGCTGTTGCCATAGACCGAATAGTCAGAACCTGGATCTCCAACAACAGCGACTAGCAACATTCCGATACACACTACCATCGGTGAATCTTGCGCCCCACCCCGTCGATTCCGACACACGCTCTCCCGAACCCCCGGGTGGGCGAGTGCCAGTCATCCATCACCAGAGAAGAAGGGAAACCCGCCCAATATTAGTCCGACTCGGCCCCGCCCGGCCGCTTAATTCTTGGCTTCCCTTCCTCTTTTCTCTCATTCTATTCTTTGCCGGCCTTGTTCTTCGTCTGGACGTCGATAGCCTTCTTTCACATCGACAACCCTTTCCTTCAACCACTTCGCTTCTTTAACCGCAGGTCGGGATTACCTGCTTCCATTCTTTCGAAGCTGGGTTGTTTGACGCGCTGGATCGCTACAAAAAAACGACTTTTACGACATTTGCATCATCGTCTGTGTTTGGATAATACGAGTGATTGGACTGGGACGAAATCATCATCATTGAGCGTTGCGTGAAAAAGACATCATCACCTGCGAAGGATACCGAATTAGAGGAGCAAGGAAGAAAAAGGTCAACTTGGAAGCGAAGTCAGTTCGAAGAAAAGGGAAACTTATAAGATACCCGACAGAGAGACTGTATCTTTCGTCATCAATAATCAGCCGTCAACATGGGAAAACTCATCAAGAACCACTGGGCGAGACTCATTATCCTGGCCGCTGGAACTTGTATGTGTGCCAAATTTCATCTCTCCATCTCAAGTCTTACAAACACCTCAACTAACACATCTCACAGACCAAGTCGCAGCCGCACTTGAGGGTTTCTTCTGGCCCAAGATCTTCTGGGATTTCCTCACAAAAACGCTAGACGCCGCCGTCAAGCCGATACCGATTCTGCAAATCATCAACCTCATATTCGGACTCTTGCTCATCGCTTGGGAGTGGCCGCTTGGTTTCATCGCCGGATCCAGCTTTCACCGCAGTCTCGAGGCCCGCCTGGCCGTCCTCCCGCTTACCGCCCTGGCTGCCGCGCTCATCTACCAAGGGACGAACGCTGCTATTTATCAGGTGATTGGACTGGGCGTGTACTTTTGGGCATACAGTGAGGGAGAGGTTAGTTCCCTCGTGATGAGAATTGGTTGAAGGGCGTTTTGCTAACTCGAGTGAACAGATGATATGCGCAAAGCCTTGGACACTACCACAGCGTGGTGGCAAGTCCGGACGTGTATAATACCCATAACCGTACATATCAGCGATCCAGCAATCAGCATCCTGTGACGAAGGACACGACTCTTCCATGACATCTCAAAAACATGGCCGAATGACACAGCAACACAAACCGACGACCTCCAGAGTGGCGCCATAGCGAACCGGAGCTGCGCGCGGGACTGTCATGTTGGCATGAAAAGGGAGGAAGCTATCGTATACGAGCAAATCCCAAAACCAGCACATACACACCTCAAACATATTTTTGGCTTATCGATGCACACACAGCAAGCGTCATCGTCCTTTTTTTTCTTCTTCCTGTCGTTTTTCTATATAGCATCAATTTTGCATGTCAGACACTTGGCATTTGGATACCACACGGCGTTTTGTGATTACAGACTTTTTATGACTGGGGAAGATTATACCCAAGAGGAGAGAGAGAGAGCACATAGGGGAAAAAATGGGAGGATGGTGATGACAACGAATGCATTAAATACGGTGATAGGGTCACAGAGAGCATCAACAAACGGAAGATGGAAAGAGAGAATACAATGCATACACACTTCACATTCATGAATGACTATATCCTCTACGCACTACGTGATGATACTTTTGGCAATGAGCTCAGCCCCCAGGAATAGTGCCAGAGCAAGCTAGAACAGCCATCGCCAACTGTTCCTCTTCCCAGGAGGGGGCCGCCACCTACTTATCAACCAAATATTGACTCCCCTTGGCATTGGGGCATCGTGAACCCCTGACAGGGGACCACTAGCTCAGGCCCTCGGTGTTTTTGGTCAGTTTCACTAGCGCCAACCGTGCTTATGCGAGGCTTAATGGTGGTGATAAGACTTTTACCTACCTACGTCGTTTGATGTTCTGCTCTGTTCTTGGAACTGTTCTTGGAACTCTTTAAGGGGAGAAATCAAAAAAGGGAATGTGATGCTTTGAAGAACATATCAAATGGCATGGTTTGATGTCAAGTGAAGAGATCATGGTTCGGAACTAAGTCTGCAGTAGATCTTGTCGGGTTGAGGCTCTTCCGTGTTCCTCCCCCCATTCAGAGCGAGCGACGAACACAGTTCATGTCAAACCCACAGCATCTCCAGTTCTGTTCTGAGAAGAGTATCAGAGAACAAATCGCTGGTCACTGGACATGAGACTTCAGTCGGTCGGTGTCAATCAAGGAGGCGCCTGTCCTGATCTTGCTACCTGCTCCTGCTCCTCCGCCGTCAATACGTTCACTCACCACTCCATCAATCCAAGTCACATCACTAGACTGAGATTTCGCCTCATTCCCTTTTTCTGCACCATGAGTCCGATGCTCAATAACTCCCGTCGTAAATTCCGAGGTTCACAGCCACTGATCAGATTCCTTCCTTCCTTCCTCATTCGTCCTGATCTGTCTGTCTCTTTCAACCAATCCTTCGTTCAGATGCAAGGAGAATGTTTACCAACAGGGAAGGAGAAGAACACTATTGAGCTAGAGGTACCTATAACCCAATCACTCACCTGTCCCTGGGTACACTATCGTACAGAGAAGGAACAAGGACCGACGGGAATCCTCCAGACTTCAAGGGTTGGAATAGCTAGCTTGAGAATAGCTTGAGATCCAACTGAACACTTCATGATCCATAAACCAACCTACCGGGTCGAACTTCATCCATTGGAGCCGCCTCGAGTGTAGTCTACCCAATTCCGAACCCTTCAGTCGCCGACAGGTCACTTCCGTTGAAGCTGCCCGTCTCTCGACATCTTTCAAAATTCTGAGTGCTGCTGCTAGTCCAAACACTTCCTTCCTACCTAGCAGGAATAGTTCTTAGCGCCAAGCGGCCGGTACTAAGCGGCTATCGCGACGACCAGAAGCTTCACCTTCCGCAACCGCCTCAGCTACCTACCGCCTTCCCAACCGCCTTTGCGTCAGCCTTTGCGTCAGCCTCAGCTTCAGACCCTCACTCAATCCAGCCGCGCATTCAGTCACTCCAGTCTCCTCCACTACTCGCCTTCTTGCTCACCAGCCGCTCTCTGACGCAACCGCCAGGATCCGAAGGCTCGAAGAAGCTGGCTGGTGTCGTTGGGACCAACATAGCACCTAAGTCGGATACCGGAATGTGCCTAAAAGCGAGCCAGGATGGATGGAGTGTCATATCGTTTGTAGTGTTGGTTGTGCCTGAGACATGCCTCAATCACGTATCGTTTGGGGCGTTCATGGCGTTTCGCGACGTCCTCGCATTACTTGTTCCCATAAGCGCCGGCCATATCTGGCGACTGGCGACTTGGCGCGGGTATTGTATTGTAGAAGTAGCCGCGCTTGACGAATCGCTCGCTTCCTGTCGCGGTCTAGGCCTCGAGAATTGGCCGGCCGTTCGCCAACTTTGGAACCAACAGAATAAGGTATTTATAGCCAGGAGTGAGCACTAGTCATGATTAGTGAAGGAGAGAAAAAAGTGATATAAACTTTGTCAGTGTTCGCACTCGTGTTCGTTCCTTTCGTTGGGTATGAAGTTCAGGGACATATGAATTAGCGAATTAGCCATGTTTGAGGTTGACTGTCGAGGTCGCTCTGATTAGCTGCGCCGCAGCCATGCGAAAGATCAGGGAAGCATTGACGGTGATATTGGAAAGTGAAGTTGAAATACCTTTGGCACCTCCCTAAAGCCCCTCAAAGCTCGTCCAGGTGTTCTGTCTCCTCGATGTGAAGGCACGCCATATTTCCTCGATACCCAATGTCTAAACTTACCTCCTGCCATTCCATACATAACAAGCGCATATTGTTTCCATAACCACTCACGCACCCTTCACACATCGCACAGAAACTTCAAGTGTTTGTTTGTTCTTCAGAATCAAGCAGTCATCATTAATATGGTATCGTCATAAGCGCTGCTCTAATTCATTCCCATCCACTCCATCCACTCCACTACTCCACCAACTCGACTCCAAATCCCAAGCCCAGCTCAAGCCCAAGCCCAGCCTGTTTCTCAAAAACGCCGGCTCACTTAGTTAATGCTTTCCGCTCAAGAACGTCGTGTCGTGTCGTGTCATTGTTTACGAGTGTTGGCCCCTAATGTGCATGCGGTAGAGGTGCTCAACGCCCCACATACTCGCCAACGTTGGCGTCATTCCTGTTTCCTTGGCGCTCGGGAAACTGTTTTTTTTTCCCATCATAATTAGCATGTGTCGTTGCATTTGACATCAAGCAAGCTTCCTCCCAGATGGAGAACGAAAAAAGAAAAACATACCTTCATCTCCTGCAAAACTCCCTTCTCCAAAATCTGTTTGATGGCATCGTCTGAGTTGTGAGTGCCGAACTCGTTCTCGAGCATCGCCTTGGACGCGGCCTCGTAGATGCCCTGGCTGCCTTGCTTGTGGGTGGTGAAGACCTCGAAGACGGAAACGACTTGGGCCAAAGGAGTCGACTTGTCGCTGACCCACTTGTTGTAGTCGTCCTTGCTGTCGACGAAGACGAGGAAGTCCTCGTCGTTGCCCTTGTAGTGGACCTTGGTCTCGGAGGCACCGCCGCGCATTTTGGATGGATTTGTGTTGGGAGTTGGTTTGGTATGTGTGTGTGTGTTGTTGTTGTTGTTTTGGTTCGTGGGGGTTGTCAAGTCCTGGAGAAAGCGGGCGAGGTTAGTTGGCTGTTTCTGATGTCGCGGTGTGGGTAGGATTGATGCGATCGTGATCTTTTATGGCAGAGGGGAAGTGAATGGACGTCGCGTGACAAACAGGTGAATCCATCCTCAGCTCCAACCAGAGGAAGTGAATGGAACCTCCCAGTCGCAGCTCGTCTACCACCCACCCGCCTTCACATGAGATGAGGAGGATCTAGGAAGGAGAGCATCAGATGCACAAGCATTGAACTCACCTTATTAACTTGATCAGATCGTCGTCGTTAAAAGTTCGTGATAAGTTCGTCGTTGATGAATTGGTATAATGAAGAGAAGAGGAAAAGTTATTGTCAGTTTCTGCCTCGCACCTACCAGATTATAAAGACGACAGAATTACAGACGAAGGTTGGCCGAGCCAGCAACAAACAGACAACAACTACGTCATAGGTGACGCTTCGGGGATCCCTTTGACTTTTGCTCCACTGTTGCGGCAGGCACGATTCTAACAGGGAAATGGTGGGGCGGGAAGAGCCCCGCAGATCCATTTTTAGCGGGTTCTGAGAGCTAGCGCGCAATAGCGCTGCCGCCCTGTGGATCTTTTTGCGTCTTTCAGCGCTGTCACCAAGACCCAAGCTTTGTTGACCATGGCAGTTCCCTCAAGATGAAATCATTTCCCCTTACCCTTCCTGCCCTTCAAAAAACACCTGGAATGGAAGAGGGTTTTGCACGTATTCTTTGTAAACAATTCAAGGTTTCAGGTCGCGACTTTGATCCACCAAAATGGAGCTTTCAGAGTGAATTGCTTGGCGGTACCTTGCAGCCGAGCTTTCGTGACCTCAATTACGTCATTGTCAGTCGGACAACGGCACGTCAGTCGCGACTTCCATCTGGCACTCACGACAACTGCCAACGCTTGCTGACCGATCTGCGGGCGGTGAGTGCTTGCCGGTGGTCTCAAGGGAATCCGTCTTGGCTAGCATCGGATTGATGATGCTCCGTTCCGAATCATTCGGGTTCATCATGAAACAGTAAACACCATCATTTTGGATCACGATGAAAACATCAGGCCATACTGGTGGTGTATTCACTCTGAATCATGATGAAAACCTCAGGCCACCTCAATCCCAACTTTCCTTGCTACCTAGACCCACGAATAAGCGATTATCTTTCTACCAGCAAGCGAGCGACACCATTAACATTCGGGTACCTGATAACTTTTGAGATAACAATCTGTCCACCCGTCTCGACACCACCGTTGAGCATATGACCTCGTGACCGAGGTCGTATTTAACCCCCATTGTTCGTTCTTTATAAGCCCGTGAAACCATAAATCCATAATCATGAGAAAGAAAACAAGCGGGTATTATAAAATGCTTTTATCCGACCACCTTCCCAACCCAATAATGCCGACCGTCTGACCCTTACCGCCCATCATTATGTTTTGCCTGCCACAATAGACATTACTTTACCTCCCTTGCTCAACGAAACAGATTCCTCAAGCTTTGCACCACAACCTCCCTATGCACATTAACCTTTGCCCACTTATTTCCTGCCCCTGACGACGTCGACGTCTTGGATCTCTTCCTCAGCCTCGGTCTCCTCGGCGTCGACGCCTTGTACTCAGAGTCACCGGATGAAGTACTATTCCCGCTACCTCTAACACTAGCCGAGTCAGCAGCCGAGCCATTATTCTCCTTTCCCCTTTTGACAGACATCTCCCTGGTCGACTGCTTGCTGAGATTCGACTGCTGGATACTCGGCGCCCTTGAGCTGTTCCCCGACAAATGTTGCAGGATACCCGAGAAATCATTAGGAACCATCCGTGTCCCTTCAGTTTCGCTCTCTGACCGAACGCGTACTGGGTCCGACCGACGTACCACACTAAGCATCTCTTTGCCCACCGAGTCGGACGCGCTGCGAAGCATGGGACTGCGTCTCTCGATCTTATCGGGTATGACGGAAAGTAGAGAACGGCTCGTTTCCTCCGACTTGTAGCAGACTCTGCTCAGGGCCTTGGGGCTTGTTGTGCCCTTGGTGGGAGTGGAGCCGACAAGAGTCTCATCTTCTGTGCCATTACTGCCACTCCCTCCCTTGCGCGGAAGACTGGTCAAACTGGCTGAGCGTTTGGTGAAGCTGTTCGTGATATTCACCACACTGAGTTTTCGCATCATGGATGACGCGGATGCTCGGACTAGCTGCTCGCTTCGGGATCGGGCCGTTATCCCTGGGAAGGGCAGGATGTCCCGGGTCCAGACATCTGACAGCAGAGCCTCGAGTCGAGCCCGCTCTTCACGGGATGGCGCAAGGACTGGCAGTCGGGTATTGGTGGTCAAGAGGGATTGAGATCGGCTGATTGAGGAGCTTGTCCCCGAAGCGGGTGCATCCTTGATTACGCTTGTATTCTTGAGAATCACTTGGCATAACGGTGACTTGGGCCCAACAGTGGTCGCTCTATGTATCGATATCTTCCTGGCAATGGTTCCTGCTCAAAACAGATGATTAGCTTATGTGCACCTTTGCAGGCTGCTATGACCACATACCTGGCTTTCTAAAAACAGCCCCCAGAGTCTTGATATTGAGCGAAAGCGAGCTAAAGGTTACCGGTTGCATCTGGTCTTGACCTTCGGTGGTCTGCTGGCTCCCGAGGCGTGTACGCCATTCCGTCTCCTCTTTCGGCGTGCATGCTGTCAAGATGATCTCGTACAACTGGTGATCGCAGAGAAACACAAGCTTCCAGGAATATGGCGCGGTGTGACATTGAAGTCCTATAGATACGTCAGCACGAGGTTCACACGGATGGGGGCATCTGACAGTATCGATCTCATACCTCGACCGTTGTCCACCTCTTCCAACTTGACGTTGCTCAGAGCAATACAAGCCTGGATTGTGTATATCTGATCAGTCCTGCTAGCTGTAGCTAGACAAAACCATTCTTTGTACAGTAGAGCAACCATGTACTGTCCGTTGACACCTTCTTTCGTCTGCCAGCAGGCATGTAAAGCTCCGCACAGTTGAATATGGCCGAATGATCGAATGCGATTCTTTGAAGCTGCATCCAATTGCTGATTAGGGAATACCAGGCGGTCTTGGAGAATCCATGTCTTCTCCAGGGTCGACTTGATTTTGAAATCATCCGTGGCTTTGTTGATTTCTGCGGTGGCCTCACGTAACCGTATAAGGGAGTTTTCAATCTCCATATGAGAATAGGGGCAGTCTGCCTCAGGGGTGTGTTTTAGCAATTCGGCAAAGAGCAATGGGTATTTGCATACACGTTGGATCGGCTTGACCTTGTTAGTATAAACCACGAGTGTTGACCTTGGCATGGTCAACTCACCTTCATAAGCAGATCTCCTATAGTGAGACTCTTTCTCTCTTTATCATCCTGGCTGTTAGCCGAGCCAAGAGAGGAGGCCAAAATCTCAATGCCCTTTTGGTAGGATTGCCAAGCAGGCATTGTCCTGTGAGCAGAAGCAACATCTTTGATCATGAGCTCGTACTTGGCACCATACTCTTCGTAGATGAAGAACCGGTTCATCTTCTTGGTAAATATCTTGGCAACTTCGGCAGCAACTTGGGGATCGGCAAGCATGCCGGGAACTTGGCGAAGCCATGAAATGCCATCCTTGTCTTCTGGTACTGCATCCAGACTCCTCCATCGCTGATGACCACGAAATCCCGAGCCGGCCGAAGGAATTTGCAGAGGGAAATTGAGCTGCGTATACTCTGAGTGAGGGATAGCTCTATGGAGGTCGCCTAACATCTCCTCATGCAGCTCGACAATGTCATTGAGGTTTCGATTAATGGAAGAGCGAAGGCTGGCGGGCAAAGTGGGAAGAGAAGCAAGAATAGTAACGTAAACCTAGGTAGGGAGTAACTGGTCAGAGACAATGGGAGAGGACGGGATGGAGATGCGACATACATTCATCAGGAAGCGCACATCTCCAATGTAGCTCTCTTCCGTATTGACGAGTTCCTCCAAAACCCGGCGTCTCTGCAATGACCTCCCTATAGCCGCAGGATCCGCCACCAGTTGTCGCTCCGGACAATAACTATCCTCAGAAAGCCGTGCACCGGAGAGAGAAGCTCTGCTGCTGCGTTCTGTCCTCGACTGGCCACGGGATGACCGAACAGTGTTTCTCCGGGAGCGCGTCAGAATAGTGCTGGCACTAGTCAGAGATATACTGGCGCTCTTGACGGCCGTCACGAAACCAAAAGAGGAAGTTGAAGATGATTGTCGGTGGTGGCCGGGTCCCCAGGCTGTCGAGCCCGCACCATCGAGGTTGAAGTAGTAAGACGTGGAAGCATGCTCGTTACCCATGGCTTCCTGACGGCGAACTGCTCGTTTGTGCAGAGTCTTGATCCACTTTTGAAACGGCCTGTTCGGTTTCGAGGGTTTACTGGCTGGGGGCTCGCATGGTGTTGCTGTTGCTTCCCGGTAGACATAGTTGCTACTGTCCAGGGCTTGATGATGTGCAACGGCATCTTGAAAGTCGTGTATCGTATCCAAAGTGTTCCACTGATTGGGTCTGCCCACGTCTACCACGGCCACAGTTGGACTGGAGCTGAGGTCTTCCTCTTCTATAACCGTAGGATCCTCCAGTACATGATGAAGTGGTTGTGCCTCGTCTGATACCGAAAGCAACGGCAACGGGTTCCCATTGGGGTCGAAGGGGGTATGAATGGCGCTTATCGGTAGAGTAGAAGGAGATGGCGGTAAAGGCTTGGTGACGGGATCGACATGGTTATCGACATTGGGAACTGCCATTATGGCTTGGGTCCAGTGGTCGAGAGGGTGTTCCAAGAAAAAAAAAAGAGGAACAGGTAGAAGGGAGCCAGAACCAGACCAGAGGAGGCTCAAAGGGAAACTCGAAACTCCAAACTTGAAACCTTGGTTGAAGCTCAGATGACTGCCCGTGATGGAGACTCGAGTCCAAGTGCTCCTGCAGCAACAGCAGCACCACAGATAGTATCTCGGATCCCTGGGCTCCCGTCCTCTCCTAGTCGAGTGTCCCAGATGATGCACTGGCCCTTATCAAAACATGGTAATTTAAAAGCAAAGCAGCGGTAAGACCCAGTGACGATGAACAGATAATGCACAATGCGTAGAGAGTAGTTGACCGAGAAACCAAGAAACCAAAAAAGTTTGGAGAAGCGAAACACCGAAACGTTTTCCTTTCCACGACTGATGAAGCACAAACCGGAACATTGCGAGGGGGGAAGAAAGAGAAGTCTTTCTTTCTGAGAGGGGTCGGGGACAAAACAATGGGGCAGAAATTTCTTGGGCTTGAAGGAAGATGGTGCAAGATTGTTCGTTATCGCCAGATGCCGTGGGCGAAACAGGAGGGTGATTGGGAAGGAGCTTTCTTAGTCCCGTCCACTCCGAGTCCCAGTCCAGGACAGCCCGGGCAGGAGCGAGTCCTTGTCGCTTTCCTCGCCGGCTTGCTGTTGCTCGCTTCTGCTGTTGATGGCCGAGACGTGCCTGCCTTGGGACAAAGTAGAAGTAGTACCACGAACAACACTCCGACTTGCACCCGTGGACGAAGAGTCACTGCAGCACAGGACGGGAAGAGGAGGCCGGGTTCAACTCAAACCTTGCCAAGGTAAGGGTAGATAGATAGCCACAGTGCTAGCGAGGGTCGTCGGCAAGGCGGGATGCCGACAGCCACTCTTGGATATCCAGCGCAAGGCACGTCATCCATGATATCCTGACCATCAATGTCTGCCTTTCGAATCCATTGGCATCCATTGGACCATTGGACCATTGGCATCCGAGCACGCCGAGAAAGTCAGCGATGTTGGTTCCCAGCTGTAAGGCAGTGAAAGGGAGGACTCAGCAGACTCGGCCAGATGTGTCCTCGATCAAAGCGGAAGGCTGGCTGCGAGAATCGGACGTGAAACCGCAACACTGCCGACACGTGGCTCAAGTCAGCCTATGGATTTGTTCGTCTCTTGGCTTGGACCACTGGGTACTCGTGTACTGTGCCCTCTGGTCGCTGCAGTGCTGAGAATACAGACACGACTGAGAGTGGGTTATGGTAGTGTACAGCTGAGAGAGGGCAGAGAGCTAAGATCATCGACTGACAGCGACTAGCTGCCTGACCAATCACTACCTGTCGTGACTTGACCATTGGAGTTTTCGGATAAACAATGAAAACTAAGTAAATGCCTGTCTTTGTGGGTCAGGTAATATCTCAAAAGAACCTCAGCTGGGACCAGGGACGGTGAGGGTGAGGCACATCTCGAGTTGCAGCACTGCAGCAGGAGCGGTGGGACGTCCATCATGAACGGGAAGGCTTCATGCCGTGTTCCATTCTTCGGAGCTTGTTGCCCTTGCACCCTTGACCGCTGCTCTCAAAGGGAAGGTGCGCTTGAGGTAAGGGGAGCTTTTTGTTGACGACGAGGAAGCAACCGCTCCATTTCTTCCCGGTCCCGTCCACTTCTGCGCCTAAGCCCTGTGGCCCTTGTGGTTGCTTTTAGCGCAGGTCATCCCTGCGACAGGTGGGAGGCGCCATCCCAGGGAGCCCCGGCCAACATCGTCCGAACGGGTCGACCAGGTGAAAGCTGCCGTCCCATTGGTCACATGGCACAAAATGGCGGGGCCAGAGAACGAAATGCTACCCCGCGCCGCCGCTCACCTCATTCTCGGCCCACCCGACCGGGACACGGCCGGCAAGCAGACCGGGGCAGCAAAGCTCACTGAAGCTCAAGCTCACGCAGCAAGAGGCGACCATCCGGCCAGGCCACCGCAACGCGTCATTCGCTGGAGACTTAATTCACACAGGTACATACTCCCATGTCTGAGATCGAGATATCATCATGACTTCACAACTGAGGCTTACCCTTTATAGGATTATACATTAATTACCCTTCACCATGAGCATGAGCAATCTCCATGCGCCTACTGTCCCTTCGGGACCGACATCTGCCCCTACTTCCAACGGCAATGCTGCCCATCTATCCTTTGCTGAGCTCCAACGCAAGAAGGATGCTATTGAGGGGGAGCTCAAGGCGCTCAGCGGAGTGCTTGATTCGGTTGGTCCACTTCATACCCAGCCTTCATCAAGACAGTTGACTGATGATATGATCCAGCACGGCGTGGACATGAACACAAACCTCCTTACCCCCGATGGCTTTCCCAGATCCGATATCGATGTTGCGCAAATCCGAACAACAAGGTCGCGCATCATCCGTCTTCGCAACGATTACAAGGAGTTGATGGCCTTGATCGAGAAGCGTCTGCATGAGCACTTTGCCAGCATTCAGGATGACGAAGAGCCAGCAGCTATCCCAACTGATCAGTCCGCTCCGCTGCCAGATTCGGTGCCTGAGGTTTTGGAGCAGCCATTCGCCAAGGTTAACAGTGTCGTTGACAACAGTCCGGCGGCCACAGCAGGCCTAAAGGCCGGCGATCTGATCCGCAGCTTTGGTTATGTCAACCGGTCCAACCACGACAACCTCAGGAAGGTGGCAGAGTGTGTTCAGGGTAATGAAGGGGTAAGTCATCTCAGGCTCTGCCAGCCCTCAGTAACTGCCAGCCTGGAGAAAGCTGAGCTAACGGGTATACTTCCTAGCAAAATATTCTCGTCAAGGTCTCTCGGAGCACCGCAGGGACACGAGCCCAAGAGCTTCGGCTAACGCTGACTCCTCGCCGCGACTGGGGCGGTAGAGGTATGCTTGGATGCCATATCTTGCCACTATGAAAAGGCAACGGAGGCTAGATGATTGCCTGGAGCTAGGCAGAGGAAGATTGTGATACGAATGTAGCGTCATTGGGCACCGAATCCGCCCAAATTTGTGAGGGAAGAATCAGGATGCACCACTGCCGCCTGAAAATGAGGCCTCTTTGGGAATTTGCTTTGTAATGAAGGAACAACGGACCTGAGACTGACTGGCATTCGAAAGACGAACCAAAAAGCCAAGACGCCAGGGGTCCTCCCTCACCGTAGTAACAAAGCCAGAACCAAAACAAAACAAACGAACTTCAGACACGGCGTATGCGCCCACCAGAACAGAATAGATGAAGAGGCAAAACCTTGCTCAAGATGATGTGCGCAACCTGGCGAAGATTCGACAACCATGCTCAGCTTTGTGTGACACAATTGAAAATTCCAGACTGCAAGAGAAAACGAGCAAACCTGGTGACAGAACAGAAAGAAAAGAAAAAGATGGAAATCCCAACGGCGGCAGAGTGAATGGCATCGGTTTGGCTTCCACAGGTTGACTGGTTGAGGTTGCCGCACTGACCAGGCGAGTCACGTGCCCTTCACCTAACAAGCACCCCGCCGCCCAACGAGTTTTTCGTCAAGGCTGGTGGTCTTCCCTTGAGCGGGTGCCTTGAAAACACAACATCATCCACCAGGCTGTCTGAGGTCCACTGCTTTCTCTCTTTTGACCACACCCATTTTCCCACCCTCTGCAAAATCGCAAAGGTGCGTCTCTAGTCGGATTTGGATCCCTCCCTCCCTCGCCCTTATTTAACCTACAGATACCCCGCCCATCTGTGTCGCTCCGACCGGTCGATAGCTGACTTTCCCAAAGGACTTGTTTACCTGCTTCTTTTCGCCTGCGATATTAAGCATCATACACAATGGCTGCCTCGACCCCTACTTTCAAGCTCGTCCTCGTCGGTGACGGTGGTACCGGCAAGGTCAGTCCACATCCTAAGCTCCTCCCTCCACGACATGGACGGCATCATCAAACACCATCGACGCTCCAGTATATCGCTGCGCTGCGGGGTGGTGTTGGTGGGTACCCGTCTGCTTGCTTGGACTGTTGCGCTAACACCATGATGCCATCACCAGACCACCTTCGTCAAGCGCCACTTGACTGGTGAGTTCGAGAAGAAGTACATGGCCACCCTCGGTGTCGAGGTCCACCCTCTCGGCTTCAGCACCGTAAGTCTTGATGGCCCCCGACTACAACAAACGCATCCTCGCACGCGCGCTCGCTCGACGAACCCGATGCTGACCTAACCACCCCCCCGCGCAGAACTTCGGCCAGATCCAGTTCGATGTCTGGGATACCGCCGGTCAGGAGAAGTTCGGTGGTCTCCGTGACGGTTACTACATCAACGGCCAGTGCGGTATCATCATGTTCGATGTCACCTCCCGCATTACCTACAAGAACGTTCCCAACTGGCACCGTAAGCGCCCTTCATTCAGAATCCGTCGCAACATATGACAACATCTGACAAGCCATCTAGGTGATCTCACCCGTGTCTGCGAGAACATCCCTATCGTCCTCTGCGGTAACAAGGTCGACGTGAAGGAGCGCAAGGTCAAGGCCAAGACCATCACCTTCCACCGCAAGAAGAACCTCCAGTACTACGATATCTCCGCCAAGTCCAACTACAACTTCGAGAAGCCCTTCCTCTGGCTCGCTCGCAAGCTCGTCGGCAACAACGCTCTCGTATGTTATCCCACCGCCAGCTTCGAGAGAAGTATGATGTCTAACTGTGTCTCTAGGAGTTCGTCGCTGCTCCCGCCCTTGCTCCTCCTACCGCCGTTGTCGACCAGGAGCTTATGGAGAAGTACCGCGCCGAGATGGACGAGGCCGCCAACATGCCTCTTCCCAACGAGGAGGACGATGATGATCTCTAAGCAGATGGATAGGGTCGGCTTCAGGGCCCGGCTCAGGCGAAACCCCCCTGGTCAGGAGTCATGGAGTTGTGGGAAAATGAAAGATTGGTAATGTCCGTTATGAAAGGATGAGCGGGTCTTCCAGACGCAAATGACAAAAAAATTACTTCGCATTCGGGGCAGTCACCGGTCCGGAAACAGGTTGGAGAGAAACTAGCCTTTTTGTCACCACGTCGTCTTGGAGGATGAGGGAAAGCGGTCGAAGTCTAAAGCGAGAAAGACAAGACAGCAAAAGAGAGAGGTCGTCGATTCCAAAGGTCTTTCGTGTTTCTTTTGCACTGGGAGCTTGAAGGATGGGCTGCTAATGTGGTTGTTCGACTTTGCCGACTTACACGACGACAAGCTCATACTCCCGTTATCACAACATCTGGACATGACACTCGATCTGAATGAGGAGGGCGCGAACTTAGCCAAAGCAAATGGGGAGGTAGACCTGCATGTTTTTCTTCTCGTTTCACGATAACGACTCCCATTTTATTTAGTAGGTAGATTATCTAGATAGGTACACACAAACCACCACAAAAATACCCTTCTACCATTTTTTTGGTGCCCATCATTTTCTTTCATGATGGTATCATATGTCGATATCAAACGGCCACAATGAAACGATGAAAGCGATAAGGTTAGGCGGTGAGGCCCATCCGTACCACCCCGCCGGCGCGTCCAACGGCGAAGTGCGTGGGGCGTTGGGCGGGCTCCCTGGCATCCTGGCAATGACATCAAACCACAGCTCAGCTTTCTCTTGTCGTGTCGCTCTCATTTTTGCCTGCCACTCACTGTCGCTGCCGCGATCCCTTGCCGCTCTGTTTGCACCCATCAGTCAAAGTGAAGCTGCCCGTGAGTCATGGTTCATTTAGCAATAGAGTAGCATACGGTGCCAAAATCAGGCAGCACAGCAATGGAGACCTGTTATTGGCACACGAAAAAACCCTATTTGTCCGCGCCAAGCGCCAAGAAGGTGAGATGCCTGCCGCTGATTAAACCTTGCGCGGGCCAAGACATCGCCAAAGACAAGACAAAACACCGACAGGCTTCAACGGTTTCAACGAGCTCACCCTGACCCGCTGGAGACTTCACGGTGGACGATACTGGAGACGACATTGGATGTCGCACCGGACCTGACAACTTGA
Source organism: Neurospora tetraspora (assembly GCF_033439725.1). Taxonomy (NCBI): domain Eukaryota; kingdom Fungi; phylum Ascomycota; class Sordariomycetes; order Sordariales; family Sordariaceae; genus Neurospora; species Neurospora tetraspora. The sequence continues at coordinate 8,079,000 of NW_026944383.1, forward strand.
CTAGGCTTTGACGATTGGGCTTTCACCGAGAAGAATCGAAGAGTCATTACGGGCTACTACCCCGTTGGAATTCATCGAGTAGAACTCGGGGACAGGAAACGAAATGAGACGAAGGACCGACGACGCTGGACCGAGGCCATTACGGAAGAGATCACTGCTGTCGCGGTCACAGACAGGCAGGCGGAGGGTCAGTTCAGTTCGGGTCAAGATCAGGCAGGCCACTGCAGCCAACAGGCCCCGGGCTTCAGAATATCAACACCCACGGCCGGCCGACGGTACCAGAAGCTGCGAGATCCGGAGACCCGTTGCGATCATGAAGGGAACATGGCCGGTGAGGTGGAACCGAAGGGCTCGTCCGTCGATTTAGCTGCCTATCAACATATCCAGACGGATGGAGATAGGCTCCGTTGTGTCTCTCTATCGCCTCACTTCCAGTCGCGCTTCGTATGGCCGGCCCTCTGGCTCCTTCACCTCGGGTCTTGGAACACTCACGGCACCAGAGGCCGACCCAGTTAGACTCGGGCGGGACTCGTTGCGAGAAGTAACGGAGCATGGCCCGTCGAAGTGAAGGCCCGGTGGTGGGGCGGGACGAATGGCTTTTCCACCTACTCGGAGAGCTCGTTGCTAGGTAAGGTACCTTTGGCGACCTGTGCTTGAGATCAGATGGGCTGGGATGAGATGAGATGAGTTGCGTCTGTCTATCTCTACTGCCGCCTCACTTCACTTCCAGTCACGTTGGACCTTGGACCTTTGGTCCTGTTGTCGCCTTGGACCTTGGACGATAGGCTGTCAGCCCAGCCCAGCTCATCTCAGCTCAGCGCTGTTGGGCTGGCTCCATGTCACCCACTCAGTACTTTGTTCACTGCGTGTCATAAGGCCGGTTGTGGATCATTATTACCGGCTTCGTTTGTTGGGACCTGAGTGGTTCGATACCAAGGGACGTCAAAGGTCAGGAATAACGGCATCAGTCCGTTCGGTCCAGTTGATGAATCTGAGTATATCCGTTGTTGGAAACTGCTGTCTAGTGGCGGCGGTATGGGCATATCGGTCACCGTTCTGTCCTTAGCCAGGGGCAGTCAACATTCTCGCCATGTCCTGAGCGTTGGTGGCTTTGGGCGACCGGAAGGGGAGAATGGATCTCAACATGCCGGGCAGTTGTCAGGCAGCTGAGCAAGTGCTTCAGCTTCAGCTAGTCGATTGGAGGTCTTGATGAACTATGGAAATTGGATATATGGTGAGCACGAGCATAGTGTGCTCAACTGGCCTCGGCTCTCGTCTTCAACGCAGTAATGAAACGCTTGATGGAGAAGTGACGTGCGGCAGGGGCGAGAGGAGGATGTCAGGTTGCTTGGGAAAGTTCTCAGCGGGCGTTCTCAGCCACCACCTTTTCCATCGAAAAGAACCCTCCTGACTTATGAGAAGCCTGCGCCAACAAGGCTTGCAGTCTACAAACCCGACACTGACGAGTACCACCCTTTTTCCATCCTTTTCACGCACGTCTTGACTCTGGTTTATATCGAATACTCTCTTGTCCAGGCTCAGGCTGCGGTGATGGACCGGTCCAGACACTGGCTGGTAGATTAGTGATCTTCAGACACGATGAAGTTCCAGGTTCGTCAAGCCTCTTTGTTTTCTTGGTTTTTTTTTTTTTGTTTTTTTTTTTTTGTGAAAGGGGGATCTACCTGTCGTTGTCTTCTTATGAATGACTGACGTTGTCGTAGTCGTTACGGTGCAGGTCTGTGTCTTTGCCTATTTCTCCACGTGGCCCTTTTTTGGGCTTTAGAAGCCCTTCACCCGGTTACTGCCGTCTGTCTGTGTCACCTTCTCTAGCAAGAAGGTCTGGGACAATTGTTCTTTTTATGGTGCAACCACTTCTCTGTCAACTATTCACACACGAAAATGGACAACGAGCTTCCTCCTTGTCGACACTCGGCACCGAAGCCGTTAAGTGGTTGCCTAGATGGGACAAAGGCTTTGCGGGCCAAGCCGTGTTCAGGGTATTTCCGTGTTCCTGTTTCTCAAAAGAAAAGGGCGGTTGACCTCTCTGGCCTCGTGGTGGCATTAGGCTTGTTTGGGCACACAAAGAACCCGCCTTCTTTTCTTTCCCTTCCTCCTTCCATGTGGTTTCTATACTTACTTACCACTTATTAGGGGCAGCATACTGCAACCTACCTATCCTAATGACAGCCCACGCTAAAAAAGCCATGGAGGGTGAGTACATGTACAATGTGTAGCAACGTTCCATCCCTCCCGAGAACAACAGCGGGTCAGATGAAGTTTGGATGGCACTGAGAACGGGAGTGAAAAAGAAAGAAAAAAAACGGCTGCGGCTGCGGACCCTGCGGTTGTGGCTGCGTAGAAGTAAAATGGATGCCCCCCGATCGAATTTCGATGTGTCAACCGGTCTGTCTGGGCTCTTGATGCCTCTTCTTACGACGATGTGGGGTGTGAATCGTTCATCTTTTTCAAGCATTTTCGTCTCCAATCATGAGGGGGGACAAATTGTGTTTAGGGCTATACCAGGGATCGCGACGGCTACGACGACCACTAGCAACACTACGGTCACCGCATATACTCTTCTTACTAGCCCTCCTTCTCGCCCACTTGACCGTCCTCGTCTCAGCAACCACCAATTACACTTTCTACAAACAGGATCCGAAACATGTTGGGTACTGGGTCGATGAGAAGGCTTCTCGTGGTAAGTTAACTTCTCACGCACCAACACCAATAGTCCGTCCACTCCCATGAAATCCCCTTAACTGCACTGCACCTTCAACTTCCCACCTCCCTCCTTGTGGGATCTCATATCTCACACACCATCAAAGGTACCAGTAAAGCTAACAAGAACGACGACAATATGAACAGTAACCAAACTCACCCTCGATGCGGGCCACTACTGGGTGACTTCCTCCACTTTCCAAGCGGCCTGCAAATTGGGCCATTATTTCAACGACTGCCCGATGCCGACAAGGTGCATCAAGGAATATATCAGTACCTCTTTCCCCGATCCGAGGTACAAGCCCTACAGAGAGGTGGTTGAGTATGATAATGGGAGTCGGGAGACTTGGTGTGTGCGCTCCTTTTTTTTTTTTTTTTTCCTTTCCTGAACTCTTCCTTCTCCATCTACCTTCCTTTCTACTCCCGATTCTGTTTTTCCCACAATAGGCCTTTGCCTTGTCCTTCTCTCGCCTCTTGAAATTTTCTTTCTTCTTTTCTTCTCTTCTTTTCTTCTCCTTCTATAGTGCTTCCTTTCTATTATTATAGTTTCCCACTCCGTCCCCAAGCTAACAAACCCCCTTCCCCCCTCCACACAGCTTCAACGACGAACACCCACCCACCCCCTTCCCCAGCACCCCCTTCACGCCCTCCTCCTGCATGCCCATGACCATCACTCTCGCCCCTTACTACGCCAACAACGCGCCAGATGTACAAGGACGGTCAAGATACGCCAACCTTGGTTGCCGGCCATTGTACGACGACAACGGGTCAGGGGGGTGGAATCCCAAGAATGTGATTTACGCGGCCTTGGGAACGGCGATTGGGGCTACACAGACGGCGGCGGCGGCAGGGTTGAAGCTGGTGGAGACTAGGATTGTGATGCAAAATGAGATTCCCAGCAGAACCAGAACCGACGATAACTCCAGAGACAACAACGATGACGACGACGTCCCCCTCCTAGGCGGCGCCTCCATCTACACCGACGAAGACGGTCTGCTCCACATAAGCGACGGGCCAACTAGCACCAGCACCAGCACTTCCACCGGCCGTGGGGCCAGTACCACCAGTACGAGTTACAGCACGACGATGGCCACCTCAATTTCCCCCCCCGGCCACCCTCCTGCCATTAGCTTTATGTTACCGTCTGAGACCCATTCCACGGTGACAACACAAATGGTACCGGGGCAAGATCAATTGGCAGGGGAAGATTTCGATCCTATGGAGACTGCTATTGCCGCAGCTACTAACAGGACCACCACTCGCACTAGTACGAACACTGGCACTACCACTGGGACCGATTCTACTACTGACACCGGCACTCCCACCGACACGGACACTCCCACTCCCACCGACACTGACACTGACACTGATCCCGAAAAGCAACAAGAAGACGGCGACGACAGAACCACAAAATACGAGGGAAAAAACAAAAAATGGATAACAGCCGCCATAGTAATGGGAAGCATCACCGGCGGGATCTTCACTTGCTTGGCAGCTTGGTGCGTTCTTTCGCGGCGGTATATCAGGCGGGTGTTGAGGATTGAGAGACGACGAAGTCCGAGTCCGTCCGCTGGACAGCATAGTTATGGTTGCCTCCGCTCGTCCCTAACAAAATTGATGAGGAGACCTTTAACCGTATTCTTAACGGGCCTAACGGGCCTGACGGGTCAACTAGTTCTAGGTCGCATCAAGCTGGTCAGGGATGAGGGAGGAGGTGCAAGAACAAGAAGACACGGACCCAATGACTCTCAGGGGCAGGGGCACTCTCAGGGGCAGGGGCAGGGGCAGGATGAAGAAGAGGGAAGAATAAGTCAGGATAATCCGTTTCAGGATCCTATTCCTCCGTGGCAGCAGCAGCAACATCAGGGGGGTGTTGGGCATGGTAATGGGCTGTTTGAGACTGGGGATTGTACTAGGGATTGTAGGGATTGTGTCAGGGATTGTGAGAAGAGGGGGGAGCGGGAGTTGAAAAGGAAGACGGGGACAACGCAGTTGTCGATTATTGACGAGGTGACTGAGCCGGGGAGTAAGAGGGGGAGCGGGGTGGAGAGTGCTTCCAATCCTGTGGAAGAGGAGGTGGAGGAGGAAGGGAGGGATAGTTGGCCTGCGTCACCTCTCCGATTACTAGAGTCGCCTGATGAGGGGTATGCTAGTACTTGTAAATCGGGTGAGGTGGTTGATGTGTATATAAAGAGGGAGAGTGGCGCGAGTAGTTTAGGGGGCTCTTCCAGCGAGAAGGTGGATGAGGGAGTGGAAGGGGAGGGGGAAGCGGAAGTGGAAGAGGAGGTGGAAGTGGAAGAGAAGAGGGGTGGATTGAAGAAGGGGACGCAGTTATCGATTATTGACGAAGTAACCGAGCCAGGAAGCAAGAGAGGGAGTGGAGTGGAGAGCACTTCCAGTCCTGTGGAAGAGGAAGTGAGGGATAGTTGGCCTGCCTTGCCTGATCGATTACTGGGGTCACCTGATGATAGGTCTGCTGATGGTCGTGAATCCGGTGAGGTGGTTCATGTATATTTGGGGCAGTAGGTAAAATATCGAGGGAGTGCCCCTGGTGTTGAAAAAGCCTAATGGTTCTACCGTTAGTGAAGCTGGAGTGAAGAATAATGATAATGACTGTGATAATGCTGGAGGATATCAACGAGCGCGTGGTGCCATGAGTTGAGATAGCGAGGGGAAGATGAACCCATCTTCTTAGTCGAAGCCATCACATCGACCACGGCTTTCTTTTTAGTCCTGACTCCCTGTATACTTTCACCGGCTTCGACGGCGCCAAAATGTGATCGCAAACTGTCCGGCAGTGGTAACCTACTGGCAGAACATAACCAGACCAGACCATTCAGTCACTAGCAGGACACTCGCAAGTACAGTAGCAGACATCTTTCTTCCTCGCGTCCCGAGCCTTTTAAAAAAGCCCAAGAGCACAATGAAAAAAAATAAAGTTGTGATGTAGGCCGGTCAGACTTCCATCGAAACCCACCCCGCCCAAGCGCCCGAAGGCAGACCTCGAGAAAAAGAAATCGGGGTACAGATCATCGCCACTCTCTATACAGTCTGCGCGAAACAAACCGCCACCTTTGCAGGCAGGACGAGAGTAAAAAAAATAAAGGATTCTCACTGTTGGGAAACGAGGATATTGGTCATCAACCCGGGTGGGATCTGTGGCTCCTTTAGGGAACACAAAAGAGGACAAATACTATAGAAATGATTCTCCTGTTGGTGGGGGGTGAATGTGGTTAGCAGAGTTGTTCAGAAGAGTGAGTTCGGAGGCGCATTCTCCTAGGTAGAGAGGAGAGCGGATCCCAGTAGTAGCAGTAGGGGGGGGACTCACTGAAGTATTGTCGACATGAAGAAAAAAAGAAAAAGAAAATTGAATTGGGAGGAGGGAGGGGGATATTTTATACCCTTCCCAGAGATGCCTCTGTTGGTCTGTGCACGTGTGAAAATTCGGGGGTCCACTAGGGGACTTTCACTTGACCAAACTCCGTAGAGGTACCCGCTCGGCCCGTCCCGTCTTTGGTTCCACTCCATTCCGGCTTACTCCACTCTTCGGATACTCCGCTGGTCGTCCGGCCCCGGCGAAGAGCTAAAGACTCGGCATCGTCGAACCGGACGTCCATGTCATGTTGAGTCTAGGTATCCCCTTTCGTAGAGCGCCGGGTTCAGCTGCCATGTGCATGTCAAAGTAGCTTCACAAATCTGTGTCAGCATAAGACAGAGCGGACAGTTTGCGATCATACTTTAGGCTACCTTTCAAAGCCGGTGAAAGTATACAGGGAGTAAGAAGAAAGTTCTGGTCGATGTGATAGCTTCGACTAAGGAGGTGAGTCTGCTTCATTGCCTCGTTCAACTGTGATTCATATGATGGAGATGAGGGCAGGGTCCGGACTCCGATGTTTCCTAGAGTTGTCTTCCTACCTGGAATGACGGTATCGTTGACACCGATTGCAGGGCATCCCTATATCTCCTGTCACCAGTCGGCAGCATCCGAGGAGAAGGAAGACTTGCCCTACAGCGCTGATGGAATCCAGATCACAGAAGCGTTCCGTCTCAGATAACCTTGATATCAGGTATAGTGCCTTTCTGTTCCTTTTAGGCAGTTGGACGACTTCGCCCTCGCTTTGATGATGTCTGCGACCCTTGCCCCAGATGGCCCTTTGGGAAAGTTGAGTGATGTGGGAGTCTTTCCTCGCGAGGCGACTTGCTTCTAGAGACATTTGGAGGAGACCTCTTCGACTGTGGGAAGATGATTAACGATGGAAGAGGCTATGAGGATCGGCCAGTCTGTCTTCCTCGACGTGATTGCGGCAAAAAGCTGCGAGCTATGCTTGACACCAATTTGTGCGATGTCTTACCTTCGCTTCTTCGAGCTCTAACAGTAATGGCAGGGTCTTGGAATCCTGAACAATCGGGGGTTCAAACCATTCTGCGTCCTGTTCATTCTCGTTGTCTAGAACCCAAACAAATTATTAATACAAACCGACGACTGAGAATCCCATTGTCACTGTAACCTTCTCCCCCCCCACGTTGACAGGCCCCAAGCGTACAGTCGATCCGGATATTGTACGGATGCGCAAAGTCATAAAGCGACATTGAAATGCGACAAAGCTAGGTAAATCCCGTATTCATCTTACCACTTGCAGCGCAATGCAACGCTGACTTATACGCAGCAAAGACTGTCGATAAGATATTTTGCGCTCAGCTCATGGCACCGGGCATTGGACAATTCCTCATCCAATGTACACTACTGACCATTGATAGTAGGGGAGTGCTATGGTCTCTCTGTTGATTCGCCGTAGGAGCAGTGGTTCGTCTTCCTACTGTGTATAGTCGTTAGTCTGCCACTAGCGCTCAGCGCCACCGTTGGGCGATATTTGCTTCTTTGACGCCCCTGAGAAGATTGCGATAGTCCTCGATAGTTTAACGCATGTGACGACTTGAACACTATCTGATTTTTAGCCGCCTTGACTAGTCAGGGGCAAGATATCAGGATCAATGTCGTTCCTGCAGCTATCGTGATGTGTCGTCGTAGTGATCAGAGTCCAGAAGGCGCCACAACAGCAAGCCTCCTCCCAAAAGCAATGGGAGGCTTGCGTTGGCGTTCTGGGGAAAGAAATGGGGGCTTGGTGGCAATTTCACTGGTTTCTTATTGCTGTATCGTGCCGGGATATCTCGCAACTGGATGCCGAGACAGTCTTGAGCCATGTATCAACTGCTGTTTGAGGTGAGTCAAGCGTTTCTTGCACACCGACCGAAACTGGAAGCCATTCCAAAGTATTGGACAGCTTATACAAACGAAATGAAAGGTCTCGTCGTTTAACGGGGGCTGATAGGGCTTGCGCAGCTGAGTTTAGACGTTTGAGGAAAGACCTGCCGAACTCCGCACCGACAATAGTTCCCACACTCAAGCGCCTTGTCAGTCTTGGCGCGCTAGTTGTGTTGAGCTGGCTACAATACCGACTTTCTAACGGATTTTGATAGATTGACTAGATTTAACCGTTTTAATTAACGAAAATTAACCGCATCGCATCGTAAATTATCGAAACCTACACCAAAAAGCTAGTATTTCAATGCTAGTATATTGCTTATCGTTTTATCTAGCGTTTATATTGTCTTTGTTGTTGTTGTGTAATATAGTGAACTTTCCTAACTCGAATTAGCGAGCCGTTGTAAATTTAATATTTTATAACGACGAGCCTATTAAAGATATTGCTATAGGCGCTAGCGTTTACGAGCCTATAGTATATTGATATAAATATAATTTTAATATTATTAGTAAGTTAATATTGCCTTCTCGAGCGTCCTAAAATTCTAGGAAGCTCCCTATATAGGCTATGGAAGTATGTTCGTAACTATAGTAACTGTTCGTAATTACTATATTATAATTAATATTGTAAAGGAGGTTATAAAATTGTTAATATTAAAGCTATCCTTATACTTCGACGAGATTTATACCTTCTTAGCCAACGAATACAATATATATATATCGACCGAAACCGTACGGCGCTATTTATATTAAGAGCGTTAGAAGAAAAAGAGGCTAGCGTTTAAAGCGGTATAGTAGGAGCCTAAGTTAATAATAGAGTAAATAATAAAAATATTATTATTTATTATAAAAATATTTATTTTTTACGATGAGTTTAGTATAGATTAACGGGATAGAATTTATTATATTAATTAAGTTCCCCGCGGTACTGTCGCGATAATATCGAACTATTTTAAACGTAGTAAGCGGTATTATATTCTTTTAACTATATTAGTTAACGGCGTATTCGAAATATTAATTTTTAAAGGATAAATAAATACCCTAAGGTTTATTAAATAGTTAAGAGATCGCCTCCTCCCTATAATAAATCCCTTTGCTAGTCGTAATAGTATTCTAATAATAAATAATGCGAATTAGTATCTACGTAACAAATTCTACTATACGTATATAGGTACGGGTATATTATTCTAATATTTACTATTATACTCCCTAGAATTTAACCCGATCGAGGCGTACTTTAGTAATTTTAAGAAGTATATAAAGCGAGTATATAATAACGAAGGTAGCAATAGGATAGCTAATAAAGATTTCCTTATTTTCCTCCGTCGAATTGCTAAAAGTATTGGGTATAAGGTATAATAAATCCGTAATTACTTTAAGAACGCTAAATTAATTATAGAGGGTATTAATAATATTAATAAAGATTACCCGATTTTATATACTAGCTAGCTAGAGGAGTTTAAAAAAATTAGTAATATTATTAGGCAAGGGTAGATAGGGAGGGTAATTTAAATAGTATAAGGAGTAATATATAATTTATACTATGATTCAGTACTAGAAATACTAGAAGTACTAAAAGTGTTAAAAGTATTAGAAGTGCTAAAAGTACTAGAAATACTAGAAATGCCAAATATAATACTAGTATTTATCTATATAAGAATAAAAAGAGTATATGTATTTATCTATATAAGAATAAAAAGAGTATATGAAAGTACTAGAAATATATAGAATCCTCCCTTATAATTAGAGTAGTCTACCTCTTTTATTATAATTCGTTTTGTATATTATAACCGTTAGCGGTAGTACTACCTGCTAGAGAGGCAAATACTTTCGTAATATTAAATTCGAGAGCGGTAGTATCGGTCGGTCGTATTATAAAACGTATTAGGAGTTTGATATATAATAATAATAGTTAATTAAATTTATTAATTAGAGGGTAGAGCGTATACTATAGAAGTTATTTGCTTAAGTAATTACTAATTACTCTTATTTAAAGAAGGTTTTAATATTATTTTTTAACGAAGTATAGAATTCTATTATAAAGCCTAATTCTATAAACTATTCGATTAATTAGTCTTTAAACGCTATAATATCTTTAATAGGACCGTTTAGTTCTTTAAATACCTCCTATAATACAATTAAAGCCCGCGACGCCTATGCTACTACCGGGGTCCTACCGAAATAGTACTCTTAATAGAAGGTTTTAATAAATTTATTGGGGGTACAGTTGCGTAGCGGGGGCGGTAGCGGGGAAGACGGAGTTGGAGGGGATTACGGTAATTCCTCTTCATTAGCGATAAATAGCGGTATAATTAAGGGAGGTATTAGAAGTACAGTTAAGAGCGAGATAGAGGGTGCTTGTATAAATATAATAAATAAGGATAGAGGGTTACATTTAGCTGTTAAAATTTTGCGGTTAGTAGGGTAATTATAGAATGTAATAATTTAATAATTAAACGGTACGTTTCAAGCAGCGTTTAGTAGGGTTATTATAATACCTGGTATTAGTATAGTAATAGTAGAGATAGTTATAGTAGAAGAAGGAGGAGGATGCGGGAGAATTAAGTAATAAAGGTAATTATATAGAAAGTAATACATTAATCAATATAGCGGGTATAGGTATAGTTAATATAGGGGGTAATATAACGTTAGTAGCCTCTCCTCCCTTTTTAACATTATTTATAAAAAATTATTAAAAAATTCTATATTAGTATTATTATTACTGTTATCAATATTATTAATAATATTGATATATACTGGGAATTTATCACCGCTACGTCTCCTATTATTTGAATTAATATTAATTACAGCGGTTTCTACTATAATTAATTTTTAAATAATTAAAATAGGAGGATTTTATACGGTAGTATATTTAGCTGGAATAGCTTCTACCTATTTGCCTACATTTTTAATAGAGAGGTTATAATATATTTTATCATTATTGACGAAGTAATATGTTTAATAATTAATTCCCTTATTATGATTTTTATAATTATACTTAATATTATACTTTTATATTTAAAAGAATTTATAATACGTAGTACCGCGGGACTTACGCTCCCTGCGTTCTTTTTATTTGCGGTTTTATTCGTTAAATTTATTAATTTCCTCTAATATTATATTAATTATACTCTTCCTCCTTATATTAAGTTTGGGGGTAATAGACGCGTATAATAATTATAATATAGTAATTATAAAGGGATTAGTTATACTACGAGAGAGGGTAGGGGTAGAAGGTATATTAATAATAAGAATAAGTATTAATATTATAGCGGGCGGGTTAACGAAGGTAAAGGTAAAGGCGAGCGTAAAGGTATAGTATTAAATGGTATTATTACGGATATATACCTTTATAATATTTTCGCTATTAGAATTGTAATTATTATTATTAAATTGAATAGCTATAACGGTCTTTATATAGATTATAGCTTTGTTCCTCATATTATTATTATAAATACTAATAGCATACGTAATATTATAGAGGATAATTTAGTATTTAACCTTAGTGGCGGTTGCGTTAATAATAGTCTTTTAAGTATATTTAATTTATAGACGAAGGACTTTATTAAGTAGGGTTATCCTAAATTGCTAATTATAGATTTTGCTGTTCTTTTGTTTGATTTCGATCTTTTAATAGTTTCCGTAGTTAGGAATAGCAAGAGGCTTGATTTTAAAGGTAATTAAATATAACCCTATAACCGTAAATTCTACCTAAATATAAGAAGGAAAATAAGTTTAGGAGGTAGCGCGATTTATTTGCGGGTATACGGTTAAACTAGAATACGCGGCTAGGCTAGGGATACTACGTTTTTATCGTTATTAAAGAAGTAGAATAATATATTAATAGCCTTCTTTTTAGGGGTAAAGCGGACTAGGAGATTAGAGAATTATTATTCCTCTTCCTCCTCCTCCTTTTCGTCGTTATCGAATTCGTTATCGAAATCGTTATTAGGGTTATTAGAAAGTTCAATAAGGGTTAACTATATAGGCAGGGAGGATAGTATAGGGGTAACCTCGGCTTCGGTCTTTAATTTTGGAGACGCTATTTTTAATTTTAGAAAGGGTTTTAGCGCAAGCGTTTTCCTTTTCCTTTTATTCTTAGGGGTAGCCTTCTTAGGAGTAGCCTTCTTTTTGGGGGCGGCTTTCTTAAGAACGGCCTTCTTAGGGGTAGCCTTCTTAGGAATAGCCTTTTTCTTAGGGGTAGCCTTCTTAAATAAATTGGCAATAGATTCCTCCCTTTTAAATTCGATAAAAGTATAATTCTTTTTTATAGGGCGGGTAGAAGTACGTATTGGTTGATTCGAACCCTAATCGTCGTCGAAGTAGACCGAAGTAACGTTAGTACGACGAGTCCGCTTCTAGTTCTTCTTCAGAATCGATTTAGGAGGCATTATTTTATCGCGATAGTTCAATTAATTAATAAAATACAATTACTTTATTTACTTTGTATGATGAAAGAAGTTGTATGGCGCTTCAATTCTGTATAGAAATCGTATAAAAAGACGATATTTTACAATATATATATGTGTTTAACCGGTTATTATAGCCAGCTTATTAAAGTCTTAGCAATTGACAAGGCGCTTAAGTGTAGGAAAGATACGCGATACGCTCCCCCGTGGTCAACTGCAATCCAGACCGTGGTAGATTCCACTTTGGTTCGACATTGCCGCCGAGGAGGTAGCCCAACTTCTCATCCCCACACTCAAGCGCCTTGTTAGTTGCTAAGACTTTGCTAAGCTGGCTACAATAACCAAGCGAGAATATACACATATATCGTAAAATATTGTCTTTTTATATGATTTCTATACAGAATTGAAGTGCTATATAACTGTTTTCATTGTATAAAGTAAATAAAGTAGTTGTATTCTATTAATTAATTCTATTAATTAATTAAACTATTGCGATAATGCCTTCCAAGTCGATTTTGAAGAAGAAGTAGAAGCGGATTCGTTGCACTAGCGTTACTTCGGTCTACTTCGATGAGGATTAGGGTTCGAATTAATTAATACGTACCTCTACCCGCCCTACGAAAAAGAGTTGTACTCTTATCGAGTTTGAAGGGGAGGAATTTATCGTTAGTTTATTTAAGAAGGTTACCTTTAAGAAGAAGGTTACTCTTAAGAAGAAGGCTGCTCCTAAGAAGGCTGCTCCTAAGAAGGCCGCCCCTAAGAAGGCCGCCCCTAAGAATAAGGGGAAAGGGAAAGCGCCTATTTTAGAATTAGAGCTTTCTTTAGAACCCGAGACCCCTGTGCTCTTTTCCCCGCTTATACGGCTAGCCATTATCGAGCTCTCTAGCGACCCCGATAGCGAATTCGATAACGACGAGGAAGAGGAGGAGGAGGAGGAGGAGGAGGAGGAGGAGGAGGAGGAATAATAATTCTCTAATCTCTTTGCCCGCTCTATTCCTAAAAAGAAGGCTATTAATATATTATTCTACTTCTTTAACGACGACGACGAAAACGCGGTATCTTTAACCCTAACCTGGGTAGCTCTAGCCTAGCTGCGTACTTGTAAATAAATTGCATTATTTTTTAAATTTATTTTCCTTTCTTATATTTAGGTAGAATTAACAGTTACAGGGTTATATTTTATTACCTTTAGAGTTAAACCCCCTACTATTCTTATTTGGAGGAATTATTAAGAGATTGAAGTTGAATAAAGGAATAGTAAAATATATAATTGGCGGTTTAGGATAATTTTACTTAGGAAAGTCCTCTATTTGTAAATGGGGTATACCTAAGAAACTATTATTAATATAACCGCTACTAGGGTTAGGTAATAAGTTATCCTTTATAATATTACGTATACCGTTAGCATTTATAATAATAATAGGAGGAATAAAGTTATAATTTATATAAAAATTGTTATAGTTATTTAATTTAGTAATAATAATTATAATTTTAATCGCGAGGGTATTATAAAGGTATATATTTGTAATAGTACTATTTAGTATCATATTTTTACATTCGTTTTTACTTTTACCCTCGTCGATCCGCTCGTAGTAATATTAGCGCCCGTCCTTATTATTGGTTCGATTATTAGCGTACCCTTTATTCTTACCCCCTTTCGTAGTATAATTAATCCTTTTATAATTGCTACGTTGTAATTATTGTATGCATTTATTACCTTTAAGTTTGGTATAGGGAGGAAGAGTATAATTAATACGATATTGGAGGAGATCAATAAATTTAATAAATAAGATTACGAGTGAGAGGTACGTAGGGAATATAAATTCTACGGTATTACGTATTATAAATTCTTTTAAATATAGAAGTATAATACTAGGTATAGTTATAGGAATCATAATAAGGGAATTAATTATTAAATATATTATTTCGTTAATAGTAGTAAAATATATTATAATTTCTTTATTAAAGACGCGGGTAAGTAGGTAGAAGCTATTACAGTTAGGTATATTATTATACGAAATCCTTTTATTTCATTATTTAAAGGATAATTATAGTAGAGACCATTATAATTAATATTAATTCGAATAGCGGGAAACGTAGCGGTAATAGTAATATTAGTATAGAATCTGTTAATAGTTGTTTATAAGTAATATTGAGAAAGGAGGAGAGGCTATTAGTATTCTATTTATACCCCTTATATTAGTTATATTTATATCCGCTATATTAGTTAATATATTACCCTCTATATGGTTATTTTTATTATTTAGTTCTCCCGCCGCCTCTTTTTCTTTCTTTTATTATAGTTACTTCTATTATTATTATACCGGTATTAGGTATTGTAGTAACCCTGTTTAGCGCAGCTTTAAATGCGCCGTTTGATTATTGGATTATTGTATTCTATAATTACTTTATTGATTGCGATATGTTAGTTGCTAGATGTAATCTTCTTCTACCTTCGTTTATTGTATTTATACGGGTATTTTCTTTTTTATTCTTAATTGTATTTCTAATATTTCTATTAGTTATACTACCCTTTGTTGCTGATGAGGATGAGTTAATATAGCCGTAGTCCCTTCTAATTCTTTCTTCCCCACTACTGCCCCTACTACGTAATTATACTTTAAGTGAGTTTATTATAGAGTTTTTTAAGATTTTTTTTTGGGAGTATTGTTTTGGGAGGCCTTTGGTAGTAGTGTAGGCGTTGCGGGCTTTAATTATATTGTAGGAGGTATTTAGAGGATTAGACGGTCCTGTTAGGGATATTATAGCATTTAGAGATTAGTTAGTCGAGTAGTTTATAAAATTGAGTTTTATAATAGAGTTTTATATTTCGTTAAAGAGTGGTATTAAGACTTTCCTTGAGTAGGAGTAGTTAGTAATTGTTTAAGTAGGTAGCTTTTATGGTATGCGTTCTACTTTCTAGTTGATAGATTTAGTTAATTATTATTATTATATATTAGATTCCTAGTACGGCTTTATAGTACGATTGACTAATATTATTGCCTTTAAGCTTAGCGTTGTGAGAGTATTTACTTTTTTGGCGGGTAGTATTATTATTAGCGGTTATAGTATACGAGACGAGTTATAGTGAAAGAGGTGGATTATTTTGGTTATAAGGGGGGATTTTGTATACTTTTAGTACTTTTATATATATTTTTTATTATTATATAGATAAATGCTGGTATTTTATTTGGTATTTTTGGCATTTCTAGTATTTTTGGCACTTTTAGCACCCTTTTTTATTATTATATGGATAAATGTACTTTTGGTATTTTTGGTATTTTTGGTATTTTTGGTACTAGATTATAATATAAATTATATATCATTCCCTATATTATTTAGTTACCTTCCTTATTTACTTTCGCTTAGGAATATTACTAGTTTTTTTGAACATTTTTAGTTAGTTAGTATATAGAATCGTATAGTTTTTATTAATATTATTAATACCTTCTATAATTAATTTGGCGTTTTTGAAGTAGTTATAGATTTATTGTATTTTGTGCCTAATATTTTTAGTAGTTCGATAGAGGAAGATAGGGAAGTTTTTGTTAGCTATCCTATCGCTACTTTTGTTGTTATATACCTTCTTTATATGCTTTTTGAAATTGTTAAAGTACGCTTCGATTAGGTTGAATTTTAGGGAGTATAGCGGTAAATATTAGAGTAATATACCCGTACTTGTATACGTATAGTAGAATTTATTATATAGATATTAATTCGCGTTATTTATTATTAGAATATTGTTGCGATTAGGAAATGGATTTATTATAGGGAGGAGGCTGTGATGGCATTTGTGGGATGCATCTGTCATTACAACTATATAAGACCACTTGAGCGACCGAATTGCCAGCTTCGGTTACTTGTACCCTTTTGCGGGGACACGGGCTGGTTAGTATAGTGGTCTGCCACCACCGTGACAGAGGCAATCTTTTAATTATTTGATAAACTTTAGGGTACTTGTTTGTCTTTTAAATATTAGTATTTCGACTACGCTGTTAACTAATATAATTAGGAGAATATAATACCGTTTATTGCGTTTAAAGCGGTTCAATATTATTGCGATAGTATTACGGGGAATTTAGTTAGTATAATAAATTCTATTGTATCGGTTTATATTAGATTTATTGTAAAAAATCAATATTTTTATAGTAAATAACGATATTTTTATTATTTACTTTGCTATTAGTTAGGGCTTTTGTTGTGTCGTTTTGAATATTAGTTTCTTTTTCTTTTAGTATTCTTAATATAGATAGCGCTGTACGGTTTCGGTCGATACGTATACGTTGTATTCGTTGGCTAAGAAGGTATAGATTTCGTTGAAGTATAGGGATGGTTTTAATATTAATAGTTTTATGATTTCCTTTATGATGTTAGTTATAGTATAGTAATTACGAACGGTTGCTATAGTTACGAATATATTTCTATAGCCTATATAAGAAGCTTCCTAGAATTTTAAAACGTTCAAGAAGGTAGTACTAGTTTATTAATAATGTTGAAGTTGTGTTTATATCGATATATTGTACGTTTGTAAACGCTAGCGGTTATAGCGATATTTTTAATAGGTTCGTCGTTATAGAGTATTAAATTCACGACGGCTCGCTGGTTCGAGTTGGGAAAGTTTACTATATTGTATTGGCTATAATAATAGTAAAGATAAAAGAAACGCTAGATAAAACGATGGGTAATGTGCTAGCATTGAAATGCCAGCTTTTTGGTGTAGATTTCAATAGTTTACGATGCGATGCGGTTGATTTGTGTTGATTAAAACGGTTAAATTTGGTCAATCTGTCAAAATCCGTTGGAAAGTCGGTGTTGTGGCCAGTTTAATACAATTAGCGCGCTAAGACTGACAAGGCGTTTGAGTGTGGGAACGGTGAACGCAGTCTCAAGGCTACCCGTCTTGTGCGGGGGTGGGTGTTCAGTGTGATAGCTCAAGGTGGGTTAGTCGATGCGGCTGAACAAAGTGAGAACGTGCCCGTGTTGTTAGGCCAAGAAGCTAAAATAGAAACACTTGCGTTCAGGTATTGTAATTCCTCTCGTGGTGGCAGATGAACTGGCCGCCAAAGGACATCAGCGCCAAACCGAATCAAGGAGAATATCCGATACTGGAAAGCCATGCGATTTTTGAGGATATTGGGCAGGGAGTCGCGCCATGTTTGCGTAGGAAGGTAGGATAGCAGTAACAGCAGAATGCAAAACAGGAAGTACTGGAAGCAGTCAGACGGTGTAAGTCCGATGAAGCCTCGCACCACACTCTGCTGACGATGATGCCGGCCAGTGTCTGGAAAGACTGCATACCTACAGTCGGCCGGTCGGCAAACTGAGGGATCCGTGCGCGGAGTCAGGTCATATTACCGATGAAGAAATGGCCTTGATGCAGGGTGACCATCTCCCTTTTCGGAGAGAAGTCGCGCGGGGACTATAAACCCGGGGTACGTCCGCCACCAAGCTGTCAGATTCAGCCTTCGATAGTTGTGACGAGTGTGCATTATGCCCTGCATAGCAATCCCATGTGTCATCAAAGAGAGTGCCGTTGTCGGATACGAGTTTTCCGGGCAACAACGCATCGCGGTGTAAACGTGCCCGGGATGACTGATGGACTTGCTGATATAGGCATCCGAAAGGAGATAGGATAACTCTGTGTAATAGGTTGCTTGGTGATAAGACAATGGAGTTGGCTCATGGCATTAGAGTTCAGACCCATTCTATAGTGTCAGGTCATGCCAGAGAAGGACGTTTTGCGGGGGCGTGATGGTTGTTCGGTCTTGATAAGAAATGCTGGATGTAATAGGGCCGAAGGAGGCTTGTAAAAAGGGTGTGGGTTACACTCGACGGCCGACGCCCAACTCCCATTTTGGAGGATGATGGCATGTCGTTCACGATCCCAAGTCCAAGGTTCAGGATATTGTATTGATGGGCCTCTTGTCCCAAAGCACGGACTTTGACCAAAAATAGGAAGAGTGGTACAGAAGCCGTGAGGAAGGGAATTCATTGGCTCCTGAATTCACCCCGGAGATTTCTCTTTGCTTTTGGGAAAATGGCAAGATGCTGATTCTGCAGGGCTGGGCCCTCGTGATGGAGATGTTGACTTGACCGCCTTGTGGGTGGGCTGAAAATGCGAATCGTATGCAGTTGACTACCCGAGATCTTGCAGTTGATTCTCTTGCGGCGTCAGTTCTTGGTGATGAAGAGGGCCCTGATGACAGTTCGGACTTATTTACCACCGAGGCTGACATTGAAGAGCATTACCTCTCTGGAGCCTTGTGAAGCCTTGATGCGCTTCTTTCCCCTAGAGGCAGTCAAAAGCGAGATATCGACAAGAAGAAGACGCCCCTTAGCTTGGCAGGTGAAGTAACAGCCCAGCTGAGAGTTGGTGATGGCGGGGTTGTCCGGGCAGCTCGAGCCGCCGAACTTGTCTTTGGAGTCGCATTTTTCAGTAATTATCGATCGGCTGAGCTTTGGTTGCGCTCTGGGGTATCATTATTCTGTGAAATTGGACGAGGAGGATAAGCGTCAGTCGAGCTATAGCACAGATATCACAGTCGCCAGGATGAAAGTGATGATAGTTGTAGAGAGGAAAACAGCGAGCTCGATGTACCTTGGAGTTTGCGGATCCACCCACTTCATGACATGGTGGGGCCGAGAGGGATGTAACCCTAACCCCTGCTGACCAAGGCCACACCATTCTGATCCAGTCTTGTCTTTTTTGACTCTCGACACACACGGTGACAACAAGAAGGTGTGGCAGACAGCATCTAGCGGCCAATTCTCGTCGGTGAGGTCCGCGGCTTGCTCCGGTCCGAGGTTTCATCGCGGGCTCGTTTGGTCGACGTTAAAGCTTTTCGATGGTTTTCAGCTCTTTCCGGAAGCAATAGTCAGTCACAAATCGAGAGGAACAGGCGACACACCTTTTGGTGACTCCATCTCGAGGAGGATGGCATCAGGAACCAGGACAACCAACAAGATGATGGCGAAGAGCGAGATGGCGTTGCGCCAATGCCCTCTTTATCACAACAGGAGTGTCATTGTCTGTCATAGGTTGATGTTCCGAACAGACTTCTCTTGATCATGGGCGAAAAGTCGACGAAAATCGAAGCCCGGGACGGCACATGAACAGGAAGTGCAGAAATTTCAGGATTGGGGGAGACACCGCTGCAGTCTGCAAGGTACCCGGTACCTTCCTTGTCTTGATGGGAGAATCACGGTGTGAACGAATGAAGAAAGACACTTTGGGAACGAGCAAACGCCTCTCGACCGATCGGTCAATGGGCAAGAGGTTGAACTGTGGTCACAGGGCATGAAGCCCGGCTCCTTCTCTGCTTCCTTCCACTGTCTAGGAATTGGAAATATCCGAGACAGCCAAGACAATCTGATGGGCTGGGCTTTTCGCTGAGCCGAGACACTCACACCGACCAACACCAACCTTCTTCACATTCATCAACATCACCAGATCCATCATCAATCAGCAACTCTGCGCCACAAGCAGCTTTCGGCTTTACAATGGCGGCACAAGGCCAAACAGCGAGGACCATTGTGTTTCCATACTCATGGCATCATGGTTAGCCATCCCGATGCTGGGAATGCGCACATTGGCTCCTTGTTCCAGAGGGCTTCGTGTGGCTTGTGGTGGCACTCTGGAAAGGCTGACCCGGCCAAGTCTTCTCAGATATCTTGATGCAACTCGCCATTGACCTTTCTTTTTCTTTTGCAGGGTTCTGGTCAGGGTCCGAACTGATCGTAGACGGCTGACTTTTCGAGGACAGGATTGGTCACTACTAGTACCTTACCTACCCTTTCTTCCCATTGCATACATACTGTAGAGGCAGCAACCTCCATTCACCATTTATCACACTCATACAACTCAACCAGGGTGATACGAGTCGACAAGTCGCGAAATCGGTAGCTGGGTAGACTCAAACTGGTCCCTGGATAGACTTATCGCTGAGTAAGCCCAGCCGCCCAGCCAGCCGCCCAGCCCAGCCCAGTATACCGTGTGCAGCGTATATATCGCTACCTAACCGCCGCTACTGTCGCGCTATCTATTAGCGGTAGTTAATTTTATATAATTGAATAAAGCTATTGCGAGACTTTACTTTGGTATTGAACAACTGTTTGTAACGATTATTCCTCGTCTTTATTATTATTTAATATAGTATCCTTAACCTCGTAATATTTATTAATATACTGCCCGCCCGCCCTCCGCACGTTGCGTATTCGTTTAGTAAATTAAATTTCTAGCCTAGCTGATTAAAATAACTAGCACTAATAGGATTTAATTAGAATTGCTAGTAAAATGCCTTCAAATTCGAAAAGTCTATTTCGAATAATTATTCCCGATAGGAGTACGACCCCTATTACCGAAATCCAATCGCTATTAATCCGCCGTCCCCGTAAAGAGCGAATAAGAACGCGGTTACTACAATCCCTTAACGAACGCGCTATTATTAAATAACGAATTCCCTTTCCTTCGCTTTTACCCTTACTAATCCGACGACGAGCGAGATTACTATTTACTTTGTCAGGTTACAATAATAAAGTCGCTACGTTCGATACTTTATAAGAATACGCTATATAATAAAATTTTATAATTTAATTATACGGTAATATAAAGAGTAAGAAGAGAGGAGAAGAATAGCTCGTTGTACGTATTAATTACCATTATATATATAGTTGTATTTATAAGGGTAATACCGGGTAAAGTATTCGAAATACTATTTTACGTTAATTCGATTATTTTTACTAAATAAAGGTCGTATTAAAAAAAGGTAAGGTAATTAATAATTTACTAAAGAAATTAATAATAATTATAATTACGACGTCAATATTATTAACTTCGCTAATAATATTATTTATCGATAATAAATCCGTCGCTATTATAAAGAGGCTATTAATATTACTATCGAAAGGTTATTTAATATTGCTAAAATAAATTCTCGTGAAATTATTTATTATTTACGCGGTACTTTAGATCCTAAAGTCGAAGTAAAAAAAGTTATTTCTATTTAATGTACTAATAGTAATAATTTAATATTAAAATTACGTAATTTTCGAATCCTTATTATTACTTAAGAGGTTTTGAATTTTTAAAAGCGTATTCGCTATATAAAATATAATCTTGATTCCTTGATAAAAATACTCTTCGATGTTCTAAAGTAGTATAAGAACGTATATACTATCGAATACTTTATCGATTATAACCCGCTCTTTCCTAATAAATAGAAGGTAGTGCGAATATTTTAAACTTTTGACTAGCATATAAAAATATAAAAGAAAAACCCCTATATTTTACTAGTCGATAATATATATAGAATATTATTCCTTTTATTAATTCAACTACTCTCTAATTTAATTACTCTTTAATTTACCTATTCTTATAGAGTTTAATTAATTAACCCCTTTTTTTTCCTTACAAATTAACTACTTCAACCTTCCATTTTTTAACGTTACTAATATCGATATATTTAATTATAATTTCAATATCGCCTTCGGTCTTTCGAGCGGGGAAAGGTAAAAAAACTTTAAATAGTAGTTTAACTATTTGAAGAAGTTCTAAAAGGATTATAAAATTCTTAACCCCACAATATTTATTACAGACTTTGATAAAGGGTTTAAGAAGGCCGCTATTACTGCCTACCTAAACGTATTATACCAACTTTATATATAGTACGTTATAAAGAATATAAATTATTATATTAAAAAAAATAGGTGTAACCTTTCCTTAATAGTAGTAATAGTAATAATAATCCTACCCTTAGTATTAATTTATTAAATCTCCCGCTAACTATCTGGAATTTAGATAACTATAATCCTAATCCCCTATTATACCGAAGCCCTACGGCGGTTGTCACGCGTGGCCAGGGATGGGTACGGGTGCAAGGACTGTACTACCCTAATGGCTAACTTGGACTAAAGACAAGAAGTTGAGAAAAGAAGGAAACTCCAAAAGGGAAGGCTAGATGGGAAGGACTGGGTTTTATACTCTGAACTCTGGGAGGGAGCCAGGCCAAGCCCAGAACCTGAACCATCTGAACCAAACCCGTGAATGGAAGTCACCCGTGAATGGAATCCATGACGACTGGTGGTGCCAGCCGTCACAGCGGTTAACGATAATAAAGTTAGTAATAATAATATTAATAAAGAGAACGAATATATTAATAATAATTTAAAAGAAGACGACTTAAAAGAAGCTAACGATACTGTCGCTGCTAACCGCCTTACTTAATAATCTAATAATAGGTAAAAAGTTCGTTAAGTAATTAAAGAATTAATAATTAAAGCCGTTATTCTATATAATCGTAATGTATTAACCTTTAACCCTACCCGTCGATTCTATTTAAATATATACGAAGGCTTCTAAGCCGCCTAAAAGCAAATAATTTATACTAATAATAATAATTACCTTAAGCGGGTATAATATTTAATAGTATATAAATTTAAACGATAAATTCGTACGTATTTAATAACCCCTATCCTCAACCCCCTTCCCCTCTATAATATATTATATAGCTTTTTCGCTAATACTTTTTAATTTTCTTAATATACCTTTATAAATACTATTTTTCCTAGATTAACGAATTTAGGAACTATACCGTTTTAAAATATAGGAACTTTATTATTAGGGCAACTAATAAAATCGAATTTATATATAGAGCTATTAAATGCTTCTTTAAGAACTATTTCTCCTCTTTAGACTAATTATACGAATATATACGCTCTACCTACCACTCTTAAAGAAAAGTATTCAAATTACAATATACTATAGCGAAACAATTATATTTATATAAATATAAAAGGGTAGGGATATTTAATAATTTAGTATTAAAAGTATATAAAAATACCGTCTTTTATTATTACCCTTATAAATATAATTACAAATTTAATTAATTAACCTCCCTTTTTTTTTTTATCTAAGTAACGCCATATACCCTCAAACTCATATAGTACCAATACCGCTATACCTATAACTACTAATTAAGAAACCCTTATTAAAACTTAAATACTAAATATAAAAAGGCATTTATAGCCTAATATAATTTACCCTATAAGTATTTTATATTAAAATTATTATAAATAATCCTACTATTGATATTAGCTATAGAAAATATGAATATATATTATTAACTAAAGTTAAACGGCGATATTAAGTTAATTAAAGCTAAACGGCGTATTTACGCGATTTAAAACCCTATTACCTTACTTAACCGCCGACGATAAATAATTATCCCCGATTTAAACCTTACTAATTATACGTAGAATATCGGGACGAGACTTTATAAACCCGGAAATTCTCGAATTACGTAATTTCGAAAGTAATTAAAGCTTTATTCAACCCGCTCTTACCGCGCCTACTATTACCGTACTTATTAACCGCAACCGGTATAATAACCGCCGTATATTCTCTTATAGTAAACTGCTCCGCCGGGTAATATAATAAAATGCTTAAAGAGGAGGGAAGGCGTTAGCTCGCTAAAAATAATTTTGGGCTAAAAAGGGGATTTAATAATAAGCGAGCCAAATTACGTAAAAAGAATTTAAATAACGCTATTATAGAAGCTATAATACAATTTATATTAGTATTAACGCCTTTTCTAATTCCTTTACCCTCGCCTTTTTATCTTCTAACTCCTTTATAAAGAACTTTAACGCCCTCCCTATTTCCCCATCCCCAAATCTAATACTAACCGCTAAATAAATAAATATAGCCGCCTTATAATTATTTACTAATTTATAGTAGCATTAACCAATTTAATTATACAATACTAATACTTATTGAATAATTAATATCAATACCCCAATCCTAACTAAATTAGAATCTCCTTCCCCCTTCTAATTAATAGTAAAATAGTTTACAAAGATGAATTATATTGATAACGTAATATAATCGAATTCTAATCCTTATAGTACCACCTCTAATGCTTTTAATATATTTATAAGGATATATAGGGGCTCTCTAATACTCTAAACAATACTTATATAGTGGGTATCAAAATTAGAGTAAGTACGTATACTTTAAGTGGTAAGTGTAGTAAGTATAGTATATATAATAATAGAGCTAGTATAGAAGATAATAGTATTACTAGCAACTATAGTATTAATACCCTTAGTAATAGACAATTGATTAGATTGATGACTTTAAATACCTTTACGTAAAAAACAACAACGACGACGTAGATCTGGCGATGCGCGGGCATCGATTATATAGCCTCAATTACACGGTGTACTAGGCTGGGCTGGGCTGGGCTGGGCGGCTGGCTAGGCGGCTAGGCTTACTTAGCGATAAAAGTGGGTTTAGTCTATCCAGGGACCAGTTTGAGTCTACCCAGCTACCGTTTGCGGACAAGTCGGCATCGGTCACTCTGCTGCAGTTAATCTCCACATCAACTGTTATGGTCTACTGCATGAAAACCGAGAATGACCCGATCCTGCCATGAGCTTTCTCCAGCTTTACTCGGGGGTATGGCATCTCCAGGTTGTAGTGCAGCCGTTGCCTCGTTCACAGCAGCAGGCTACCTTTTTATGACCACTTACAATGAGTTGAGCCTTGTACATCCAAGGCCACAAGTGTGGTAACACAACATCTTTTCCTGTCGTGTAGGTTCGGAATCATGCTCACCCACTGCTTGGATTCCACTACACCGCCACGAGTTCATGTACCTTACCTAAGCTTACCTATACGGATCATGCCGTACTCGCTACACCCACCGGCTGCTCCCATGGTGCCGGCTATCTTCCTTGCATTTCCATAAGCAAAATTGGTCTACTGAAAACACTAGCTGCGCCAAGTGTCAAATGGTCAAAAAATCATGTTAATGGTCTTATCGCAACCCTTGTTAGCCGTTTGGGATACATAGCTACTCACAAACAGTTTCCCTTGTAAAATAGACATGTTTTCCCAAGGCTGACCCAACACGATACTACCCTATACCCCTGTCGGGATCCCCTCTCTTCCCCCAGCTCCATGATATGCAAGCAATATGGGCTGTCTGTCACTGGTACTTCGTATTGCCATCTCTTATTCTCATGGCTTGACTTCGCCTAAAGCTGTCAGCCATGGTGTTACCTGGCCGTCAAAGATATATAGCTATAATGGTCTCCGTCCTTGTTATTGCTTCCTTTGTGTTCGGTATCCCTTCTCCTTGAACTTGCTGTCGTGTTGGAGTCCGCAGTAGGACATAACAGTTGCCCATCATGAGGGCTATTCAAGCAGGGGCCGTTCTATCCTCCCTTTTACTATCCTCAGTAAGCTTCATTCTCTACGTCTGCTTTGTCGAGATAAGACCAATGGCTAACTGTTCGCCTAGCTACCACTTACACTTTCCCAACTCGTCGTCCCCAGCAATCTTCCAGGCGTTTGGGAATACGATGGATGTTATACCGAGGTCGACCGAACCATTGGCGCCGCCACCTATGCCGACAATGAGGACATGACTAATGAGGCTTGTATCTCCTTTTGTACTGCAAGAGGCTTTCAGTATGCCGGAACACAGTACTCACAAGAGTGTTATTGTGGTGAGAGCATTGCCACGACTGCTCTCAAGCTCGAGGATTCACAATGCAACATGGCTTGCAAAGGAAACGCAACAGAGCCGTGCGGAGGCCCCTCGAAACTATCCATCTTTCACAGCTCTGCCGCTGTCGGACCTCAAGCGAACCCTGGTGTCAATGGCTTTTCCCATCTTGGTTGCTATTCGGAGGGAACAACGGGTAGAACCCTTACCTTCGCTGTTAGTACCATCCCAGGCGCAAACATGACGGTGGACAAGTGCACAGCCGCCTGTGATACTTCTGGTTACAAGTACGCGGGTGTGGAATATGGCGGCGAATGCTGTAAGTTCTCTTGAAGCTTTCCACAAAGGAGCCACGCTAACTTCAACAGACTGCGGAAATAGTATTTCCAACGGCGGGGCCCCTGCCACCAGCGGATGCACCACGCTTTGCAACGGCAACAGCACAGAGTTCTGTGGCGGTGGTAATCGCCTGAATATATACATTAAAGGAGAGCTCCCGCCAACTTCTACCGTCACCGGCGTCATTGCCGTCACATCCTCAGCCGTTGCCGAACCCCAAGGCCCCGCTCAGCCGGCGTCTGTTGGGAATTACGTCTGGTACGGATGCCGGACTGAGGCTACTGGCAACCGCGCTTTGAGCGCTGCTACCTCCGCGACGGATGAGATGACACTCGAGGCCTGCAGTGCCTTTTGTGCCGCCTACACCTACTTTGGTGTAGAATATGCCCGCGAATGCTACTGTGGCAACAGCTTCAATGCTGGATCTGTGGCCGCACCCGGCTCTGACTGCAGTATGACCTGCGCTGGTAAACCCACAGAGTATTGCGGCGCTGGAAACCGACTGTCTGTCTATGCCAAAAATGGCACCGAACCCCCAAGCACGACAGTCGCTCCTAGTTCCACCGTCTCGTCTTCAATCCCCCAAGCCACTGGTCTTCCCGCTGGTTGGGCTTATAAAGGCTGCTGGTCTGAGGGAACCACTGGCCGTCTCCTCAACGTGCAGGCACCAGACAGCCAGACTAATTCTCAGGTTGTCTGTGCCACTTATTGCGCCTCAAAGGGATACACCATCTCCGGGACCGAATATGGCGTTCAGTGCTTCTGCGGAAACTCCCTCTTTAACAACGGGTCGAAGATTGACGACAGCCAGTGCAGCGTCAACTGTCCAGGAGATGCAAGCCAAAAGTGCGGCGCAGGTGATAGACTCACCATTGTTGCCCGTGGCGAGCCCCAAGTGGACCTCCCTCCAGCTCCGAAAGCGACAGTGGGTGACTGGACCTACAAGGGCTGCTATGAAGACAATATCAACAACCAACGCACCTTCTTCTGGCAATCACTGTTCCCCAATGTAGCGACGCCCAAGATGTGCCTCGATCGATGTGCCGAATACGGATACATGGCTGCTGGCATCGAATATGGAGAAGAGTGCTACTGCGGTGATCCGGCCAACATTGCGACATCCGGTGCCACCAAACGCCCTGAATCAGAGTGCAATATTGTCTGCCCCGGTGAGACATCGTCCATCTGCGGTGGTGGTAGCCGCCTCACAACCTACTTCTGGACAGGAACACCCTTTTACTCGTGGGACTTCCCCCAGGATTACAGGGCGGGCAAATATGAGCTACTCATCAATGGCGTTACCGTCCCGCTGATGGCATCCGAGACCGTCCAAGGCAAGGTCAACTTTCTTTCCAAATGGGGAACCGGTCCTGCCAACGAAACTGGTGCGTACGAGCTCGATCTGTCCAAGATCGGCACCAACGCTGCCTTCCGTGAACTTCATCTCAAGACTGATGTGTTCTGTGCCGGTGGTGTGACCTTGCCCGACAAGGTAGGCCGCCAGCTGACTGTCGGAGGTTGGTCTGGAGACTCTACCTACGGCACTCGTCTGTACTGGCCTGGCCACGACTGGGAGGAGAACGTCAATGAGTTGAGCTTGCAAGTCGGTCGTTGGTATCCCAGCGCCATGGTCATGGCCAACGGCTCTATCTTTGTGATTGGAGGCGAGACCGGCTCGAACGCTGCCGCCGTCCCTTCCATCGAGGTCTTGCCCTACACCGGAACCAAACCACTCTTCATGGACTGGCTTGAACGCACCGATCCCAACAACCTCTACCCCTTCGTCGCAGTCCTACCAAGCGGTGGCATCTTTGTCCAATACTGGAACGAAGCCAGAATCCTAGACGAGAAGACCTTCGCCACCATCAAAGAACTCCCCATGGTCCCCGGCGCCGTCAACGACCCCCAATCCGGGCGCACCTACCCCCTCGAAGGCGCCGCCGTCCTCCTCCCGCAGCGCTACCCCTACACCGAAAACCTCGGCGTCCTCATCTGCGGCGGCTCCAACGTAGGCCCCGGCTACGCCCTCGACAACTGCGTGTCCACCCGTCCCGACGACGCCAACCCGAAATGGGTCATCGAGCGCATGCCCTCCTTCCGCGTCATGCCATGCATGGCCCCCCTGCCGGACGGGACTTACCTGATCGCCAACGGCGCCCACCACGGCTTCGCAGGCTTCGGACTCGCCAACAACCCCAACCTGAACGCCTTACTCTACGACCCCACCAAGCCGGTAGGCTCCCGCATCACAGTCATGGCCAACACCACCATCGCGCGCATGTACCACTCCGAAGCCATCACCCTCCTGGACGGGCGCGTCCTCATCTCCGGCTCCGACCCCCAGGATGCCGTCAACCCCGAAGAGTACCGCGTCGAAGTCTTCATCCCTCCCTATCTCCTCAACGGCAAACCCCGCCCCACCTTCACTTTGCAAAACCGCGACTGGGACTGGAACCAAAAGACCATCCCCTTCACCCTCGGCTCTGCCGCCAAGAACGGAGCCATCACCGTGACCCTTTTGGGTTCGGTATCAAGCACCCACGGCAACTCAATGGGCGCCAGGACCCTCATGCCAAACATGCAGTGCCAGGGCACAAGCTGCACGGTGGATGCGCCGCCGAACGCGCATATTGCGCCGCCCGGGTGGTATCAGTTCTTTGTGCTGGACGGAGGAGTTCCGGCTGTGGGGGTGTACGTGCGGATTGGAGGGGATCCGGCCGGACTGGGGAATTGGCCTAATGCTGATGGGTTTTCGAAGCCGGGTGTTTAAGTTTTTTTCTTCTCAAGTTTCTTAGTGTAGCGTAGGAGAGGGAAGGAAGTTGGAAGGGTCTCTTTCTTTGATGTTTTGTTTATTTAGCTGATGTTCATGTTCATGTTCAATGTTCATGTTTGATGGATTGGGTAATTAATGTTTATGCGCATACATATATCTTTTGGTGATGATGATGCCGAAAGGGGCGTTGCGTTTCTTGATACCTCTACTCTACCTTGGTAAGAAGAACATTTTGGTTGGTTGGTTGGTTGGATATCCATCCATCCCTCAGCAGATCGATCAGATGGACAATACTCGTCAGGACTAGTTTCTTTCATTGAACAACTCCCTGAATGGCTTCTTTAATGTGTCCCCCTTCCTCTTCCTTTCTCACACATGTAGTTGAAAGATCAACATCAACTCGCTTCACAGATAACACGATAGGTAGTACGGATTGTATGAATCCAAAATTGCCTGCTTGCTATTTCACGACTCCTCTCCTCAACTACAGACACAACCACCACCACACCTACGAATGAGTAGGCATAGCAACATCCGCCTTCTGTCCAATCGCGTCCTGCGCCGCCCAGTGCGCCGTAACAGTCTTCAACTGCGTATAGAAATTCACTCCCGGCTTTCCATAGAACGTGCTCGCGCCTCCACCCGCAATACTCTTCTTATTGCCCGTAAAGCTAAACATAGGCAGAGGGACAGGAATCGGCACATTAATACCGACCTGACCGGCCTCAATGCGTCTCCTGAACGTCTCCGCCGTGGGACCGGAACGGGTGAAGATGGCCACGCCGTTGCCGTACTCGTTGCTGTTGATCAAATCGATGGCTTCATCCAGTGTCTCGACGTTGAGGCAGACGAGAACAGGACCGAAGATCTCCTCGCGGTAGCATTTCATGGAGGGGGTAACGTTGGAGATGATGGTCGGCGCGATCCAGTTCCCGTTGGGATACTTGGCGGGCTTGAAGCCGCGGCCATCCAACAAGATGGTGGCGCCCTCTTGCTCGGCCGAGGCGATCAGGGACTCAATGCGCTCCTTGCTCTGGGGGGAGATGACGGGTCCCAAGTCGGCGCCCTCCTCGAAGCCGCCGTTGACGTTGAGCGCTTTGGCGCGCTCAGCGAGCTCGGGGAGCCAGTTCTTTGTCTCGCCGACCATGACGAGAGTCGACAGAGCCATGCAGCGCTGGCCGGCGGCGCCAAAGGCGGCGCCCACGACGGCGTTGAGGAATTGGTTCTTGTTGCAGTCGGGCAGGACGGCGGCGTGGTTCTTGGCGCCCAGGTTGGCCTGCACGCGCTTGCCGTTGGCGGAGCCGCGCGAGAAGATGTACTCGCCTGCCTTGTTACCGCCGACGAAGGAGATGGCCTTGATGGCGGGCTCGTCGAGGATGAAGTTGACGGTGCGGTGGGCGCCGTGGACGATGTTGACGACGCCCTCGGGGAATCCGGCCTTCTGGACGAGCTCGGCGAGGATCATGGCTGCGCCCGGGTCGCGCTCCGAGGGCTTGAGGATCAGCGTGTTACCTGTTACGGTGGCGATGGGGATGCACCACAGGGGAATCATGGCGGGGAAGTTGAAGGGGCAGATGGCGGCTACGACTCCCAAGGGTTCCCGGTAGGTGCGCGTTTCCATGTCCTTGGCTACTTCGAGGAGCTCGCCCTTGAGAAGCTCGGGAGCACCGCAGGCGGCTTCGGCAACTTGCAGACCGCGGAGCACGTCGCCCTTGGCGTCGGCAAAGGTCTTGCCTTGCTCGAGGGTGATGCTGGCGGCGAGACGGTCCCAGTTCTCGCGGATGAGGGCGACGAACTTGAACATGATGGCCTGGCGGTGGAGAACGCTGGTGTTCTTCCAGGACTCAAAGGCCTTCTGGGCCGAGTCGACGGCGGCCTTGAGTTCCTCATCGGTGTTCTGTGGCACGCGGGTGACGAGGTTGTTGGTGGCGGGATCGTGGAGGTCGATGTACTGGGTGGTGGAGGAGGCGACGAACTTGTTGTCGATGAACCAAGGAGTGTCCTTGACGTCGGCGATCTTGTCGTGGGTGGTAGGATAGCTGGTCGCGGTGCTCTCGAGGGCTGCAGCGGCCGGGCGAAGGTGGTTGGCGGTGGCATGTATCCTTCGCGCCGCGGTGGCGGAAGCAGTCTTGACGGGGGACGACATCTTGGAGGCGGAGGAGAGCAGAAGTGGTGATGCCCTGCGTGAACTGGTGGAGGCGAGGCGACGACCAGCGGCAGAGGCAGACGCTGAGAGACCCCGAGAAGTGAGGCGCTGCATGTTGAGGAAGTCCTTGAAGAAGTCAAGGGAGGGAAGAAGAGAAAATGCAACCACGGGACGACGGCAGTCTCTTTTCAGAGCCGGTGAGGTCAGTCTCAGGCTGTTTGTTGGTGTTGGTATTACCTTGACCTAATTCCTATTACCCGTGGTCTCTGCTTGACTGGTTGATCAACGACAGTAAAGAGATAGGAGGTCTCCGTGCAGAGACAAACCCCGGGACTGGCCATGATGCCCTTATATCAGGACGGGCCCGGGCCGATTACCGCTTTCCCATTCCAAACCACCGTTAGCCCGAGGCGACTTTGCTCCCGGCTTGACCATCTCGGTTTATCGGGTATCGCTCTGTTACGTACTAGGCAGGGACAATGATATAAACTGCTACTGTCGTCCTAGCGCAAACAATGGCCGTCGTGCGGGGGAGTGCGGAGAGGTGGAGATGCTTCTTGCTGGCAGTGACGGGAATAAGCCGCCGCCTGCCGACCAACCAATGACCTCCCTCGACCCTCTCCCTGGCCATCCTGGCGACCCAGACGGCGATCAGTCTTCCCCACTGTGTCTTCATAGCGGACCCCCTCATCAGGCACATCCCAGCCAAAGTCAGCCCAGCGGAAGACTGGAAGGAAATGGACACCCGGCAGCCAGATCAAAGCTCCGAGCTACTATGACACTATCACAGAGTCCACCGTCACTATCAGTCGAGATAACGCCAGCACGTCAACACTCCACATGCTTAACTGCTTCAGATAATGCAAAAAGATACTGTGATAAGCCTAGATAGAATAACAGTGTGCGCCCCCTGATACTCCGAAATATCGATCGAGCACTTCGAAAACTGAACCCAAACCACAAAGAACCTTTTGGCCAACTATACCCAGGCCGGTATCGCTTCAGAGCTTAATGAATTTCATGTCACATCAAAACACCCAACTAGATTAGGTGATCCTGTAGTTGTTTTTCTCCTTCCAACTATCTCAGACTCCTTTTATTACCCGTTGATAGATAGTCCCACTTCTCCAACTTCCTCACTCCACAGTCTGCCTGCTTACGACTGGCTGCGGGTGTTGCGCTTGGTAGCCTCCTTGGCCTTCTCAGTGCCAGTGGCAACAGCCTCAGCGGCCTTGTCCTTGACGTCCTTGGCCTTCTCCTTGACATCCTTGGCAGCCTTCTTGACAGCAGGGGCAGGAGAGCTGCCGCCAGAGACAAGGGCAGCGAGGATGGCAATAAAGGTAACGAGGAGGGCGGCAGCGCCACCAGCAACCTCAGGGACGAACTTGATAGCCTCGACGGGGTCCTTCTGGGCAATGGTCATGAAGAGGTCAACCTTCTCCTTGATGTAGGTAACGGGGTCCTCGGTGAACTTGAGGTCGTTGGGGGAAGAGGGCTTGTTCTCCTCAACCTTGGGCTTATCAGCCTCCTCGAGCTTCTCCTCAACGGGGTGCTTCTTGAAGAAGGTTTCGTCAGCGAGAGCCTTGGCGTCCTCAACGGAGTGACCAATGTAGATGTTGTCGAAGAGAATGTTGTTCTGCATGGTCCAGATCTCGAAGCCAATAGCGCCCATGGGCTCGAAGTTGGCGGGGTTCTTGTCCTCATAGTAGTCGGGGTTGGGGATCTTGCGAGGAGCCCAGGGTCCCTTGTAGGCGGGGTTGTCAATGAGAGGAGCGTTCCAGATGCCCTTGTACTCGGGGTTCTTCTTCATGGGCTTGGTCCAGGGGCCGCAACCAGAAACCTCGAAGCATTTGGGGTTGGGAATGGTAGGGGCGATCCAGTCACCATCCTCCTCGTCATCCCAGTCCTCAGGCTTCTGGGCCTCAGGGTCGGGGATAGTCTGGGGCTCATCAACGAGCCAGTCCTCGGGCATGCTAGCCTCCTCATCGACAATCTCGTACGGGGCATCCTCATCCCAGTCCTCGGGCTTCTTGGCATCGGGGTCGGGGATGCGGGCCTGGTCAACCCAGTCCTCGGGCTTGGTGTCGTTGGGGTCGTCAATCTCCGCCTCGGGGTTGACGGAGGGAACGAAGTCCTCGAGGAGGCTGCCCTCCTTGACGGTCTCACCATCCTGCTGGATGAGGTAGGTGTTGTTGGGGTGGACGATGAGCGTGTAGAGCTCAGTGGTCTTGACGATCTTGGCCGTCGGGGGAGAGCTGAGGTGCTTCTCTTCATACTCGCCAGTCTTGGGGTTCTTGTGGTTGAAGATGAAGTGCACCTTGTTATTGTGGCCGCACTTGTCGGGACCGAACATGATGACGTAGGGAGTGGTGTTGGAGAACTCGTCCTGGTGGAGAGCCTTGTTCTCACGGAGGAGCTTCAGGTAAGCACCACCGCACTCGAGGCCGTCTGCACGGTGTCTGTTAGCAATTGCGTATTATGAAAACCAGGTAGCCGGGGATGACATACTCTGAAGCTTGACCTCATACTGGACAACGAGGTCCTTGCCCTTGGGGTCGATCTTCTTGGGGAACTTGGCCGAGATGGCGTGGTGAGCGGCCGCGTTCTTGATAACGAGACCCTTGTCACCCTCCATGCCCTTGTAGACGACGGGCTCCTCGACGGACCACTCGCCGACGTAAGCCCACTCCTCCTCAGTATCGGGACCGGTCTCCTTCTTGGCGTGGGAAGGCTTCCAGCGCGAGTCCCAGTCATCGGTGAACTGCTCGAGGAAGGGAGCCTTGAGCTTGGTGGGCTGTATGAATGCATTGGTTAGCTGCTGTCCGTGATGTTGGCGTAGATAGACTGCATTGACGACTACTTACAGTAAAGGTAGGGACCTCGACGGGAGAAACCGAGGTGGCGGCCTCGGCGACGGTGCTGGAGCTCTCGTCCTTGAGCACCTTCTGGGAATCGTCGGCACTGACACCTCCGGCAAGGAGGGCGGCGCTGGCGGCAGCGGCAGCTACATTGAACCTCATGATGAAGGCGAAGTTGCTGTTATTCGTTTCAAGCTGATTCGCAGTCGCGTATGTGGTAGATGTGTAGATGGAGGGGTTGGTTGTTGCTGGTGGCTGAAAGAAAGACGTCGAAGTCGAGGTCGAGTTCGAGACAGACAGAGACGAGAACCTTGTTGGGCAATGGATATTCACTCCCACGGCACGAGGAAAGGAAAGAGGTTAAGAAAAACAGGCGGCGATGGGGGAAAGGGTTCGGTGGTGAATTAAAAGTTTCGGCGATGGTTCAACCTCTTCCAAGTGACAACGTGTCTTTAATGGGCCGCCGAGACGTGAGATGGCAGCTGCTGGGGGGAGCTTTGGCGCGGCAGCGGGCGGGACCTGCGGAGACCAGCATTATTGCGGGAACAGGTTTGAAGCACAGGCCTGGAGGCTATGGTAAACTGGCCTCTCAGCGTCGTTTTGGAGTCCGGGACTTGTGGAAATGCTTCGAAACTTCCATGGACGGGATTGGACAGACGACAGGGGTCTCTTTTCTCATTGGACAACCTCGGGTTACTGTAACAATTGTTCTACTTGAGCCCATTGTCATCCCTTTTGCTACAAAGGAGCCAACGTGCACAACATGTGTCCATCTCCAACTCCAACTTCGGAATGTCTTTACCGGCACCGAAACATGCGGCGATGGAAGCGTCCTGTTGGTCAATTGCGTTGGAGCCATTCCTTTTAGCGCGTGTATATTATGTGGGGCCTTCAGTTTCGACCACGAGCATCGTCATGCAGAGAGAACACTTCAAGGGTCCTGTCTCGCCAGTGAAGAGAATGTTTGTCTCTAGGAAAAGGCAATCAGGTTCGTCTCGTGTGAACATGTTGGTGTTTGTGCGGTGAAAGATGCAATGAAAGGTTGGCTTCGTCCCTGTTGTTTATCCACCACCGTTTCTTCCAGAAGGTGAAGTGTAAATTGTTCCGAGATCTCGATCTCGTCTGATGGATCCCGGCCAAATAACCATTCTGGCTACGGAGCTCTGCCGGTTTCCGAGTATGGAATAGCCGTACAAATAGCACATTGATGTCAATGAATGTCTCTTTCGTTGATGATAGCTTCAAGAGCGAGTCGAAGTCTTAATAATCTCCAGATCGGACAGGTCAGCTCAAGTCGGGTGTCTTCAAGATCAACAGATGTGAGTGTAAGTCTACGGATAGCGCCTCGAAGTGCAGCAAAGAGCCGTCTGAAGCACTGAACTCTTCACCTTCGAGTTCGCCGCTCTACACGTACTGTACCAAAACTTTGAACAACGTGGCTCTTTCTCTCTTCATACCTACTCTATTTAGCCTCATCTCGCTTTCTCAAACTCGAGACTGCATCCTCATAAACATTTAAACGGACCAGCCGGTGATATGTAGGATCCGCACGGCAGAGGCTCCCGACATAGCGCCATTCTTCCCGGATCCTGGTCAATGAACTGGGGCGGGACCACATTTTTTTTACTTGGGGGCTTCTGGGCGCCAAGCTTTCTTTGCCCCCTCTTTACCCTCTACAAGTAAAGAGGGGGATCCGAAATTCTGGGACAGTATTTTAATTTGGGACACATCAGGATTCTTAGCGTTTTCCACAGAAAAGTGTTAGTAGGCAAGACAACGCAATGCAAAACCGCCACACAGTATTTTTCTAAAATTCTACCAAAATTCGAAGGCAGAGTTCTTACTTGGAAAAGCCATTTTGGAAATTTTGAGAAAATTATTTAAGAAAATGAATGGATGGTAGGGTCCGAATGCGTTTTATTTACCAAACGTCGTCGCTCTTGGTGTGCAACGGAGTTGACAATTCTACAGCAAGAACGCTTGCATCAGGATTTTCTCCCCAACGCCTCGATCAAAATTGATGAAACTTTGAGGATATCTTTTTGAATACTCCCTTTTGCTTCCTGAATTTTTTCAGATTTTTGAAAAATGGTTTCGTAGTTGAATGGTTCATCGCGATCGCTTCGCTAACACATTTCTATGGGAAACGCTAAGAATCCTGATGTGTCCCAAATTAAAATACTGTCCCATAATTTCGGATCCCCCTCTTTAGAGGGTAAAGAGGGGGCAAAGAAAGCTTGGCGCCCAGAAGCCCCCAAGTAATTTCTTAGCGTCAAACTTGCTCCGCGCACGTCAACGGGGCACGCAACGGCCGCTATCGAAATCGACCCCCTCCGCTCCGTGCCCGAAGCCCGCGTCCGCGATTTCTAAACCCCGCGACCGTCTCCGCCGTCCGGTAAACTCACGACATCCCCCCGAGATTTCGCGCCCGCCCAAGCCCGTCGTCAAAATGTGTCCTCCCACCACCTCCACCAGCGAAAACAACAACGACCACCTTGTCCAATCCTCCGACCCCAACCACCCGGCCAACCTCATCCCCGCGCTCTGCGCCAAGTTCTGGACCCTAGGCTGGGTAACCGGCACAGGCGGCGGCGCCTCGATCCGGTCCGATGACCTCGTCTACCTCGCGCCCTCCGGCGTACAAAAGGAGCTGATGAAGCCCGAGGACATCTACGTCCTTTCTCTCGCCGCTCAGGCCCAAAGTCTCGACAAGCGCCAACGCGTCTACCTCCGTTCGCCAGCCAACTTCAAGCCCTCCCAATGCACTCCGTTGTTCCTGGCGGCGTTCACCAAGCGGAATGCCGGGTGTTGTATTCATACGCACTCGCACTGGGCGGTGCTGGTTACGCTCATCCTGGAGACGCAGGGCAGTAAAGAGTTTTTGATCAACAATATTGAGCAGATCAAGGGTTTCGGGAAGGGGTTTGGCAAGAGTGGGAATTTGGGGTATCATGATACGTTGAGGATTCCCGTGATTGAGAATACGGCGCATGAGGAGGACTTGACGGAGTTTTTGGAGGAGGCGATGGATCAGTATCCGGATACGTATGCGGTGTTGGTAAGAAGGCATGGTGTCTATGTGTGGGGGGAGAATGTGCACAAGGCGAAGACTATGTGCGAGAGGTATGTCTTTCTCGTGTTTGTGATGGTGGTTAGGCACGAGCTAACGAATGTTGTCTGTGTACTGTTACAGCTTGGACTACCTCTTCCAACTCGCCGTCGAGATGAAGCAGCTCGGTCTTCCCTGGGTTACCGATATCGAGCCCACCATTCCTACGAGAAAGTAAACAAACAACATAATAGTGATACCAGAAACAAAGGCAAAAAAACACTCGGTCAAAACAACATATTCAGGTCCAGATGTGTTTGCGAACTCGAAGTGATTCCAATCGCTGATCATTACTACCATACCAAACGCTCGTTACTACCTGCAACTTTTCAGTTTTTTCCAAAAAGGTATCAAGCACAGACCCCCCAATCGCCGCAAAAACCTCATTAAGTCCGTCCGTCATCCAAAGCCACACAAGCCATTACCCATAACCATAATCCCATCATCCGCTCATCCCATCATGTCCGCCCATAACCATCACATCATACATCCAAAAGCCGGGCATCAATTAATCATCCCACCCACCCCAACTCACTTACTTCCCTTAGTTGTTCACCACCTCAAAGCACAGCCGCCAACCCCAAAAGGAATCCTCCCAACCCACCCACCGCCACCCTCCCAGCAGCACCAGCACTACTCGTGCTCTCAACCATCGCCGTGCTCGTCGCCTTGCCATCATCACCACTCTCACTAGGCGCAGCGCTAGGCGTGCTGGTGCTCGTAACCGTCGTGGTGAAAGATCCGCTCACCACAGTCGAGACAACAACGACATTAGTCCTGGTGACGCCGGTGGTGGTCGTGACAGGAGCGGCGTTGGTGGGGTTGGAGGCAGCTCCGCCCGTGGTGGCAGTGAAGTAGTGCTGTCCGATGCAGTCTTGCACGCAGTCTGAGTATTTGGCGTTGTCGGATTCGGTGCCGTTGCCTTTGGGACAGGCGGCTACGCAGTCGTTTGTTTCGTTGACCTGTGATTGTGATGTTAGTGGTTGTTGGTGAGAGGTGAGAGGTGGGAGGTGGAAAAGAGTGATGAAGTGATGAATAATCGATGATAGAGTGAGTGGTCAAGTGCGAGGAGAGGTGAAGAGAGGGTGAGTAAGTAAGGAGTAAACGTACATCCTGATCAGAAGGATTAGGAACAGCAATGCACTTGCTCGTGCAAGAAACATCGCCGTCCTGGCAGGCGTCTATGCACTTGATGATCGCGGCCTGCTCAGAGTTCAAAGGGGCCGAAGCAGAGGTGGTGCCGGACTGGGCGTTCGCGGAGAGGGCGAAGAGGCCGGTGAGGATGAGAGGCGTGAAGCGCATTTTGGCTTTTCGGTCTTTCGTGGTGATCGGTAGGTATTAGATATTAAGTGAAGGTATTCCGATATCTATATCGTGTAATGATGTAAACAGCAATCTCAACAAGCGAGTGTGAGAGCGAGTGTCGGTACGAGGTACGAGGATCCTGGACGAGGCAAGAAAAGTTCTGAGGAAACAAGGAAGAGAGAGGAAAAGAGAAGCAGAGGAAGGGGGAGGTAGAGGTTGTGTTATGTTAAATAGTCCTCTTGTTTGGAGAAGGGAATGGAAGGAGAAGAGAGGCTCATACGACATTGGACGGACAACGGACAGACACATGCAAGCCACCACTTTCCTCCTCCATCCATCACGCCGTCGGTAGCAACCAGAACCTACCGTGACCAGTTAGACATCCCTGCCTGCGCCTCAAGCACTCGATTTGGTTGTCTTCCGTAGCATAGCATAGGTAGCAGCTGTGCTGTGCTGTGCTAGGGATAGAACATGGGGGAAAGCAGGTCACGATGCCTGACTGCCGTGTCGTTGCAAAGTGTTTGGCTGTGATTTCCACCGAGTTCCGTCTGGGGGACATCGCGTATCTCCCCCACAAATGTCCACACAGACACGAAGGCAGGGACAGGGGTGCCTGGTCTGAGCGGCAGCAGCCCTTTGGAGACACCACCAGAAAAGTGATCCACGAGAGCGATGCGCCTCGAAAGTGGATGAGTTAGAGATGGCCTTGATCCACTGATCCAGTGGGATATGACCTGCTGTGCTGTGTTGTGTTGGAGACGTTCTGCTGTGCTGGACAGGATGTCGTGTCGTGTTGTTGCTGTTGACTGACGGCTCGGGTTTCGAGTGCCGAACAAGTCTTGTCATTTGTGTTCTCAGCCCGGTCAAGCGTTGCGTGACCCCGCGAAATGGACAGACAGAGAGATTGTCTGATGTTTTTTGGTTGTCATCCCTTCCCACGATGATCCCTTTTGTTGTCCGTTCACGGGCACAGATGTTTTTTATACCATCTCCAATTATCGCGATCAACCCCAGGGTCACAGGGATAGAATCTTGGTCAGAAGTTTATGCACACTTCGCTTCCCGTGGTTCCCCTGGCTTGGTGGTGTTCAGGTGTAGTAAAATTAAAATTACTTGCTGCCACCCACCATTATTATCCTTTGTCCAGATTGCGGGTGTGTCAGTGTGGTGGTGGTGGATGGTGTCCTCCCGTCGCAGACTCGCAGACGCCGGCGCCGAACGAGATGAGGAAGAGGGAAGGGAACCGAAGGAAAACGACGGAAAAAAAAAAGTGGGTGTGGTGCTATTTTGCCCGATTCGGTATCCATTCGAAGCAGTGACCAATCAGAGCCGAGATTGTGTTTCGGGTTTTTAGTGTCATTCGTGTTTGACGCTGGGCCACCTCAGCTCTTCGTCTCTTTTCTATTGTTGTCTTTACAGAGGTCAGAGAAGGATTTCGAAACCGAGACTCACGATATTGACCTGCCTTGAGGTTCAGTTCATCCGGTGTGCAAGACCAATGGAAACGATGCAAAGCCTAGGCAGATTTGACAGACCGGGAATGTACGATGGCCCAGGTCGGTCTTCGTTTCACTACCACCCTCTGGTGTGGCACCAGCTGGCACTCATTTTATATCAACGCCTCCGAGGCACTTACAGAGTCCGACACTCACACCCATTAAACGCCGCCAACCAGAAACGCTGAACATTGAACCCTACTATACCTCATTTCTTTCTACCTTCTTGTTTGCTTTTCCTCTTTTCTTTTCTTTTCTCCTTTTTCCTTCTTTTCCTTCTCCCTTTCTCATCTCTTCTTTTTCGAGGGAGGTAGAAGGATCCATTTTCACTGTTACTATTACCCCAAATCGTTAATTTCCAAACTTGGAGAAGAACTGGTGGTTGAGAATTGATAGGAGTCGATAAGAGTCGATAGTCGATAGGAGGAGTCAGCACGGTGTTGCATCAGAGCCTCAGAGACACCCTCAGGTGCGAGCCTATCACTTGCCAGCTGGGGAACCCCGAGGGAAGGTGAATTTCAGGGTTGTGAAACGAAAACCGACATGGGCCACCGTAGGAATGTCCAAACGGACGATGCACCGACGCAGACGCGCAACGAACAAGGCCTCAACGCCTGCACGCCTGCACGCCTGAAAATGCAAACTGCACGCCTGCAACGGAAATCCGTCCAAGCCACCCGAACCGAACCGCTTGGACAACTTGCCAAGCGCAACCCATCAATGTGACACAGAAGGGAACTGGCTGGCGACAACAAAAAGCCTCTTCTCCTCCTCCTCCTCCTCCCTAGCACCAACAATGGGCGGTTGGGTGATCAGCACTTGCTTGGAGCTAGCAAACGCGGAGAAACGCAGCCATCAGATGGTTTGAACTGCTTCTCGGCCTTGGCTTGCTTGGCTGGTCGGAGATGAAATGTCTCGAGCCTCGAGGGCCTCCAACATCCACAAAGAGAGGCCGAATCCCGAGACGAAGGGAGAAGAAATGGGATGAACATTGTCCGTGAACTTCGTTGACCCAAAAGTGCGGGCATCCTCACGCTGAGCAACGCGTACACAGACACCATGGACGCTTTTGCTTTTGCCTGGGCCTGGGCCCGGGCCCGTGACAGTTGCGCAAGGCAAAGCTTGGAGGTTGTGCTTGAAGCTTATTCATTGTGCCACACTTGTGTACATCAGAGAAAATAGCCATGAAACGGGCCTCGAGCGAGCTCTCCGAGCCCGAGTCTTGCGCCATACAACAGTGCGGTGCCATGCCGGAAATAAGGCCGTCTAGCCGACTTATACGAGGACTTCCCAGCCAACAACATGTACAACCGTTCATCCAATGACCACTGGAACACGCATCCAGGCTCCATTTTGATGGCCAGAACGCGAGGCTTTGAACTTGTAAAATGTACCTCACGGTCTGTATAGTAGTTTGGACTCTAGACCTCTGTCCAAGGAAGCTTGTTACCAGATCAACGGCGACAAGTTAATCAGATTCTCCACTTGGATTTGCGTGACTTGGATTGTGATTGTTTTTAGACGCACCAGGGAGACATGTAGTAAGCAAACATGTTGAAGCAGGCTGTCACAGCACTTGGTTTGAGGGCCGACGCACCAAAAGGACTGATGAAAGTGATGAGTATGAAAGATGAAGAAGATGAGGAAGCTAAAATACACGTGGGTGGATGGGAAAAAGTTTTTTATGTGCGATGACAGGAACTAGATGGGATGAAATACCAGGCGGTCACACAAGATCTGGAAGTTGCTGGCACGTGCCATCACAGAGGCCAAAGAATTGGGAAAGTACTTGATTCCTAAAAGGGGACAAGACCAGTGAAAAAGCCGGGAGGGCCTGCATTATATACACGTTCTCTCGTGGCCGACCCAACTCCCAATCGGCCAGCAAGCTTGTTCCTGGCGATGGCTTCCTTCCTCTTGGTGATGATGGCCTCCTTCTCATGATGGGGAGCGCCTTCCTTACCTGTTGGCCACTTCCCTGCATCTCGATCAGGTGGGTGTTGGGCATGCATCCCTCGGTCCCGACAATGTACAGAACAGATTCTTCCAAAAGTGCACAGCAATTTCTGAATGGCTTCATCTTCGCACCTCACATTTCGCACCTATATCGAGGTCCTTTGCTCAACCCTAACCCTCACATCTCCGGGCACCCCAGTCCTCACCACCACGACGACCACCTCAGTTTCACCCAATGCGCCTATGTATCACCACGGCACTTCACCCTCCTTATCCCTAAACGTCCCCGTCGGCCCCCCTTCCTCCTGCACAACCCTCACCACAATCTCCGCCGCTTCCCAGGGCTCTTGCGTCCCCTTAAAATCATTCAACCCCGTCTTCGTATATCCCGGACAAACCGCATTGACCTTCCACTTCTCCCCTCCTCCCTCCTTGGCATGTCCCAATCTCCACGCCAGATGCTTTGCGTACATGTTCAACGCCGCCTTGCTGGCGCTATACTCGGTGTAATGCCTCGTGACGTAATCCAAGTCGAAGTTACGGCTGTTGGCTTCGTTGAAGGTGTAGTTTATGGAACCTAGTTTTGAGCTGACGAAGACGATCTTCCTCTCTGGCTTTGGGGATGCGGATAGTAAGGGGAGGAGTTTGTCGGTTAGGAGAGCGGGACCGATGAGGTTCGTGTCGAAGACGGAATGCCACTCCCCTCTTTCTATCTCTGGCGCGTGTGGGTCTGCGACGTGTGTGAAGAGAGAAGAAGAGGCGATGGCGGCGTTGTGGACTAGGATGTCTAGGTGGCCGTGTTTGGCGGATATTTGGGCGGCGGCGGCGGAGATGGAGGTGTCGGAGGTTAGGTCGAGAGTCAGGGGTTCGAGGGTGGTGGAGGCGTGGAGGTTGGGGAGGGAGCGCAGGGTGGTGATGGCGGACTCGACGGAGGAGAGGCGGCGGCCGGAGAGGATGATGTGGTAGCTTTTGTCGAGGGAGGTGCTGAGGTGCTTGGCGATTTCGAAGCCGATGCCGCGGTTGGCACCGGTGATGAGGACGATGGTTTTGGAGTCGGGGGCGGTGGTGGCCATGATGAGAGGTTTTGCTGTGCGCCGGCTGGGAAATGCTTGATTGTTGACGGGGAGTTGAAGAGG
Organism: Neurospora tetraspora; assembly: GCF_033439725.1. Classification (NCBI taxonomy): domain Eukaryota; kingdom Fungi; phylum Ascomycota; class Sordariomycetes; order Sordariales; family Sordariaceae; genus Neurospora; species Neurospora tetraspora. The sequence continues at coordinate 8,122,016 of NW_026944383.1, forward strand.
TCGTTGTTAACGATGTGTCCTCGGGTGTTGCTGTTTTTGTCGTCGTCTCTGGTTCTGTTCGTCTGAACATCGTGAGCTCTTTATACCATGCCACACGTCATGGTGACGTAGCCGCGGCCGTCTCGTGAACCATTTCAGAGCTGCCAACCCAGCCCTGATATTCGTCCCGATCATGTCGATGGAACGGCTGTATGGTAATCGCCGAAGTTTGACGGGGTTAACTCCGGTCATCAATCACCTGTTTTGGTGGTGTTGAGTACCTTCCTGGAGATAAGCCCTCCATAAGCGTAAACTCCGCCATCGACCAAGGTCGACGACAAAGTAAGCCCAACAGCCCTCAATCTTTGTAGACAGGTTCTTCACCCGTAACCTCCTCAGACCAATTCAGCATCACCCCTCTCCACCAGTCCCTTCGCATCTGACCACCTCAAAATAACGATATCCCCCTCTTTGCCCGTGAGCACACCATCGACGTCGACTCCGTGACACTCAATCTCCGCGTCCTTCAACAGGCGAATGAACACAGCCGAGTCGAGGTCAGGATTGTCAATCATGCTTATATTCCCCGCCGTGTCGTTCAAGTTCTGCATCGCTGGGGGGAACGTTCCCAGGAAGGAGTTAAGATAGTGGTTGTGCAACAAAAGCTGGTGTCTTCGCGCGTAAGCCTCTTCGATTTGCGACATGCGTGTTCGGAGATTGTCGTTCGAGATGTAGTGGAGGAGGTGTTTGTCGATCTGTTCGCAACATTCCTGTCAACAATTGCCCCTATTCGTCTGTAAGCAGAGATGAAGATATCGGGCGTGCCATACCTTCGCAATCCTCGTCCTCAAAAACGACCTGACCAGATACTTATATCTCTCCAACTCCGTCTGAATAACAATCAGCGCGAAATTGGTCTTGGGATCCATGTCGCCCGTCATCTCCTCCACTTTCTCTATTTGCCGCTTGATCTTGTCGTTGATGCGCTCGAACAGGCCATTGGAGGGCCAGGGAAGTAGTTCGGGTGTAGAGCGCTCGGCGACCCAGGCGCGCGTCAGGTCTTGCAGGTCGCGCGTTTCTTGCGGGATCTGGTGCGAGACGGGGTCGACTTCGCGGAGGATGTCGTCGATGTCCATTATGGCTTGTTGATTGATTGGGAATTAGAGTGAATCGGGTTGTGTGGTGGGCGCAATGGGTGGTTGAAGAGGGAGAAGGGAGGGAGGGGGAGGGGAGAAAGTTGTCGCATTTTTCGTGACGGGATTTGATCTCGACTTCACAGCCCACAAGGTCAGGCCTCGAACGCGGGGCGGGGCAGATCCCACCCCGGATTTTTAGGGGCTCGGCGGGCTGCTACGGCGATCCAGTGGAGCGGTTCATCCCGCTTTTAGTGACGTCGATGCCCGCTGCGTCCCCTAACCTTAACAGTGCAGGGGTCTCATAGGGGTGCCCCTGAAATTCATGTAAACATCACGGCGAGCATGCCCGGGAATGTGGTCGGAGTCTGGGTCTTTAGACTGAATGATTGTTACATGTGGTATTATCATTGGGGTAGCAACTGGATTAACTATAGCCGCCTCTGCATTTCAAGTGTTGCCCCTTCCTTGCCCTCCGTTCCGCTCCTAATCAAATCATGTCTATGCTCTCATCAGAGTGTGTTGGCGCCAGAGTCATTGTGTTCGTGAAGACTGAGGATTTTCTGACCCCAGTCCGAATCTGAGGCTCTTCGGGAGAACATCAGCTTGTACATGAGAGCCGGGTTGGGAGGTGGATCGCCCGGCGACATCTCACCAGCGCTAGTTGATGTTGGTGTAAGCACTGTTGTGCCGTCGGATGATGACTCCTCCTTTGTCTCGACCTCCAAGGCCGAGTCCGATGTTGAGGCATCAGCATCATCAATGTTCTTTTGAAGGATTTCCTCAGCGCCGTGTACTGTCTTCTGGTCCGCGCGTCCTGTATTCTCGATCTTTTGCCTGTTTTTCCTCCTTTGGGCCAGGGACGATCCTTCAAGTTTGCCAAGGTCGGGGATAGGCTTGAAAGGACACACCGGGATCGAGTCCAGACCAATCACTACCTCTGTAAACGGTCTCCCCTTGAGTCTTGCTGCTCTCGAATTATCGTCCGCGTTGTCGTCGGCTTCATCTCGTTCTCGATCTGGCTGTTTGCCATTGTTATAGCGCTTCTCGTCCTTGACAGATGCGTTTTTGACAACCTCAATTTCATCATCTGTCCAACTCTCTTTCGATATAACGTTGTCCTCTTCCTCCTTGTTCTTGTCATGTAGACATTTTCCCTCCGTGGCCGCGGCTTCTTCGTCCAATTTGCCCATATCATCCACTTTGTCCCCTTGCTTTCCTGGTCTTTCATCCGTTATTTTCGTATCGTCCACGTCCCTGGGTTGCTTGATCTTCACCCGTCTTGTCGTCCCAGTCGGCAGTCCTGTGCCTTTTCCACTCGCCATCCGCTCACAGTCCCCTAACCGCCGCCTCAAGAACCATTCAACTGAGTGACGGCCATGGCCACTCTTTGCGAATCTCTCTAATGCCTTCCTTAGCATTGAATCCCATTTGGCGACTTCTTTTGGGCCTCCTTCGCCCTCGGTTTTATTGTATGATGGCTGTGTGGCAAGAGGCTGCGGCGCGGTGGACGACGAGCGTGACGAAAGGCCTGTTCTCAAAGACGAAAAGTCTTCCCTGGAGCGGTATATCGTGCAGGCGCGGTTGTGAGGGTAGTAGAGGGTGATCTCGTATAGAGGAGACTCGTCTTCTTGGCTCCTGGACTTTGACCTGCGTTTAGATTTCCGTTTCTGTCTGTCTTTGTCCTGAGCCTGTGAATCGGAGTCTGGCCTGGGCTTGTGCTGAGCTCGAACTCGAGTGGCTATTGGTAACGTTCGGGTCCCATTGTAACTGTTGTGATTCTTTTGAGTGTGTAGTTGAGGCTTGAATCTTGTCTCAGACTGAGATTCCGATGTCTTGGAGGTTCCTCCCTCCAGGTCGGGTGAGAACATCAGTGGGACCAGCATGTTGCTTCTCGCGTAGTCTGTGATTGTTGGTGATGAGAGGTGAGGGATATCTCAGGATAGATATTTGAGGTGATCGAATCGGGGATTAAGATTAGAACATGGGATTGGTTTCCAATAATAAGCTCGCTTGATAGAAGCGAAAAGAGTTGAGAAGGAAAAGAAAGAAAACAAACCACACCGCAGCCGCGATGATATAACCCACGCTGATGCGGAATGTGGATATCACATGTGTCCCACTGTATGCAAAACTAGTGATCAACTAGTTTCGGGACTTGGAAACCAGATCTATCCCGTCATGTGTACTGGAACAGGACCTCATTCCAACCGGGGAATGGTTACGGGACGTGCTGCTGGCAACACAGGCGGTATCAAGAGCAAACCGTAAGGTCGCACAACAGGCGGTTCAGGTGGCTCAACAAAGAAGGTGCCTCGCAAGGCTGATTGGACTGGCGAACCAGGAGCCGACAACGGGGACGGTTTGGCACGGTAGAGCTGACATTCTCACCTGAAACGGACTATTTGGCTAGACCGGCGCTGACTATGCACCATGAGGATCACTGTGATTTGTAGAGTCAGAGACCGATGATACCGCCTTTTCCCGCCATTCATTAGATTGGGCATTGGTCAAAAGGGCATTTTGGGGTCGAGGTTGGTATGCCTAACAGGCCAGTCGGTGCCCGGTGGTGGGAGATGATGTTGTCAAGTGGAAAAGTGTCGAGTTGTCAACAGCCGAGCTTTGGTTATTACGGGTCAGGGTTGATAGTCCATGGTTGACGCGGATTCATCTCGGTAAAGGGTCCGTGAGATATACCGAGGGTTGTGGATGTGTATATAAACTGCCGTGAATCACAAGGTGGTATCGACATGTTCTCGATTTGTGCTCAACTTGTGATGTTGAAGTTGAAATAAAAGAGAGAAAATGACGGCAAGTGGCAGTAGACCACACCGACAAAATCGGGTATAGCGTGTTTCTGCTCCAAACCCTAACCCCTGCCCTTCTGAAACGCAACGGTTGCAGTTTAATGCGACTTGACCACATGGAGCCGTGCAACCCCGCACCTCTTGTTTGAGGGCTGGTACGTACCACTAGCAGTCTGGTTGCCCGGCTCCCTTGTGAATGCTAACACAAGCCCGACTTTGTTTGTCACAAGATCTGTTGGACATAATCACCGACTTCGACATAGCTTGTTCGACGTTTATCGGTGTACTGAAGTTCAAAGAGCAACAGACTTAACAGAGGTCAAATTGCCCTCCGTTTGAGCGTTGCTAGGGCGTCCAATCGATAAACCTTCTGCGCTAATGCAGCACGAGAGCTCACAAGCATGTCGACTGTGCCTGCGTGATCACCAGCAGATGCGAATTGGGAGATAGGATTCTGATTGGAAAGATTTCCAAATCGTGGTCAACATGGAGGCAGCTTTAGTCCTCAACACCACAGATCTGCAGATAACCTACTCCATGATTTCTTCCCAGAGATTGCCGAATTCAACTTTTTATTAATAAATAGTCGTGAAAGAGCAGACGGTGTTGTCTGCGCCTTCTTCGGGCCCAAGGGAGCGAGAGTGGAAAGTGGACTGCAATGGTGGACCCCTTCCCCATGCAAGCAATCCCTGCCAACTTTGCTTGCCCTCTTTCCATGCGTCAGTCCTTCACTTCCTTCACTTCCACCTGCCCCAACAGCTCCAGCTTTATTTTCCTGTTTTCACTTTCTCCCTTTGATTGATCTCGGAGCTCTTCAACTTCTTGTTGACATTTGTGAAAATTCCCATTTTCCCCTCTCTCTCGACAAACAGCTTTTGAACAAGGTCTTGGTTTTCTTGGCCAGCTTTTGTTATCCACCCCCGCCTTAAGATACTATCACAGCTATCTTTGCGCATCGCATCGGATTAGAACATCGTCGCCTTGTCATCCTTTCTTCAGCAAGACTCAACATCGCCAACTGCAGCCATGTCATTGCAGGACGTATACAAGAGGTTCCTTGGTTCGCCAAGCGCCGCTGCGCTCTCGGACGACGCCTCCCTACACTACATCACAACCACCACCAGCGTTGCCGGCGCATCCAATATCACCAAGCATCTCTCTACCGTCGCCAGCCAGGTGAAGAAGGAGAAGGAGAACGTTCTCTATGCCATCGAAGGCCAAGATGCCCTCGCTCTAGAGGTCAACACCTCCCTCGAATTCCTCATTGATGGAGGCCCCTATCTCCCTGGTCTGGATGACAATTACGTCGCCGATCGCAAGGTCAACTTTACTATTGTGAGTTGCCAAAGCTTCCCCTCCCAAGTTACCCCTCCCTCCATGAAACCCAGCCAAGTTCTAACCCCCGCGCTTGACAGTTCCACATCGTGACGTTCAACAGCGACGGCAAGATCACACAGATCCGACAAAGCTGGGACCAAGGCTCGCTTCTTAGGCAAATTGAGGTTATTGGCAGGTCCGGTCGCAACTGGCCAATTCGCGACAGCAAAGATCAGATCAACCTGATCAACAGATGCATCAAGGAAGGCGGCACTCCCGCTACCGACAACCAAGGCTCCACGAGCACCCGTCCCAAGGCTACCAACGCCATGCGTGATCCTCATGCGTCGCTTTCTCTGTTCGCTCCTCGCGAAGAGGTCGCAACCCCACCAGAGCCCGTTGTCTCTCCCAAGGCTGGTTCCGCGAGGCACTTCCAGCCCATCCGTCTCTTCGAGACTGACGAGAATATGCCCGAAATTCCCGATACACCCCAGTCGATCCATTCTGTTCAACGCAAGGTGAAGCCCGATCCGACAAAGTACAAGCACTTCGACTTTGCCGACGGTTCCGATCCCGCCGACGCACCCCAGCCTGGTGTTCCCTTCGACAAGAAGCCCAAGACCAAGCATGACAGCCAGTGGTCTTTCGACGACTTTAACTCCCCCGAGAGGCCAGCTCCTACCCGTACCATTGTCAAGAGTTTCCTTAGCAGCGTTGACGACGAAGACCACCAAGGCCCTTCGACTCCGCAAAACAAGGCATCGCGTAAGCTGCGCCGTGATGATGCGACTCACTTCAATGTTGGCAACGACGGCCCATCTCCCGAGGTTCAGAAGAACAACCGCGGCGCTGGCACGAACGCAGCCTCTCACTTGTATGACGACGACCTTATGAAGGCTGATGGTAGTGCGCCATCGCCGGTCCAGAGAAACAACCGCGGCGCTGGTACGAACGCAGCCTCTCACTTGTATGACGACGACCTTATGAAGGCTGATGGTAGTGCGCCATCGCCGGTCCAGAGAAACAACCGCGGCGCTGGCACGAACGCAGCCTCCCATTTGTATGACGATGACCTCATGAAGGCTGACGGTAGTGCGCCATCCCCGGACCAGAGAAACAACCGCGGCGCTGGCACGAACGCAGCCTCCCATTTGTATGACGATGACCTCATGAAGGCTGACGGTAGTGCACCATCCCCGGACCAGATAAACAAGCGCGGCGCTGGCTCAAATGCAGGCTCCCACTTGTATGACGACAACCTCATTAAGGCTGATGGTAGTGCGCCATCGCCTGCCCCCCGTGCGCTAAGCAACATCACCAACGCCAAGAACAGGGAGAAACACTTTGAGCCTCACTTTGAGATCTCTGATGAATCGCCCCAGGCTGAGAAGGGTGCCAACGGTCGCTCCAAGGCCATCGAGGATCGCCAAGCGGCTCAGCGTGGATTGGAAAGTCACTGGTCGATGGAAAACGAATCGCCTGTACAAAGAAAGGTGAATTCGAACACCGGAATCACCATTGCAGGTGATGGTATGGGTAGCCGAAAGGGATTCGAGGCCAGCACCGCTGTCAACAAGGGCATCACTATTGCCGGAGATGGCATGGGCGGCAAGAAGGGAACGCAGCGGAACTGGCTTACTGAGGAGGAGGAACCTCAGGACCTACACCTCCAAAACCGAAATCCCGGCAAGAGGCAGACCCAAAAGTCTGATAACTTTTGGGACTTCTAAGTTGTGCCGTTAACGGGAAGAGTGGGAACTTGTGGGTCTTTGTTTGGTATACTGTCGTCATCTTGTTTTCTCGCACTTGATATCAGCTGCTGTTTGTTCTCGTTTTCCACTTTTTTAAGGAGGGGGGTGTCAACCACTGCTCCTGGACCCACGTTTGGAGAAACAGGACGTTTGAGTAACAGAGCCATAGTGGACAAGAAAATAGGTCCTTAGCTTTGTAGGAAGTTCGTTCAAAAGGAGGAGGAAAGTTGTCTCACTTCGAGTTTTCTGGTTTGTGGTAGACCTTGGCTTTACAAATACCAATACGAGAATGAGAAAGATGGAACAGATATGGACGATACGCATGTACATGACTACTCTGCTCTAGTCTAGTAGGCAAATACATAAAAATACAGAACCATGGTGTCTTAAAGTTGACCTAATCCTCTCTACCTAATCCTCTCTACTCTTATGGTGGACATCGATTGTCATGCACAAATCGATAAACGTATCGTGGCCTGGAATAGTTTTGTTCCTTGTGACAAGACATGTCATCAGGTTTAAACCTAGGAATAGAAGAGGGGGAGGGGGTCGAACGCCATGAAGAACGGGGATCAAGTATAGCATAGGTAGTGTTAAGATCAGGATAAATAGTGAAAAAAAAAAAAAAAAATCTGAAAAAACCATCAATGTAGTTCTTCCTATCGTGTTTCCTCTATCTGTTGGTATCACCTGATTTATTCCTGGTGTGCTTACTCCTGCGTGCGGCCAAAAAGAGAGAAGAAGCCAGAGATACCTAGGCATTAAAGAACCAGGAAGCTATTCAGGAAGTTAGTTCAATGAAAGAAACTAGTCCTGCGTGCTTGCCTTTTTCTTACTTGCTGTGTCTTTTTTTTTTTTTTTTTTTTGTGGCTTTCCGTATTCATGGATGGGCATTATAGGCAGAGGTCGGCTACCTTACCCCTGATTGAGTGTGCTGCGTTCATTGAGATGATGATGATGAGATAAGGATAATAGTGATGGCAAGCAATGAAGGAGTCAAAAACGCCCAAGGAATGAAGAGATTCTAATACTTTTTGTTGGGCTCAAAGGTGAAAAGACACTTCACCACCGCTTCACTTGTTGGCTATGGCTATCATCACATTCCACCGAAGCTTCAGTCACTCTTCACTCTTGACCATTGCATTGTTCATTACCTACTTCTCAAGAAAGAAAAGAGCTGGGAGAAAGAGTTGAATAAATCATGATATGTACATCGTACCTTTCTACAAACACTCGAAGATTCAGACAGGCTCACAGGCCCAACGCTGACTTCCTTACGCGATGCCACTTCCATACCACCAACCAGTAGTCCGGTACAAGCTATTCCGACAATGAAACCTCCGCCCATACCTAGAACTAGATAGTGATAGGAAAAGAAGAAGAGAAAAAAACAACGCCTCCCTATAAAAGTAAAGATACGCCCAATGAAATGCGGCATGCATGAATTCATACGTACGTCGCGTCGTCGTGGGTATAATGCCATCTCCTTATTTCCCCTTGAACACATAAGCCACCCTCCTCCTCCTCTCTCACCATCACCCTTTACCCCCTATTATGCGCTTCACCTCTTCCTCGCAGTCTCATCAACCTCCTCCCCCAACTCTTCAGGCCTCCTCGGATCCACATACGCACTCAACCTCGAATCACCCCACCTCGCTCCAATCGTAACCCAAACATGCTTCATCGGGCCCGTAACATTCCTCGTCTCCCTGCATCCCGTCCACCTCATCCTTTTCTCCCTGGACATGTCACTGTTTCCGAGACCTCCGTTGGCCGACCACTCCCGTATCACGTCACGGATGAACGTGATCTTCTCGCGGAAGTGGTTAGCGGCAGGGATGTTCTGCAACGAAGCGGGGATTTCGGGGCGACGACGGGAGGTAGAGGTACTGGTAATGGTGGAGCGGGAAGGGGAGGAGAAGTTGAGGAGGGTCTGTAGGGGGTAGGAGAGGACGGAACGCTCGTCGAGAGCAGATTCGGAGAGGGAGCCAGTTATGGAGAGGTGGGTGGCGGCGGACTCGGGGAGGTGCCAGAAGTGGCAGAATGTGCCGGTGGAGTCGAGGACAATTTTGGTGTGGTCGGGGAAGTTGAACTGTACGGAGTTTTGTTAGCTGGGTTTGAGCAAAGGAAGAAAGAATAGGGTAACGTACCTGGAAATGACCATCGCAAAACATCCAGCAACCAACGTCACCAAACCTCTGGTAAAAGGTCACAACATCACTTGGCGCAACCGTCGGGTCCGTGATAGTTGGCATCCGAATTGGCGCATCATCCTGGTTGTCCGACTCTCGACCATACTGAATCATGTAGTTGGCAAACTTCTTCCATAACACAATGCGCTCCCTCTTGCGGTGATCGTAGATATCCTTGCCCGCCGTAAGCTTACCCGTAGTGCCATCGGGGTTGACCGGGATATGGAAGTTCTGGGGCGAGACACGAACACGGTTGATGCCGTCCTCGCCGTTGTTTTCGTAGAAGTATACGCCCTCATTTTGGGGCAGGATTTGGTGCCTGTCTGGGTACCTAGGATCGTCTCTGCGCTGGCAATGACGTTCAGCACCATGAACAAGCACACAAGCAGGTGGTAGCAAACCGTTTCGACTACCTTCCTGGGTAGGGATACTGCGGAGAATGCAGCCGACACTGCCGTCGTTCAAGATATAGCCCAGACCAAACTTGTTGGTGTAGTCAACCCACTTGACAACAATGTGAGGAGGCGATGGGGTCTTGTCCCTGGAGGACACAAGAGCCATTGAGCGAGCGTTGAGCGCTCTTTCCAGCTCTGCTTGTAGCCTGCGCAACCTCTCGAGAACAATGTCGGGCTGCGTCCCTGGTACTGCCTCTTGATACTCGGCTGGACTGAAGAGACTCAGCTTGTCTTCCTGTGGCTTTTGCGTTGTCGAGGTCGGCGCACTCCTCTGGGCAGGAGCGGGCTCCTCAGTTGGCAACGCTGTCGCCTGGCTTCTGGTTGTTGGGTAGCTGCGAGAGCTACGAGTTGTCGGTCGGATTGGCTGAGATCCTAGTGGATCAGCACTCTCTGGCACTTCCCGCCTGCTAGAGCGGGTGCGAACCGAGGTAGAGCTAGCACTTCGGAGAGCCGGCTCTGGAACCGTTTGCGACCTGACTGTAGCGAGAGGCCTGCCTTGGGCCCTTTGTTGAGCCGCAAAGCTCTGAGGTGGTGCACGGAGAAGTCCTGTGGTGCCCCTGTTGGCGATGCTCGCCTGGGCGAGACTGTTGCTCAGGTCATCCACAACCGGCTTTTGAGGTTGTGAATGTATTACTCCCTCCATTCTGCTTCCGCCTATGTCCGCCAGCGGAACGCGTTTCTGCGGTTGTTGTGACGATGTCACCTTGGAGGCTTGCTGTTCGGCTTGCTGCTGCTGTAATAGACGAGCCCGACGTCTTGCCTCGGTCTTGATCTCGTCATAGGGCCTGTAGACGATACCCTCGGCGAGCGGAATAACAGGGGTAAGGCCGTTTGCCTCCTCCTCTGCCATCTCTCGCCAAATGTTCTTGAAGACAAACTGCTGCGTGCACCATGGACCAACACTGCACTCCTTGCACATCTCTTGCACATTGCGGAGGTTGTCTGCTTCCGCTCGGGGACCGGACAGAGGATCGTAGAAGGCAGGGTTCTGTGGTGGGGACTCTCGGAGTCTGGACGAAATGTCGGAAGGGACGGGCATGTAGCCAGAGGTAAAAAAGGGATGAGAGACAATAGTGTCAGGATCCGGTCTCATATCTGCGTCTTGCAGCATGCTTGCAACAAGATCCTTAGCCTCCAGGCTGTAGAACTTTTGTGTGGCGTCGGGCGATGGCCATTCGTAGTCACGTTCTCTCGCGCGGCGGTAGATTTCGTCGGTCGTCGAAGACTGGAAAGGTGGTTTCGAGGTGAGCATGGCATAGACGATGATACCCAGACTCCAAATGTCCACCATGTGGTCATGGCCCTTCTTTCCCTTCTCGAGAATCTCCGGCGCAATGTAGTTGGGTGTTCCGCATAGTGTCGTCCTCCTCATAATCTGCATGTCCTTGCCGGTCAGGAGCAAGGCAGCCAAACCAAAGTCTCCGATCTTGGCGTTCATGTACTTGTCGAGGAAGATGTTGCCCATCTTGAGGTCGCGATGAATGATACCCTTGGCGTGCATGTACTTGATGGCGCCGGAAATCTGTACGGTGTAGAAGCGCACTTCTGGTTCTGTAAGACCCTTACGGCGCTTGACCATGTCCATCAGAGAGCCATTGGAGCACAGTTCGAGAACAAGATATGTGCAGTTTTCGAATGTAAAGGCGCGGTGGAACTGGACGATGTTGGGGTGTCGCATTTTGGAGTGGATCTGGAGTTCGGTCTGGAATTTCTGTTCCATCTTGGAGGCCATCTGGGCCTTGACAATCTTGAGGGCATATCGCTTGGAGCTTCCGATCAGCTTGCCGTCGTAGCAGATAGCGAAGCCGCCCTTTCCTAGTGGCTTGCCGACCTGGTAGATGGCGCCCTCTTTGCGATCGGAGCTGGGGGGTTCGTTGACATGGTTCGGCGGCGGCGGCGGGTGGTCTTTGTCCTTGGAAGCCTTAAGCCCAGCAGCTGCCTTGGACTTTAGCTCATGGGCTCTCGGTCTCGCCTGGGCGTTAACATCTCTAGGGGATAGGGCGTCCATACCGACACCTCTCATTCCCACGACTTTCTCGAGCGCGTCGAGGATAACAGGTTGGGTATTATTAGGAAGTCGTCGAGGTCGACGTCGGTGTCGTTGGTCGGGAGTCTCGTCTTGTTGGTCGGGTCATTCAATGCCGTGAATTATCTGAAGGTCTAAGGAGTGGAGATTCCACTTGGTTAGAGACAAAGTAAACAAAGCAAGGGGGCGTGCAGAGTGGGGATTGAACGGTGGCTGGCAAGGTGGAAGGGAAGAGGACAAGGAAGAGGGACAGACGACAGCGCCAATTGCTTGGAAGAAGCAAAAACTCACAGTGGGACTAGTAATCGTCAAGCACTGCTCGGCGACCTGGGATCCGACGTAGAGGTGAGCCAGGCAGTATCATGAAGATAATCGTCGACTGATGATGGTGTAGCGCGGATTGACTCGAGTGCGCGCTGGGGGGTCGGAGAAATAATTGGTGAAAGACAACGAAGGTCGGTAAATAATCCACTTCCGAGACGGCGCGCAAGGTCAAACGCAAACTGAACCCAGGACGGCGAAGAGTTGCCAAGGTGGAGAGGTCAAAGGAAGGTGAAGCGTGGGAAAGAAGCACCCAAGCAGACAGTTGTGTTGAATTGCAAAGTCAAGGACGGAAGTTGCTTTGGAATGAATCCACCGTCCAAATTTGGCAGGCAGACCTTTGTTTGCAAGTCGCCAGGGCAACGGCAGAGTGTTGCGGGGCCCGGGGTCGCTCTCCAGCCCAGCCAAGTCGCCTGCCAAGCCAGCATCGCAGCGCACCCACAGGCGAACCAGGGGGCCTGACTCGTCCGGCTCAGTGGGGTGCGGGTGGGGTGCTGAGCTGGCTGAGCATGACGGAAGCTCTGGGATCCTGGAATTGTCCGTCATCCGAACTTTTTGTCACATGCGCCTGTAGAAACAACAGTTGCGACCTGAACATTGTTTGCTTTTAGACAACAGCGATCACTTGGCGAACAAGATCTTCCACTCGTTTGCTCCTTGTCCAACCGGAACCTCGGCATCACCTCACCCACCAACAGCAACGACCAGCGGTTTCCCTGGTTACCTCCTTGGCAACACCTCCTCATCATGGTCGTCTCCCTGCCTCTCTTTAAGCTTGCCGCCCTCTTTGTGCGGCATATCTCCAAATATGGCGCCGTATGTCTCTCCCTCTCTTCCCCTCCCCTTCTCCTCGGCATAACTAACATGCCTTTTCACAGAACCACATCAAACACCAAGCCCATGAACACCCTCGATTCCGCGCCTTCGCTGCCAAGTATGGCCAGATGATACACCAACTCAACATGCGCATGTCCGTTCTCGCCCTCCGAAACGCCGACGCCGAACAGCGCGCAAAGGAAGCCAAAGAGAAGGCCGAAGCGCCCACCGTGAAGACGGAAGAGCAAGTGCGCAAAGAGGAGGAACTCAAAGCCAAGTACGGCGTCGTACCAAAGGAGTCGCACCCCGTCAAGCAGCCGCCCAAGAGCATATGGAGGCGCCAGTTCCGGCCCTTGCCCGAACCCAAGGCCGTGGACCTGTTTGCCGATGTGATTGGGGATGTCTTCATCTTGACCATTGCCAGCTCGCTGCTGCTGTACGAGTACTACCGGTCCTCGTCAAAGCCCGATCCGAACGTGCAGAGGATAAAGGATTTGGAGAAGCAGTTGGAGGAGGGAAGGAAGAGGGAGGAGGAGTTCCTCAAGAGGGACGAAGAGAGGCAGGCGAGGCTGCAGGCTATTGAGGATGCGCTGAGAGCGTACAAGGATCCGAAGACGAAGAAGCCTATCTTCCCGCCGCCACCGGCAGGCTCTTCAGATGAGTCGGAGGAGGGCTTTGCCCTTACGAGGGTGTTCTCCGGACTTGCCGGGAAGTTGGGCTTCTAAGTACGACTTATGGATTGGTCATCTTATTGACAGCGAAAGCTCCTTCTGATACCGATCGAACGGTCCTGGTCCCGACCCTCAATGTTGAAGGACGGACCATGAAGAAAGACGTACCATGCGACGCGCAATACGTGTCCAACACTGTATTATACCCGGATCCTCTTGCGCTCCAGGCAACACGGGCAAGCGCAAAGAGTTTGAGGGGCTACTTGTATACACGATCCAAGGGAGGAGCGACGGATAAAAGGGCCTCGGGAACAGTCAGCAGTTTCGCATCACGATAAACAAGGCAGGCACGGCGGACTACAATACAGGAGGAGCATCTTAGACAGCATACCAGATACCTACTTAAAGCTAGACGATACCCTTTTCGTTGAATAACGAACCACACCACTCACCATCTCATCATCTCCCCATCACTTACTATCGCTTTATCTTCCTCTTTTTCTTCCCCACAATGTCTTACGATAGCAAGTTACCAATCATATTAGAGGCAGAGGAGCTTGTCTCGTCAGAGCACTCAGACTCATCCGACCACCCTGTCTCGTCAGAACAGCCCGTCTTGTCAGAACAGCCTGTCTGGCGAACCATCCTGTCCCGTCAGAGCGATGCCTGGCAAAGCATCCTGCCCCGTCAGAGCGAGCAGGTTCATCAGAGCGAGCAGGCGCCTGTCTCGTCAGAACAGCCTGTCTGGCGAAGCATCCTGTCCCGTCAGAGCGATGCCTGGCAAAGCGTCCTGTCCCGTCAGAGCGAGCAGGTTCATCAGACAGAACAGCCCGTCTTGTCCGAACAGCCCGTCTTGTCCGAACAGCCCGTCTTGTCCGAACAGCCTGTCTGGCGAAGCATCCTGTCCCGTCAGAGCGAGCCTTCGTTGTCCAAGTTGAACGTGGAAGCGCCCGAGTTCAAGTTTAACCCCAACAGCACTTTCAAGCAGGTTCATCAGACAGAACAGCCCGTCTTGTCAGAACAGCCCGTCTGGCGAAGCACCCTGTCCCGTCAGAGCGAGCAGGTTCATCAGAGCGAGCAGGCTCATCAGAGCAAGCAAGCTCCTGTAGACCCGGCTATCATCTCGTCCAAGTTGAAGGCACCCCCACAGGAGCAACCTACGCAGACTGTGGCTGACGACAAGAGCTCCGTCCAACCGACTAAGCCATCGTCCGCACCTACCAGTACCACCGCGGACTCAAAGGTTGAGTCTAAGCCGGATGTGAAGACAGCTTATCAGTGGAAGCATGTGTTTGGCTATTACGGTCGAATGAAATCGGAATGGAACGAGGTCATGAAGGAGGTCCTTGATGTCCACGGAGAACGCTAGGAACGTACGTATTCGGTGTATACATTCGTGACCATGACATATATCAATCAACCAGTGGTACTTACGAGCTTCCCAGAGACCGATGCCATATTTCACGACATTGGCCTTCAGATGCCTACCCAAAGCGAATATCGGGTTCTCTCTCTCATGCTACTTTCCGCAGAGGATGTGCTGAAAGGTCGCACACTTCAGCGGATTGAAATTGTCGAACAAGCCTTCCGTACCAAGAGCCACTCCCCCTGCAGGCCGGCAATCATCTTCTGCCTCGAGGATAGCAAAGACGGAAAAAGAAAGGGGATGGACGCCTTCATTGAACTTCAAACCAGGCACGTACTTAGTCCCTGCCCTTTTCCTCCCCTCCAGAACATAGCTTCTTCAGTGAGAGCAACACAAAAGATTAAGACCCCAGCTAATCAACCACTATCCCACAGGCTCATGGACTCAACAGCCTCAGATCTCTCCTCAGTTCCCATCCTCCCCATCGCTCGCTACACCGTCCTTCCGTCCTTGCTCGGCTGGCTTGAGATGTGGGGACTGCCCGCCAAGTTCTTCGACACACTGCCTTTTGAACTCCGGGATGACAAGCCCCCTTGGCCTTGCACGCTCAGCAACAGCAATAACCTCGTCCCGCGTTCGGCTATGTCTAGCAGTATCCTGAATGGTCCGCCTTTTTGTCTCCTCATCGGAAAGAGGGGTTCCAATGCTCGAGGGCTGATCAACGTGGTTATTGCAAAGGCAGGAATGAGGGCGATCCGGAAGACGCCAAGAGAGACGTCCCAAGAGACGGGGCAGGCGGTACAGGAGTATGAGGGACAGGCCAAGGTAGAGAGGGTCGTTGCTTTTTGGCTGAAAGAGTACATTCTTGACCATTGAGCGGAATGATTCCAGGGTTTTCTTTTCACCGACTAGCTTATCACAGAGGTAGACATCTCTTGTACTTGAGAGTTTCGCAAAAGCGTTGATTTAAATAGCTTAGTTTACATTGATACAAAATAAACCGAAGAGAAAGCATGCCATCCAGTTTATTTACTGCTTGTCAGACAATACTCGTCCCGTTTCTCTCTTCACCCATTCTCTACTTACCATCCCATCTTTCGAACCCTCTATGGTTCTTCACCTTTAACTTACAGGCACCTTTCCTCTCCGCCCTCTCCGCCCTCTCCGGCCTATTCCAAACCAAAACAGAAGAAGCCTCCAGTCCGCCATTGATAACCAGATCAACATTTTTCAATCGAATCGTCATCGAATAACCCCCTCTTCTCCCTTCCACACAGCACCAACCCACTCAGCCCAGGCCTCACGTTCACAACCTCTAGACTTTCAGAGCATAATCATCAAACATCAACCCTCAAAGCCAACCCCTCATTCTCCCTCGCTAATTTCTCCACATCCTCTTTGGCGAGGTCAATCATTTTTCGTAAATAAGCAATCTCCCGCTCAAGATGCTTGATGTAATCGAAATCAGCTTTTCGTTGGCGGTGAGAGTGGGAGGATTGGGCGCGGCGGACTTGGAGGAGGCGGCGGGTGTGAATGTGATATTTGGATGCCGGCGGTTCTGACTCTGACTCTGACTCTGACCTCGGATTATGTGGTGGCTGTGGTTGTGGTTGTGGTTGTTCTTCGGCAAGGGGGAGGTGGGATGGTGGGGGTGGTGTGGATGGTGTGGATGGTGTCGTAGTCGTGGTCGTGGAAGGGGAAGCGGAAGTGGGAGTGGAAGTGGGAGTTGGATTGAACGTGGAGGATGATGAAGAGGAGGAGGATGATGTGGTAGGACTTTTCGATGGGGAGTGCGGGTTGATGATTGGGCTGAGTTTGAGACTTTGTTGGAGAGGAAGTGATGGGTTGGTTGGTATCTCCGTGGACATGGAGCTCAGGCTGGCTGAGGACGAGGAACAGGCTGACAAGAAAGAAGACATTGTGTTGAATGTCTTGGGAAAGATCGAGTCAAGTAGAGGTATGTAGGTCAAGCTAATCAGACTCTAGTTTTCTTTCATAAAGCAGTTGTAGAGAAGTCAGGAGCTCAAGATGATGTTTCCAAGAAAGGCCAAGGGCAACGAAGCACTTGAGAAGAACGAATCCTCGAGAGGGACATCTAGCTATGTACCGTCGTGATATGATCACCGGAGACATTCCACCGAGACCAACCGGCAGGAGAGAACCTTGATGAGAAACACTCCGCAAGAAGACCACCCAAACTGCCGTTGGTCTTACATCAAGTCTCCGAGTGTCGCTCTTGACTCGGTACCTCTGCGTCACCTACGTGAATGTCTCCGCTTGATACCTGGTAGAGAAGAGGTACGGGGGTAATTCCGTCCTGGTTACTGGCAGTTGACAGCTTCCAAACCCATGGGCTCAAATAAACTCAAATACCATCTGCCTGATCAGCCTACTTCCAGTGGATGCTAAAGCAGTAGTAGTCCGCACTGTCAATCTGTCATCCATCAGTTCAAGACAACCCAAGGCGGATAGAAAGCGGATAAGAACCTTGATGGCCCAGGCGAGCCATGATCGGCCCGTTCGGGGTTTGCAGATCCATGATTCCATCCATGCCATCCAACGCCAGCTGGACGACCCCAGGCCAAAAGTTCCTCGCTTGGTGTTGACAAATACTGTACTCTTGATGTAACGCTGCAAGTGGAATGGATGGGCCATCCACCATCGTAAGGCAGGATGGGGATTTGGGTATCAATATCTTACTTGTATTGATTTGGCTATATAGAGTGTGTTTGCTTACTTCTTCGCTATTGCTGATTCATCCACTACCTAGGTCTAATCGACCCGCCCGGTCTCGTCCGGGAGCCAGCGAAAAGAATAGCAAAGTCCAAGACGACAAAGACATTCCCACTATTCCGTTCGTCCAGCTATGGTATATCCTCCTCCCATCCCATTCCATCCCATATCACTGTTCCTTCCAACACATGTGATATGATTGCTGCCCTTCCTCCAATCACTTCTTTACCAATTCTTCACACCATCCCATTTGATGCCATACCCTTATAATCCCGACCAAAGAAAAAAAGTAAATTTTCCGACCCTTTTCCTTTTCCTTTTCCCTTTTTCCCCTTCCAAACGCCATAAGTGACGAAGGTGATGCGCTTTCCCGCCGCCCCCCATTCGCCATGCAGACAGCACAAATAACAAAAACCCTACCAAAAATCAACCGACAAGTAAAAGAAATAATGACCCTTCTCCCTCCTCAATCAGCAAGGACCGACCACTTCACTTCTTCAAGCTCTCGTAACCCTCTAAGTCCTCCGAAAACTCCCATGATACCCCTCATCCCCCCCTTCTCCATCCGTACTCTCATCATCCTCATGATGCTCCACACCCCCTCCCTCCTCATCACTCTCATAATCGCTCACATCCGCAATCTCGCCCATCCCATCCTCACTCACATCATCATCATCCTCCTCCTCACTATCACTATCCTCCTCGCCCCCCTTCTCGAGCACAGCAATACTCCTCCACTCCACATAATTCTTGTCCAAATCCAACCACCTCTTAGCGACCGGCAGTTGGAACGGATCAAACGGAAAGCAGGCCTCGATGTGCGTCCAGTTCTCGTGGTCGAATTCGAAGCCGGAGTCGCGAAGGGCGCCGCCGGTGGCGTAGGAGGAGGTGAAGAATTGCGAGAGGTGGATGGTCTTGTTCTTTTCGATTTGGGGGTAGATGTAGATTAGTCGGAGGTGGTGGGAGAGACGGGCGAATTCGTCGACGATTATGGGGGAGCAGCATTTTAGGGGCTGTTGCGTATGTTGTTAGTAAACGCACATCCAATGGGGTTGGAGGAGTTGGTGGCTTACATTAAGCTTGCTCGCGATATTCACCTGCAACCGCTGCCTCAACCCCTTCATCCACGGCAAATCCTGTCCCAAAAAGCTGGCCGGATCGTCCCAATCGAAGCTCGCGGGGACCTCGTCCCGATCAATCAGATCCCGCCAGCGGAAGCAGAAGATGTACAGCAACCCCTGAAAGTACGCATAATACTGACTATAGCGCCTTATGTCCGGTCCGCGGCAGCTGGTGTGGGTGTTTCTGTAGTGATCGATGTAATCGAGGAAGGTCTGCGCAATCAGCTGCACCTGGTCGCTCTGCACGCGGGCTCCTCGTGCCGTGAAGGAGGCCAGGTAGGCGACGGCCGCTTGCTTGACTACGGGGGCTCGGGTAGATTGGAAGGCGATGTTGAAGAGCGTGCCGATGAACATCTCCATTAGCCGGTTGGACTTCATGGCGAACTTGAAGAGGAGGTATTGCGTGTGGCGCGATTTGAGGTGGGGGAGGATGACGTTGACGAAGTCGGTTAGGAGGTCTTCAAAGGTTGCGAGTGCCTCTGGGCTATCGGGGTCGGCGAAGACGGGGTCGTAGATGGAGAAGAGGAGGTCGAGGATGGCGTCCATTGTCTCGAGTTTGCTTTTTAGCAAGAGAATCCGCCGTGTTTGCTCGTCGCTTTCCTCTTCGTCTTCGTCGTCGGAGTCGGCGTCGCTCATGGCATCGTCGTCCTCGTCATCGCTCTTAGCGTTCGAGGCTTCAAGCTGTCGTAGAACCGCCCGTGTGGTCTCGTCGTCGTCGTTCTCCAGATCGAGTGTCATTTCGACGTCCAGCTTTACCAATCGCGAGAGGATCAGCTCCATTATGTCCCGTTCCAAATCCGGCTTGTCCGCTTTTAGCCTGAGCAAGTGGTCGATGTACTCCATGTGTCTCGTCTTCGATTCTTCGGTATGCGGGAAGCTGTGTGTTACGATGTCGAGGATCATCGGTCGTGCATCGGCGTAGAGCTCGAGGAGGTATTTCAGACCGAGATGTAGCCGCTCTTTCTTCGTCTCGCTATCGACGGGCGGGAACCCCGGTACGACTTCTACGGTCGAGGATCGTGTCTCGGTGAACTTGTCGACCATCATCGAGAGTGCTTGTTGCCTGAAAGACACCTTCGCAGACAAGGCTGCCAACAGCTGAATGTACGCCCGTGCAAAAACATCGTCCCTGTCTAGCCAAGTGCAACTGAGCACCGCCCGTATAAGTCCCGAACACGATCTATCCAGCAGTGGTGCATGGCTGGTCAACGCAACGACGTAAACCTGGAGGTCTTGTGGTTGTGGGGCATCGGCATCTTCCTCTTCGACAATTGTTCGCTTCGGGCTCGGGCAAAAGATTTCTTTCAGGCCGTCGTAGTCTTCATCGTCTCCGCGGGCATGACCCTCAAGGGCCTGCTTGACCTCGCGTTTTGCGTCGTCCAACGTCTTGCCACCGAACTCCTTGATCATGTTGAGCTTGTCGTTGAACATGACGGTTTTCCTCTTCTTGACGGGGCTGCTGCCTGGGAGGCCGTCGCTGCTCTCGCCGTCCTCTTCCCTGGGCCTCCTCCCGAGCACTGTGGACGGCTTTCGTAGGATGGACTTGATGGCGGATGAAGTGAGCGGGGTTGCCTGCGATCGGGTCGCGACCGGAGTGAGAGTGGTCATGGTCGAGGATGGGAGTGGGCGGATAATATTCGCCGTCTACCGGGGGTTGGTCTATTATCTGGAGATTATTTTGTCGATAGGAAGTGGATCCCTGGAGATGGATTTGGCCGGCAGAAAAAAAAAACCCAAGAGTATAACTAGCGTGGTGGTGTGGTGGAAATGGAAAGGGTACGCAGTACTCGGTCGTCGTTTCGTTCTCGATATGCACGTCTTGAATGCCGTCCCAGTGGCGGACAGGTGATGGTACGGTGATCAAAGTGTCTCTCGGCTCCCGTCGCAGATTTGGCCAAACAACAATAGCATAGTTGTCGAGATTGAGATTACAAGCAGATGAAGCGAAAGAACGGGCGTATGGGAGTCTCCTTGGGCCAGTGGCATTGCGCGCTGGTCTGTTCTTTTCTTCGTGGCTGGCCGCAAGGATACCGCTTGAAAAGAGTTTGTTTACGCTGTGATGAAAAGACAAATCAATTGCGACTGGACATGTTTTTTTCCTGATCTGTTAGTGAGCGGAAGCCTCCATTTGCCCCCACAAAATGGCACGTGCACACCGGTCGATGTGGGCCGTGCCCGGCCGATCAGGAAGGCGGTGAGCTTATCGGTCTCGGTGAGTGACGCTTGATTACATAACCACTGACATGGAGTTCAACCTCCAAGTCCCCAAATTCCCATGTCATTGGTATCATACGCATCATGACCTGTATAATAAAAAGACATAGGAAACGTTCATCAGAGACATCATGATGGGCTTCAAGGGTCAGGCAACAAAGTCACTAGCTTACGCCGATAATTTATTCATTCTCCAGTCTATTCCTGATATGATCACTAGGTACTTGCTATCATCTTTCAACCTTTTGATCAAAGTCACAGAGACGCAAGAGCATCACCCCCGGTTCTCTCACAAAGACAGAGACCAAACTTCATAACCGTTCTTTGCGCCAGCTAGCCGACTAAGTACCAATTTTGATGGCCGCTCCTGTATATTTGAAGACCAAACAATATCCACCCCATAGAAAAAAGAAAGAGAAAAACATAGTAGTGTAAGAGGCTGCTGCTTCTTGCCTTTGCAGGTCAACAAGCAACAGCCCCATAGTTATACATACATCAAAAACTCGGTAATGGTGAGTGTGGGTATTCGTGATCCTTCCCAGTTTCAGCGGCAGGTGCATCTTTTTCAGCAACGACAGGACTTCTCCTTGAGGCCACGGCGCTGGCTGGTCTTGATTTGCAACTGGGTCATCGGACGTCTCAATAGAGCGCACGACGCCGTTCTGATCCGGTGTCGAATCGTCCCTATCAACCACAAGCTCGTGGAATGCCTTCTCGAGGCCAACGACCAGAGAGTCTGAAAAAGGACTGCTAGCGCTTCTGGGGCTTCAACTGCTTCTGAAATTTCCGGGGATTGCTTCTTGCCAATAACGCCATGTTCTGCGGGCCCCTAGTACCCTTCAGCACCGCCACCGTTATGACCTGTCTGGGCGCCATAGAGGTTGTAGCCTGAAGCATCGCCACTTTCTTGCTGGCCGCCAAGGTCGTTGCTGGAAAAACCGCCCTGTCCAGGTTGGTTCTGGCCCTGAGGCGCACCGTAACCCTGGCTGCTGGGCCGATTCTGCTGGTTCTCGCTACGATTTGTCTGATTCTGCTGCTGCTGGAGTTAGCCGGGCTTTCATGTTTTTCCCGTACCGTCAAGACCACCATTCCTATGTCTCGGTATTGTATCGGCCGAAACGCCACGAGGCAGCAATAAGATCCGTGGTACGAAGGGAGCCCCGCGGGAAAAGGAAACTTTTTGAATGGAGACTTACTTCTCTGTACTTGGAAAGGTAAATCTTAAGAGCCTCCGCATAGTTCTCGAATCCCAGGGACGTCATAGCGAACAAGATGTCCTCGCCGTTGACCGTCTTGCGCTTTTCTTGCTGGCATTTTTCCGAGGCTGTGATAGGTCAGATCCAACTTGTTCCTCTGACTGGGTGACTATTGCCATTGTACTTACCTTCACTGGTGATGAAAGAGATGAACTCGCTCACGCACTCTTGCATGCACTCCTTTGCCTCTTTGGCTATCTTTGCATTTTCGGGAAGCGCATTCTTCATAATACGAGCGACTGGGGCAAAGTTGCGTATGTTAGCATCATAAGCATCACATCTATCGGCCTTGGAAGAGGAGGAAGAAGCGCGCGGCGCTTCGGGCGACTTGGGCGACGAATGGTGAGACATGGAAGTGTGTAGAGATATGCGCAGCGGCTGTTCTAGAAGTGCTCTCAAGCCCAAAGCAGCAGCAGCAAGACAGAAGCGAAGCCAGTCGGAGACGGTCTCGGGTCTGATTCTCGTCGCCAAACCCCCAGCCATGAATGGACATGGTGCCATGCAAGCGCAAGCGGGCGTGCTGCCCTGCTCTCTGTCTGGCCACGGCTACCTAGAACACACACTCCCACGAGGGAGGCGGGCGCACACACGAATCATGGTCTGTGACTGTCTTTGTGGACAGACACAAAGAGGCTCAAGGGCCCGCCGGCACCGAGACAGAGGCCAGAGGCAACGGGTAGGTAGGTAGGTCAAGAAGGGCAAGAGGGGATAGGCAACGAGGTGTGTAACATACCATTGGCTATGGGCAACCACCGGTCCTGTTCCTTGACTTCGAACTCATACTGGTTGAGCCCGCTCGAGTGTGGGTCCTGAGGGTCGTTCATTTGTGGTTCCTCGCCGGGTGACGGTGCACCTTGTTCGACATCCTTTGAATTGGATTGGGGGGAGTCGGACATATTTGGCTACCTGCAGCGGCTGCTCACGTCTTTCTAAATTCCTTGGACTGCCAGCTCGCACAGACTGGATTAAGGTGGATGATGTGTCGTTGGACACGTTGCAAGGGTGTTAGGTAAGGCTTGAGGCCACTTTTTTTTTCTTGGGCGGCTCGGCCTGCAGGCGACTGCGTCAATCGTGCCCCTGTTTAAGCGTGTCCAGGGATCCTTCAGGCTGTGACGGAGGGCCGGGGCTGGGCACTTTTTGGGGGTGGTGGCGATGAGAAGGAGGGACGGGAAACGCCCGAGACTGGGTATGGCAGCCCGAACCCGAAGCAAAGGAACGCTCCGACCTTTACTTGTCAGCGGCACGCTCGGTACCTCTAGCGGTAGGTAGCGAGGAGTGAGGGGGCTGTTCCGGGGGTGGATGGGTGGCCCGACGAGACTGGTGACTGGACGGGGCACTGCGGGTCCTACCCAAGGGCTTGCTTGGAGACTCTCTGGGGCTCTGGAACCTTGCCGGCGTCCGCTGGATGGATCGCCTTACTGCAGGACTGGTGCGGTCGTAAACAGGATGACCAACGGCCAACAAGATTTCTTCCAAGGGTAGGTAGACCGACCCTGCCGCAAGTGTATATTCCCGTGTCCCGGATTCGACGTTTCGATTCTCTTGCTGCTGCTGATGGCCTCCTGTTGTGTGTGTCTCTGTGTACACACGGATCGTTGTTACACCACACGGCGATGGGCTGGTGATGGTTGGTTCTTTGGCTTTACTGTCCGGGCCAGCGCAGGGGCAGAGCAACGCGTCTTGTTCTTTGATGCCGCGGTGGGGGTATGAAGAGACAAGTAGCCTAGTGTAGTGTAGATTGTATTGTGTATCGATGATGTCTGCCTGTTGTTCGTCTCGTGGAAAAGGTAACCTGCAAAGTCGCGTCAGAAGAGCAAATCCAGTCAACTAATGAACCAATACTTGGCCGAACGTGGGACTACGACTGTGGATTGGACCGGGGGCGGATTGGGGATCACTGGAACCCGAACTGGGGAAGTGTGGAAAAAGTCCAGTGAAGCTAGGACCGGGAAGGTTGGGATGTTGGAGTTCAACGCCCCCTTCACTTGGACTGCCGCGTTCCTGCGGGGCCAGCAACAGCAACAGCAGCAGCAGCAGCAGCAGCACCTCACAGCACCTCATGGCGCTCACGCAAAAGACGGGATGACTGTGGTGTGCCTGTGTGTGTGGTGGTGATGTGCGCATTGATGCAGTGCGCGCATGGCAGCATGGCAGCAGGAAGGCAGGGCAGTCTGTCTGTCTGGCTGGTCTGGCTCGGATCCTTCACTAGACTCCATAGTCTAGTGTAGTTTCTCACGATGTGTACGTACCAGTGGTAGTATGTATCAATACGATGCTTGGATAGTCGCGTAGAGTACAAAAACGGGTTTCTGCTTTGTCCTGGTCGGGGTGTCGGACGGCGTGTGTATCCACGTCGAAGGGGGTGTTTGACTGGGGCGCGTCAACGGTAGGGTACTTGTTGGGTTAGGGCGTCGAGATATTGATAGCCAGAGTGAATGGATATGAAAGTAGAAGATGGATGCCGATTCTTCCTAGTGGATAATCCAGGTGTCTGAGTTGGCCAATATGGATGGACGTGTGAATGTCAAGGTATGTAGTTGCAGTAGGTCTGTCGTTGTCGTTTCGTTCCGTGTCTGAGATGCATGGAAACACAAAACCAAGACAAAGGACGGTGTCAGCTCGTTGACAGCTCTCTTTGTTGGTCTCTACCAAAACACTGCACTAACAATTACAAAAAAGAAGGAAATCGGGTGAAGAGACGAGCATGCGGGAGAAGCGGGTCTCATCCGAATCATGCGCCGCAATCCATCCCGGATAGGCATAGCTTAGTTGTAATGTTCTAGCGATTTAGCGAACATCCCGGCTTCGCCAGCACAACGTCGGATTTTAGCAGAACAACAACACCACCACCAACAACAACAACTCACTCAATCTGCATTGCTGATATCGATTGACAATGGCACATAAAACACCCAACTGATACCTCTTGTTGTGACGTTTGGTCGGGCTTGTCTGTTGCCGTTCTCGTTTGCATCAACTGTCGATTTTGCTACCTTAGTTGGCATCTCCAACTTTATGTCAGCGAAACCGGAACTTGAACGGCAAGGTTTACGCTTCCATCGATACAACTACAAACCAGAGACCTCAAAGAAACTGTTCCCCTCATCCGACCCCGGCGTCCTTGCTGTTATCCTATATCCGCCTTCCCCACTTCGATCGATGGATATCAATGCCATGACGAGTCACCCGACTTCAACTCCTCGCACTCAAGGTGTCGATTATTCGCACTCAACGAGACGTCAATATCTGATATCCGTGGACCGACAAGAGCGGTGAAAGTGCATCGTCCGTGACCTCCTCAAAGGGTTGCATGCTTGCGACTATTAGCAAGGATAATGCGCAAAGCAATAGTTTTTGCTCTTCCAACTCATCAACAGTTGAATATCTCTTGACAATGATGCCGAACGTCAACGCCATTCCAGATATGATATCTTGGCGAAACAGCAACCCCAGCTTCAGGGCGACGAATGCCTGGAAGGTGGGTGGAGACAGCCTCTGATTCGACAATGGCTGTGACATATCAACATCATCTTCAACCCAAACAACAGGAACGAGAAGGCTGAAAAAATCCAAAAGCCCAATCGATGCCCTGAAATCCAACCACGACTTTTGGGCCGAAAGAGGCTGGGCGTTCTTTTGTTGGGGGTCCAAAGGAGATCCCAAAGGAGAGGTGTGTGTGATCACTGGCTGGGCTTTTCGCTATCATTCAGCTTTTGATATGCCCGCCCCTTCTTCGTTTCCCACGATGCGGGTAACCATTCACAGCCATTCACCATTCCCCAGACACGAGGCTGGGACAACTTCAAAGGCCAACCTCAGTGGTTGTCACAAAGCCAGTTCTTCGCCAATGGTCGATTTTAGATGGGATTTCGGCAACCTTATTGGAAGATATTCCCGAGATTATTTGAGAAAATCCCCTGTTGGCTCACAAGCTAATCACGGTCACGGGTGTCCTCCTTGGAAAAGCACCCCTCCCTCGCGCGGAAATCCAGAAAAAAGTTGGGGTTGGCCAACAGCAGCCTTCGAAACCCGAGTTTCATGATCTGCTGCTGTACGACTGGACCGGACATTCACAGGCTAACCGGCTTACTTACATTCAAGCCATAAAGCGGAGAAAATGACGCCGTCTTTCCGCCCGCCGACGGCAAGTCCGTCATCATCGTTCTTTGCATTTGCCCGTCCGTCCGTCAACCTTCTGCGCAGTAGCTCATCACCGGTCTTTTGCTTGCTTCGTTTTGCTTGCTCGCGGGTTCCAGTCCAATCGAAGCCCAACCAGCCAACCGCATGTGCTGGCTGGCTGGGCTTGGGGGAAGTAGAGGATTTTCGGCCTCCCGGTTGGGCACTGAGACGCGCCCCTTTGCCGCTAGCTAGGCTGCAGTGAGCCTCCTTGGGAGTACCATGCCAGAATGGGCTTGGGACAACTCATCAACCACACCACCACCATCATCAAATCCAGGATCTAAGCACCCAAAAAGCACAAATATGCCGTGACAACTGTCAACCGATCGTTTATGCCTTGCGTAAATATTGAAGAGGATGACGACCTGAAAGCCCTCGGTTATTCCATTTCTGGAGAAATCTTTCCACATCATAATCGGTTCTGCTGATGTCGGCCGCCCTTTGACGACCATCAACATTGACATCCATGATATGATTCTAAGCACTGTCGATTTCGCGGTGCTGAAACAGAAAAACATCTAATACGACGTCATCGCCTGTAGCTCGTTCTCGATCATCATCGCCTTCAGATGCCGAACCTTGCCCTTGAACACGTCAACAGCCGACCCTCCTTGGTGACATGGCATCGTTTATCCACATGAACCTTTCACTTGCTTCATTCGGGCTCCTCTTCACTATGACGAATCCGTAATGGTGGGGGGTATTGTATCCGTACACTATACCTGATGAATCTCTCTATCTTCCTCCAACATGCCATATCGTCTCCTCATGACTGAACAACCTGGACGTTGTTCTTCTTCTGTATAGTGGAAAAGCAGTCAGTTGACCATTTCCCCATATCCAACCCAGGGACATAACTCCGAAAGGAAAAAAAAACAACAAGGACACATACCTTCCACTTATCCAGCTCCTCCTGCTTATTCTGGTACTGCTTGACCAAGTCGTTCAGAACCTTCTTCAAACCCTCGGCGTTTGTCTTCAAAGCGGGGACCACGTCCTGCACCGTCCTCTCCACCAGGACGCCATTGATCATGCGGAAGCACTTGCGGTCTGCCGGGAGAGGTTCCAAGGTTTCGAGGACGAGTCTATTTTCGGTGTCAGTTAGATCTTCCAGGGTAAGCCACGATTAAGTCAAGGCGAGGAGTCAGAGGATAGATGTGGTGAGAGAGTGGATGAGGAGGAGGGGAGTATTGGAGGGGCGGTGTGACCAAGTATCCTAAGAAGGAAATACGAAGAAGAAAGAAGAAACAAGGAAAAAAACAACAAAAGGAGAGAGCTGAGGAAGAACGTTGAACCACCATCACCATACCGCATAAAGCGGTGTGATGACATGTATGAAATCCCACAACTAGAAGAGGAGGGAAGGGGTCAAAGCATAACCGATGAGTGAGGAGTTCACACCATCTCCAAACACATCCAGCAGACCAGTTCGCCTCCCGCGGCTAAAGAAAAAGAACATGAGACCCCGAAGACAAAAGAGTAAGCTACTCACTTATGCTCCTCAGCCTCCTGCTCAACATCGCCAATCTTCTGGGCAATTTGTTGCAGAGTGTTCTTGTAAGTGGTGTACTGAAGCTGAAGGTCTGTTTGAAGCTGTCAGTTTACCTGCCCGTACGTCTATCGACAAGGATGCCCCTCATCATCTGCCCGAAAAGCACACTCACCTTGCTGCTTCTTCGCAGCTACTTGTTGTTGAGCCATGGTGATGGATATGTGATCTGGATTAGACTCGACTAATGGAAGCTCGAGATTATGTTCAGTGAGAGGTTCTTCTTGTCCTCAAGACGGAATTGGATAGGAGACGATGGCCAGTTGACAGATGGTGAAGACAGGCCAAAAATGTTAGTGCTCAGGAGGTGTTGAAAACCGTTGGAGGGGCAATCACAGGCTCTCTTGGGCCCAAGTAAACTTCCATTGGTTGGTCAAAGCTTCTTCCAAGCAGTTCGTTTAGCTCCGAGCGGCCCAGGCCTGCCGCCGCCGCGCTTCCGTTTTTTGGATCGGCTTAGTTCTGTCTGATCTTCCCGTCTTCCGTCGCGAATCGCAAACCGATCCCCAGATCACTTCCTTTTGTTTTGCGACAACACCCGACTTGGTCTCAGTAGCTAGGTGTTCCTCCGCGACAGCTTACAAAACTCGGTCAAGATGCATCCTCACTTGCACACTAAGGACAATGCCGGTACGTTTTCCACCTCTTTTCACCCTTCCTTCCCCTCCATCACAACCCGCGTTGCGCCCCCCCTCCTCCTTCGAACATCCCACCAACCAACCCTCAACCCCGGCACCTCTCCTCCCCATTCCCTCCCAAACGACTCGCCCTAACTATATACCTTCTCGACAACTACAGCCTGCCACGACGTCATGATCGCCTTCGAGGAATGCCACGCCCGCGGCTTCCTGTGGAAGTCCATGGGCATGTGCAACGAGCTCAAGGAGGAGCTGGCGTCCTGCCTGCGGGCCGAGCGGTTCAAGACCCAGAAGATGAACCAGAACAGCGTGGCGGACAAGAAGGCCGTTATCCGGCAGAAGTGGAAGGAGATTGATGAGAACTCCTAAACAATAAACGACATTTCAACATTTTACGCGATCCTCCGACGTACCCGGCAGCCCTCCCGAGACCGAGACCGAGACCGAGACCGAGACCGAGACCGAGACCGTGACCGTGACCGTAACCGAACCACCTTCTTATCCACCACCGAAGCGATGCTGTCCCCTACCTAGCCAGAACGACGAACCGAGTATACGTGGGAGGGGATCGAAGAGGAGGAGCATACAGACTGGACGGAGAGGAACAGTACCGGTATGGCATTACACAATGACGGACCCCTGGAAGACGTCGAGAGGAGCAAGTCGGTCGAATACACATATACCCAGAATTAGGTACGCCCGACTACGCAAGTCACAGGCCGTCAAGGTTCACACAATGATACCCCCATCACATCATCACATCATCACATCAAAGGAGCTTCAAGGAGGCGCACAATTGGACATGGGTTCTTCTTGTAACATTTTGGCTTATAGCGCATACGCATACACTACACAAATACCAACTCCCCTCTACCAACCACCTCTTCTATTCCGCTCAAGACTTACAAAGTCTTGCGGAAAGCATCACCAAAGGTATACAGCCCAAAAGCAGCAATGGCGCTAAGCATCATAGGCACAGGCTTGCGGAGCTTGATGGCGCGGGGGAGGGAAGCGCCGCCGAGGACGACGGAGGCGAGGAGGCCGAGCTCGACGCCGTGGGGCTGGTTGTTTTGGATGCGGTAGCCGCCTAGGCCGTCTGTTTTATGAAGGGGGGTGGTTAGTGTCGGTCCAGTCCCGATGAAAAGATCAAAGGCGGATGGGATGGTAGGAGGGACGTGAGAGGTTGTATAGATGGGTGGGTAGGTTGAGGAGTTCAGTTCTGTTGGGGCGCTGGGCTCGGATGTAGAATGCGACACATCGTATCGTATGGAGTGATGGGACATACAAAGAAGACCGACAGCGCAACCGGCGATGATGGAAGGCTTCGACTTGGTGCGGGCATAGCCGGCGATACCACCGGTGGCCGTCAAGGCGGCGAGGACGTAGGCGGGGAATTCAAGGCCCTGTTTGAGTTTGCGATTGCGCTTGTTAGCATGACGGCTTCATGTATCCATTTGTAAAGCTCGGTCTGTCTCTCCCTCTCTCCAGCTTGCCATGCCAATTACCAGTCAATTGACAAGCTGGGGCCGCATCTCGCTGTCAATCATGCAGCTTCCTTTCCGCAACTTCATCCGAACGTACCATTTTGATTTGCAACTGTTGCTGTAGAAATTGGTTGTTGAAAGCTTCAAAAGATCATCCAAGTTCGGAAACTTACCGAGCCCCGAATGTCCGCGTCCGCGACGGGATCTTGGGGGACTCCGCTCAGTTACGATCGGCAGGCAATGGAAGCTCAACAGATCGCGATGAGGAGCTCGGGCCACTTCGTCACAAAGCTCCGAAGGTTCGGGAAGAGCCGAGGATGACGTTAACTGGACTCTTGGCCCTAACCCTGAGAGAATAGATACCCTAACCCTCCATGCCATTGGTCTCGAAGAGGGTGAGGAGACGGTGATGAGGCAGGGAGTCTTCTTTTGTCTTTACCTACCTAGGTATTCATGATGTGAAGATCTTGGTCATGGTTTCTTGTGATCTCTCTCAGTAACTAGTCAGGACTATTATCTCCAATTCTTCGTGCAACATAACGGTGTTTTGAAGTTCATTAGACTAAGTGTCTGTTCAACTGTCGCCTACCTATACCTGAGATTGGACAACTGCGATGTCTACTGTAATTCATAAGCAGAAATGACCGACGCCTTTTTCATCACCAGATAAGAAGTCATTAAGGGTTGTCAAAGAGACCCTGTAAGTAGGTTCCTGAACAATGCTTATGTGTGCTATTGCCTTAATGTTCTGGCAGATGTCAAAGTTATTGCGTAGTGTCTGCCTGTCCTCTTTGGGAGCGAGCAACGGCATGGTCAAAGCTCGACTGGCGACTCGACTTTGATAAATCACAACAAGATGGTCAGGACTGGAACGTTAGTTCTCAGAGCGTGACCGATAGGTCATATCTGCTACCATTTCTCATATGAACAAGATCCCTTTCGATGTTTGCTAAGGTCGATCTAATTCATGAAGCCAAAGACCAAGCTGCGAGGTTATGGAGATTCCGGATTTGCTCCGATCTGATTTCAGGGGGTACAAAGCCGCCGTTGAGTGCACTTTATGATCCTTCAGATCCATATGGTACCGGACCTTCTCCCGGTCCCGAGAGGCTATATCATGGTTTCACAGCAAACTTAGACCTTGGGCAACCCGAAAGTGCGGATCTAAGCCAGGTTCATATCATATGTGATCCACTGCTTTGCCGTTGAAGCTTATGCGCGCCATCGGTGCTCATGAAAAGCAGAAGAG
This sequence comes from Neurospora tetraspora, assembly GCF_033439725.1. Lineage (NCBI taxonomy): Eukaryota > Fungi > Ascomycota > Sordariomycetes > Sordariales > Sordariaceae > Neurospora > Neurospora tetraspora. Next base: position 8,153,270 of record NW_026944383.1, read on the forward strand.
AGGCACATAAGCCTTAGCTTGCGGCGGAGAGGTTAGGTGGGTGTATGTGTTCGGCCAGACTTCCCCGGTATCGCCAAGATGGAGTGACCCAAGTTGAATCAAGGCTTGGGGCCAAGAGCTTGTGTGATGTTAAGTTTTGGACCGTGGAGCCCAAGTTTGGAAGATGCTGGTTATATGAGAATAGGGCTGCGTCTCGGGAATGGATAAGTGTCGGATACGTTAGAAGGAGTGATGATTGCCATGATCAATTTCGGGAATTTAGAAAGGCCTAATCTGAGTACCGGAGGACCTTCCGGTGCATGAGTTGTTGAGGCTGATGATCGTTGAGGTGGAGTGATATTTTAGATTGGTTTATCGGGTACCGACAACGGAGTTCCTCCAGCGGTATGGGTCGTATCAACTCAAGACCGCGGTCCATGACGGTTCCTGGTATTTGTCTGTCCGGGGATATGAAGATGGTTCCGCTATGTCAAACTGTTTGTGTTAGAAGGTTATGATAGCTGCTCCTTTTGTTAGTGTAACAGACCGGCTTTTACCAGCACGCTGATTGTCAGCGGGCAGCCGAAAAGATGAGAGGAACATGATGTCTGAGAGTGAATCAACGGTGATGATAGGGTTCAAAAGAAGTGCTGAACCAGTTCGGAGACGGGATCCCGGAGGAGAGATGCATCGTGGGAAAGGCTCCGTAAATGGGGGTGGCAGAGCGGAAGTGGAAGTCGGCGTGGCGTGGCAGTGCAAGCCGTCCGGAAGCTGCACGGCATCAAACTAGACGACCCCAACCACCAGAAGGAATCTTGAATCGAAAAGACCCCGGGTCAAGTTGAATGGAATGTTTGTGATTCTGTTGTTAATGCAGTGGCTTATGAGAAAGTGCTGACTGCATCAACTGAAGAGTCTTCGGATGATCGGCCAAGGATTGGGTTCAATGGTTCGTCTGGACTTTTGACTTGGTGATCTCAAAGTGACAAACGAATCGGGATGGTTCAATATCGAACCGAAGAGGAAGTGACTGGACGTCAAAGAGGTCTGATCATCATGGCTTCGACTTCCATGCTTCCTTCCGTGCTGATGGGCTGCATATATCATTGTGATGACGGGAAGGTTGATGTAAAGTCGCAAGGCACAATCCAAGCCCCTGGTTGAGATCTGAGAAGATCACAATGATGGTGAAGTGTCGGTGAACTGCCCGGCGACGGTGATGTCGGGTTGGTGGTTTGCAAATGGTTCGCGCGGGGCAGTGCAAGATGCCTTGTTCAAGGTGGGGTCAGCACGCCGTTAAGGTTGGTCGGGCAGGTGGGGTATCTGGGGGATCCTGCCAGGGGATGGTCCTTCTGTTTCTGTCTTTCTTCTCTGCAACCGAATTCTCGTGACCTCAACTTGTCCCTTCTGTGACTGGACACAGATTGAAACCAGAACTCATTGGATTCAACCGGCTTTCTCTTTGGTCGCCTTGAATTGCTGCAATACGACCCAGCGGCCTTTTGGTCAATTGTTTCTGTTCAGCCTGCTTCTCTGCCCGAGTCTGCCCTTTTCGAACAATGTTGCTTCGCCTCAATTCACGATCCACTCAGAGACTTCAACAACCACATCAAGTGGGACGCACCATGAATGTTGCGATATTGGTGAGACCGTGCCGACTTCGGGACATCTTCCACTGTCTCGGGTTATGATGGAATGAGCTTCATCCAGGTTCGTTTTCTCACCGACCGGTATGCCTTCTTCTTGTCTCATTGAGCCTTGGACCATCTGGACCATGGACCTCTGCAGGTGCTCACAGTATGTTCACGGTGGTAAGCAGAACATGTCGAGGGTGATCTCGACCAGGTGAATCCGTCAAGCCCATTGCAGGCTTCAAGTTGGCTGCATCTCCAGGCCTAATCAGGCAATATTGACATGGGCTTGAGGGTACACAAGGACAACACACTCTACACCCACCCCGGAAGCCAAGTCTAGATGACATGAAGCCACGATGAGGCAGACCGAGCACTGCTCCATGTGGCTGGAAGACCATGAGATTATCACAGAGTCCATCAACTCCGTATGCCGATTGAGAGACATCGAGAACATGACTTCATACTCGGGATATTGGTTTGTGGTTTTAGCATCACATCCTTCCCAAAAGGGTCTACACCATCACTATCGACCCCAGGCAACCATGGCAACCTAGAATCAGGACTCCCATCATGGGCTACCTCACCTCGAATATCTCAGTTGACTGCACTGATGAGACTCTAGAGTCCAAGGGTAACCTTCAAATCATGGCAAACCCACATAATGATAACTAAAAGATTTCACAGTTCGATGGATTTAACCTCTTGAAATTGCGGATACCCGGCCAGTTAGTCTCAAAACTGCGTTACCACACACTATCTCCAACCCCTGCTCACATCACCCAAATCCAAGCCTCTTAAGCGCTCACGGTCACAGACCAGGCTCGAAAGCGCAGCTGTCTCTGCGCCTCGCCCCCCCATCCTCATCCTCGCTGCACAAGAGAAAGACAGGGGTCCAGGCCGGTGTTGCTCAAGCTTTGCTTCCTGTCGGGTACGCCAGACACCATCTTCTCCCCTTCTTCCCGTCTTTCCTACAGTTTCCCCAAGTTTTCTCTTGGAATCGCTTCATATCCAGCTTCTATCACGCGTGGGAAAGGGAAGCCATTGCAAACACTTTAACCTCTGTCTCGGTTGATGTGGAGAAGCGTCTACCACGGCGACGATCATTCAGCCAAGCCAACACCATCACTCTCTCTTCCGAACCCCGCGCAGCCGCAACCGCAGCCGCAATCCGCTCTCCTCCTACTCCTCCTCTGAGGTTTGCCTACGCAGATATACCATGATTGCCGCCTAATCGCCTACTAGCAAGTTCGGGACCTGACCGCGCACCGCCCATTCAGCCAACATTCCCGACATCATAACATCACTTCTTGATATATACACACTCACACTTAGGGAGACACTCTCTTAAGGGCCCCCACCCCTCCCCTCCTTCAACATGTCTTCAGCTTATACCTACTACACGCCTTCTTCTCTGGCCGATAATGACTCTGCCACGCCGGAGCGCAACCAACTATCACAAGGGAGCCATCTCACACCAAATACCTTCAGCAACTCGGCATCACCTGCCTTAAACAACACACAGACATCAGAAGAGTCTCTAGCAGCTCTCAATAACCAGTATCAACACATAGATTTTGGCGACAACGACGATCCGTTCTTTGGGGTCAACTTTTCTTCCATCGCGGACGGCTCACCTTCCTTCCTCGAAGACGACTTCCTCCAGATAGCCAACAGTGACCACTTCGCCGACCGCACCTCGTCCGAACCAGTCCAGACGACACAAAATGCCTTTTTAGGTGCCAGCCATCTCCCTATGAGTCCAGAAAAGACGCCTTCATTACAGACATCCCCAAATCCCGAAGCCGGCCCGAACCAGGCCACCTTCGCGAAACGTTCAGCAATCTCCGTCATCACCCAAGAGGTTACCCATAGGCCAAAACAGCCATCGCTATCAGACTCGCAGGACAGCAGCCAACCGGAGTACGAGTTGACACCAGGAACTACCAATAGCGCGGAGCTGGGTGACGACGGCTCTGTCCCCTTGATCAACGTCATGTCAAAGCAAAGTCCAAGGGTCACAGTCTCAAACTGGGACATTATCAACTCGCATACCCTCGAAAACACTCAATCCTATGCTCCCTACTCTGGCGTCAATCAAAATGATTTCGCCAATCAGACCTCCGACGGCAATATGTCCCCATCATCGACACGCGCACGCGATGGGTCAGTACGCTGGGCCCCAGATCAAGTCACCGGCCGAAGTGGAGTGGCTCCCGGTGACCGGTCTTCCGCCGAGGTGCGCAGCGTGAATGAATTGGCAGCCGAGAAGCAAGTTAATGAACGGAATGAGGAGGTCGATGCCTGGATGGCCAAGTTGAAGGCTGTTGGCCGCACAAAATCGGGCTTTGTGGATGTGAATCAGCCCTTCATACGACCTCTCGACCACGACGATGAAAGCATCGATCCGCGGGAGATCGGAACCGAACCCTCCGAAAACAAGAAAATATCAGGGCAGACATACTTTACAGAGAAAGGCGGCGAAATGACAGCAGAGGATCGAGCCATTATCTACGGGAACCGCAACTGGGCCGATGCACCTTTGTCATTCCCCATCACCTCTGAACGACATCAGCCAGAGACTTCACAAGATGCCATTAGGAAATTTGAGCAAATGTGCAAAGACAACGGCTCCATCATCTCGCGAGCAGCAACCTGGGGAACAAGGCGTCGCAGTATTGGCACCATAGACGCTGAGGTCGAAAACACTGGGAACTTCCTCAAGAAGTTGTCCTTGAGCAGAGGAGATTCTCTTCGCCGACCTAGTGCAATCATCCAAGAGCTCCGAGGTCTGGTCAGAAGACCCAGCAACGCCAAACGAACTCGGGCCGAAAATGAAGAGGATGCTTCCAAGTCCACACGCTCGTCGGTGGACCGAAAGGAAAGCCAAAGCAGTTTGAATTTGGCTCCCCCAAGTCGTACAGGAAGCTTGGGCAAGAAGCAATCGGTTCCCAGCATCAACACTGCCTTGGTCGCCATGGGAAGCAATGTGGCATCTATTGGGGCCGCGCACGCTAGGAATGGCTCTATCAGTACCACTTCCATAACTTCTCCCAACGCCAAAAGTCCAGCACGGAACCTGAGTGTCAACTTTTCAACTCGTTTCCGGAGCAGGTCGGACGCTTCTACGCGAAAAGAGCCCAATACTACTCTCGCAGGCATGTTGAAGAATTATGGCGGTCCTCCAGTCCCATCTCTTCCAAGACCTTCTGCGGAACCAAAGCCTTCTGCGGAAGTCATAGAGATCGATGATGATTCGGATGAGGAAGATGACGAGGACGGGGCAGGAGACTCCAACACCGATTCAAGCGCATCGATTGTCAACATCAAGCCAACAATAGATGGTTTCAAGCAACATTTTCTGGAGCTTCATCCCAAGCTCCCCGAAGCAAGCCGTTACCTGATTGACCGCGTTGCCTACCAGCAGCAGGTTCGTTATAAGGTGCTTTTGAACCACAAGAAAGAGCACGAACAGCACCTCATGAATAAGAGCTGCCCATCTGGATCTGTGTGCATTAAATCAGGCGGCAAGGCGAAGTTGTTGAAAACCAATCCTAGCGGTCGAGGGCTCTCTGTGCGGTCTGAAGAAGACATGCCACCGGGTGACAAAATGATCAACCCAAACCAGTTCCCTGCTAATATTCCTCCGCCAATCACCAGGGACTTGCCCGCCGAGCTGGAGTGCCAGTTGTGCTTCCAAGTAAAGAGATTCGAGAAACCTTCGGACTGGACCAAGCACGTGCACGAAGATGTCTCGCCTTTTGCCTGTACGTGGGAAAACTGCAGAGACGGCCTCAAAACATTCAAGCGAAAAGCCGACTGGGTCCGCCATGAAAACGAAGGCCATCGTCATCTCGAGTGGTGGAAATGCCGCGTCGACGATTGCACCCACGATTGCTTCCGGCGGGACAACTTCCTCCAGCATCTCGTGCGCGAGCACAAGTTCCAGGAGCCCAAGTACAAGACAAAGGGAGATATCAGGAAGGCTGGCGGCGCGCGCCACCCGACCTGGCAGATGGTGGAGAAATGCCACAGAGTCACTGAGAGAAGACCGGACCAGGAGCCGTGTCGGTTCTGCGGGGAAAGGCTTACGACATGGAAGAAGTTGACAGTCCATCTGGCTAAGCACATGGAGCAAATCAGTTTGTCTATCATCAAGCTCGTGGAGCGGACGGAGGTAGATCCTGATACGATCATCAGCCCGGTGCAGGAACCTCCGCCGAGGCATTTCCCGCTTCCTATACCCCAAAACAACGACAGAAGACACAGCGGACAGCCTCATGTGCAGCAGCGGTTCGATCCGGCAATAGCTGGCATGAGCCATATGCCAATGTCATATCCCAACACTCCACAGCAACACCCAGGCTTTAATGGGTTCCAGTCCTTCCCTCAGCCTGGCTACCAGGCCATGCCCTTCGGTGACCTATCACAAGACATGATGCCTTCTGGATCAATGAACATGCCCATGGGCCAGCAACCGATGAATCAAGGCTACCCCAACTTGATCACCTCTCAAACATCATACACCACCATGCCCATGGCTACCACAGCCGGGTACATGACCTCTCCCATGTCCGCCTCGCAGATGGGCGTCTCCTCACAGCTGACTACTCCCCTGATGGGCACGCCGTTGATGGGGGCAGCGCCTAACCAATTCATGGGTGTGTCCCCAGACGGCACCGGAACAGAGGCGTTTCCTGGCATGGACCTGAACATGAACATGAACGCCTTGGGACTTCAAGATCCTGTCTCGATGGGATATGGAAATATGAATGGTGGCGGGATGCTGATGGATACGAGTCTTACTCCAACCCTCAGCCAGGGTAACAGTCGACCGCATACGCAAAATGGCCATGGGCGACAGCACTCCCACGGGCACGTGAATGCGCAGTTCATGCCGATGGCAGGTCCCCATGGGAGTGTGAGTCCCTTTGGAACGTCGCCTATGCCGGGGCAGAATGGGTTTTACTAGTGCAATACGGGTTCTTCTTTCTCTCTTCTTCTATTTTTGGTGTTGATAGAGGTTTCTTGATTGGATTGACGGTTTGATACCCTTGCCTACACACATACGTTCCTGAGAGTTCTGCTTGGCGAGGCGTTTGACATTTCTGAAAGGCTTGGTGGGGGTGTCTTGTTTTCTGTTTTTATGATTCTTTCTGGTTGGTGGTCACGAGTTTATGACATGAATTGGATGTTTTCCTTCAATCGTCCTCTGGGTGGCTCTTCCTTCTTTTCCTTGAAACACATCAGCCAAACGACTCATCATAATTACACATGGGAGGTCACTGTTTTTGAACTTCTTGTGGTTTCGAGGGGATGCTTTTAAGCGCGAGCGTAACCTTTCTTTTTGGATATCTTGGATATAGACAAGCCTTTTTATCGTTGCTCATTTGACCATGACCACGACCATGACTATCGGCCTGCGGCTATGAACCATAGGTAGTGACTTGCAGGAACCTGACGCATTTCGTGCTTCGAGTCCTGAGGCGATCTTGCAATCTGACGTGTAACCGCGACAGGGGCACCACAAGGAAACAGGGGCGCGCATAGAGATGCAGGGATGGTTGTGGAATGAGAGCCTTCCGGGTACCAGGGCCAGAAATGATCTCGAGATTTACGGTTATAAACCATAATCAACAGAGAACCAAAGCGACAAGCAGCTGAAAACGATCAAAGACGGGCCAGAAACATTGAGAGGAAGTGAAGACGGAATGCCTGGAGATGATGTTGAAATGGTGAGATCATGTAATCATGGCCGTTCAAGGAAGCCCAGATGACCGGATGCAAGGGCGACTGGTCCGCTGCTTAAGGTTTCGGGACCCGGCAGGTCGCAGACGTCAGTCGCGGCTTGTAGGCATTTTCAGGTCTGTCCTTCTGAATGGCCCCGTGAAGGCCGTTAACGCAGACTTCCTCCTCCATTTGCCAGGCTTGAAGTCGCTTTTGAAATCATCGAGATGACAGAGGGAGATGAGTGAACGGCGGTTAGACTTCACATGGCCATCCAGCATCCATTCCAATCTCAAGCACATTGTCAACGGAGGTACGGCACCTTCTTATCAACATTCTCCCCTCTCCCTCGAAAAGAAAGAACTTCCCAAAATTCCAAAAGAACACCCAAAAGATCGTCAGGGGTCCAGGATCATATCTGACTCCATCAAAGTCAGGCCCCTTGGCCCTCTCTCTTCGGTTAGCGGCTCTCAGTGGACAAGGCGGGGCTTCGGTACCTGGAACGGTGGCGACCCCCTCTTAACCAATCAGATCCCCCAAACGGCAGAGCCGCCCACTCGGACGAGACATCGACCCCTGTCGGCGCTGCTGGGCGCTGCTAAACGTTCTGCTAACGTTTCAGATGCTTGGCTTGTCAGGGGAATCTTAAACTTCGTTCCTCGGTCCTTCCTCCGATGACCCACGAGACCACTTGCCATGTCAGGTCCTGCCAACAATGATTCGACCGGGACCGAGCGACCGCTGAGCCACGCGGGCATGGCGGGCATGGCGGGCATGAATGCGATGAATGGGTAGAGGGCTCCGAAAGGCTCGTATTGTATCTATCTATGGAAGGTATCCATCTATGGAAGAAGACGGACCGACCGACAGCGAGGCGGGGCAGTGAAGGTTCTTTATACGAAGCCGAAAAGTCTTTCGAAAAGGGCCAGAACGGAGGCCTCATCCTATGGAGACGGAGAAGGGCCATCCATCCATGGAAGACGGGAGGCCTTCGATGCCAAGCTCCCAAGGTACGCACTGGACAAGCACAGAGATGAGGATGAGCTGAATAAATGACGGATTGGACGGATCGGGCAGTCCGTTTGTTCTAACTCTTGTCCCTTGCTGCTCCGTCTGGCTTCCATGTCTGTCAGTCTGGGCTGTTGACCCGAGTGGGTGTTTGGCATCTGAAAAGGAAAAAGAAGAAAAACAGATTACACGAGTGGGCGAGGCGTTTTGACCACCATTACGGACTCGGCACTCGTTCGCTGAGAGGCCGTCGTTCGGTTCGGTTGATTTGTTCCATTCGTTCGCTTGATTCGTTCCGAGAGATTCGATTCGAGAATTTCGATTTCGAATAGGGGACGGAAAGGTGTGAGGTGTGGGAGGCAACTCGCCTCAAGGAGGCCCGGAGTGTCATGTCGTCTTGTCTGAAGTACACCATCAAACCTCAAACTCCCACTCCCACGCGCTAGTGTATTCAAAGCTGGGAGCATATCGTCACTTGGGAAAAAGCTTGAAAGGTTGTTTCACATACCCGCTGGGGTGAACCCTTCTTTTCTTGCCGCGTTCCGTCTTGTCTTCCGTCTGGTCGCCCGGTCTTGTCGAGAGATCATCGGGAATCTGCGACTTTCCCTTTTTCACCACTTCTCCACCACTTCTCATCATCTCCAATCTTTTTTCACGCCTCTTTTTCAACTTTTCAAACATCCAGCTGGCCTGTGCATTTTCTTTTCCGAAGCAGCACAGCGCAGGTCGCTTTCCCTTCTTCTTTTTCGATTCACTCCCTAACAGAAGTTTTATCCATGACGACTTTGACAACATCCTGAAAAAGACAACGTCGATCATCATATGACTTGGATAGATCCGATTTCTTGGCTGCTGGAGACCTGGACCGTGAGCACCTGGATGACCTGGACGCTGGACAAGGACAATAATACCTGTTGTTCTCATTCTTCGCGCCCATCCTTCTCTCACTTCTGTGCTCTGCTCGCTCTCCTTCTTTGAGCACACAGGGGCCTCCCCTTTGAGGATCCTTTTGTTCTTTCACTTCTCCTTCCAGGTTGATCCTCGGCTTTTCATTGTTTGGTCTTTACATCACGTCAATCGTCGTCGCTTAGGGGTTCAACAACAAGAACTTTGCCTTTGTTTGTCAATCGCTCACTTCAACCAATCACCACTCAACATACACCATTCATTGTTCAACTACCGCGACATCTGATCGATACATCGACAAATCGAAAATCATTATCCAACTTTCCGAGAACCGGCTTCGAGGATACCACGCACAGAACAGCAATCTTTCGACGGCACATCTTTCGACGGCACACATGAACTAAGAGGTTTCGAAACGATACCACAATAGAAACAACTTTCGACCATTTCGCAGCACATATTTCTTATCTACAACATCATTGACGACACAGAATAGAAGGAGAGAAGGAAGAAGGAATTTACATACGAGTGGGGAGACTGAAGGAACTGAACTGGACATTATTATTCGAACCGGACATAACGACCATTCATTCATCATCAACACATACAACAAACACCATGATCCGCAGGAAGCGGACCGCCCTTGGGGCCCTCTTCGCCGGGCTCATCATGGCACAGGGAGTGATGGGCGACGACATCCTCAAGACGGTCGGCTTCGACACATGCGAGCAGGACGCCCAGGTTTCGGTACAAAGGGCTGATGTCACCTACAACAACGCCGACAAGACGGTTACTTTCGACGTGGCGGGAACGAGCAATCAAGTACAGAATGTCACGGCTCATCTATCAGTGACGGCATACGGCGCGAATATCTATGAGAACACGTTCAACCCTTGCGATGCGGGTACTTTTGTGAAGCAGCTATGCCCTGGTATGTGCAAGTTCTGGATCAAGGGTTATTGTAGGTGACATGCTGACCATCGATAGTCCCCGCGGGTACCTTTTCCGCCAAAGGAACCCAGCAAATTCCTGCAGAGGTTGCCAACATGATACCGTCGATAGCGTTCCAGATCCCCGATATTGCCGCCTTCGCCAAGCTCGAGCTGCTATCGAAAGACTCTGGAAAAAACGTCGCCTGCATCCAGTCCGAAGTAACAAACGGCAAGACCGCCAGCGTCCCCGCCGTCTCCTATATCGCCGCCGGTGTGGCCGGTGTCGCCCTGATCTTGACCGGTATCTCGGCCGCTGGAGCTGCCGTTGCCGGAGGTAGTGCTGCCGCAGGCTCAGCAGGAGGAGCTGCCAGCAGTGCCGGCGTGGGCACCATCAGCCCCAGCTTCACCGAAGTCTTTGGCCATTTCCAGGGTATGGCCATGAACGGCATGCTATCCGTCAACTACCCTCCTGTCTACCGCAACTTCGCCAAGAACTTTGGCTTCTCTACGGGAATCATTCCTTGGGCGGCCATGCAGACCTCCATCGACGACTTCCGCGGCAAGACGGGCGGAAACCTCACCCAGAACAGCTTCACCTTTCTCCGGGAGAACGCCACGCTTGTCTTTCCCGACAACACCACCACCACGCTCCACGAGAACAAGGGTCTCATGCCCGTCAAGCGCGCCATCACCGAGTTCATCCGCCTCGCCGCTCGCGAGATCGAGACCAGTGTTAATCTCACTGATCCCAGCGCAGCTAGCGAGTCCGGAAACGCAACCACGCCCGTCGACAACCCCGACAGCTTCCGCGTCGCCGTCAAGGGCATCCAAGGCTATATCCAACAACTCTCCATCCCCTCCGCCAACATGTTCATGACGATCCTGCTCATCGTAGCCATCATCATCGCCGCCATCGTCGTCGGCATCCTGCTGGTGAAAGTCGCCCTCGAGTTCTGGGCACTCTTCGGCTCCTTCCCCGCCAAGCTCGCCGGTTTTCGCAAGCACTACTGGATCTCCATCGCGCGCGCCGTCACCTCGCTCATCATGCTTTTGTACGGCGTCTGGGTTTTGTACTGCGTCTTCCAGTTCACGCAGGGCGACTCCTGGGCGGCCAAGACCCTCGCTGGACTTACCTTGGCGTTGTTCACCGGTGTTTTGGCCTTCTTCAGCTGGAAGATTTGGAGTACCGCGCGGATGCTCAAGAAACGCGAGGGCGATGTGGGAGGGCTCTACAATGATAAGACCATCTGGGTCCGGTACTCGCTTTTCTACGAGAGTTATAGGAAGGATTACTGGTGGATTTTCGTGCCGACCATTCTTTACATGTTCAGCAAGTCGGTGGTTCTCGCCGCGGCGGACGGGTCAGGTATGGTTCAGACGATCGCTCAGCTCTCTATCGAAGGACTGATGCTCATGTTGCTGATCTGGAGCCGGCCGTACGAGAGGAGGAGTGGAAACGTGATCAATATCATGATTCAGACGGTCAGGGTCCTGTCGGTGGTGTGCATCTTGGTGTTTGTCGAGGAGTTTGGCATTGCGCAGACGACGCAGACGGTTACGGGCGTCGTGCTCATTGCGGTGCAGAGCTCGCTGACGGGCATTCTGGCGATTTTGATTGTCTGGAATGCGGTTAATGCTTGTTGCAAGGCGAATCCGCATCGGAAGAAGAGGAAGGAGATGGGTATGTTTCCCCTTTATCCCCCTTATTTGAATACTTGAATACTAACAGCAACAGAAAAACTCCAATCCCGCGACACCCTCACCCCCCTCGACGCCCGCAACTCCCTCCTCCTCAGCCATACCAAGACCACCGACACAACCTCCACCTTCTCGACCCTCGACAAGCCCATCCACGACGAAGAAAAAGCCATCCTCGCCTCCCGCGACTCGATCCCTCCTCTTCCCGACCTCAGCCTCGTTCCCGGCCCCAACCAACGCACCTCCACCGCTACCACCACTGCCGGCCCTGGACCCGACCTCGGCGGTCCTAACGGTAGCAAGCTCGGCAGAATCCAATCCGGCTACACCATGTCCGTCTACTCCGATTACCAACGCACTACCACGCCTTTTCAGTACGACGCTGCCGCCGCGCCGCCGATGCCTCAGCAACCTGCTCAAGCTCAGCAGTTGCACGGCAGGAAGGGAAGCCGCGAGCAACTCACCGCTAGCCCCGCGCCCATGGGTGTTATGAACCCGCCTATGAACCCGATGACTAGACAGCCAACGATGCCCAACGTTGGAGCAGCTGGTGCTGGATATCGCGGCATGCCCGCCACGGGTCAGGGTCAGGGTCCGAGGTCTGCTAGGTCCGGCTCAGCTCCTGGTCCTGCGCCGGGACAGGGAGGTGGATATCAAATGCGTTTCCAACCGCAACGGCCACCGAGGTATGGAGCTGGTAGTCAGAGTGCCGGAAGTGCGGTGGGCGGTTATAGCCAGCAGCAGCAGCAGCAGCAGCAGCAGCAGCAGAGGCAGCAGAGGCAGGGGAGTTTGAGTAGCCAAGGCGGTTACTACGGTCAACAACAACAACAGCAGCAGGGAGGACCGGTTTATAGACCTCAGGGGCAGCAGAGAGGTCCCGGACCGCAGTATAGGCCGCAGTGGTGGACTGGTTCAGAGCTTCAGCAGCAGCAGCAGCAGGGGTAGTTCCGGTAGTAGTAGACCCGGGGAGTAAGGAGAGATTGAGGGGATGAGGAGAGAAAGAGTGTAGGATAAGAAAGAGGGAAGATTGAAGATTTAATGATGATGGAAAGCGGCATAGGAAATTTCTGTTAAATTGTGTTCAGCATTCAGATTCAGATACCACGTACCTTAAACTAAAGCAAGGAATTTGTACTTTGTGTGAATACTTGGCTAACTTTATTCAGATATTTTGAACACATATGATAAATGTTAGTATTAAAGGCAAAGCTCTAGAATGGTACTTGACTTCCCTTCTCCTTTGGGAGAAGAATAATGCTGAGACAACTAACCTTCAAATCTGTGCTATTTACACCCCTATCATTTTCCATGCTCAAATATCTTCTTCTTAGGATCCTTTTCCATCTCCTTAACTGACACGTCAATATCCTTAAACCCCTCCTCCCCCTTCTTCATCTCCTCCGACATCTGTTCCACCCCGACCTTATCCTCCGTCAGCTCCTTCACCTTTTGCTCCTTCTCATAAATCTCCTTCTCCTTCTCCTTATACTCGGCGCTGTCCTTGGCTATATCACCAAGCTGCTGCTTCATACCCTGCACCACCGAGTCCATTGCGTCCGCCGCCTGCGTAAGCGCCTTCACCTTATTCTCCAGCGTCACCGGCGTCGGCACCGCAATCTTCATGGTCTCGTACACAGTCAAAGACGTAATCTTTTCCACGTACGCCTGCGGCGCCAACAGCGGCAAGCAAATCGTCTCCCGTGCCGCGCTCAGCACCGCCTTCTCAAGCAGCAGATCGGGAATATCGCTCCACTGTGCGTCCGACTTCAGAACGTCCCGCACCTGGGCTTCCAAGTCTGGCGTGACCTCTGTGAGCAGGTAGTCGTCGACTACGCTCGTCCAGGCCGTGTCCCGGCGCATGTTCTCAATCATCTTCGCGCTACTCGCTGGCCTCTGCTCCAACAGCGTCGTGAGTATGGGTCTGTTGATGTGCTCCGTCACGTCTTCGCGGATCTTGGCCACCATAGTGCTGTCCATGAGCTGTTCAGCGGGATTCCGCGCCGCGTTGAGGGCCGCGGACCCGAGAGCGGGCGGCACGGAGATAGCACCGAAGTGCATTAGCAGGAACGGGTCTGCGGGGGCTCGGTGCACGAAGAAGCCCTGTGGTTGTTTCTCGACCCTGAGGTTCATTTCGCTGAAGACGGATTCTGGGGTATCCGGCTTGAGGCTCAGCAGCTTGTCGGCCACCGGGCCGTCTGCCCTTGCGTCAAGGATGATGCAGTGAGTTCGCTCAATGTTCAGGTTTGTTCCTAGGTGCTTGCGGATCGTCGCCGGGATAAATGCTACGCCGTCCATTCCCGCGAAGACATATCTGCTGCGGGCAATCTTGCTGACACGGGGGTCTCCCGCAGCGTGTCGATCGGCAATATATTTCTCGAGCGGGATGCCTGCTGCTTCCGCCTCGATGGAGAGCTGGACGGTCTTCCATGTGGTCGTCATTAGCCGCTTGCCGAGAACATTGTTTGCCCAGTCCATGATGAAGGTAAGCTTATGCTTTCCGAGCAACGTGTTGGAAAAGATGACGACATCAGGGTGGGCGGGGTCGTACGCGGCTTCCCACAGGTTGACGCCGTCAAGCGCATGCTGGTCGGTCGTGGCCACCACCATCGTGTACACTTTTCGGCCGTGGATCTCTCGCGCCACCACACCCTGTATCCTCACCGCGTTGGTTGCCCCTAACAGGGCGCCGCACTTGGCCAGACTGCCGCCTTCAGCGAAGTACTTGTCGGTGGCGGCTTTGATCTCGGCTTCCTTGCCGATGATGAACTTGTGCTTCTCATCCTCCTGCATAACTTTGTCCATCCATTGCGGCTCGATAACTAGAGCACCTTGCGGGAAGGACTGGAGCATGTGTCGCAATATGGCTTCGGACTCGAAGAACTTGGCCGCTCCGGGAACCGAGACTTGTCCGGCGAAGAAGCCTCGATGGCCGTCTATCGGACCTGAGCTGCTGTATTCAAAAACATACTGGACGCGGAACTCAAGTGGTGTCTCATCATACTGGCCAAACTTCCTCTCCCAGAAGTCATCCAAGGCGGCATTGACTGCCTCTCCCGTGGGCTCATCGTTGATCTTTTGTGCAATCGTCTTGGCATCAGTTCCGAGGCTATTGAAGGCGTCTTGCCAGTGCCATCTTGGATCCAGTGCCCCTAGCTTCGGGATAAGGGGAGGAAGAAGAGAGTCCGCTTTGTCCAAGGCATGTTCGTAATCAAGCTTCTGAATGAGTGGCAATGTAGCGGGGCGATCTGGCGCGGCGTCTAGGATAACGCGGATGCCAATCTTGGCGAGCTTATCTGGCTTGGACATGGTGAAGGGAGTAGCAGAAGCTGAGGACGTGTTTGTAAGTGCTGTATCGACTTCTGAAGTTGACTTTGATAATGGGCTTGGTCTTCAATGTCTGTTACCGGCACAACCGCGCGTTGGATTCAGTTACTCCTACTTATGTAGCAGACATCCTATCTTCCCTTTGGCGGCCTCCGCCATGAAATGAACAGACCGCTCTGATGATGTGGATGATGGAGCATTCCGCTTTCCTTCGGTTTGCTGTCAGGAAACATCCAAAGGTCGTGTGTGTGTGGGAGAATTTGAGACTATTGGATCTATCCACTCGATAATGGTCAGAACTCTCGTCTTGGTTTAGCTTAGTAACATAATATCAGCTGGGCTGTAAGATAGGACATACCGCTGTGACGACTTCGCCCATTTTTACTGCAACATCATCAAACGATATGCTCCAGCCCCGGGGACGTCCTCGATAGTATCGTATAGACCGAGTTCCAGACCCAAGCTATGCAGCACCGGAGTTGACCGGCGCTACGGTTCAGCTTGCGACCTGGCTTGGTGGCGTCCGATTCAGTCATGCGCTAAGTGATGGTATTGATACCTGTATATACCTGTAATCGTTGCCAGATAGGCGAAAGGTACAAGCCCATACGTATAGGCTTGTAAATACTACAAGAAGTATCGATAGACCGGATGCCGAATTGGGTTTGGATGGCCTATCACAAATATCACATACCTAGAGATAGAGCTACCTTTAGCTCGGACGCCTTGAGGTAGTTACCTGGCACATCCACGATGTTGACTTGTCACGTACAAGCCTCCAAGTTAGTTCACTTTGGTGTTACTCTCAAAATGGATTGAGAAAGTCCGGAACAGTGAAGGAGCACGGGTTCCGAACAAGGCCGTTCATGTGTTGCTCGCTTGCCGTGTAAGTGGAAACGGAGCCGTTGTTGCGGAGCATCTGGTGCTATTAAGATCAACCGTGCCGGCTTTGATATAATCATCTCGGTTGTTCTCATATATGTACTCTCTCAAGACTTTTGCTCGAGAGCGCTTCAGTACCTTTAGCTTACCTATCCAAGACATTCACCAAGTCTTTCTTGCGGAACAACAATGGCGGGCGACAAGAAAACAGATCTCGACATATCCGACACGTCGCTCTACCGCTGCGTCGTCGACAAAGCGACCGACACAACTCGCATTTTGGTCGCTTACCGGTCTATCACCTTGCTTCCCTCCCACCTTTCCGGTGCTGGCATAATCCCACCGGAGGGCTCAGTACGTCTGCCGCTCCCGGTCAGCGGCACATACGCAACCAAACACATCCGTCTCCATGTCGAGAACCTCTACCTCGTGGCAGGGAGCACCTTCGAGTTCCCTGGAAAGACAGTCATCATCACCGCCAACCGGGTGGTACTGTTTTCGTCAACCGGTGTGACGCAGGGCGGCGACAGTGTTGTTTTTGACTGCACGGGCGCCAGCGGAGTGACTGTTACGGCCGTTGGTACTCCTGGCAACAATGGAGAAAATGGCAAAGAAACCCACAGGTATGAGATGACGTCCATCATGTCGGGCGAAACGGAAACGATCTTTAGACCTAGCGCAGCACCCACGGACGGCGGCAACGGGAACAGCGGCGGCGACTGTGGGAGCAGTGGCCAGCCCGCAGGGACACTTGTTCTCAACGCTAGGTCCATCACACAACTCCCGGACGACAAGGATCCCAATCGCCGCTTGGACATCGTGATCAAGTGTGCTGGAGGGTCTGGCGGGCGAGGTGGTAATGGAGGGGCCGGCGGAAACGGCGGCAACGGAGCTGTAGTTCCGTCGGAGGAAGCCTTGAAGCATTATGGTTCAGGTGTAAGTGCGGAAAAAGGCGAAAGTGTTAACGGCGCCAAGGGCGGTAATGGAGCAACCGGCGGGAAAGGAGCAGATGGTGGCGCTGGAGGTCTCATTCTCAGCCTCGTTGGACCATCGCGAGGACAACTGGAGGATGCTAATTCCGGAGCCTCACTTGTCAAAAAGGATACCAGTGGGGGTAAAGGAGGTGAGGGCGGTAACGGGGGCGCAAGAGGAAGTGGTGGAAGTGGCGGCAAAGTCAGAAACAAGGAAGACGGCACCAGAGGCAATGATGGCCAGGAAGGCCAGCACGGAGCCAACGGGAAGCCAGGGGCGGACGGGCATGTTATCGGTCAGGTCGCCGGTGACAAAGGCGCTGAGCTCCTTCAGTACGAAAAGGCCTTGGCTGAAGAGTGCCGGGCCGAAACCATGGACGTGGTCCAACTGACCATGGCGATGGAGCGCCTCATGTTCGAGTACTCTATTCTCCTCAGTGGGTATGCCGTCACTCCCGACAACCCCGAAGACACCGCATCGCTGGAACCGTTGAAGAAGGCATTTCAAGAGACCTTTGACTGGTTGATGTGCTGCTTCGATGATATTCTCAGCCTATCGAACCAGGGCTCTTCATATTCATTGCCTGACCCCCATGGATCAGCGCCATACGCATCCAGTACGGCATATCAGGACCTCCTAGCTTACCAGAAAAAGGGCTGGCAAAACTCCACGGATGTCCGATCCGGATTCCTGCAAGTCTTTGTGGCCTTTTGTTCTCGTTGCTCGACTCCTCAAGAGCGGGATCTCTATGGCCAGGACGTCAAGTTCATCTCGCGACCAAACATCCACCTCACCACGGTGGACGAGGCACTCAAAGCCCTCGAATCCATTGAGGGATCTTACCAGCAGTGCCTGAACGAACTTGGGAAAGTGATTGGCGAAAAGGAGGTCAAAAGCCGATCAGAAGCCCAACTCAACAATGCCGTGAGCGATGCTGAGAAGAATATCGGCGCCCTTCAGAAGTCCACAGCCAGCGGATACGAAGCCGTTAAATCCACCCGCGATGCCGTCCAGGAAGCTCGCAAGGCTCTGCAACAGTCCATTGAGAAGCTGTGGGATGCACACAAATGGGACATTCCATCTGACCTGAGCTCTGTATTGGAAGCCCTCGGCACGGTCTGCCTCTTCGCTCACCCAGGCGTCGGGACCGCTTTCAAGGTCGGCGGTGCCCTAACCATCGGTCTTGGTCTGCACAAACTGGGTTCCAGCGTATCTACATCGCAAGGAACTGTTTCCAAGGATGCGTTGCACGGCAAAGTGTTGGCGGTAGAGAACACCCTTGTCTCAACAGCCCTCAAGGAAGACATTACCCAGAAGACCGCATCGTTGCAGCAGCTCTCCGGCATTGATAAAGAGTACGTCAACTCGGTCATGGTAAATCGCAAGAACTTTGAGGAGCTGGTCAACACCTACTTCGTGGACGCTTCTCAGCATGGTGTCACACCGGAGGAGGTGAAACAAGCCCGCAAAGACTTTGACGCCTACGTCGAAGCGGTGCAGCAATTCCACGCAGCCGTCACGTCGTATAACGACACATTCACCTCGCTCGCGCAGGCAGCAGCCACCAAAGCACAAGCCGAGCATGGGAAAGCGAAGCTGCAAGTCACCAACTTCTCTGACGACATTCCCGCGCTCGATCTCTTGACCACACTGTACAGCTCTCTCCATCACGCTGCCAAGCTCGAGACTCTGCGCATTCTTTTCGACGCCTCCAGGGCAGCAAGCTGCGTTTTCTTGCGCCGATGCGATCTCCTCCGCCAGCTGCTCCCTCTCGGAAGCTGGTCCAACGTCAGTGCCCGCCTCTTGCGTGACGTAACCGTCCCGGCCTTGTACCGCCAAGTGGCAGACTACAAGAGTTCCTTCAACTCCAAGCCACCTGTGCACATTGACGGCAAAACCATTTCAATCACCATCTCGGGTCCGCACAAAAACCTCGTCGAGCGATTCCGTGACAGCAGGCGTCTGAGCTTGTTTCTGGACGACGCCTCCGCCACCGGCGCCTATGACTTCGACATCAACTGGTACGATATCCGCCTAGAAGACCTCCAGGTGTACTTCCACGGAGCAAAAAACACCCGGGCACAACCGAACGTAGACACCCGGATTATCGACGTGGAGGTGCAGCTCGGCGGAGTCTTCTTCGTGCACGATGAGAAATTCCGGCAATACACATTTGAAGTGCCGTCAACGGACGTAACGTTCGAGTACAAGTATGGCGATGAGGCGGGCAGGGAGAAGCTGGAGCCCAAGTCGAAGGGCGGCATCAACAGCGCGTTGACCCAGTTCAGCTTTGCGCTGGGGCAGGTCCATGACGTGAGTTTGGATTTTGCGACGCCGGTGAGAAGTCCGTATATGCATTATGTGTTCACCGTCGGGGACCATGTCGAGGTCAAGGACGTGGATGAGATCGAGATCAAGATGAACTTGAGGGTGAGGACGGGTCAGAGGCCGAAGGGATTCAAGGTTGGGTCGGTGGTTGTCACGCCGTCGGCGTTTTCTGTGCTTGGTTGACCATCGCGTTTGGATTTTGAATAGGCGAATGGTCGTAAGAATAAACCGAACACGGACAGTCCAATATCCCTCGTTGTGGTGGGGAAACGCCGTTATAAAACTATAATAGGGATCACAGAAGTTTAGAAACACATAGGCCGGAGTCTATCAGGGGTTCTTCCATCCAGGAATGCCTCGAGGTTGGGTTCAAAGGAATAGTAAAGACGTTTGGATACGTATACCCAAGGTGTGATAATCGTCGATGTTTACAGTTGAGGTTGGCCGCTGCCCCAGTGACAGTAACAATTCAAGTCCCCACCAACTGCCAAGCGACCGTCAGCCAGCTGCAAGCTGACCCGTCGGGACCCACCCTTCACTTCCATCACACATTTCATCCAATCACATCCCGCCAGCCGTTTTTCTTTTGCACGCCCATACATCTCCCAGCGACCAACATATCCACCCCGGTCCTCTCACTCAACCTTCCCAACTTTCACCACACTCACACCTCATCATCCAAGCGCCGCCTCAACCCGCCAAGATGTCACGCAAAAGAAAGGCCGAAAACGGCGGCGAAGTCCTCAAAATCGGCAACAAAACCATCTCCCTCGAAGGCTACCTCACCAAGAAACCAAAAACCACCAGCACCCCTTCAACTTCCACATCCGACAACAACACACCACAACCAAGCGACAATGTCAACAACAACTCTTCAGACCCCTCAACCTTCCAACCCTCCCGCCCCCTCACCGGAGACCCTTCTCTTTTCCCCACCCGCCGCGCCCTCCCGCTCTACCTCTACCAAGACCGTATCCGCTCCATTCTCTCGAAGAAGGACGTCCTGGTGCTAGTAGGTGAGACCGGTTCGGGTAAATCCACCCAGGTCCCGCAGTTTTTGTACCAGGAGCGATGGTGTCAGCGACGGAGGGTCAAGGTCAAGACGAAGGTGTTGGATAAGGATGGAAATGAGGTTCTTGAGGAGGGGGGCAAAGTAAAGACGAGGGAGGAAACTGTTAATGTCGGTGGAGTAATCGCCATTACCCAGCCGAGAAGGGTGGCTGCTACGACGCTGGCGGGACGTGTGGCGAGGGAGTGTGGGACGCCGTTGGATACGAGTGGAAACGGTGGGAGGTTTAAGGGACGGGGGCCGAAAGGGAAGGATGGGAAGGGGCCAAAGGGTGGGAAGGAGGGAGAAGAGTGGGATGAGGAGAAGGATGTCGTTGAGGAGATGGGGAAGAATGGGGGTGATGAGGAGGTGATTGAGGAGAATGGGAACGAAAGAAAGGACAAGAAAGACCAGGAGAAGGGCTTGGTTGGTTACTCGGTCCGTTTCGATCATCGGGTGCCGCCGGGGACGAAGATCAAGTACGTTACGGAGGGTATGTTGCTGCAGGAATTGCTGAGGGACCCGCATCTACGACAATATTCCGCCATCATCGTGGACGAAATCCACGAGCGCAGTGTGGATGTCGATTTGCTTTCGGGCTTCCTCAAGCAGATTGTTACGGGCGACAAGGCCGGCCGTGGAGGAATCCCGCTCAAGGTGGTGGTCATGAGTGCTACAGCACAGGTGGAGAGGATCAAGAAGTTCTTTTCTAGTGACGACAGTCTTAAGAAGGGGACATCAGGGGAGGAGGTGGAATACCTTCAGATCGAGGGTAGACAGTTTCCTGTCGAAGTCGTTCACGAACCGAAGCCCGTGCCCGACATCCAAGAAGCACTCGTCAAAACCGTCTTCAAGATTCACACACAGGAACCGCTTTCCGACAAACACGGCAAAAAGGACATCTTGTGCTTTTTGACAGGCCAGGAGGAAATCGAGGCTGCCCAGAGACTCATCGAAGAATTCGCCGAAACCCTCGACCCCAAGGTACCCAAAGTTAAAGTCTTCCCCCTTTTCGGCCAGCTCTCCATGGAAGCCCAACACGAAGCCTTCCAGCCCATAAAGCACCCCTTCACGCGCAAAATCGTGCTCGCCACCAACATCGCCGAAACCTCCGTCACCGTCCCCGGAGTGCGCTACGTCGTCGACTGCGGCAAAGCCAAAGTCAAACAATACCGTCCCCGCCTCGGCATGGAATCCCTCCTAGCCAAACCCATCTCCAAATCCTCCGCCATCCAGCGAACCGGTCGTGCCGGCCGTGAAGGGCCTGGTAAATGCTTCCGCCTCTACACAGCCGAGACGTTCAACACCCTGCAGAAGACGGACCTCCCCGAGATTTTGCGGACGGACGTCCTAGGCGCAGTCCTGACGATGAAAGCCCGCGGCATTGACGACGTCCTCTCCTTCCCTTTGATGGACCGTCCCGAAATCGAAGCAGTCGAGAACGCCCTCGTGCACTTGCACGTCCTAGGCGCGCTAGGTGACGACGGACGCATCACAGAAATGGGCCGCAAGATGGTTCTTTTCCCCGTCACCGCGCCCTACGCTCGCGTGCTTTTGGCGGCTGCCGACCCCCGCTATGACTGCCTGCTCGAAGCGATCGACATCATCTCATGCATCACCGCAGGCGACGACATCTTCATGCAAGTCCGCTCAGAAGAAGACAAAGAATCCGTCGACGTCTACCGCAAGGAACTCCAGCGTCGCGAGGGAGATCTAATCACCTACCTCAACACCATGCAACGCTTCGTCTCCACGCCCTCCTCCGACCGCGCAACATTCTGCAAGCAGAGGCGCATCAACGTGCGGAATATGCGGCAGGCACTGAATATCCGGAAACAACTCCGTTCTTTGAGCGTCAAGACCAAGATGCTTGAGGAACCTCCGGCGCCAGATTCGGAGGTTACTTACCAACCTGTCTCCCCCGAGACAGCAGAGAGGATATTGAAGGCCTTTCTAAAGGGGTTTGCGATGAAGACGGCTGTCTTGGCGCCCGATTCGAGTTATGTCACGGCCCATGGGAAACATGTGGTGGCTATTCATCCGAGTAGTAGTCTGCATGGCGTCAAGAGGGAGGCGATCATGTTTTTGGAGCATGTGTATACGCAGAAGAATTATGCGAAGAAGGTGTCGGCGATTCAGGCGGGGTGGATTGCTGAGGCTTTGGCTGCTTGAGTTGGGTCCAGGGGAGGGAAACGAAGGGTGATGGTTGTGCATTGGTAGAGAAGAGAAAGGTGTAGGGAGATATAGAATACGGATACCCTAGACTAGGTGTTTAATGAGTGGCTTCAAGTTTCAACAATCTGCCCGGCTCTGTTGTCGGTTTTCTGAACGTGAGGTTTGTTTACATCGTGATATCAGCATTGGTGTTGTAGCTGTTCCCTCCAGGGGCTTCAGGGCTCAGGCCTTCAGCGGCAGAGTCGAAAAGTGGGTCAAGACCCACCAACCTCCGGCCTTGGCACTTGTCATCAACTGCCTTCCAACCGGCAAATCCGGCATTGCCGCAATTGCCATCCCGGAACCACTCTCTCGGCAACCCGTTTCGCCCGTTGTATCAGCGCATCATCAACTCCCGGCTGCGTTTCGTCGTTACGCCTCCCTGTAATACCACAATCACCGTCTCACCCAGACACCTTTTCATTCTCCCCCCCCTCTATCCTTCCATTTCACTCTCATTTCCAGCTCTCGCCCCGGCCGCTCCATCAGTCGTCGTCAAGATGAACGCCGCCCTCCGCCCAACCCGTCGCCTGCTAGCAGCGGCCCTCAACCCCTCCAAAGACCACGGCATGACACCCGGCCCCATGGCCCTCCTGCCGCCTGTCTATTTGTACAGGCGACTGCTCCGCGCGCACAGGAAGTACCTCCCGCAGGAGATGAGGTTGTTGGGGGATGAGTATATCAAGGCGGAGTTTAGGGCGCATCAGAGCGTGGATAACCCGGCGCATTTGGTGAGTTTTTCGAGTTTCGTTTTTCTTTTGAGGTTTTCTTCTTTTTGGTGGTTGGATCGATGAGAAGTGGGGAGGAGGCCATGAGGAGGGGTGAAAGGGTGAGATGCAGGAGGTATGGGGGATTGAAAGATGGGAGAAATAGTGGGAGAGGGGAAGAGGCGAAGAGGCGAAAGGAGGAAGATGGAGAGGGAGAGAGAGAGAGAGGAATGAGGGCAGGGAAGAAGCAAGAGAAAGAGCAGATGGGAACACAACAAGGGGGGCGGCGGCGCACCAGAGGCTTGGCAAGGGAGGATAGGAGCGATATGGGCTAGCCGGCCATGCGGTTGGGGAGGAAAGGAGGTGAGGATGGGGGTGGAAATAGGAATGAGGAGGGAAGAGGAGGGAAGAAAACTGCAAAGCGTTCCGCCGGGATGTGATGGTTTGAGGCGCGTAACGGAGAGGAAGCCCAGGTATGGATGAGGCAAAGTGACAAAGGGAGGCCCTGCAAGAGTGGCAGAGGGTATGAACACAGGCTGTAAAAAGGCTGTCCTACGAACGCTGAAGGTCGCGTGAGGAAACAGGATGTGGGGAGAAGTTGGGCATTGAGAGGACTGGTTTGGTTGGTGAAATAACCGAGAACCGACAACGGGAGATGTGCGATGGCGAAGGCTGCGATTTCGGGTGAAGAGGATGAGGGAAAATCGAAACGGAAGTCAGGGGGAAGGAGACATCGGATTGCTCAACTGCTGGAATTCTAAAACGTCACGGCAAGACACCGGCTAACGAATGTCACCACCACAGATCGGCTTCCTAACAGAGTGGCAACTCTACGCTCAAAAGATCGAAGGAAACTCGTGGGTAGGCGAGAAGTTGGATAAGGGCAAGGTTGAGAAGATGAGCGGTGCGTATTCCTCCCCTTTTCTCCCCTCCTGTGATGCTCAATCACTAACATGAAGATCACAGACGAGCAAATCGGCCAACTATACGAACTCATGCAAGCCATCCAAAAGCGCGGAACAGAAGGGGATCTTGAGGACGGTGACGGTGGAGAGTCTGGGCAGAAGTCACAATGATCATTCTGTTGCTTTTTGCTAGGTTTTGTTTCGATAAGTGTATTTGTTTGTGTCAACAATTGTACAATCATTATTCTCTCATAACGCTTGTGAGAGTCCAGGTGACTTTAGGCTGCAACCCCCTGTGCCCCAAACCCTCTCCCTCCATCTCCTCATCACAAACACAACAATAAGAAACAACTTCCTATAAAAAAGAAACCAAGTATTAGCCTACCCCCATCCTTCCAATTCAGACTTTCTAGAATCAGTCCATAACTTGCATCATCATCACCACCTCTTCCCTCCCCATCGGCTCCCCCATCGGCTCCCTTCCTCCCCTCCTCCCCCTTCTTGCCCCACCCCGTTACTGTTCATGACGCGGGATCTGACCTTGAGCAACGACCCACAGGAATCAGTTGAGAGACGACTCTTGGCCGTTCATACGGTGATGTAGGATACGGACAATTGCTATAATCTTTGGTACGTCCTTCTTCTCGTGCCTATTGACGACATCCTCACAGATTGCGTCGACAAAGAGAACCGAGAGACCGTGCCTGTTCCGGATCATGGCCCCCCGCCCAACTTTGGCGAATATCAGAACCAAGGAAGGTCCTGCAGAGCCTCCAACTATCCAAGCCGTGCGTGCTCGCGGCGCTTTGAGGGTGTTTCTTATCCTCGTTCGGGTACGTTCGACGGTATCTTGAACTTTCCCGTCGGAGGCCTCGAAGGAGAGAGCCTTAGAGCTTGGCTCAAGTCTCTGAGCCAAGATCAAATGAGTACAGGCTGTGCTGGATCACGGGAGATCCGGGCTCCGGCAAAAGCGTTCTGGCGAAGCACTTCGTGTCGCAATTCCGGACGGAGGCGCTATTGCTTCTGGGTCTCGAAGCCTGGGAACAATACCACTCCCACTAATTCGGTCCTCTGGATAACATATCTTGTTCAGTTAATATGATCAAAGAGACACTGCCATTTAGATGCACATAGACTGGTTAGTATGGACAGACATCCCATTTGCCAAAAAGTGCGAAGTGTGTGACAAGAGGAGTCAAAGAACGAGGGTGTCTTTTGAACTCCCCTACATTCAACCAATGGTCTTTGGAGCTTTCTTGAAGAGCTCTTTCCGATATGGGCTTTCATTCCACAAACCGTCGTTTTGGTACGTTGATATCAATATGAGAAGCGGTGCTCACCGTCCAACGTTCGAAGGAACTACTGCGAGAGCATATGTAGCGGTCTCAATCGACACACAGACTTGCACCAGCGGTTGACTGGAACACGGGCCGCCATGTTGGCTGATGAACGCTTCCATACCATTATCGAAACGACAGGAGGCAGTACCTCTAGCATTGCTTCTTGTGTTCGGGCCTTTGGTTGCAAATTAAGAAAACCCAAGGACGATTGTCTGTAATTCCTTCATCATGAACAACTCGACAACCCTTAAACGTCTCCAAATCTCTTACTAAAATCATCAACCAAGCCCATCTCCGTCTACCTCTAAACATCCCTCCTTGTCTCCTTATCAAATCCAACTTATTATCCACTTCCCTAAATCCCCTCTCCTTAGAGACCTCTTCATCATTACAAACATCTTGCAACGGATCCGCTCTGTACGCTATTCGAGTCAAGTCATTCTGAGGATGAGAACTCGTTCTAATTGCTCTCAGTTTTTGAAATATGAAACCTATGTCTTGCTCTATCCTACTTCACCCAAGAACGCATTTTGTCCGTCATAAACGGTGCTATGTCATATCTATATGACCAACGGTCCTCAGGGATGAAATGTTTTGTCATGATGAGAACGGCTCCAAAAACATCCCCAAATGCCCTGTCCTTACACTTCCCCGGCTGCTGGCAAACATCACCATCATCGGCCATCTCGGAGCGCATCAGGGCCTCGTCATATCTCTCAGACTTTTCTTCATATGTTTCATCTCCGACTTCAGCTCTCATCTCTTCCTCAGTTCTGCCGGCCTTCCACTCTTGATATTGGTTGATCTCTTTCTGAAGATTGAGCTTGAGATCCTCGTTGAACTGATACTCCTCTTTGAGTCCCTCGCATGCCTCCGCTAAGGCCTTCGTATGGGGATGATCAGGACCTAGGTTGTCGATCTGGAGGTTGAATATCGCCTCTGCTGCTTGGTGTCCCATGGGATCTTTCACCGCATTGTATGCGGCCATGAGTTCATTCAGTCGTTCAAATGTTTCGACTGAGGTGGCGCCGTATCTCTCAACACAGCGGATATATGCGACATCCATTACCCGAACTGCACATGACAAGTGCTTCGTCTGAGTCAGATGTTTTGCGATGGTACTCAGCACCTGGATAGTTTGGGTCGAATCATTGCCTGTAGCCAAGGCAGTGCCGCGGTAGCGTTGCCAGAGTAGGGCAAGTACGGCATCAGCGTCGTTGTTCATGATGGAGCTGCTTGTGGGAGTTGGGAGCTGGGAGCTGCCTGTGGGAGTTGTTGGGAGCTGCTTGTGGGAGTTGGGAGCTGCTTGTGGGAGTTGTTGGGAGCTGCTTGTGGGAGCTGGGAGCTGGCTGTGGGAGTTGGGAGCTGGCTGTGGGAGGGAGCAGATCAAGAGATGAAGCTGAGAGGATGATGAAAAACCTGGAGCGGATGAAGAGGATGGTGAAAAGAAGACTGCTCCAAAGGCCTGGGGACCCTGGGTTTATATGCACATCCTGTTGTCCCCAACCGGGCTCCCAATTAGCCATCGGCTTAACGTTTGGGAATGACGTCCTTCCTCAGAACGTCATGCTCCTTCTGTTACCAGCTTCCGAAGACTCTACCCAAGTTGAGCAGCTTCCAGCCAGAGGCTTCCTCACCGTGGCACACCTTCCTCGTACTGTGACATTATGAGAGTAGGGCGGGTGGTAGGAACGACGGCCCCTTGACTGCTCTCTCCATGTTTGAAGGCTCGGGCAGAGCGAGTAATCTCCGCCTGGAGTGCATTGCTCGGGCTGATTCTGGAAGAAGGCCTGCCCTGGTAGGGAGCAGCATCCGCTCTTCTGGCAAGAGTCGCTCCATGGGCTGTCAACGCGAAGAACAGCTGCCACCTCCAGCACTTTCCCACTACGGCATGTAGAGGGAAGCCATCACAACGATGGGCGGACTCTGTGTACCCGTGACTGGCTTCTCGGGCACCACCACCGACTGGAAGGCACAAGCTCTTCAACCCATCCGAGTCATCTGCAGTGGTGGGAGACCACTTGGGCCGAGACCTGGACTTGGAATGAAATTGCCAAAGTTCAAACACCCGCCCTGATCCTGCAAGTATTAGCATTCGGCTATATCACAGGAAAGAACTCTCGAGATGGAAAGGGTTGCGGGCGGTGAAGGTGTTGAGGTGGAAGGAGTTGAGGGGGTGGAAGGAGCTGTGTGTCTTGAAATTCCTGGTGGAGCAGGCTTGTTTGCCGGGTGAATGACGTATTTGTCAGTCCATGGCAGTCGGGTTGGCGGGTTGATAGGTAGTCTGGTGAATGACATCGCGACTTCCGTTTAGTGTTGTGTTGCAATGGAAGGCAGTGGTGGTGATGAACTTGGAGTGGCGGTCGGAGTGAGCGATTGCCTTTGTTGTTGATGCGAGATGGAAAGTCGTGATGGGGAAGGTGGTGTTTGCACCTTTCCCCGACATGCCCTGCAATCGCAAAGAGATGCGCGATTGTGATATCGCATTCGGCAGAAAGTGCAAAGTGTCTGAAAAGAGGAAAGAGAAACAATGAAGGGGACGAGAGGAGAAGAAGAGTTCTCGCATGGAGAAGCCCGGGGGATCTAGGGAACCGAACGGCTATCATTCATGAATCATTCATCATCGGAACAGCTCAACACCCCTCAGCTCCGCCGTCCATGAGCAATCCTCTCCCTTGGGTTCCTATTTCTAACTAAAATCATCAACCAACCCCATCTCCATCTCAGCATCCTTAGAAGCACTTATCCCCAACCTACCATCCACCTCCCCAAACCCCCTCTCTTTACATCCCCCCCTAGCCTTACAAACATCCCCCACCTGGACCGCCGCGTATACTACAACCGCGTTTACATAATCCCTACCCCTCTGCTCATACCCCTCATCCCCGATTTCAACCCTCAACACCGCCTCCGGCCTTCCCCTCACCCAATCCTCATGCTTCATCATGATCGACATGGCGCTCTCCATCCCCCACTCCCTTTTTCTTTTATTTTCCCTCAGCTTCTCCAGCGTCTCCATCGCCTGCTGTGTAATCGCATGCTCAGGACCTAATGTTTTCGTGAAAAGACTAACCAGCTCCTCCTGAAGATCATAAGCGCGGAAGACCTCGCCTAGAAGTATCTGCGCCTTGATGACACTACCGAAATGTGAGCTGGTAGTGAGCGCGGAGGGGCCGTTGCGTGCGAGACAGCGCTTGTAGGCCTCCTCGGCGACGCGGAGCGAGCAGGAGAGGTGCTTGTGGGTAAGCATATGTTCGAAAATGCGGTCGAGGAGGGTGAGGGATTCGGGCGAGGAAGGGCCGAGGGTGGAGGCGTATTCGGAGTATTGAGCCCAGAGGTCGGCTTGTTCTGAGCGGTAGGTAGGGTCGTCCGGGTCCATGTCATTGTTGTTGTGTGTGGGTTGCTTTGGGTTTGTGTTGGCTTGGGACACTGGATGTGTTGTGGGAGATTCGGCGGTTTCCCCCTGCTTCAGCTTGGGGTTTATTTCATCCAGCGTGAGTTTGTCGACGGTCACACCTGATGTGGTGCCGTTGGTGAGGACGTCGACGATTCTGTCGATTACACCTCTTATGGCACTTGTGCCTAGCCACCGCTCTGTTTCGCTCTTTACCGCGGGAATCTCGTGGGATTTATTAGCTTCGACTTTGTCGGCCATGTCATAGACATTGAGCCGAAAGTATGTGTCTGGGACATTAGCGAAACGCCTCCTCATATCGTTATCGGTCTTTTCGGTGTGTCGTTTTTTGCCATCTTTTGTCGGTTCGTAGCGGTTGTGTATGTCTTTGGTGCCTGCCCCAAGGCTCAAAACACAACCAACCTTGGCTGTGTTCTCCAGGACTTCTGTTGCCTCCTCAAGCACTTCTCTTATTGGGTTCTTGTAGTCTTTGGTATCATCAGCGAAATACCGGTCCCCGGAGGACTCTATGCTCGCTGCAGTTGCCCTTGCAGCTTCATAGATGGTGAGGTTCTGTTGATTCTGCCCGTGACGGTAGGCACGTATTCGGCGTAAGGAACCATCCGATCGTCGAGCAACCACAAACGACTTCCCGGTGGAACGTTCCCCCTTTTCGTCTCTCATTAGATTGCCGTCTTTGCGGTCTTTCATGACCTTCTTCATCCCCTTCTCGACCTTTTCCTCTCTGAAATCGATGGAGAACTCAAGCCTCCTCTTTCGGGTACTGAAAATCTCACTGGCAATGTTCTCATACCCCGTAAGAGCCTCGGTAGTCGTCATGCGTAGCCTTCCGAAAAGTATGGCAGCGATTCTGGATGCCGGAGTAAGCGTTATGTCTAACGTGGTGATGGTGATCCGAGACCACTCACCCTCCAGTGCCAATACCTCCGATCAAGTGGAAGTAATCGCACGGTTTCGGAATCTCCGTGAGGCCGTTCTTCTCTTGGATCCTTTTCATGATCCTATCAAGCATCATGACTTCTGACAAGGCACGGACTCCTCCGCCATCTGGTTAACAAACAGTTGACGTTAGCCAGGTGAGTTGATGAAAAGAGCAGTCAAGGAGCTTCTTACCCAGCGAAAGGATGTTGACGATCTCATCATCAGAAGGCATCATATCCGGGCTTGTGTCTCAAGATGAAGAAGGATGTCACAATGAAGGGGATTCCATAGACACAGCATCTTCAGACCGGAGCTCCCAAGTTTTTGGGGTACCATAGATAGATATGTCCATGTCTAAGTCCCAACGCAGGGGAGGAGGACGGAGAGGAACGCCATCCGGCCGATTTCCCTCCATTATGGGGTTCTGTTGTTAGCCGCAAGCCAACAGCCTAATAGACCATACAATACCTTCGTTACAATTTTTTAAGCGGCCGTTCAGGCCCATCATTTCGGGCGCGCGTACCTCCTTGGGAGCTTGAGAAATGTTCTAGTGGACGACTGGTGACGAAACAAGATGAAGCACCTCATGTGTGGGATCGATGCAGCCCAGGTTGGCGCTTCTGTCACGACAGGCTTTCAGTGGGGTTTCGCGGGTAGGTATACAGTAGGCACAGTAAGGTACACAGTGGGCTTCTTCGGGCAGACGACAGCGGCTCGTCCCGCTGAAGATTAGCGGATGAAAGAGCGCCCTCCGACAACGGACAACTTCCACTTCCATCTCCATTGGGCACATCCCGTCATCATCACGACAACAACAAAACACTCCAGTCCACATCTTCGCACAACCCCAGAGCGAATAAAACCTGGAGTTCGACGATATTTCGAAAACACGCGTCCCCGAAAGCATCCTTTCCCGAATTCCTCGACCCGGTGTCGGTAACCCGTTCGCCCACTGTGCCAACCGCGGTACCATGGGGCGCCCCCTCCCTACCGCTCCTCCTGTAATGTAACGCTGCGGCTATGCCCAGTGGCTTTGGACGTCTTAAGCGCTGGCGGTTTCGATTCGACGACCACCGTGAGACTCGGGCGGGTTACAACATGGATCTGCAGTCGGATACCCTCGAACGGGTGGTACACTAAGGTAGAGGAGTCAGGCTGAACGCCAACGGATACAGGGGTAGGGGGAGGAGGGAGGGGTCGGGTGGGCGATTTGGGCGATGTGGGCGGCCGTTGTTCGAGTCCAACCTTGGGAACAAGAAGAAGCAATGCCACTGTGACGGTGGGATGGTTAAGGTATATGAAGATGGTGGTGGCGCTTTTCCCACCCTTCGGGCTTCATCCGTTGCGATGGCCTGGTCATTGGCATGACTTGATGGTTGACTGATATCGTTGTTGTTCACGATTTACCTACTGACTGTTTACTTCCTGTGATACCCCTTTTCGTCGAGTTTTTTGGACACTACTGGTTTTGCTGGAAGAAAGAGTGGAAAGAAAAGAAGGGCAAGATGGTTTATCAAGGGAAAAGGCACCAGAGAATCGATGGCCCGGTCAACTTGCTGTCCCTGGGTATGTATAAGTCCATGTTCCTCATACGACAAAGCTAACGACGGGAAACACTAGACGGTGGAGGAGTTCGTGGGTTATCGGAGGTGGTGATGCTTCACAAGATCATGAAGAGGGTGCAGGAAATTGAAGGCTTCAAGGAATTGCCAAAGCCATGCGAGTACTTCCACATTATGGGCGGCACCAGTACTGGAGGGTAAGTTTTTGTTTCTGTTTTGTTTGCCAGATTGTCTTTCCAAGACTGACATGCCTCTTTCCACAGACTGGTGGCAATCTTGCTCGGTAGGTTACGCATGACCACCGAAGAAGCTCTGGAAAAGTATTACGACCTGGGCAAAGTCATCTTCCACAAGAGCAACAAAAAGAAGGTCGAAATCAGCGCGAAGTACGGACCAGAGGCACTCGAAACAGCAGTTAAAAAGCTCGTCCAAGAGCGAAACAGTAGCGAGCTCATGTACGACCCGACTGACGAGCCGACTACCGGCAAAGCGTTCGTTTGCGCCGTAACGTCCGCAAAGATTGGTGCTCCG
This sequence comes from Neurospora tetraspora, assembly GCF_033439725.1. Classification (NCBI taxonomy): domain Eukaryota; kingdom Fungi; phylum Ascomycota; class Sordariomycetes; order Sordariales; family Sordariaceae; genus Neurospora; species Neurospora tetraspora. Next base: position 8,185,300 of record NW_026944383.1, read on the forward strand.
CAACGGTTCCGCACTTACGCTTCCAAGGACAAGAAATACAGCAACTGCAAGATCTGGGAAGCAGCACGAGCGACCTCGGCGGCGCCAACATTCTTCGCTCCGATGACCATCAGCCACGATGACGTACCGGAAGAATTCCTCGATGGTGCGATAGGGTATAACAACCCCATAACCGAAGTGTTGAACGAGGCGGGCATATCTTTGGATCCAACCCTCAAGCTGGGATGTATTCTGAGCCTTGGCTGCGGCACCAAGGCGGACAAGACCCTCAGGAGATCTGGTCGGTGGTTCGGCCAGGGTCTTAGTTGGGGCTGGCGAATGGGTAAAGTGATGAAGGACAGTTTGACGGACCCTGATCCCAAGCACATCGATGTTGCCAGATTCCTCGACGGGTGGAACGAAACATACTTTCGCTTCAGCGTTCCTGGTGCGGCCGATGCGGTCAAACTACCAGAGTACAAGAAGATGAAGATGTTGGAGAAGATGACGGAAAAGTATATGGATATCCCTGAAGTCGCAGATCAGATCGAAAAGGTTGCTCGGATACTTGCAGAAAGGAAATCAGAAGGGGCGTGGATTGGTTTGGTCTGTAAGCGCACCATTCCACTTTCCAGTGACTCTTGTCGTTCTGAGACTTACTTTGCACAGGTCAGCTGGAAAAGAGTGCGGTGGCCATGTCGCTACAAGCTCGTCCTATGGGATTGTCTAGCAACTTCTTCACTGGAAGGGTTGACATTCTCAGGAATATGGCGAAAGTGCTGCTTTCAGACCCAGATGGGCGTAGCCAGCGGCGCCGGGAATATCTTCTCTGGGGCATGGGCGGTATTGGAAAGACCCAAATCGCCCTGAGGTTTGCCGAGATTTACGGAGACAGGTAACATGCATTGAACATTGACACCTTTCTAGACTCTCACTAATTCTGAAGCAGGTTTGAACACGTCTTCTGGCTTGATGCCACCAACAAACACACAGTACAGCAAAGCTACCACAATATTGCGCTAAAACTTGGGATACAAACAGACAAAATCGAAGAATCTCAGGCGGTGGTCCTGAACTGGATGAATGCCTCCAATGGCAGATGGCTCCTCATCTTCGACAATTACGCACACAAGGGCGACGAGTACGGGCAGTACAACAACATTGTCCCTAACAGAGGTAATTTGCTGTACTCTAGCAGAGCCAACACACTCCTTCAAAGGCTAGGTCCAGAGGCTGTCTCGGAAGTCCGGGAGATGGACGAGAAAGAAGCCACCACCTTCTTTGTCAAAACTCTCCACCGCACGATTGTGGATCCGGAAGAGCAACAGCAGTGTACGGCTCTAGTCAAGGAGTTGGGATGCCTGCCATTGGCAATTGACCAAGCCGGTGCCAACATCCACATGACAGAGCGCAACATTGAAGACTACCTTACGGAGTTCCGAAAGAGGCGGGACAAATTGCTGAGGGAGAGACAGGGGTCAACGACAGGCACTGACATGGAAGGTGATCCGGCTGTATATGTCACCTTTGACTTGTCGTATCTCGCCCTCCGCAGACAATCCCGAAGGATTAACGAAGATCAACACGCACGCGACTACGAAACAGCCATGAAGATCCTCAACATCATTTGTTTCTACCACTACGATAACATACCCGAAGAGATGATCATGAGAGCGGCCAACTGGCGAGGCGAGCAGCTCGAGGGGAATGAAATGCCCATGGATGAGCAACTCGGGGGTGACACCGAGCGGAACGCCAATATTCTCATTGAACTCGACGAGGACGGAAGGTGGGATCCGACCTGGTTCCGCCGCGGTGCAAACATCCTCAAACAGTTTTCTCTCGTGAGGATAGACCGACATCGGTCGCTATCCATGCACGTGCTAGTTCACTCCTGGGCCAGAGACAGACTGGACACCTCAGCCAAAGACCAATATGGATTCACCGAGAAGGAATCCTACGCGCTCTCCGCTCGATGCATTCTCTTTGAATCTATACCCGAAAGATCTCGCCCGGAAGAGTTCAGCTACCGGACCAAACTGATCCCGCACGGCCTCGCACTAAACGAACACGCACCTCCGACAGCTGTCGGCGATATGTACCGTGAAGCTTATTACGACAAGCTCTGGGCCCGCGCCAATGAAGACGTTGGCAACTGGGAAGAAGCAGAGAAGTTTTTAATCTCCTCTATCGAACGATACAAGCAGGTGGGCTGGCTGGACGAAGGACGAGCCCTCGGAGCCATAGACCAACTAGGCGACTTCTACGTCAAGCGTCAAGACTGGCACAAGGCCCACATGATGCGCGTTGAGGCCTACGAGCGATACAGATACATTTGCCTCAAAAAGAACAAGGTCTCTTACGTTCGCGACGATGGGAAGGTCCTCGAGACTGATTCCGAAGAATACATTACACCCAAAGAAGCGGGAGATTACTGCGAGCCCGTGATTCTCGCCCTCCGCCGTCTAGCCGATCTCTTTAAGGAAGTCGGATACCCCGAAGGTCGACTCGAAGCCCTCAAAAAAGCCGACGAGATGACCTGGGAAAGCGGCATCAAGTCTGACCATGAATATTTCCAGCCCTGTGGCGACCAAATAATCGAAACAGAGTACTGGATAAAGAGGGCCCAAAACCCCAAGGCCGCCGCGAACATGACCTGGGAAGAACAAGATAAACAGTTCAATGAGATTGAGAAGAAGAAGGCGGATTACCGCAAGAAACACAACCTCGTCGAGGAAAAAACGGACATTGACAGACAGGAAGCCTACCGCAAGGAGGTCCTCTCTTCCACCACGCTCTCCTTCCAGGAGAGGACTGACCTCTTATGGGCCCATTACGACGAAATCAAAAACATCTACGGCGACGACGACGTCATGACACTAATCGCCTCGGAATCCTTAGCCAAACTTGGTTTCGAGTTCCAAGTATCCTCATCCTCATCCCCATCATCCCCTTCCTATACCAAACCGCAACTACAACCGCCACCTCTCCTCCTTCCCTGCCCCCTCCTCGTACACCGCCACGCCCTCTCCCTCGCATCCAAAAAGTACGGCAAAACCCACTCCCACACGCTCGTCTCCCTCGAACGCCACGGCCTCACCCTCTTCAAACTGAACCGTCTCCGCGAAGCCTTGGAACTCTCCATCGTCTTCAAGGACCTGGTCACCGCCAACCACAGCGCCAACCACGACTACTCTGTCATCGCCGCCCAGCGCGTCAAAACCATTCTCCAAGTTGGCGATCCGCGGTTTGATGATCACCGGATCAAGGGCGTGGGCGGGTGTTTCGCGGGGTGCACGGCGCAAAGCCACCGGGAGACCGCAACGAAACTGGGAGTGAGGGATTGGCTGGATGCAAAAGGGGAAGTGGTGGAAGTTGTGGGCGAGCTGGAAAGGGGGTATATAGAGATGATGAGGGAGACGAGGCAGAATAGGGAGGATTTGGAGTTGGCGGAGGGGGTGTGGGGGAAGAAGGAGGAGGAGGGGAGGAGAGGGGTGGCGATGGGGGAGGAAGAGGTGGTGATGATGATGCAAGCTATGAATTGATTTAGTCTGGATTGTAAGGATGATGGTGGGCTAATACGTCGGTGTTCTTTGTAGGAAGTTGGTTCTTATTATTGTGTTGGTGATGAGGAGATGGAGGGAGAGGGTTTGGGGGAGAGGGGGTTGATACTACCTCTAGGTAGAGGTAGGTTCACTACCTAAACCGTTCAAATCGCACTGGCGCTGCTACAGTGAAACTTGTTGCTACTGGTCAAGAGAATTATCAAATATATGACTGGAAACGATATTGATGCCATGATTTCTCTGCTACCAGTCACGAAACTGCTGGCTTTTATTCCGTGTCCGTTCGTTCTTTTTGCATGTTGTTCGGGACATATTTGAAGGATTCCATGTGCAGTTTCATCTTGGAACCATGAGTTCAGTTTGAGTCTGGTACCTACATACCTGGGCCCGGATCATGTTCTGTAAGGCGGATAACAAGAGATCGGGTATTGAAGTAGGTGGTTGAGTATGATATGGATGTCTGGCTTTGTAGTGTCGATATGAAGTTGGTAAGAAGAGGAGAGGAGTTGAGAGAAGGCAGACTACGGAGCATTTGGTGGTGGCCGAAAGGTTGGAGAGAGAGGGGGGGAGGGGAAGAAAGGGGTGATGATGTCAGTGATGAACCAGGTCCTGGTAGTAAAATAATAATTTAGAACGGCTGATCGGATGTTTTTGGTATGCGTGAAAGCAGGATATCATCATTCTATTGAAGAAAAAAGGACGTAGAGAGTTGGAGGGAGGCGAGGATGGTACCATTGTTCACGAATGTACTTTCCGATATACCTCGTGCTTGTCTCATTCACAAGTCAGCGTTTAACCTAGGATGGGAGTCAGAAGTCAACGGACACTTCACCACCTAAGGACACCGACAGTACATGACTTAGTCTATTAGTAGATATTTACCGAATCATTGCAACGGCCTGCCTTCTGACATATTTCCCGAACCGAACCCATCATCGAGGAAGGACCCTACACCAGACTCACCGCAGAAACATTTTTGAATGATAAAACGTTCCGTATACCCACAGTATCAACATAAACGCTGAAGAAAGTGTGTACGGCATGTTCGCAGCAAAAGTTAATATCAACAAACTCCGGCCATTCCAAACCATCCGACCGAACCAACAACATCCCAAATCATCCTGTTTAGAACCTTTCGAGCGCCATCTTGTTTCTGCGAACCTCGATGTTGAGTCTATCGGTCTGTTGCAACTGTTAGCGCCTTGCTCTTCCCAGCATCCTCTCCCAGAAAACAAAACACTTACGTTCTCAGTCATGGTCTCAATATACCTATTACTGAGATCCAGACCCGCGCCAATATCCAGCGCACCCTCCTTGAGCTCACCCGCAACCTGCTCCATCAGCGCAATCTTCGTGTTGATGGCGTTCTCGTTCTGGTCCATCTCCTCATCATCCTCCAGCGCGTACTTCTTCTTGTTGTCAGCGCCGCCGCCAAGACCCAGCTTCTTAGGCTTCATGCCGGCCATCTGCGCCTGTGCACGGTTCTTGTAGAGCTCGCGGGCGTTCTGCTCGCGGATTTCCTTCTCCTCCAGTTCGGCTTGCAGGCGGTCCCTGTCCATCCTGTCGAGCGTCTTCTTGCTGTGGCCGACAGGTAGGAACATGGAGCGATTGACTCGTTCGAGTTCCTTTACCCTTTCCTTGGCCTGACGGGCTTGGGCGGCTGTAGTAGGGTGTTAGCTTCATGTCATTCACTACTTCGTATTTACTATACATGGCAAAAACTAACCTCCGTGATCAATGTTTCCCTTGGCATACAGCAGCCTCTCGTTTTGCTCCCTCAGCTGTTGTCGTGCATTGCGCATGTTCGCCAGGGCAGCATAACTCGTCTCCATGGTCCGATCCAGAGTGTCGATGGTGGCATTTTGCTCGTTCACGATCTCGTTTCTGACATCGGTGAACTCCACGTCCTCCTTCTGCTCCTCCGTGAGCTCCTCCTGTGGCACACCATACTTGTTGCCATAGAGTTCCTGGGGAGACGGCTCATACCCATCAGGAGGAATCTGGCCTGGCTGCTTGTTGTCGCCATATGTAACAGGGTATTGCTGCTTGGAGTCGTTGGAGGGCTGGTAGCGGTTCTGGTTGCTGCTGGAAGGGGTATCGTATCGGTTATCACCATATTTATCCGTGGTGCCGAATCTCTCGTTGGTGTATCTTCCCGCAGCAGGCGGCTGCTGAACCGGACCTCCGGCGGAGTAAGGAGGAGGAGCTTGTTGGTTCTGGTACGGGGACGGACCGGAAGGCAGACCACCGGGACGGGGGCCACTGCTAGTGGTGCTCGATAGAGTAGCCTGAGACTGAGCAGGGCTCGCGTGCTGGTTCGCATACGGATCGGCCGCTGGTTGCTGGGCATAGGGGTTCTCGGCGGCGGCACCCTCCTTGTTCTTCTTTCGTCCGAATGACCAGCCCATTTTGGGAAACTGTGATGATTACAATACTTAGTACACTTAAAAGGTTTATTGGAACGATGGATATGTCAGAAAGATGGGAACGGATGTGTTGTGATTGACAAGATGCGGTGGAACTGGAACGAGAGGAAGGAGAAAAGGAGTAAAATGGATGGAGGGTTTGTTTTAGGGAGAATAAAACATGGGTGTGGTGCTTATGAGGGAAACAGGGGATACAAGCAGTGCCCTCTGGAGAACACTCCAAATGTCTTGACTGGTGTCTGGAGCGTGTTCCAGGTTTCTGTGCTTCCTCCTGTGGCCCTTCCATGGCCCGCCCGACGCCCGGTGGACTGCTGTAATGATTGGGGAAGGCCCGTAATACAAGCGTCGTAACCAGGGCATGTCGGCAGGGAGTCCCATGCTCACGTGTAGACGAGTTGCAGGAAGCAGCAGCAGGGGCGATTTGGAGACGCCCGCATCGAGAGGGAAAGTGCTGACGGATCTCGCGGGTCTCTGGCCTATAAGCAGCCATGTTTAGGTGTCTCTGTTACGCTAATGGCGGCGTATCACACGTTGACCACTAACACCGACTGGTGGTCTGGTCTGCTTCAGCTGCGTCCGCGTCTCGCCCATCCTGAGATTCCCCTTTTGGTCCTCTTCTTGTGAGACTGTCCGTGGGCTGTTGAGGCTGTGTTGACATTCCTGGCTCTCTTGGCCGTGGACGTGCCGGCATTCATCGCCACCCCATGTACCAAGTCAAGACGTCTTGTCTGATGTTTCCTCGAGGGCTCAGGGTCCAGTCGAAAGTCGAAACATGGGTGGTGTTGATGGGCCTCCTTTTTCCGCTGGTTCCTCGTTCCTGAGTGGTGGAGGAGACGCTGAAATGCAGAGAAAAGGGCAGTGGAGATGGGCGATCCAGGGGAAAGCGGGCTTGAACATGTCGCAGGCTAGGGCTGGGTGGTGTAGGGGTGTTCCATAAATGCTTACCTTCATCCCACACGCCAAAGACCGCCATACTGATGGCTTCTTCTTGGTCTTCTCCTCCTCTGTTTGTATCTGAGCCTCGAATTCGGGGTCGACTTCATCGCTGGCCCATGTGTTCGTTGTCGTGGTTCCCCAAGTGCTGTATCTCCGGGCGGGTTCGGGCTTTTCCCAGATATTGGCCTCTCGCCAGGCGGGGTTCGTGTCTTTTCGACCCATTTTGGCGATATCGAACTGCTAGTGCTCGCTGCTGCAGTTCGGTGATGGATGACTGAGATGAGAGGACGATGGGCTACATTCAAATAGAGTTGCCGGGTGACGTTCTTTTTGCAGGAAATGCTCCCGGTCAGTTATTGCCTTTCGCCTCCGCCTCCGCCTCACTTGATCAATGAAGTGAGTTCCTGCTGAATTTGGTTTTGGAAGTTCCAACAAAGAGACGGCATCGAAGCCTGAGAGTTCGGTCAGTTTGCGGCAGCTGCTGTTAAGGAGAAACCAGCTGGTCGGCATTTGACTGCGGGAAATTGGCGGTTGGGTGGCAGTTGCGCAAGTACCGGATATCTTGGCAGTGGCCTTATTGCCGTGGTCGGTGTTAGTGCTCTGGAAGGAGCGGCAGAAGCCGATGCAGCAGGATGGTGGGGGAGGAGAAATACGTACACTCCAACCCATGGAACATCAGTTTGGACGGGACTTCACTGCGCACTCTGCACAACTCAAAACGCCACTCTACCAAGCTTCATGCAAAAGGCTGGTATATGTCTGAAACTATTCAAGAAGTTTCTCGAGCCTATCCGATTTTCTGCTTTAAGTGTAGTCGTCCCGTCAATTTTCTGGGTTGTTTGAAGCTCCACGTCACAAGAAACGTGCTAACGGAGTACCGTATTGAACTGAATGTACTTGTACATGCAATACGAGATACTGACATTGGCCAGCAAATACCAAGGCAACTGCTGGCATCTTTCTAGAGTCAAGTACTTACATTGAAATTCATGACCATGGAATGACGTTATTTTCATCCCTTTACATCCATTCAACATATCTGATACTTACCATTACGGTATTCACGACATGCACGGACTGCCATAAGCATTTAGCATCTGGTGTTGGTCAGTTGGCCCGTGGGAGCCAGACCTCTGGACGAAAGAGGAAGGCACTGATGCGTCACTCACCGACCAAACACTTTTCATCTTTAGTTTGATTCCTCCTTAACCTCACTCTTAACTTGAGGAAACCCCCTCCTGCATTCCCCATATTGTATCTCAAACACAAGTAAACAGCGGAAACCGTCACCACGATGTTCTCCAGAGTCAATTAATCAGACCAGTGGTCTTGCCACAAGCACCCAGTTAGGACCCTCTTCACGGACCTCACTCAACCACCCGCTATCATCATCATCACCAGACACCGAGCAACTTGCTCTATAGCATCCAAAATGATCACCCGAATATACACATTGTCCTCCTATAACACATCCCTTCGTCGTGCAATACTACTCCACTATCTCCGATATCACCACCACGGGACTTGCTGATATTTGTTATTGCTTGTCAAACCCTCTTATCCGATATCACCTACGTGTACACTGACCACTTGAGGTCACATCACCAGCGAACACCCCAGCGAGCCCAGACACACGAACACAAATATGTCCGTCTTCACCTTCGATCCCAACCCCCCGCGAGTCTCCTCCCCGTGGCTCAAACCCTCCGAAGGCCCCAGCCGGCGTTCCACTCCGGAGGTCCGCTCATCAACCCCTACCACCACCGGAACCATCCAACCCGACCTCCTCTCCGATTATAACGGCATCACCCGTCTCGAAGCCGAGCCCCAAGAGGGCCCGACAGAATACAAGCTGCACCTCCTCCTCCGCCCCCGGCGCAAGTACGAACACAGCAGCACTTCAACGGCCAAGATTTGCGGCTCTACGCAAAGCAGACCACTGCCTTATGACCCTACTTCTAATTCGTTAAGGGGCACTCCAGTCTCTGTTGGAGGGTCTTCAGGCGCCACGACAACGAGACAGGATCGCTTTGAGCACTTGACTACGCAGCTGCTATGGAGGCTGCAGCAATCTTGTCCTTACCACGCTAGTTCCGCGGCTGTTGATCTGGTAATCCCAAAACTGCCGGACCCGGATGAGTTGGCGCGGGATGGGAAGGTTAAGTTGGGCAAGTTGCTCCCTGGCTTGGAAGCGTCGAGAGGCGCGCTGTATGAGATTGGTGTGGCTGATGATGGCACCCTCGTGGGCCTGACGAGAGACGAGCTGGATGAAAGTTTGGCAAACTTGAGGGTCATGGGAGCGAGTTTGGGGTGCAACATGAATGTGTTGAGGATGGTGATTGTGGGCGAGTGCGAGTGGAATGAGTCTTCGGATGAGCCTGGGGATTCGTTATTCGGAGAACCTCAGGAGATTCGACGCAAGGACAAGTTATGGGTGGCGGAAGCTCTGATCATGCCGGACTTGACTGCTCAAGCTAGCGGTGCTGTGTCTTCGGCTTTGCCGACCATGAAACAGGGTCCGTTAACCGCGAACCAGTTGCGCGTTACGCTTACAGGGCCGACTACGTCTGGAAAGTCCACGCTTCTGGGCATTTTGTCTCAAGGAACTCTGGACAATGGCCGTGGAAAAAGCCGGCTCAATTTGCTCAAGCATCCCCACGAAGTAGCTTCTGGCGTCACTTCCTCCGTGGCTCAAGCACTGGTCGGCTACAACGAAGACGAAATCATCAACGATGCTCACAGCGGAGTTGAATCTTGGATCGACGTCCACGACTTCACCAAGGACGGTCGGCTAGTCTACCTGGTCGACTCAGCCGGAGCTCCAAGATATCGTAGGACTATCCTCCGCGGTATCGTCGGTTGGGCGCCGCATTGGACATTACTCTGCATAGCAGCCGATGGCAGCGATGCTTCGCCCTCCGTTGACGCCCCAGCTCCGGGAACCACCCCAACGGGTGGCAGCAACGGCATCGACCTAGCCTCAGCCCACCTCGAGCTCTGCCTGAGACTCAAGTTGCCTCTAGCAATCATCATCACCAAACTCGATCTCGCATCCAAGCCATCCATCCTCTCCACCCTTACCAAAGCCCTCACAGGCATCAAGCGAGCCGGCAGAGCTCCAGCCATTCTCAAAGCAGACGCTACCAACCCTTACGAGTTTACCCATGTCTCGCCAACCGAGGAGGCAGCCGTCGCTAAAATCGCCGACCAACTTGCTTCCAACGGTGACCTCTTATCAGTCGTCCCGATAGTCCTCACCTCCGCCGTCGACGGTCGCGGACTGGGTATGCTGCACGCCTTACTTCAGGGCTTGCCTTTACCTCCCACCCCAACCGCACATGACTTTACCGGCCCGGCTCTAAACCCCGAGCAACCGGCTTCGCTCTTTCACATCGAAGACCAGTACAACCTCGCCGCCTCGTCATCACTAGCAACAGGCGACTCAGACGAGGAAACAGACCTCGGCACCGTAGTAGCAGGCTACCTCCGCTTTGGAAGTCTGTCAATAGGTGACACGGTAGTAGTCGGTCCCTTCCCTTCTTCCTCCTCCTCCGACGAGACCAGCGACACCCTCAGCCCAGCCACCCCTTCTCTGGCAGCAATAGCAGCCATAGCCAGCGACAACCACCTCCGCCCGACCCTCTCCGATTTCGAAGCAAACCCTTCATCAGCTGAACTCAACCGCCTTAACTCGTCGACCAAGGCCAATCCATCTGCTTCTGCTTCCTCGGCAAAGGGGGAGTGGCACACCGCCAAGGTGGTCTCCATCAGAAACCTCCAGCTTCCTGTTCAGACACTAGCAGCAGGGCAGGTTGGGTCGATAGGCATGGTTTTTGATCATGCAGCAACTGCAGAGGTGGGTAATGGGAATGGCACAGGGGGAAAGAGGGCAGCGAGGATAAGAAAGGGGATGGTCCTCGCTGTTCCTGGGAGGCATATGTCGTCGACTACATTGCAGGCTGCCAGTGGGCTTACGGCGGTTTTTGAGGATGGGGATCATGCTGCTGGTGCTGGTGCTGCTTCTGGTGCTGGTGCTGGTGGTGATGCCGGCGACGAAGACGGAGGGGTAGCCGGTGCGTTGACGGTGGGAAGTTTGGTGAATGTTTACGTGGCTAGTGTTAGGGCGTCTGCAAGGGTGGTGACGGTCACTCGTCTCACTCCTACTTCCCCTTTCACATCCCCTTCCGCGAATGGGCCAAAAGAAGAGGACGATGTGTTTAGCTTCGGCGAGGGTGAAGATACCCCTGAGGACCATCTCCACGCCGGCAACGGCAACGGTGATGGCTTGGGTGGTGATGAGACAAGAAAGAAGGGATGTGAAGTCCAACTCGAACTCTTATCCAACCGCGAGTGGATCGAGCTAGGTTCGAGGATCTTGATATTGGGTGATAATGGGAGTCGGGATCGGTCGTCGCGGTTGGAGGGGTATGTGGGGAGGGTTGTTGAGATTGTTGAGTGATTCATGTTTTTGTTTCTGTCGTTTGAGTACCGACATGAGCGAGTGCATTTTTGGCTTACATTATTTTGGATCAGTGAACCTTGTTGGCTTTTGTTGTTGTTGTCACAGCGTTGTTGATTCTGTCATGATGTTGGAAACTTGTTTGATGGCATAGTAGCTGTAATCGTGGTAGATTTCGCCGGTATGAGTAGTCGTTTGTTTAGCCTGAATAAATTACATTTTTGTATGAAGACCTAGGTGGTCTCGTCGTCGAATAGACACTTTTCTGTCGTCTAACCAACACATGACACACAGCCAGCATGTCTTGCTCTACCCATTACTCTCGAAGCTTATGCGCGCAGCCACACAGAAGGAGCAGAGACAATATACCCAACATTCAACTGGTTTATCTCTCGCTGTCTTCCTCTCTTTTCCCTTTGACCTCCTCCGAGTCCAATCCACACCCCCTCTACTACACTACATTTCCCACTTCCCACCCCCTCCCCCTCCCAGATCCAGTCCCGTTACCCCTTCCCTTCCCTTCCCTTCTTTATTCACATTCCCCAAACCACCCACACTAAGCCCTAACCAACCCATAAAACAACGTCCAAGTCAACACAAACCCCGCAAACCCATTCATGATCCCGCCCGCCCAAAACTCAAACCCACCCCTAAAGTACTTGGTCACTCCTCCCACCCCGCTCCCCAAGCCGTTCCCCGTTCCTTTGTTGTCTTTGTATTCTTTCGGGGATGACGAGGAGAGAGGAGCGACGCGGACGAGGTATACCAGGAAGGAGGTGAGCAGGGAGAAGAAGATGTAGAAGAGGAAGCCTGAGTAGGATTCGAGACCTAGGATGCCGGCGCTGATGCCGAAGAGGGAGGCGGAGAGGGATTGGAGGTTTTGGAGGGACTGGATAAACATGGGGGGTTAGTGGCTGTTGGGGGAGGGGAGCTGTGGGAGCCGGACGAAGGGGGAGCTTTATGGAGGGGGAGGGGGAAGAGGGGGAAATGCTGGAAAGGTAAAACAAACAAAACAAACCTTGGAGTTATGCATCACACTCTCCTGCACAATCGGCGAAATCTGGTAGTCTCGTTCGGACAACATCTTGGCTTGGCCTTGATTATCTCTTTGTAAGGGGGGTATGGATATGGGTATGGGTATGGGTATAATTTGATTGCGCGTATGGTGGTCGTGTATCCCGTCCCGCGTGTATCTCGTCTATCTGGCGCCAGGCCTAGGTATGCGACAAGAGCTGCCTGGTAGATACTGACTGCTGTCGATATTGTGGCCTGTGGGAGTTTGATGCGCAACAGCCAATTTACCCCGGATCTTCGTCTTCTTTTCGTCCCTTCGTTTCGTTTCGCCTGTTTCGTATGTCTCGTTTCACGTCGTGGGTCGTTGAGATGGTGATGCACTTGGTGGTGTCGTTGATCGCGTGGAGCCGCAACTGTCAATTGACCCAGCTTGTCCAGGTGCCAGCGTCAGGGAAACGGAGCTGAGCTCAGCGATGCCTGCCCCGACTGCCGCGGCGTCATGCAGTGCCAGGTGAGCTGAGCTGGGGCAGGCAGCAGGGCACGTGGCAGGGGTTCAGCTGGTACACTAAGAACCTCTACGGCTTCATTGCCGGGTCCCGTCGGGTGGAAGCTTTGGCCCGTCGATCCGTCGTAATCTTATCGTATCTTACCGTTTTGAATCGGCCAGTCGGCGTCAGCGACGGTGACACGGCGACTGGCGTGAATTGGGGTAATTTCCAGGGTTGGAGAAGAGGACCCGCCGGTCATGACAGGGTTCAAGGTGCAGTAGCGTAACGGTCCAACCTCCTGATCGTTGTCACATCGGGCTGGATCTCCCAGCCTGTCTTTTTTTTTTTTATATTGGGGCTCCTTCTTCACCGATACAAAGGCTGAGCTCTATGGATCACTCCTGGGAGTGACATAACTGTGCGACGTTGGACCTGTTTATCCTTCAGCTTTCACTTTGCTGGCATTTGGTAACTGGAGACAGCAGATAACAAGACGGTAAGATACGAACCCCCTGGTTCGCGAGTTGCAGACGAGTGGCGTCAAATTTAACGTCATCTGCCAGGGTTCCGTGACCTTTAATGAGCATCCCCAGGACCAGAAAGCTGTTATTTTCGGACTCAACTGTGGAGAGATTCACTTGTTGAGAAAAGGAAGGCTTCCATAATCATTCCACTAGTATTGGCGGCACTTATCACAATCCACAATTTCCCTCTTGGGGGGACGTCAGTCGCTCGTTCGTTGTCTCGGAGGTCCGGTTCTACTCCGTTTCGTCGACGTCCACTCGGTCATTCTCCATCCGTCATCAATAGTTCACTTACACCAATTTCCAACCTCGACACTCCTTTTCAACATCGACAACATACAACCACCCAGACCACGATAGACCACGATCGATCGAATCTCGACAGCGTTACGGAACAACAAAGACGAAAGGGCATATGCACCGATAGCCGACAGCGCTAGTACCTTGACTACACTACTCGAACACATCACCTTGCGCCGCACTCTCCATTCGCACGTCTCGACCACCTCGCATAGCATAAGCGACACCAAGAAAACCCACCGATTCTCAGTTCACAGCCACATTTCACCACGCGCATCTTTGCAGAACAACGGACATTTGGGGGAACCGGGACTTGAAACAAGGAAACTGCGTGGTGCCGCCGGCCTTGTGTCTGTCCTCCGTTGGTGAACAAGGGGACAAACACATCTCTCTTGCCTCTTCCTTGTTTAGTGCCGCCTGGCGCCAGATGGAGAGCTAGCACCACACATCGTCTGCACGTTTCTTTGTTGGATGTTCCTCCGTTCACCTGTCCGAGTCCCGTCGTTGTCCGAGTTCGTCCGGTTGTGGTGGCATCCATGGAGACCGTAATTCAGGATTGCGAGCCTCTTGCCAATTATATCAAGGGTTCGCTTATTTACCTCACACTCATTGTCCATCTTTTAAGCCACAACATCCTCTGACCGGTTACTTGCCATGACAGATCAAGGCGAAGAAACAAGCAACAATAACTGGCCAACACCGCCGGCCTCCGCCTCCGACTCCGACCACAATGGCCACTTCCACGATGCCCACGATGACCGCGTCTCCGAGCACAGCATCTCACCCCCCTCTTCCCCCAACTTCGCTCCCGTAGGCCGCCCCATGGTCCGCAAGCGGTTTCGAAAGAATGCTCCCGAACCAATACACCTCGAGATCCCTCACCGCATGAAGCGATACAGCTCGCTCGGCTCGTTACATGACTCCTACTCTGTAAGGTTCTACGCTCAAATAATAGGGGCCATGTGGGTTGAACTAATAACGTACGTTCGTGGTGAAAAGAAAGCCGTAACAGCGAGGATAGACCGCGCCGACAACCAGAAATTCATCGAGCAGTTCCGGTACACGATCGTCGCTTCGCAGTTGTTGAGTGGACATTCGGTTGCTGGACTTAATCACTTCTACCGAAACCAGGACGCCGATGCTTCGAAAGGGCAGAGTAACGATGTCGTACTACCGAATTCGACGGGGTTGATAGCGACGGCTGCGGGAGCGTTGGTGGTAGCGTTGGGGATCCGGTGGTTGTGCTTGGGAGGTTATACCCGCTTGACGAAGAGGGGGGTTTTGATCACCGTGGTGGTGGCGGTGGCGGTGGGAATGATGGCGCACTTTTATATCCGAAAACAGTGGTTAAGATATGTGAGGAATAAGGCACTGGCTGAGGTTGCTACTTTCGTGGCCAAGAGTCAGGATTGGGATAGTGCTACTAGTGCGGCGCTGTCGTTGATTCAGGAGGTTGAGCTTGTGTCGAGGGGTTATAGGCTGTGAGTATCTCCCGAAAACTTCCGGAAGAAACAGTGTGAGTATCCGTGGCTAACAGACATGTAGGAGCGCACCACTACCGCCTATCAGCAGAATTGAGGACCGAAGCCAAACGAGACGATGCGGACGCCTGCGCAAGGCTCTTAAGCAGCGGTTTGCTGATATGATCAAGAGTTATATCCAAGTGACGACAGCGGTGAAGGGGCTTTCGGAACAGTTGGATCTGGAAAAGTACTACGACGTTTACGACATTACCGACTTTGACATTTCCGATGCGATGCAAGGGTTTCCGGAGGATGCGACGGAGGAGGCCGAGTCATTACGGGTGCTCAAGATTGCCGCTGCTCGGTTTCACACTATCCGCAAGTTGCTTCTCTGCGCTTTGCTTGCGTTCGAGGCAACGGGAGATAACAGCGATTTTGTGCGGTGGTCAACGGCGGCTCAGTGTCTCAACCAGCTGAGCAGTCTGACAGGCGATTGCTACGAGAGGCTTCGTCTCCTCTTGAGTGATGAAGAGAGTATGTTATCCCATCCTTTTTCTCCCGCAACCATGAAATCTAACAAAAACAGGCTTCCCCGCCATCCCCGAAACCAAGTTCCCTCTTTCCCCCAACCGCGAAAAGCGACGAACGCAATTCCGCAAGCTCAACTCTCTATCGACGGGCATCCGCGGTCTCCAAGCCAAGCTGGCACTGTTGCGTGAAGAGTCCGAGAAAGCACTCAACGAAGCCGACGATATCTCTGAAGTTGGTTTCGACCTCATGTCGCAATACGAGTCTATCGGCCAAGACCTCAAGATGCTGCAACAAGCCTGGGAGGACGGCAAGGCTGCCCTAGCATCAGGAATCGACCGCAATGAGAAACGGATTTCGTCTATGAGCATGCTGTACTCGCCTTCTACCTCTTTGAGCGGGTTAACCACCGTCGGCGAAGAGAACGAAACCGGTGGCGGAGCGGAGGATGCGCTGAAAGCGCTAAACGGGGAGACTTCTCCCACACGAAACTCTTCGCCAGGTTCCAACGAGCCCGATGTGTTCGAGGCGGTTGCGCTACCAACTAGGCCAAGGAGTATGCTGACCAGGGACGAGAGGAGGGTGAAAGTGAAGGAGGAGAGGGATATGAGAGCGATGCAGAGGGAGAAGCAAGAAGCGAGTAGGGGCATGTTGAAGGAGTTGGAAATGGTGATTAATTTGCGGCCGAAGAGGCATACTACCGCGGGCCCAGCAGGTGGAAACGGGGGGAGTGCGGCGCCGACGAGGATCTCTTTATGACGACATTTCACTTGCGACATCTTTTTTTCCGGTTTTCCTTTCTTCGATCATAATCTTGCATGGCATTGCGCGCAGACAAAAGAGAGGGGCGAACAACAACAAGAAGGCCAGCTTGCCAGTTTTCTTACAACAACAACTTTGGGTAGAATGGCATTTTGACGGATACACACCATGGAATCATTGAAAGCTGGGGCGCGCAAGCGAGCGATGGGATACAGAATTTAACGGCGTTTACTTTTATACAGACGATCTTGGGCTGGCATTCTGTGACAAATTCTTGAGTTGAGAGAGGGTGTAAGATAGGTGATAATGTAATAAGCAAAATATTGAAGAATGGAGGTAAATCATATCGGAGCAAACATGCCTTCAACCTCGCCGGCGAGAGACACGATCCAAACAAAAGATTCAGGGGTTCATCAGGAGCTTGCAGGAAGGAGGCACCCACTGAAAACGCGAAGATTGCGCCTGAAAGGAGACTAAAAGCGCTGAGAACGGGACCGTGCACCGGGAGCTAGCCCGAAGCGGTAAATCAATTAAGCCTAACCCCGGTTCAGCGCGTTTAGCAACGATTAGCAGGCGCGTCAAGTCGCGAAGTGGGTGTTCCACCACCTGTATGGTTCTTTCTTTTATCATTGCCTGCCTGTTGCAGCTTTTTGAACAAAACCATCCCGTTCACGCCAACTCTTCCCAATTCCAATCTTTTCTCTTCTTCTTTCTTCGTCAAACCACGAGCGCCTCCCTCTCCCGAAGTGATACCCAGCGCGCGCATCGCCTGTTATACCCTCAAGTTTTTTTCTTCCCTCTTTTCTTTTTTTTTCACGAGTTCAGTAATTCACATCCATCAGTATGTCGTCTCTGTCCACGAGCGTGAAGCTTCCTCGCTGCCTGCCTGGCACTAGGAGGGAAGGATGGAACAAAAAGTGATGGGTTGCTGACTGGAGGTCTACAACAACAACAGAAATGCTTGAAGCACGGTTGGAGCAGGCGTCGATCCTGAAGAAGGTATGTCATGTCCTCTTCCTGTCAAGAGCTTGAGGGAAGAAGACGCCCACTAACTTTGTAATGATGTGATGTCCAGGTCGTCGACGCCATCAAGGACCTCGTGCAGGACTGCAACTTCGACTGCAACGACTCGGGCATCGCCCTGCAAGCCATGGACAACTCGCACGTCGCGCTCGTGTCCATGATGCTCAAGACGGAGACCTTCTCGCCCTTCCGGTGCGACCGCAACATCGCGCTCGGCGTCAACCTGACGTCGCTGACCAAGGTGCTCCGCGCCGCGCAGAACGAGGACATCCTGACGCTCAAGGCCGAGGACGCGCCCGACGTGCTCAACCTCGTCTTTGAGTCTTCCGAAAACGACCGCATCTCCGAGTACGACCTCAAGCTCATGGACATTGACCAGGAGCACCTGGGTATTCCTGATACCGAGTACGCGGCCACCATCAGCATGCCGTCGGCCGAGTTCAAGCGGATTACTACTGATCTCATGGCCATGAGCGAGAGCGTCAACATCGAGGCGAGCAAGGACGGCGTCAAGTTTAGCTGCCAGGGCGATATCGGCAACGGCAGCATTACCCTCCGCCAGCACACCAATGTCGACAAGCCGAGCGAGAATATCGAGATTGAGTTGAGCGAGCCGGTTTCCCTCACATTCTCGCTCAAGTACCTGGTCAACTTTTGCAAGGCGAGCGCGCTGTCGAGCACGGTCAAGATCTGCCTCTCCAACGAGGTGCCGCTTTTGGTCGAGTACAACATTTCGGCTAGCAGCTATTTGAGGTTCTATCTTGCGCCCAAGGTATGTCTTTGTCGTCTTGGTGGTTGTTCTCGTATGTGTGATGCTAACTGGGGGTGTTTTACAGATTGGCGACGAGGAGTAAACGCCCCATGTATCTCCAACCGAACCACATGTTTGTTACAAACGACAACAACCACGAACTACGCCGTCTTTGCATGTACGCGATGCTGGGAATCTACACCCTTCATGGATACCTCGAGTTGTTATAAAAGTCTCTTGGGGAGGAATGCAGTCATGTAGAAGATAAGGGTTGATGATGAGAAGAAAATGGGCTATGAAGAAAAGAAATTTGTGTTTTGAAAGAGTCTGGCATTAGTACACACAAAGTTTTAGAGGGCGTTTTGTTCTTTCTGTTGCGAAGATGAGTGCTTAGGGAAGAAGATGCCGTGCTGTAGGCGGATGAGGTGTCAATGAATATCACGATGGCATCTAACATCTTCATCTCTTTTACAAGTAAGAGACACTATGCTTGTGGAAGGGTCGTCATTGTCTTCTTCTACGATGTCTTGCGCTAACATTGGGAAACTGTTCGTCTTCTAGTTGACCATCACTACTTGGGATTTCAGCTGAGTCCGGTTTTGGCATCCGAAAATCAAATCATCACTCCTGACATCACAGCTTCATGTTAAACACCTTTCAACGTTTTTCGTCCGATGAAGTTGATGTTCACCACAAGCATCTTCCCCACAATGTTCGTTCAATGTTACCCACCTGCGTGACGTCCCGCAGGGCGGGCACCAGCGGGTTAGGGGCCATGAGGGGCCCTTAAGGCGGGGTCTTCTTGGTCCGATAGTCGCGCCCTGCAGGAAACTTTTGGCGGGGCAAACCACCTGGAATTGGTTCCTGGAAAGAGTCATTGACGCGGCCCTGTGCGATGACCTCGACCGTTAACGGCGAATTTTTGGACCCTTCTTCGAGGACGATGACCTGAGGTTGGATGACGATGCTTGACTCGGGAATCGGGGTGACACAGGAGGGCGATATCGCTGATGTTTTCTACAATTGCTTCCTATCATTTCATAGAATCTAATTGAGATCAAAATTTTTGTTGGTCAGCTACGTCTTTTGTTCAAGTTGTCATTGCGATCCATACCGCTGACAGACCAGGGTCTGGGATCGTATGTGTCATGGTACGGAATCTTTTCGGAATCTTCTTGACCCGGTGATCATCTTTGCTTGGACTTGAGACAGACTTTCTCTTGACAACAAATATTCCTACATCTTTGGGTTCTGAACCAATTCTCAACATCTCCTCGAGATCTCAAGCAGCCGATTATATAGAGACGATCTACATCACCGAATCTACAGACCGTTGAGTCTTTGCGTACCTCTTCTACCAACGATCGAGATCCTTTGCGCCGCCATTCTACGCCGCAGTACATTTACCGAACATAACCGGTTCGAATAACGACTCCAGAGTCCCATCTTTCCTCTACACCATCCAGAAGCCGAATTAGGTCACAATGAGCGACGGAGAGCCTCCAGTCCCTGACACCCGCGTGCTGGCGGTCGCCAGTCATGTAAGTCTAGTCCTCGTCCTTCTACCCAAGTCTGGTTGTATCAATTGCTAACCGGGAGTGTTTAGGTTGTCTCCGGGTGAGTTATCCTGCCCTCAATCCCAGTTGCGCCCGACCTTCGCGGACACAATCAAAGCGAGAGGAGAGAGAGGAGTTGGAAGACCGAACAAGACCAGACGAGTCAAGACCGGACGGATTACAAGAGAAGGAAAAGTGACAAGAAGCTAACCGCTCCCACCCGCCCTCCAGATACGTAGGCAACAAAATCGCCGTCTTCTCCATGCAATCCCTCGGCTGCGACGTCGCCGCCCTCAACACCGTGCAATTCAGCAACCACACCGGCTACCGCCAATTCACCGGCACGCGCGTGTCCGCTTCGGAAATCACCGACCTCTACCGGGGTTTGAAGCAGTCCTACCTCGACGACTTCGACATGATGCTCAGTGGATATGTCCCCGGTGCTCCGGCGCTGGAAGCAGTGGGCGAGATAGCGAAAGAACTTAAGGGCAAAGCTCAGGCCCGCGGGAAGCCGGGAAGTTTCTTTTGGGTGCTGGACCCCGTGATGGGCGATAATGGGAGTCTGTATGTCGCGCAGGATGTGGTGCCGGTGTATAAGGGGTTAGTGAAGTATGCGGATTTGATACTGCCGAATCAATTTGAGGCTGAGTGAGTTACTTTTTTTTTCCCTTCCCTTCCTCCACTGCCTGCCTGGGTTAAGCTAACAAACAAGAAAGACTACTATCAGAAGTCAAAATAGTAGACATGCCCTCCCTAACCCGCGCCATCTCCGTCCTCCACGAGCGGTACGCCATCCCGCACATAATCATCACCTCCGTTTCTCTCCCCGATAGCTCTTCTCCCTCTTTTACGGCACCCAACTCGTCCGCCCCGACCCCAACACCACAAGAAGAGGGCCAGTCGCAACCCCCCCGCACCAAAACCCTCAGCGTAGTCGGCTCAACAATGACCTCCACCCGCCAACCGCGCGCCTTCCAGATTAGCTTCCCAGCAATCGACTGCTACTTTTCGGGGACCGGGGATATGTTTTCCGCTTTGATACTTGTGCGCATGCGGGAAGCTGTATACAATACTGAAGGAGGCTTGACGGAGCGGGAGTCATGGCTGTCAGATGATGCAGTGGATGCGCTGGACTTGCCATTGGCAAAGGCGGCGGAGAAGGTGCTGGGCAGTATGCATGAGGTGCTGACGAAGACGGCGGAGGGGATGAAAGGGAGGGTGGAGAGGGCTAGGGGGTTTGTGGAGGAGCAGCTAAAGAGGGAGGAGCAACGGGCGAGTGGGGTTAATGGGTGTGCGAATGGGAATGGGAATGGGGATGGGCACGTCGATAAGAAGGCTAAGCTTGAGCCAGAGACCAATGGCAATGGGGTATCAGGGGAAGAAAAGACGGAAGAAGAAAGGATAAAAGAAGAGGAAGATGAACGGAGGAAACAAGTGGAAGAACAGGAAAAGGAAGAAGCGGAGGCGAGGAAGAGGTTACACTTGATGAAGAGCAAGGCGGCGGAGTTGAGGCTGGTGAGGCATCTGGATAGTTTGAGACATCCCGAGGTGGAGTTTAGGGCTAGGAGGATAGAGTGCTCTTAGTCCTTTTACTCTGCTTGGGTGTGAGACTATCCTACCTACGCTGGCGAGAGGAACGGGAGCATATAGAGCGAGAAGGAAGGAATGAGGTGGGACAAACGCCATTGGATAGAAGGAGTTACTCTGTCTGTCTGCTGTTGATGAGCGAGGCGCTAGAAGTTGAACTTAAGCATAGCATGGCGAGACTTTTGGGTACGAACACCCCGAAGCTAAGAGTATATATCACACCACACTTATATATATCAAGGAAGACAACGAACGACGGGTGTCTTGGGTCCCTCGAGCTCAATGCGCTGGATGGAGCTGAAACTTCATCTCTCCATTTATGATCCTAAATCCCGTCCCGGACCAATATACCATACATACCACATTCATTTTTACCCTCTAACCCCAACCAACGCCTTCCAAATTTTCTTGTGCGCAACCTTGAAGTCCCATCCCAGTTCAACAATCTTCAATTGTTTATTCCTTTCCCATTTTTAAACCATGTTTAGTTCTTAACCTCCCCAACACTGACACCGGTACTCCCAAACCCGCCCGCACCTCTCACGCTCTCCTCCAGCTGTTCCACCTCGACAACCTCGGGTGTATAAATCCTCTCCAGAACCAGCTGCGCCACGCGATCGCCCTCCTTGACTGCAAAGTCCACGTCCGAGTGGTTGAACAGGAGAACCTTGACCTGCCCGCGGTAGTCGGCGTCGATCACGCCCGCGCCGACGTCGATGAAGGACTTGGCTGCTAGGCCGGAGCGGGGGGCTATGCGGCCGTCTGTTTATGTCACTCTACTTGTTAGCACCATCCTTGGGTAGAAGAAACGAGCGGAGCGAGGACACCCCCGGAGGGCCTCCACGGAGTGGCCACCGGAGGTAAGGTAAGGTAAATCTGATCTGATCGCTATCCAAAGGGAACAAAACTAAAGAAAATAAAGAAAGAAAGAAAAGGAGGTAGAGAGAGAGAGAGAGAGAAATAAATGAAATGACTTACAAGTCCCAGCGGGAACAGCCATGCTAATATCCGTGTCCACCACTCCCTTCCCGCGCGCAGGGATCGTAGTCTCCTTGGAAGCGTAGATGTCGTAGCCAGCAGCGAAGGCGGAGCCGCGAGTGGGCAGACGGGCTTTGTCGGATAGCTTCTTGATGAGGAGGGGAGGGGCCTGGTCGAGCTTGGTCACGGCGGGGGTGGTTTGCACGTCGGAGGCGGTCATGGTGGCGGCGGTGGTGGTTTCGGCGGTGGTGGTTTGGGAGGAGGAATCGGTGGCGGAGGAGGT
Source organism: Neurospora tetraspora (assembly GCF_033439725.1). NCBI lineage: Eukaryota > Fungi > Ascomycota > Sordariomycetes > Sordariales > Sordariaceae > Neurospora > Neurospora tetraspora. The sequence continues at coordinate 8,207,923 of NW_026944383.1, forward strand.
CTTGATGCGCTTGGCGGGAGGGGAGGTAGGTTCGGTGGTGGTGCCGGCTGTCATTGGTGTTGTGGTTGTGAAGTGTTTGAATGTGGGTATTTTGGGGACAATTGAAAGAGAAGAACGAGAGAAAAGACGACGGACAACAAACATTGATTTGCTGCGCGAGGGAGGGAGGAAACGCAGCTGTTTCAATGGTGGGGAGGCGGGCGCAAAAGCAAAAGCAAAAGCTCAAACAGAGCTGTAAGCGCGTTGGACGCGTCGGACGCGTTAATTGATTTCAGGGGTCCAAATCTCTTGGCCAGTGCGTTGCCTGCCGGGAGAATGGCTGGAGAGGGAAGGGGATGAAGGTGATGCTATATTGGCCCTCCAACACCGCTTTTGAGGATGTTGGACTGCCTGCTCCTGATCTCAGCGGCTTTCAAGACATCAAGACATCCTCCATGAGCGAGCGTGACCGTGTTTTTTCCCACTGACCGGGGTGAATACCCTAATCATCCAACTCCCTCCCAAAGTCCACCAACCTCAACCTCGTAGCATCCCTCGGGTGAAAAACAGCCAACTTACTCCTGACCAAAAACCTCGCCGCCGCCGTCTCCCTCTCAATCCTCACATATGCCGCCGAGCTATCCCCTCCGGCATCCATGCTCTTATTCAGCAACTTCTCAATCAAACTCCTCATCTCCGCACCCGCCGCGCTCGCTTCATCCCTCTCCTCCCTCTTTCTTTTCCCTTGCCTCCCGTCTTGCTGGTTGTCCACACTTCCCCAAATGTCATCGATCCTCCTCTGCCTTCCTCCGTCCCCCTCTTCTTCATCCGTCTTCTTCGCCCTAGCCTTCTTCAACTTCCCCTTCGCATTAAACCCCGCCTCCAGATCTTCCACTTCCAAATCCATCATGTCCCCCACCACCGGCCCGCCCATCTCCTCCGCCGCCAGCAACGGGCCAAGGTACTCCTCAATGAACCAGTTCAGCTCTCTGACGAGCTTCTTCGTCTCCTCGTCGTACTGTTTCCTTTCCCCTTGCATCTTTTCCAGTTCCTCTTTCGCTAGCTCTTCGGGCGTCATCTCCTTCCTCGCTTCCATTCCCTTTCTCAGCGCCTCTACACGCGCCTGTAAGGCCTGCTGGAGCTCATTCTGCTCGCGGACTTCGGTTTTCAAGTCTTCGAGATGCCGCTTTTGCTGGTCGAGAAGGGAGGAGGAAGAGGAGAGGTGGGCGGTGGTTTGGGTGATGGTTTGGCTGGTTTTGCGGAGAGCGAGTAAGGCCGGGAGGACGGAGTCTGGGAAGGGGAGGAGGGGCGTAGGGTCGGACTCGGAGAGGGAAGTGTAGGCGCGGGTTAGGAGGTGCATGGAGGATAGGGGGCTGAGGGGGGGTGGTGGTGCTCCATTTTGGGTGATGCTTGTTTTTAGCTGTGAAGTGGTGGTTAGTGAGTGAGGCGTGTGGGTGAGGTGGGTAGGCGAGTGAATGAAAAGGGGGGTTTGTTGACATGGACGGACATGGGGCTCTCACCTCGTTCAAAGTCGCCTCGGCTTCTGCCGTCATTCGCTTGAGTTCGCGAATTGTTCGCTCCAAGTTCGCTTCATGCACGGGGTCCTTGACGCGACCACCACTGCCGGTTGTGCCTGTGGTTGTGGATCCTTCGATGATGCCTTCCATGGTGTTGTTTTGACTCAGGGGGTGGCAAGTGTGGAATTGGGGGCACGGTATCACAGCGTGGAGTGAGAGTGAATGTAAGAGTGAGAAGTGTTGCACTTGCAAGCAGGTATCGGTTTATTGGTGTACGACGTTTAGTGCCACGTTCATGGAATGTGTGTTTCCACCCGGCTATGTCCAGCAGCCGGGATGATGAAGCTCAAAACACGGCTTCCCGTATACGAATCCCGATGAGGATTTTAGTCAACAGCCAACCACGAAGCTCTCACCAACGCCTGCACCTGTAAATTTGCCCGCTTGAATACGCGCCCGTTTGTTTTCGTCGTCGGCGTTCAAGACGATAACCTGACTGGGATGAAACCAACACGACAACAACAACCACAACAACAACGTGATGGTCACTGGTTGTTTCTCTCGTCGGATGTGTCTCGATGGTATTGTTACGCCGTAACGCCGTGTTACTGTATTACAACAGCAATGGTGTTGCAGGCAGCAGGCATTGATGCGTGAACGTGATGAACTGTGAAGCGGGAAGTGCTGAAATCCAGATCGGATCGCAGTTTCTCTCGGGCGTTGTTGATGGCCTGGACCCACTGTTTGAGATAACCTCACAGCAGGCACAGGTCGGATCATGCCTTGGCAACTGGGCGTTGGGCATTGGAGGGAGCTGGGGTTGCATGCTGGGCTGCGCCGTTCAGGGGATGCACCAACTCGCTGCCAGCCTGCCAGCTCCAGGGCAGCTTCTCTCCAAGGCCGGCAGGGCGGCTGCGCAGGTGGCAATGGGGTGCACACAGTTGGCGGCAAACAGATCGGCAGCTGACAGTTGACCATGCCAGCTCCGTCAGATCTGCACCGGGCCGTCACCTGAGGCTGTGAGTTGGCCTGTGGTCTGTGCCTGTGGTCGCCACAATTCCAAACCTCTTTCGAGACATTCCACTTCCACTTCCACTTTCTCCCCCAACAGCCACTCACCACCTGGCAACCCTTTCTTTCCTCGACCACACCCCTCGTCGTCGTCGTCGTCTCCTCTTCTTCTCTTCCTTCATCTTGTTGACTTGAGCCATCCCATCACTTTTCTTGAAGACGACCACGCGCAGCATCACCACGTCGTCCAAGAAGCCGACCGCCCACCGCACTCCTCCATCTGCCCCCATCACAGGTCCCGGTCCCTCCTCAACCACCACCCGGATCGAAACCTTACAACCGGGGGTCAAATCCACGATTTGCTATCGGTAGCTGCAGCCGGATCTCGGATACCCCCGAATAGGCGTGTTTAGTCTCCAGTGCTTGACAAGCGAAAGAAGGTTTGAGATACCAGAAGTGCTTCTCTCTCTTCCGTACCAAACAAAACACTACCTACTCTACTACCTCACTCACCTTCTTCCTTGCTCAACCTCTACTACCTACTCTTTTGCGTTCGCCCTTGCCGCATAACATCACCACCACTCCCCGGACAAGGCATCACCAACACTGCAAATCAAGCAATCCAGCGATAGGCCTCCTTCCTCCCATACTACGAGCACCAGCACCAGCACCGGTCTCCGTCATCCCATCGATCCTCAGAGCGCAGTCCCGACCCCTTCAACCGCACCTCCACTACACCAGCACGTTTTCCTTCGAAAACCCCCAAGGTGTAGATAAAACAAGTTCGATAATTCAAACAAGAATATTCATCTCGCGCGACCACGACTTCATCGAGACGTGATTATTACCTGACTTCTAGCTCGCAACCATGTCCGCCTCGCCACAGCCCACCCAGTCCGCTAAGCGGCCCCTGGAGGAGTCCTCTTCGCCCTCTCGCAACGACCAGCCCGAGGCCAAGAGGCTCGCTCTCGACAAGGTCGTTAAGGACGCCCAAGAGGAGGTTGAGGCTCCCGCTCCCCAAGACAGCCACAACGCCGACGAGACTGCCGGCTCCGCTACTCCCACCCCCGCCCCCGAGTCCAACGGCACCAAGGTGAAGGGAGACAAGTCCGAGGCTCAGGATGCCCAGGGCGACACAGTTGTCCCTGATGCCCCCGAGAGCAAGGCAGCCAAGGACCACGGCCCCCGCAGCCGCGCTCAACCCCCAGTCTCTGCTCAACCTCACGACGAGACTGCTTGGATCCATGTTAGATCCGTTATTTCCAGCCCGGAAGCCGCTACCATCATTGGAAAGGGCGGCGAGAATGTTTCCAAGATCAGAGAGATGTCCAACGCCAAGTGCACCGTCAGCGATTACCAGAAGGGCGCCGTTGAACGTATTCTCACTGTCAGTGGTGTTGTTGATGCGGTCGCAAAGGTATGTCGTCCCTCTGTTCCCCTCGGCAGTTCACTGGCTAACAATCTTAGGCATTCGGTTTGATTATTCGTACGCTGAACAATGAGCCTCTTGCTGAGCCTTCCAACACCCACTCCAAGACCTATCCCCTGCGTCTTTTGATTCCCCACGTCTTGATCGGCTCCATCATTGGTAAGGGCGGTGCGCGCATCAAGGAGATCCAGGAGGCTTCCGGAGCTCGTCTCAATGCTTCCGACTCCTGCCTGCCCCTTTCCACTGAACGGTCATTGGTCGTTATGGGCGTTGCCGATGCTGTTCACATTGCTACTTACTACGTTGGTAGCACTCTTCTCGAGCAGCTCAACGAGCGCTTCGGTGGTCCCGCCGCCTCGGCTTATGCCACCCGTAGCGGAGGCCCCGCTGCTTCTGTTCCCGGTGGACTGCAGGTCGTCCCCTACGTTCCTCAGCCCGCTGGCGGCAACTTTGGCAACCGCGATTACTACCAGCGCAACCGCCCCGACCCCAGGTCCCACCACGGCATGCCGCCCAGCCAGTACCCTGCGCCTTATGGTGCACCTCATCCGGCCCAGCCCAACCCTGCCGTCCCGATGCACTACGGTGCCCACGCCGCCGGTGGTTACGGTGCCGCCGCCCCTCACGTTGCGCCCCATGTCGGTCACGCCGGCCCGGCTCCCCATGCTGCTGGCCCTCACGGCGCCCCTGTTGCCGGCGCTGCCCTCACTCAGCAGATCTACATCCCCAACGACATGGTCGGTGCCATTATTGGCAAGGGTGGACAGAAGATCAACGAGATCAGACAGATCTCTGGCAGTGTGATCAAGATTAATGAGCCACAGGATAATAGCAATGAACGACTTGTTACTATCACCGGTACAGAGGAGTGCAACCGCATGGCGCTCTACCTACTCTACCAGCGTCTGGGTGAGCTTCAGAACAACAGCCGTGACTCTCAACAACCCAAACACTAATCAGATATTCTCACTTCAACAGAAAGCGAAAAGCACCGGTCGTAGGATCGATCTCGGACGATAGCCTAATTCACCCAATAGAATTCACCTCGGAATTTCGTTTCTTAGGACTCTTAAATCGATTTTATAAAATACCGGGTGCTGGGAACGTGGCGTTAAGCGGATAGTTCGTCGTCTTTGGTTTTGGGATTAAGTGTGTGTGTGAACCTGGGAGATACAGCGACTTGAAACAAAAACGGTAATTTGCAGTTTTAATTCTACCCGCGTTTTGGTCTCACTCATGAACAATGGAATCTTCCCGGAACATGGTTTGTGGCCATCGGTCACTAGCATATTCATTTGTCGTCTTTGCACTAGCCTTCATAATGATGCTGTTTACTTTTTATCTCCTGAACACTCACCTTCCTAGTGTGCTCTGCTTGACCATTTCTAACTCATAGCTTTCCTTTCTTTCACTCGTCCCATCGTCCTATGTTTGTCATTTTCATCCCGCCAACTCACCAGCCTCATCGTCAAACATATGCAGCTACCCGTTCGCCTTCCCGACATCTCACAGACGTGTACACGCCCCGATAGGTTGTCGGAACTGCTGACAGGGTTGTCTCTACTTCTAGATTTTCATCGACCGACCATTTTCACTTGCTTCGACAACCATTTAGGGCCATGCTGGTTGCTTTTGCGTTGGTATCCGGATTTGCTGGTGAGTTTTCTTCATGAGTTTGTTTGCGTCTAACGGTGAGGACTACATATGCACAGTTCAAGGGAGTCGTTTGCGATCTGGCTCGTGAGGTGACTGTCCTCGGAAGTTTCGCCGAGGAGTTATATGATGGTTCAGTGAAGTCAAAGCAAGAGCAGCGGTTTTTTTTGAGAGGTCAGTCATAGAATACTGATATGTAGAGCGGTGTCGTTCTCGGTACATCTCAGTTTCGAGGAACACATATAAAGAGAACAGATAGAACATGACCTTTTCAATTACGTCGCTTCCTTCGAGGACCGTGACTTTCCAGCACTGGATGTCGATGTGAAATGGGTGGGCTTATTAACGATCAGGCTAGTTGTACGGATGGATACTGCTCGCTGTCTGTGAAGGGCAAAACCGTAACTGCCGACATACCGGAACACTTCGTTCAAGTTCTGTGCTTGATTATCCCAAGTGGGATGCAAGTAAAGGTAGTTCTTTCCTAGTCCGTTATACTCAACGTCCTTACCTTCCTAACCGAATGCCAAACAAAAAAGGAGGAAAGAAAAGGAAAGAGCAAAAAGACATACAACACCAGCTTATTCACCAGTCGTCACCGATCCGATTACTAGGCTGGCGGTCACCGGCTTATCTAGGGGAGAGCGGACGGGATCCCGAGTTTTTGCCCTGGTGCCTATGGTCGTATGTGTTTATTGTTGTTGGGATCCTGGGTCGATGTGGGAGGAGATGATGGTGTGGCGGGCTATATACCCGCACTGGAGGGAGACACTAACCTGACACATCAGATGGTTTGTTATTTGACTGAATAAGCCTCAGCCAACGAGATCACATTACAACATATCACGAAATGGGTCAAAAAAGGCAAGAGCAAAACCCCTGATATTTTCTGTTCAAAGCAAAACTAACACGCACACTCTCAAACAGTCATTACACTTCTCCCTTTCCGGGCACCAGTACGACACCATCTCCTCCACAGAAGCATCGACAAAAACAAAACTTATTGCCAGATTAGAGAAAGGAAAAAAGACAAAAACATTTTCTCCTCCAATGCGACCAACATCCCCAGCAGAGAGGCAGCGAAAGTACCAAGGACCACCACATGCAACTCCCGGCTCATCTCAACCCGCGGGTCGACAACAAAGCCTTGCCTTCAAGAGAAGTTCTCAGACCCCTCCTCTACTGAGCAGCAGCAGTGGCACCGAGACCCCCAGTGAGGCCAGCAGTCACACCAAGAGCACCGGGGAGAAGAGAGTTAACCAGATCCATCACAGCCGACACCAACGACTCGACGACGCTCAACGGCGAGCCAGCAGCGCCGCCAGTAGCGCCGCCAGTAAGGCCGCCAGTAAGGCCGCCAGTAAGGCCGCCAGTAGCGCCGCCAGTAAGGCCGCCAGTAAGGCCGCCAGTAAGGCCGCCAGTAAGGCCGCCAGTAACGCCACCAAGCAGCTGGTTCAGGAGATCCGGGCTCAAGACACCAGTGAGGTTGCTCAAGTCGCCAAGCGGCAGGCTACCAAGCGGCAGACCACCGGCGGCACCACCGGTCAGGCCGCCGCCGAGCTGGAGGAGGGCGCTGAGGTTGGCCAAGTTCGTCAGAGAGCCCAGGTCCAAGCCACCAATAGGGGAACCGGTACCAGTGGTGCCGCTGCCGGTAGCACCACCACCGAGCTGCAAAAGGTTACCAAGCAGACCAGTAACAGTGTTCAACAAGCTGCTGGTCAACCCGGTGACACCGGTCAAGCCAGCGAGACCGTTAGTAACGCCCATCAAAGGGCCCAGTCCACCAAGTCCGCCGAGAGGGAGACCACCGGTGAGTCCGCCGAGATCAACAGGAAGACCACCAAGTCCACCAAGTGCACCAAGGGGAAGAGCACCGCCAGCAACGCCCCACCCGGTTGGCAGAATGGCCTTCTGGTTCGCCTTGATGCGGCGAGTCCCCTGCTGCACCGTCTGCGTGACGTTACCGAGCAGCTGCTGCAGAATGCCGACAACGCCCTGGGGGTCCTTGATGTCGATCTTCTTGAGGTCGTCCTGCGCGTTCTTGACGATGACGCCAACGCTGGAAACGACGCGGTCGAGATCGGTCAGCGTGACCGAGGGGATGGAGCCGGCGGGGAGAGATTGTGGGGGGGGCGGTGGAGGGTTGGGTTTGGCGCTTGTTGTTCATGTGGGTGTTGGCCTCTGCCATGGTGTTGGCCTTGGCCATCTCCAGGTTGTTCTTGAGCGCTTCGGCGTCGATGTGAGCGACTGCGTGGCCTTGGGACGTTTGCATCATGGGCACGGCGAGGGTGGAGCCGGCCATGGCGAGGGAGAGGGCGGTGGTGAGGGCGATGGACTTCATCTTGAATAAGGAGTGAAGTGAAATGTGGTAGTGAGTGAATGTGGCTCTGTTGTAAAGAGTGTGTTGTGTTTTGTTTTGTTTAATGCGAAGAGAAAGTGAAGTCCTGATGATGCAGACCGGTGGAGGAGATGAAGGCTGGTGAGGAAGGAAAAGAATTAGCTCTCAGTCTGGTCAGATCTGGGGATACTTATAGGTGAGTTTCTTATGTTGTTATTGTTGTTATTGTTGTTGTTGCCGCCATCTTCTATGTTTTGCCGTTGACCGGATGTCAACTTCCCGGCCACCGCTTGGTTGTCGCTGCTATGCCACGACACGGCAACTGGAATCCCATGCCTCGTGGTGGGAGATTGTGATGAACATGGTTTGTGGTAGGAGAAGGCATGCGTTTCTGTGTGTGCCAGCAAAAAAAACTTGGTGGTGGGTTGTGGTTAGGAATGGAGGTGACGGCCATGTCTTAGGCCTCTCCCTCCGGTGTCCTCCGGCAACCTCCGGCACATATCTCCAACGATGGGTGAGGGAAGGTGCTAATGTAAGTGTCGCAGCTTATTTTTCGTTACAAAAAGGATCTCTCGATGTGATGAGGGCTTGTTCAATTGCCCAAAGTTGGAATGCCATCAGCTGCGACCGAGTGTCCTAGTTGTGCCGATGACCTCGTGAAGTCCTCGATCTTGGTGGTGGTGAAACACCAGTGCCTCATTCCTCCGGCGGTTTGCCTAGACAGAGTCAATGCAGACCATCCATCTGTCGAGTAGAAATGAGTCTTCACCTTTCTATCTTTCTCATATCCTAATCGCAGCATCCGAGGGTATCCATAACGTCTCGAGGCAAATCTTGGACGCTACCTAACCTTTTTCCCTTTCCGTGGCCAAACAAATTGTGTTCATTTTCGCCGTAGACAAGCGTCTTTGGTTTCATCGATTGTCCAAACTCAAAAACTCCAAACATTTCGCTCCATCTATTCAAGAAACAAGCCAAAAACCTTCTCCTACTCCACGTTCAACATACCCATAGTTACCTGGATAAAGATATATAAACCCGCACACCACTCTCACTTTCACATTCCCGGGTCTCCAACTGTACTAGCAACAATCACATACGACCATAGGCACCAGGGCAAAAACTCGGGATCCCGTCCGCTCTCCCTTAGATAAGCCGGTGACCGCCAGATCAGTAGTCGGATCGGTGACGACCGGTGAATAACCTGGTGTTGTATGTCTTTTTGACTTTTTTGTTTAGTTATGATTGAACTAGGGGAAGGTGCGAGTGGTGATGTGCAAAGGTTAGGTTGGGAAGGACTTCCAAGGTGGGAAAGAGTGAAACGGGGTTTGGAAGCGAGTTTTCATGCACTACCTCTCGTGTCTATTGTCCTGTCATCTGTTTTTATCGGTGCTTCGACATTGATTGTCCTGTCAAGGATCCATGATGGAAGGGATTTGTGGTGGTCGGTAGGTATCTTACCAACATGCTCCCATATCCATCATGATATCTTGAGCCTTCTTCATATGGGACTTCATTTCTGTCAGCGCCGGTCCGAAGACATATATATAACCTCCCAAGTCTAGAGGCATCCGTATATTTCCTAGCTCCCCGAGTCACAAGGGAACATGTAGGTCAATTGGTTTGGTTAACCACACACAAATCGAGCAATGAAGTTGAAGTGGTGCCATATACAATCTTTTAGCATGTATTTACTGCTATTAGTCGTTACATCGTTATAAACACGAAAAAGACCATAATTGAAACATGTCATAATTAACCACCATCCATACTCCTGAAATGGCAAACAGAGTGACAAAAGAGATGTGTGAAAAGACTGGTAAGTAACAACTTGCAACCACCGCACATCCGTTCAAGCCTTCATTCCCAATCATTAATGCCAATTACATCCATCCCCTCCATCGTGCCTGCCCTTATACAATTGCGACTGTATCCAATATCTTCCGATGAGTTGTTTCATACAATTTGATATCCACCATATTGATATTTCTTAGTTTTGATAACAAAAAGACATGCTGGCGAGACGGAAAGATGCAAGTCGTTTAGATGTCAGGGGGGGCGCCGCGTACCCAGCTATAGTCACAATCACCAACGAGTTAGCATCAACAAAGTAGTAAACAAAGGATAACAGGGGAAAGTTATAGGGAGAGTTGAACATACTTATCCCACATCTTAGCAATGAACCCACCACCCGACGGCCTCTGCTCACTCAAACTCTGCCGTCTCGCAACACTAGCCGGGTCGTTCCTTCTCTTCTGGTCAATCAAGCCCTCGAAGAGTCCATGGTGGGATGCCTGTGTTTTGTTTTCCAGCAGCTGTTAGCACATGTCCATCCAATCCAATGCGGTCCATCCTTCCCCCTTTACCGCCAACCACAACCACCCCTTTTCACTTTTCACTTGAGCACCAAACTAAACACACAAAAAAAAAAAAAAACATACCCGTCTAGCATGCGGAAACTCAGTAACCGTGCTCGCCGACCCCATCAACCGATCACTCCCACTGACAGTGCTACTAGTCGAACTAGTACTCGCGCTCCTCTCACTCCTAAACATGTTCTGTGCCTCTCCTTCACCACTACTCATGGTCCCGCCGACCGAGGGAAAGAGCTTGGTGCTGTCGTCAATCAGCTTGCTATCGCTCGTATCCCTTGCTCCGGTGCCCATCTTTGACATAGACTGGGCCGGATCAGTGCCCGTCTTGCCGGTAGACTCGGAGGCGGGAGCGGCGGCGGTGGAGGTGCGGGCGCCGCCGGAGACGGGGGCGACGGGGGTGCGGGTCGACTCAGAGGCGGGAGGGGCGGTGTCGGAGGAGGGAGGGTTGCGAGGGGCGGTGGTGGGTGGGAGGGGACCGACGTTGGTGTTGGTGCCGGTGGTGGTGTTTGTGTCGTCCATTGTGGTGGATCGATGGGGGTGAGGGTGGGGGAAGAGGGGGGTGGCGTTGTTATGCGTTGGGAAAGGTGTTGTTGTGGTTACGATGAGGGTGGTTGTTTGTTGTTGTTGGCGAGTTGTGTGAAGTCAAGTCTTGAATAGTGTTGACTTGACTTGAGCTGTGTAGTTGTATATTGTTGTGGACTTGTCACTTGTGTAAGTGTAGTGTAGATGAAGTGAACTTCCAAGTAGAGTTCAAATGAAGTTTCAATAGCAACAGTGAGAAGAAGAATCGTTAGATGTAAAGGAGGAGTAGCATAGGACCACAAGCGGATGAAGAGGGCGGGGTTGCCGGAGGTTTATACCTTTTTGCGTATCACAGATGCTCGAGTGTGCTTGAGGGGAGTACCTTATGCACCATGCAGTGAGAGCTATGGGCAGCAAGGCCAAGGAGTTCTCCGTCTTCCACTCTCTCTTCCAAACCAAGATCCGTAAGGCAAACTGGTGAGATCAGTCGACTGGAGATCCAAACCGAAAGGTAGATGTACCTCATCATGCCGTCACATGCAAAGGAGGGGACGGGGCCGTCCGCCGTTTTCAAGAGAAAGCACGTCCCGCAGGAAGAGCAGAGCTTGTCCAAGGTGAGCTCACTTGACTGAGATTCCTGGCCGTGGTGTTGAGGTACATGCACGTATGTCGGCGAATAGTGTTTAGAAGGTACTTGGCTCGTATGTCCGAGTGGGTATAGGCTCCTGGAAGTTGATGAGATGTTGAAGTAGATCTCTATCGTCGAACGCTTTGACCCCGCAAAGAATAGACCTTAGCCAAGTTGTGTGATCTGGATGGTTCTCATTTCGGGACCTTCCAGAACGTTTACCCCTCCCGTGTCGCCTTACGATCGCTTCATGAAACGAGGGGAACTGAGATCTGAATGGAAGGTTCCATTCAGCCTTGTGCTGATGTATGAGTGGCCAACCATATGGTGACATGTTGGGGGTTTTAAAAGAGGGGGTTTGTGTTCCCATCTCGAGTTACGTGCCGGTAGATGGTCAACCGGTGTCGTTGTTTTAAGCTTCACTCTTTGGCTGCCGGGCGTGTCTCCGGACTTGGTGTGCTGACGGCAGCGGAAGCGGCAGTTTGACAGGTGGACGTCGGAATCGGTCACTGTCATGCTGTCAGCTGAACATGCAGGAAACCCGAACCAGCCAGGTGCGAGCCGAGTTTCTATGCAGACAAGTGCATAAGAAGTGATTTCCATTAGGAACTCGGTTCCAAGCCACACGATCCAACACCTCAACTCGTTTGACTTGTAGCCAATCTTGGACTCACGGACCGTATTCCGGCAGACGGGAGTGACGTTGAAATGACGATGCCGTAGACTAGGCACTGGCCTTGAAATGTTGGTGTTGCGGTCATGGTCACTTGTGGAGACCAAGGCTCGTTGCTAGGGGACGCTATCTCTTATGGGTCGTTCGTTCTTGGACTTTGGACAGTCGGGTCGATGATGAAATGGGTGGTCTAAAGAATGATGGTAGACTCTTGATATCGATTCGGCGTTGACTCCGGCCAATGGCGATGATCCCAGTGCTCTTATTAAAGGTGAAATATTGGTGTAGATATCAATATCATGGAATGGGGATTGCCTCGTTGCGGATAGAGCTCATATGTAATACTGTCGAGTGTCATGGTGATGGTGGATGATTCATACGTATGCTTTTGGTAAACAATCAAGATCACTATATCTTGATGTGAATATATCTCTTCGAGACACCCACTTCCCACTCGAGAAGTTCTTCTCTGCCACGATCATGGCCGATCAGCTTTTGAGGAAGAGTGTCGTTGCTCCTGAATGGCATCACCATCCTTTCTGGACTCTGACATGTTGGGCAACTTTGACCTCGTCATCTTGCACCTGCTGAAACAGGTTCTTTAGCTTTATCCCCAAGACGAAGCCGCTCCCTCCACCCATTGAATTCTCGAATATGGGTTCTGATCATATCGGTAAACTGGGATTCGATAGTCCGGGTGTTGTTGTGGCATCGAGGTTGTCGACGAGATGATGTAACCTCAAGTGGTGAGAAGTGTCGTGGAAATTGTTAGTGCAAAGTAAGCAAGAGGCGTTGACTCGTCAATGCCCAGGCTCAGCCCCTGAGCCCCCCGCCTTGCCGTGGGTCCCCTGCGGCCATCGTTGTGGATTCCCCCGGAATGGTTCCACCACAGGGGGCGGCAGGCAGTGGCCCCAGTGAGCCGCGGCGCCGGAGGGGTTCCAATGCCATGGCCTGGGGAAACTGAAGTGTCCAGTCTCTCTCTTTGACTATCACGAGCCTCGTTTGATCCAATCACTATCCTTCCCCTGTCAAGCCTGTCTCTGTTTCTGCTGACCCTCTATCAACACATCCTCGGTCGCGCGGATCTAATCTTCTCTCTTGGGAGACATTGTCCCGTCACACGCATCGAGGCCATCTACCTGACAACGGCAACCATCCCAGGCTGAGGGAGGCGATATACCGAGTAACCATACAGAGTCAGTCTGACCGAGCATGATACTTGGTGATTATTGCGCCTAATTGCGCCTAGATCCGAGTTCCCCCTTTGCGACAACTACTACTACTCCAGAAAGCTATACCAACAGCTTAAATTCGTCCCAATTCCCGCGCAAACTTCCAACATGACACAAGACTCGCCCTCTCCCCAAGACTTGCGCGTCGGCAACGGTGTCTCTTCAGCTTCGTCTACCACCTTTAGTTCAACTGCGCCCTTTCCCACTTCAGAGACCACTTACACAACAACAACATCAGACATGACTACCGCCTCGGTCTCCAAGATCGTCAGCCAACCCCGCAGCCTTGCCGAGGTATGCGCCGCTTTGCGCGCAAAACTCCTTGCCTTTCTGGCTCTCCAATCCGACGATGAGACGGTACAGGGTACTCAACGACGGGCTCGCGATGCTATGGAGGTGATAGAGGAAGCCTTGGGTCGGTATAGGTAACGTTGGCCCTTTCAATCCCGTCACCATCACAGCAAGCTAACACCTTTCAACAAACAGACCCCAAGAAATCTCCCTCTCCTACAACGGCGGCAAAGACTGTCTCGTCCTCCTAATCCTCATCCTCGCCTGCTGGCCCGCAAAAGTCCAACCAAAAGAAACCCTCCCCCGTCTCCAATGCATCTACATCGCCCCGCCAGACCCGTTCCAACAAGTCGAGGACTTCGTCGCAACCACCACAGAAGAATACCACCTCGACCTAGCACGATACGCCCTGCCCATGCGCCAGGCGCTCGATGTGTATCTGGACGAGAAGCCACACGTGAAAGCCGTGTTCATGGGCACGCGGCGGACCGATCCGCACAGCGAGTTCCTGACCAGTTTCACGCCGACGGACAAGGGCTGGCCGCAATTTATGCGGATAAATCCCGTGCTGGATTGGCACTATGTTGAGATATGGACTGTGAGTTTTGTTTTGTCTCTACACAAACAAAATACCCTACCCCCAAAAACGCCACAAACGTCACGTCAGATCAGACGAAAATGGCGCCAAGCCGGGACCCTTCTTGCTGACACTAAAAAAAAACAGTTTATCCGCCAACTCGACATCCCCTTCTGCTCCCTCTACTCGCAGGGCTTCTCCTCCCTCGGCGGAACAAAAGACACGCGGCCCAACCCTGCGCTGGCCCTCGACGGCCCCGAGGGCAACAAGTTCCGGCCGGCGTACGAATTGACGCGCGATGACGAGGAACGGCTAGGTCGCGATCGAAAATAGTCAATTTATCCCCCACCCCACCAAGTTTTCCAACACCGCACGCCCGTTTTTGCGAATTCATTATTATTACCGAGAGCAAGAGCATATATATATATACCTAGAACATGCCTCTTCGGAGGGAGGGAGGTACTTTTTTGGCATACATAGGCCACACAGCGTATTTAGGTTTGTGGATTTTTTGAGAGGAAGAGGAAGAGGAACCACAGGCCGAGCGAAGCGGAGAGGACAGAATAGGGCAGGAGGGCTCTGGTCCGAAAGACGAACATACTACAACTACTATCTACATAGACAGCGTAGAGAAGCATGGCGGCGTTTAGAGCGTTTTTTTGGATACAATCAAGTTTAGTTCCTTGCTTAGAGACAGTCTTTGCTAATCCGTATCCGTGATTCTAGTGCTCAAAGTCTACGGGTTGGGAAAACATGGCTTGACAAGTTTGGGAATGAAACGGCACAGAGTTCTCGCAGTTTTGCGAGGTCGGGTACAATCAAACAGCAGCGCAGTTTGCCTTTTGTGGAACTTCCCCTGTGAAACGTGATGGTAAGTTGGCAGCCGGTGGTAAGGTTACAGAGGTGTGTTGTGCGCAACACCTTTCGGGTATAAAGCCTCTATCCTCCTCCTACCTCTCGCTCTCCTTTTTCTTTCCCCTGATGAGCAACATGATCTGGTAATCAGAACCCAGCTAACTCATGACAAAGACAGACAAGTGGAGCACTCCGGCTCGGAACCAGATGGGAGGGAGCCTATGTGGACGTCTGACTTGGTAAAGTTGAGGCATCGGATTATCACGACGAGTGGACTTAACTTGATCACTCGATCACGACTCGGTCAACGGTACTTAGCAACACGCAAGATACTATCAGCATTCGCAAACCATCCATTAACTTCAAGGCAACGCTATGCTACGCCTGGGTATTCCAACTATCCAATCGATTATTCCAACTCCGAAAGCCATCTGTCATGTCCAAGAACCATTCCATCGATTTTCCAGCGACGAAGTCTATCAAGATATCCCAACTTCTTGCGGTTCCCCTCCCAACTTCGCCCATCGAACGCTTGCCTAGGTTGTATTTCCGTTTGTTTCCGATCCGGTTTGCTTCCCTTTCTGCCTCCCCAGTTCCTTGGTTCTACCTACTCGGTCATGTTGCCCCGTTACTTTGAGGCTAGGTACATGATGGGTCCGAGTAGTTCCATGTAGAACCACAACCGGGGAGTGATAGGGCGGATCGGATATGTTGTTTCCCGTCTCAGGGGTATCTTGTGGTTGCAAGCGTCGTGATGATGGGTCATAGTTGATAGCCCAATGGGTAGACCTCCTCTTTCCTTTCCCACCTTTCCTCTCCTCCATCTCCCAGGAAAACCTGTCGATGACCAGGTCGAGGATAACCTACCAAGGCATCCTACCTCTGGTTAAAGTATCGAGGATGAACCGAAGGTCATCAGGGTCGATGTCGTCGTCGCTGTCCCACTCAATGGGGAGGGTGGGGAAGTCCTCGGGGACGTGGTCGAGAACGTCGTGGTGGTCGCCGCCATGGAAGAAGTCATCATCCTCGGGGAAGCGGTCGAGGATGTGGTCGTCATAGCGGTGGTGGCGGTGACGGTGGTGACGACGGTGGTGGTCCTGGTCGTGGTGGTGCTGGTGATGTTGGTGATCACCGCCATGGAAGAAGTCATCTTCCTCGCCTTCAGGCACATGGTCCGGAATACCAGCTGCCTGTCTCTCCCGGATCCGCCTCTCTGGCTCGTGAAGCTCAAAGATGGGGCAGGCGCACAGTGGCCCATCATCATGCCCGTTTGGGTGAATGGTTAGGCAGTGGTAGCAAAAGTATGTATCGCACCTGATACACCTGTAAGACTGTCAATAACTTTTTTCCTCTAGTTTTCAAACAGGAGGGGGTTCTCACTTCACCAGGTTACAGCCACCGTCTCTCTCGACGGTCCAGTCACAGGTCGGACAGGTCCTCCAGTTCTCCTCCTGCCTCAACTGTCTGAACTGTCGATCGGCCCGCGCCTCCGCCTGCTGCTGGTCCTCTGTCCTTCTTCTCGGACCAGGACACCGTTCTTGGTACCTGGCACGGTGCGCCCTGCCCTCACAGATGGTGCAGGTCACCTGTCGACAGTGGTGGCAGACGACCTCGGTCTCCCTGCGACCTTCGACGCCCGTGAACCGCTCAGGGACTAGCCAGCCACAATCCCCGTTCGAGCACCGGGTGCCCGTATTCTCCCTCTCCAGCCGTAACTGCTCAGTACGAGCAATGTACTGTCCGACCATGTCAACACCGAGCAGCCGGTGGAAGCGCTCGTTGCGCGCTCGAACTTCCCAAGAAGGGTTCTCGTTGCCAGGCTCGTTGGCGTGAATGTAGAAGCGGTTGCCGCAGCAAGTAGGGGGGAAGGTGTCGGCGTTGCGCCAGACGTTGCCGTCCATGGCGTTTCTGAAAAACGACTGGAGGCATTGGCCGCAGTAGTGGTGCGGATCTGGGGCGCAGGAGGTCGTGAGGACCTGGGAGCGTGTAAACTCCTCGGTGCAGACCGCACAGGGGACGAGGTCGCCGTCGTCGACGCTGGGCTCTGGGACCGGTGCCGTGGCGGCGTTGACTGTGGTGACTGCGGTGACTGGCGCTGCCGGTACTGGTGCCGGTACCTGGGGACCTGGAGGCCTGTTGACGGGCGCTGGGCGCGCTTCGACGGGATTGGCCCTGGCGGCTGGTACGTTACCGCCGTGCTGGCGGTTTCGTTCGCCTATACAGTCTAGCAGTTAGCTTCACGTTCTTTTTGAGTTCCAAGTTTGGATTCATACCTCTCCTAGCCACCTGCCTTAGGTGCTCCTCCCGTCTCCTCTCGGCCTCCATCTCCTGCCTCCTCTCCTGCTCATGCCTCTCCCGTCGAGCCTCCTCCTCCTGTCTGTGCTGCCGAGCACGCTGGGCTCGACGCTCGGCTTGACGGGCCTCCAACCGGTCTAGTGCGATCTCGCGGTCGATGCGATCGAGGAAGTGGCGGTTCAGGCCGAGGAGCTCCTGGGCGCGGGCCCAGAGCCCTCCCCTTCTTTGAGGGGGAACTGGCGGGAGAGGTCTCGGGGGAGGAAATCGGAGAGGAGGCACCCGTGGCCTCCTCTCTTCCCTCTCGAAGTGTGGAGGAGGACCGTCGACTGGCTCGTCGCGGATGACGACGGTGATGCGGGGAGGGCGGCGAGGGGTGTTCTCCCGGCGGCTGCTGCCCTCTCCGTTGTTGGTGTGGCGTCGGTACATCTTGGTAGATGTTGGCTGGTTCTCGTTTTGAAAGCTTTGGTGCTCGTTCTAAAGCAGTGGTCGTAGGCGTGGTCGTAATCTGTTGTTCGGAATGAGGAGGAGAAAAAACAGGACGTTGGGCCTGGACCTCCCTGGGCACTTATAGAAACTGGGTGCCCATCTTTTCGGAATATTTTCATCCATCCTGTGCAACGGGCTCGTTAGTCAGAGGAGCAGGTTCAGGCGAATAAGAAGAGTGTGCTGGCTTACATCGTCATGATGGTCGTACCGATGGAAAATGTCCGAGAGACAGGAGAGTGATGAAGGATGAAAATCGAGGTGGAATGGATCAAGGGGTTCCATCTTCGCCGATTGTGGGTGAAGTCTAAGAACTCTGAGAAGTAAGTGAAGAGACGGCTTAGCCATATCAGCACATCAACAGCTTGCTCGGGTCGTTGGCTGATACACGTCCGGGCCTTTGCTGATGAAGCGCGAGATAGGTTGATCCGCTGATGATGACACATCCATCCCGAACGACCCCTTGCAAGACTCCCACGCACATCTTTCGTCTTGCGTCGGTCGCAACTCGGAGCATGTAACGACATGCCAAAACATGTTGACTATCTCCGGAGACTGACTGATGGACGGCCTCGCTGGCTGACAAGACGGGCGTTGATAGAGTCAACGTCTCCTTCATGGGGGTGATGAACTGTCATCCACTCGCGGGAAGAGTACGGAAGCCACTGTCAGCGGCATGATTGAGTCCAGAACTGGAGACTTGGTGAACAAACGCAGAGTGTCGAGAGTGCTTGTTCCGAGTGTGATGAAGGATGAGGGTTGAAGCGGAGATGAACCAGCACAAGTGGAAAATTGTTGAGCTGGACCACCGCCACGGTAGGAAAGCACGGCCTACGATGGAGTTCATGCCTCTTCACCCGGCCTTGGTCCCGAACTCTCTCTGCTCTTCGTTCCTTCCTCGTCTCATCGCTTATCCACTGACGTCCGATCAATGCATCATTACAGATGGCAGGGCCAGCCAAGGGAAGCAAGGTCGAGTGAACGGAACTGAATCATTCGAGGATTACCCCCATAAGTATGTGGCTATCTAAGGAGGTTCCGAAATAGTTGTCAGTAACTGTCCCAAGTCATAAGGATCGTACCGAGAGGAAAGAAATAGACTGGCGTTTCAAGGCTTACTTACACCATGTTTGATCGCACCACAACGCGTTCTTCATGTCATAGCAAGAATGCCCGTGACGGGTACGGTGGGATTCCCATCAGCAAGCCGAAAGAGATTACGTGGTTGTATATTTCCTATAGAGATGGGCACTGTCAAGAAGAGCGGAATTTCCTATTCCCTTGGAACCCAACACATGGGACATATCCAGTGTCCATCTTTCCCTCCAAGTCGTTCGTAAAAATTCATAACCAAAATGTCTCCAATCCGTCTCTTCACAAAGGGTATCATCCAACTTTCCAATCCTCCCCCACCCCGGGTACATCACCCCCTTTAGGACCCTTCTATGTGTCGTCCCCTGTATATAGTACAAGTAATCTTCTCAACGCCTCTCCATGTAACAGCGCCACTGCTATGGTAAAATGATATTGCTGTGCCCCAAACGTGCAACTTGTTTCCAATCTCTTGTTGCTGATTTCGTGTATATGGTCGGGACATACTTCTCGACGTTTTCCCTCGATTTGACTTTCTTCTCCCGTGGGGCAGTGACAAGCTGGGGCATCATTTGTCGGTACTTGTGGTGAAGGGGCTGGCATCGGTAATTTCTCGACCAGGAGGGGAAGCCACGTATTTTCCTCCCCTCCTCGGCTACCGTATCAACCAGCGTCCCACTCCCCATCGTATTCGTATTCCCGGAAGCCCACTTAAAGGGACCACCTACCAGCGGTGGTCCCTCTCAGGTTTCTTCTCGCTTTGATCTTCACATTCCCACTTTTCGGTGTATCCCCTCTTATCGATGACTATTCACTCAGGAACAACAGGAATACTCTTTGTCGGATTAGTCATCTGGCTCAGCAACTCAATATGCCGATAATAGTTGTGTTCCCCCTGGCTCTCCAGCGCCTGTTCCTCCGCGTACCAATCTGCTCCCCACACCTCGGGTGGTATCGTCGAGCTGCCGTCCGGCGTCTCGTATAGCGCGATCCGCATCGCCCACTCGAGGTGCGGCCACCACTTACTATACGCTTCGGGACCAAAGAAGTCGCTGTTGAAGAGGGATACTACACCAAGGACTTCCCGGCGGGCCATGCCGTGCAGCCACCATATCGAGTCGAGAGATTTCAGAAGGGCGAAGAAACATGCGAGAATGGCGAGAGCCCGTGGGCGGCGCTCTTCGAGCGTTTCTATGAAGCGCTTGGATACAGTTGCTGGAAATGCGAGTGGGGCCCCTTTGTGAGGGATTTTATGCGCCCAATTGAGCACGGCGACGGCGTGCTGGTATGCTTGGCGGGTTCTGGTTACCAGTTCTGGGGAGGCAGGTGCTCGGCGCTGTTGGAAGGGTTGCCCGGGTGAATCGGTGTGTAATGGTGCTGGTCGTGAGGGGTTGGCCATTTCTTCCAATTCCTCGTCCAGCCCGTCTAGAAGATGACCGAAGAAAGTTTGGCGGTTGGGCCCAAAGTCGAGTTGCAAAACAGCTTGGGAGTTGATTACTTCTGTTACTACGGGACTGTTCCGAAGCCATTGCCAGGAGGCGGCCGTGACTGCTTTGACGCCTTGGAAGGAATGGAACCATGAGAAGGGGATAGAGTAGCATCCAGCTGCTGTGTATCGGCCCTGCTTGTTGAAATCCTCGGGGTAGTTCCCGGTTGCTTGAGCGAGGCTCAGTTCGTCTTTCATAAAGACACGGGTGGCTGTTGATTGGAAGGCGATGAGGGAGGCGGTTAGGAAGAGGGATTCGGCATTGGAGCTATCGATGCCCTTGGTAAGTGTTGCGCTGTATTCGGCTAGGGAAGCCGCCATGTATGCGTGTGAAGCGCGGACTAGGTTTTTGTCGTTTGGTGATTGACTTCGCAAGTGCAGTGCGGCGACGGCGAGGATGGCATCTGTGAGGTGTTGAGAACCCGAGAAAGCCATGCCTGGCACGGTAATCTTCCATATGTCCTCCGTCGTGGGGGCGGTGAAGGTAAATGTCTTGCATGTCATGGCGGTGTACTGATGCATCAATCTCAACTCGAGCATTCGGTGGGCGGCCGGAGTGGTTGTCGAGAGAGCTTGTGAGGGTGGTGAGCGGCATAGGGGCGGTGCTCGTTGGAGGCGCGAGGTTGATGCATTCGATACGGACTCGGCACCGGGGGAGTACGCAGGAGTATAGGGGGTTCCTGCGGTCGATGGACTGGATGCTGAAGCAGCTTGAGCAGCTTGAAGCTCGGCGATGATTTCGGGATGTTCGAAGTCGCAAGGGACGCCGTGCTTGACGCAGTTACCGCATCGAGGATGTACTTCATCGCACTGGGGGTGGAAGGGTCAGGTATGTTTGTGTCTGGTTGTTCTGTTCTGTGATACATACCTTGATCTTTCTCGACTTGCAACGGCGGCAACCCGCCCTTGACTTTTTGTGGGAACGACGCGGAGGCATCTTGGTGTTTGTGTAATGATGTAGCAACAGGGTAAGGTAGGTATCGATATGGTCGTGTGTTACGGCCTTCGGTGGCGGTTTATATATCACCGGGGTTCCATATTACGGGGGACGGAAAGCTGAACTACAATGGTCGGGCTGGAATTGAACTGATAGAGAGACGACGGTGAAGCTGACGAGAGAATCGAGAGACAAGAGTCGACTTTGGGAGGATGTTGTTGGGATTTGAAGGTAGAGGTAACGACTGACGGTGACGACGCTCAAGTCCCCGTCAATTCCCCCGTCGCTACCCCGTTGTTGTTCGTCCAGTGCTCTGGTCGAGCCAATCAAGTGACGCCATTCCCAACTGAACCGGATCCGAGTGGGCCGTTCCTTGTGAAGCGCAGGGAGGACTGCATCCGGTTGTTCACAATCCAATGGTGCTGACTTCTGGGTGGGGCCAAAGAACCTGGGGAAAGGTGCAAAGAGCCAGAATGTCAAGAGGATCGACACATGTCTGGCTGCTGTGAGCCTGTGAATAGCGTCAATTATTTCCAATGTTTCCACTGCCAGTTCGTATTGTCATAGTTTCCCGGGACTCTCCAGTCTCCACCCATGACTGCCCTGTGCTTGCTTTTTAACGGGCAGTGACAGCAAGAGGGTCCGGGAATAGGGGCTTGAATGGTCGAGTTCCCTTGACAAGAGAGTCGTATCTTGGGTGAGATTACCGAAAAAGCAACGAGATATCTTTTAGTATAGGCTTTGTTTCCGTGGACTTGAGGCTGTCTGAAGCTGTCTGAATTGTTCTTCTCAAAGTGTGATGACGCACGGATAGACTTCCTGCAATCACCCTAAAATAGAAGCATCGGATGAGACACACGTGCTGTCCCTAGCTGTGCCTCTGTGAGGTTATTCAACGGAGCCTCTTGGCCTCTCAGAGCCCCGTCCACCTTTTGGCTAAAAAGGGTGATGAGGGTGTGAGTATTAGGAACATATCTTCTTGGCCGACGAGATATCATTCAAGGTGAGATACAAATATTGACTCGACAATCCCCTTGCCTTGTTTCTCGACAGCTACAAGAACCCGGCGGGAACGCAGATTGCAGATCTTGGGATTCGCTATGATCCCATCCTTGCCCCCCTAGGATCTGATCTGACCTTTTTTTACCCCACGTCCACGCTGCCGGGTCCTGTTCAACGGTTCCTCGTGGATGATGGAGTGATCTCCCAATATGGCGACCGAGACGTTGGATGCCATTGAAACTCGGGATACAGACTTCCCCCAGGCCTCCGATTGATGCTCATGGCCGAGACGGGAGACGTTGACATCGGGATCTTGATAGAGTCATAGAACCTTCCGAGGATCTCTACCAACCACAGAGACATATGTCAGCAACGTCACACCTCGGACTCGTCAGTTGCGATAGACTTTGCGCCAAGAAATATTGAACATTGAAACACATGGACATGGGATAAAAGTCATCCATCATCGGATCAAAGTCCAAGGTATTACAGATTACACAACAGTGCCGCTTCGTGTCACACGCCATACATCCATTGTCCGACCGATTTCCATGGCTTCCAGTGGCTCTTTATTGTTGTCCGCACTGCCATGTGCGCCCCGAAAAAAGATCACGGTGGACTTTCACTTTCGGTCAAGATCTTTTAGCCAGCCAGAAGCCGACAATACAACCAGATAAGGTAACAGAAATAGGCTTAGGACGAGGTTGAGAAGCGCCCTTTACCTAAACCATGAAAGCGCATCTTGTTGTTACCGCTCGGAAAAGCCATTCCGCGCGGCCAGTATCGGCTTGATGGGTATTAGTTGATTATTCGACAGTGTGTGGTTACCGATGGTTGCTGATGGTCGTCGATGGTGCCAATGGTGCTGATGATCACCCAATCCTGCTGAGCAATCACGACAACAATGTTGTCAGAGTCATCGTCCATGTCGAAATGGGAAGGACGATTGTCGATATAAAAGACAAAATGTCAGCATCACAGTCGCAGCTTCCACTTCCATTGCAGTTCAATTGTTGAGTCCTGTAACAGAAAGAGCCAAGCCTCTCCCTCATAAAGCAACAGTGTGTGGGTGGATCCGCGGCAAAAACTCGAATTGCGCCATCGCCAAACTCTATCGCACAATTGAGCCGGCCCGCAAAAAAAAGGCACAACCCATAAGAAGTCCGACATTCTCTCCATCTTCAGCCCCGAAACCGCAACCACCACGCCGACCTTCGACCGACCGATCACCAATTGGCGCCATCTCCGTCACATCTCCGCAAACTACCGACACCAGCTACGCAGCTAGACGGTAACTAGTCGCCCTACCCGCGCAAACGGACCCTCTCACAGCCCTACGGAATCGCGCCAATTGAGCAAGATCGCCAAATCAAACCCGACATCAAAATGACGGCCTCCAGCGACCACCCCATCACCACTCCCCCCCGCGCTCCTTCGCCCGTCCATGCGTTCGGTACGCTCGCCGTCCATGCGGGATCCCCGCACGACCCCGCCACCGGCGCCGTGATCGAGGCCATCTCGCTCTCCACCACCTTCGCCCAGACGGCCGTTGGCAAGCCCGTCGGCGAGTTCGAGTACTCCCGCAGCAGCAACCCCAACCGCGCCAACTTTGAGAAGATGGTTGCTGCTCTCGAGCACGCCAAGTACGCCCTCGCCTACTCGTCCGGCAGCGCCACCACCGCCAACATCCTCCAGTCGCTGGCCGCTGGCTCCCACGTTATCTCCGTCTCCGACGTCTACGGCGGCACCCACAGATACTTCACCCAGGTCGCCAAGGCCCACGGCGTCAAGGTCACCTTCACTCCCGAGATCGAGGTGGACATCCGCGACCACATCACCGATGCCACCAAGCTCGTGTGGATCGAGACCCCCAGCAACCCGACCCTGCGCCTTGTGGATATCCGCGCGGTTGCGACTGCCGCCCACGAGCGTGGCATCCTGGTCGTGGTCGACAACACCTTCCTGAGCCCCTACGTCCAGAACCCGCTCGACCATGGTGCCGATATCGTTGTCCACAGTGTGACCAAGTACATCAACGGCCACTCCGACGTTGTCATGGGCGTTGCCGCCTTCAACAGCGACGAGCTCTATGCCCGTCTGTCCTTCCTTCAGAACGCCATCGGCGCTGTCCCCTCCGCCTTCGACTCGTGGCTCGCCCACCGTGGAGCCAAGACCCTCCACCTCCGCGCCCGTGAGGCTACCACCAACGCGACCGCCATCGCCCACGCCCTTGAGGCTTCCCCTCTTGTCATCTCGGTCAACTACCCCGGCCTCGACTCTCACCCCCACCGCGCCATTGCTCTCAAGCAGCACCGCAACGGTATGGGTGGTGGTATGTTGAGCTTCCGTATCCAGGGCGGCCACGCTGCTGCTGAAAAGTTCTGCCAGTACACCAAGATCTTCACTCTTGCCGAGTCCCTTGGTGGTGTTGAGTCCCTCTGCGAGATCCCCTCCAGCATGACCCACGCTGGTATCCCCAAGGCTCAGCGCGAGGCCGTCGGCGTCTTCGATGACCTCGTCCGCATCTCTTGCGGTGTTGAGGATGCTGAGGACCTCAAGGCCGATGTCCTCCAGGCTTTGGAGCGCGCTGTTGCGGATGCTGCCAACGGTGTTTCCAACGGTGTCAACGGCACTCACTAAGTGTTTGTCTACGGGTAACAAAATGGGCGTACGAAAAAGCAATTCAGCGGGTTTCACTTCTATAGACGGGGTTCGGGCGTTATCTCATCATCGTCTCTTATGGGCATGATCATACCCTGGGTTTTTTTTGGTTTCTAAGATGCTAAAGGAGGCTTTTGATGATCAAGGGTATATACCTCGTGGTTGTTGTTGGGGTGGATTTTACCGCAAACGTGGAAAGCGTCGGGGTTCACTTTTATAAACATGGTCATATAGAGGATACCAAAGCGTTTCTTGTTTATCATTCACATTATCTCTGGGCCATGACTGTTTCTTGACTGTATTTTGTCAGAGAATTCGTGCTTCGAGGATGGGGAATGGCACTGTTCTCATCTTCAGTCTGGACACTTACACTGCACATCTCCTACCACCAGATGACCACAACTTCAGCTCACGGCCACCATCGACATTCTCCTTTGTCAAAGATTCGACTCGACTCTCACCAATACTTCTCCTCTCTGTCACGAATTTGATAACAGCAACTCAACTGACTGGATGGTTCATCCTCACCGACGTTGTGCCCTCTACTTGGCCAAAACCGTGGCGCAGATTCTGGCTTTGCGTATCCGACTTGGAAAACAGTACGTACCACACCCCCAGTCACCTCCTCCCATCCAGAAAAAAATATCGTAAATATTCATATAACATAAAATTTGTTAGCCGTGCACGCCAAAACCAGATGCACTACCAGAACATGCGCGCGGTTCACGACACAATATAACTGTACCACCATTCTTTCGTGCACTTTCGTACAACTTTGGCAATGAATAGAGGGTATTCAGACAATACGATTCCCGTTGTCTGCGACGAAATTGCTAGTATTTTAAGAAAGTTACCGGTATTATACGAAATCTAGTATATTACGGTAGTAAACGGGCACCAATCTTACCGCTAGTACGGTCACCTCCCAGAAAAATAAATAAAATAATCTATATACTAGTATTTCTCCCTACCCATATCTCTCTTATTTACTTTCTTATTTCTCCCTATATAATTATCTTCTACTAATTACGTTAATACTACTACTACTACCCTTCTTTAAAGTTCGCCATCGTCGTTATAAATTAATAAAAATTTTAAGAACTTTTTAAATACAAACCCGAATAGGATATTAACGATCCCTAATAGTTTTGCGATCTTAATATTAATAAATTGCTATTCAACTAATTTATACCTGGCGTGCTTCCTTAAGCCGTAAAAGCAAACGAGGAGGATTTATTCGCGCCCAGTAATAATACTATCTTCGAGAACGCATTAGAAGGTAGTAAATACTATACGAATCATCCTTATATAAATTACTATAATTAACGTTCTTTTATAACTAATAATTATTACTCCCGTTCTAAACGCGCTGCCCGTATAAAAAGTATAAGAAAATAAGCCCGCTATCGCTACCGCTGCCGACCCCGCTGCCGACCGCGCCCCTATTACCAATTAAATTATATATATACTACTAGAAAATTTATTTCGGTACTAATAAACGCTCTTTAAATTAAAGAATAAAATTAAATTTACAGTAAACGAATATTCCTTTTATTAACTATTTCATAATAATATATATTGTTAAATTAATTAGTATAAATTTACCAATTAGTACCCTAATTGTAGGAAGCTATATTTATATTATTAATTATAGGAAAAAAAACGATATATACTATGGGTAAAGAACCTTAAGATTTACGTAATAAGACTTCGTATAACTCTTAATACTATCTATCGAAAGGGGTTATAATCTTTCGGTATAACCGCTGTATTACTTATATTAACGATGTAGCAATATATAAATTAATTAACGTAATTGTAAAGACGACCATTAGCGAGCTTTATAATTATAATATAGATTTACTAGATTAAATTAAGCGAACTTTTAGCCTTAAAGAATCAATTTCCAATAATGTTATCTGAAAGTTCTTAGTGGTTACTATCTATCGTACCCTTTATAGTAACAATAGCCGATTAGAAGCCGCTAAATTTATATTTTATAATTTCGGGGGTCGTTAATTTAATAGGTACGACGTATTCAATTAGGGTAGGGCATTCCGGCTCGCTCATCTAGATCCACGTTACGTAGGTAAGGACTTCGTCCCCCAATTATAAATCGATTAGGTTTTATAGTACCTATCTACCTAAATAATAATAAATAAGAATATTAGTAACTTTAAATCGTTTAACAAGGTTATTAAAGCTACGCGATTAGATAGCGAGATCTCTCGTGGGGTAATCTAATCGATTGCTAGTATATCCTTTTTTATTATTTTTAAGATTTTTAAGATTTTCATTATTTCTATCATTTTTATTATTTTCATTATTTTCATTTATTTATATACGTATAATTAAGGCGTTCTTCCCTTCTAAATTAATTTAATATACTACAATAGCGAAGGTATTTCATTTTTATAAATACTATATATAATACGAACTAACTTGGCTAATTATTTTATACCTTTTTTATTTGTAATAAATATAGCTATTAATTTCTTTATAATTACTTCTTTATAGAAAAGGCCGATAATAATATTGTAAGGGTGGTTCTATTAATAGTATAGGGGTAGGTAATAAATCATAGCGGTCAATTATAGCTATTTCGTTATTTCCTTATAGACGATTCTATTATCGAATAATACGCTATAAACTTAGCCTTCCCTAATATCGAAGTTAACTACTTCCTCTATTATGTCTACGTAAAACGGACCCTCAAGCGGAAGTTTGCTAATAATAGCTATAAAGAGTGCTTAAGATATATAGTCGATACTATTCGATAGAGACGTATTAAATAAGGTTGTACTACTGTATTTAATTTACTTTCAATTATTTAAATTAAAACAACCCTATACCAGGGTATATTAAAAAGAATTAGAGGGATACAAAATTGCAGTAGGGCAACTACGTTCGTAAGCACTCGCTTCTATTATTATAAGTATAAACCTCTTCTTCAATCCTCCTAAGAATTTAGAATAAATAAAATATAATTCGATTTCTTTTTAAACCTGTAAAATATTGTAGGAGACCTGGAGAATATCGGAGGAGACTTAGAGAATATTAGAAGAAACCTAGGAATTGTCAGCGCCTATTTTTCTTAATTAATTATACTTTTCTTTAATAAGTATTTACAACCAACCCTCTTAAAGGTTACCATTCTAGCTTGAAATTTTAAAATAAAAGTATTATATAACAATTCTCTTTATTTAGTTTTATTAAATACGTACTATATGCAAATACTCAATACTTTAACCATATTGCCAAAGTTAAGACCATATTTTGTACTAGATTTTTACGAGAATTATTCGATTACTTTAGATTTAACCGATTCCTAATACCAGTATAAAAACTAGTTCTACTAAAAGCGAAGGAGGGGAAGCGTTTCTACGATACTAACGAATATTTCAATATATGTTTAATCCACTTTATTAGTATTAACTGCTATAAAGGGGAGTTTGACTAGTAGTCTGTTACCTATAAGTATCGGTTTTACAAACGTTAATAATTGCTATGTCAGTATCTTTAGTAATATTATTTCCTCAACGACTATTATACCCTATTAGCCGGCTGTCTAGCTAACTAGTTAGAGCTATAGTAAAATAGAGGATATTAACTTAGGGTGGTATGCCTTATGATTTTTACGCTGATTTCTTTTCACGATTTTTCTGCAATGCATTTCGTTCAGGAGCATAGTTACAAGATTGAAAGAAACTAGTTAACTAATATTAATTAGGGATTATAAGAAAGATTAGGAGATTGATAGATAGCTAATTATGTAGATTAGTTAGATAGCTGATTATTTATTTATAATTAATAAATAAGATTAGATAAATTATCGATAGAAAAAGAAAATTAATAGAAGAAGAATAGAAGGATAGGAGGATAATAAAAAAGAAAGGGGATTAATACGAAAAAAAGAATTATAAAGAAGGAGGATAATAAGGAAGTAATAATATTCTTTTTAAATATAATCTAATATATTTTAATTAAGAGAAACTCTATCTGTACGGCTATGTTTCTCTATCTGTACCGTACCCCACCCGCACCGACCAATCAAAAGTGTCGCATTCTCCCCTCCCCGCTTTTTTAGCACATTCGCATTCCCCGCATTCCCGACAGGGCATTCGTAGCTCCCAACAGCGCATTCGCAACCCCGAACAGCGCATTCGCAACCCCGACAGGGCATTCCGACCTTATATAGGGTACTCCATGCCCGATAAGGCATTTCTTCTTCGAAAGCGATTGAAATGACGGAAAAAATTGATATGCGATAGAAATTGACATGCGACAGCGACTGCAATTGATTTGCGACATAAATATTATGCGAATATTGTATCGGAAGCTGCGAATACTCTATTTGGTGGTGCGAATGCTTTGTCGGGAATGCGAATGCGCTGGAATTTGAAGCGGGGTCAACGCGGCTGCAGGGTTAGGGTTAGAAGTGAGAGAAAAAAGTGAGGATGGTACAAATAGAGAAACATGGCCGTACAGATAGAGTTTCTCTTAATTAAATACTTTGAATCGTCTTTTATTATTTCTTTGCATAAATTATTTAATTAATTATCTTATTAATAATTAAGTGCTTTCCTAATCTTTTACTTCTTTATTAAGGAGAAGGTTACCTTTATTTATTAATTATCGAGTAGCGAGCTTTATGTTTATTTATTTTTTAGATTCTAAAGCTATTTACGACCTATTCGTTTACTCTTTTTGACCCTCCTCTCTCTAAACTTTAAATTTTAACCTTTTTATCTACAATTAGCGCTAATTACCTCGTCTATTTGAATTATAACTTGTAATATTATAACCCTAATCAGCTATCTATAGCAAGTTTTTGTTATAGTATGTGGTTGGTTTTATATTATATTGTTGTATTGTTTTGGCCTATTTCAATATAAGTAGTTTGAGATTCGAATTATATAGAGAGTACCCTCTTAAGAGGATCGATATAGCTTTGGTTAATGGTAGGCGGTACAAGAGTAGTTAGAGCTTAATAATCTTTGGGTTTTATAGTTTCTAGTAGTTAGCGTATTGCGAGTATAGCTTTAACTCTATAGACGTAGAGCGTGTTTATATTTGGTATATCACGAGAGCTTAGCGGCTTAAAAGAGAATTTAAAGATTTTATAAATAATTTGCAAGTGTAGAGGGCTCGACCTTAGGACGTAGAGGGGGGTTAGATACTAAATTGAAGTTTTTTAATATACGTCTAATAATATTACGAAATATTTGATAGCGTAGAGTACTCGTAACTAGATTTATTACGGTTATAGATATTAAGTTAGTTAATTGACTAGTACTTTAAACGACGATTTATACAACTTATATATTAATATATAGATAAATCCAATCTTTTAATAAGCAGTATAGCTAATTATACGTAAAAAGCACTAGAAATATAGCCAGTTATACACAGCGTTTTATATAATATATACGATTTATATATAAAAGGCACTAGAAATACCAGCATACTATATATCATATATAGAAATTTATATAATATATATAATTTATACACAAATAAATCCAGTTATTATAGCAATTACATAAATCTAGTATTGGTCACATACTCTAATTAGTATTTATCTGGTATAATCAAAGGTGGTAAGAGCAAGCTAGTACTACAGTCATAGAAGTGAAATTCAACATAGATATTTCGATTTGTATTAAATGCATTAAAACCACTTTTTAATATAGTATTTGTACACTACTATGAATCCTTCTAATATATATATTAATCGATTGCTAGCAATCAAAATATTCTATATAGTAAGTTTAGTATTATTAGAATCAATATTGTAATTATGGTGTTAAAAATGCAATTAATATACATATTAGCTAACCTTTGTTTACTTTGCAATTGTCATCACTAACACGCACAGCAGTTGCTCAATATAGAGTTTATCGAACCGATCTATCTATACTAAAGTAACTTCCTATACAAAAGATAGCTAAAAAGACTTTACTATAGAAATTAGACTTCGCTAATAGTTTAGGGAGACCAGTACCAAGTATTATCAATAATATTTACGTTACAACTTTTACGATTTTACCAAGTCAATACAACGGCCGTATACGACTCTTACGTATAAAGAGCTGACTCAGCTGGCTTCAACTCCATACATACTACCTAAAGAGGCAAATACTATACGATTACGAGACTTAAGAAGCTATACCGTTCTGAGCAGTAGATGTGCGGGGGCTGGAGGTAACTAGGGGTGCGGTACGTATTGTTTTCCAAGTCCGTTACGCAACACCCAGATTCTCCCAAGCAGGAATCCAGCGGTGAAACTTGACGAGGAAGAAGCCGTCCGAATCAGGAAAGAGCAAGAAAGAACCAGTGTAAGTTGGGTGTAAGTGAGGGTATCCGCAAATCTCATTGGTGGGCGGGCAAGTGCCTGGATCGTTGTAAGTTGCGGTGCGGAAAGTGAAAAGTTGGGCTTGGTCGGCTGTCGGGGCGGCTATCGGTCTCAAGACGTTAACCACTGCTTTGTCGTCGCTTTCGACCTGGAAATCAAGTTTGCGAACGGAAAAAAAGAGACAGAAGGAAGCCCGTCAGGAAAGGTCATGATGAGTGGGCAAGAGATTTTTTATATCAAAATCAACATCCACGTCGGGTCCTCCGGAAAGAAAGTCGACGGGGGAGCCCCTCCGGCAACAAAGTGGACCCCGTTCCGACTCCGGAACACGGGCGGGGATCCCCGCACCGAGTACCGTTTACCGCGACAGTGGAGAATGCCGATATCCGGCCCACTTTTGCCGGTAGCAGTGGAGCCCGATGCACGTTAAGCGCGGGAGTCGGTGCCGGCCCACTTCCCGTCGAACATCACCTCCCCACAATCGCTTCCACAAGGACCACATTCCACTTCCAGACGTGTTCCAGTCGTCGATCCGTCCCGTTCCCGAACCCAAAAGTCTCTGGAAGTCTGGACACCAGGAGACGCTAATGAAGTCATTCCACTGAATGGCACGTGGACGTTCTGGATTCTGGGCCGTTGAATAGTACGTACTACGTATGTACACCGGTTCAATTCGATGTGATGCAGCTTGACGACTGGAGCCGGTCTTTTCTCTACGTTACCTATGGAAGATGTAAACCAGAAGCCGGAAAGGGGCTGGCTAGAGATATGAGAACCGGATGCGAAGCCATTGTTTCTCACCGGTTGCGTATCGAAGAAGATTGAAAGGGTGACATGGCATGACATGATAGGTAGGTAGGTATTGCCTGGTTCCTATCTAGACTTTTGATACCGAACCGTTCGGTCTACCTACTACATACCTACCCAGATACCGGACGGACACTCTTCTTTATCTCCTCACTATTAGCTCCGCGCGTTAGACAGTCTACTAATCTATACTATCACCAGCTATCACTGCGTTATCGTAAATTCGACATCTGTGGTTGATAAAAGGTGTTCAATATCAGGAAGTCCCGGTGAAAATCTCAAACACGACTACGGGTGTCGGTCGAACCCCTACGGGATGCGTTCATCCCGGCCGTTTGGTAAGGGTGTTTGCCACCACCCGTCCAGTCAACACGCTTTCCGGGACGGGGGAGCAACAAGGGGATAGATACAATGAGGATCGGAACAAGGAAAAATCTCTGTTCTTGTCTCTTGTCGGTTCGGGGACCATGAATTAGGAGGATGGAGGAGAAAGAAGCGGTGAAATACTTGATAACCATGGATGGCTAGGGCTAGGTAGGAAGGAAAGAAGACTTGTTTGTGTCGGTGTCGAGTGATACCATCCAATGTCTTTCTATATCTTCACAACTCTCTGTCGTTGACATTCATTCCTTCGCTTGTTGAGCATTGTTATTTCCATAAAGAGTGTGTGTATACCTATCCTCCCTGCAAAGCAGTACTCTACTCGAGTCAACTACTGGATCTGTCACAAGGGAATCCTTTCTGTCTGTAGTCACTCGAACATTAATCACTTCGCCGTTTCTTTCTATCAGTTTCGTCAACACCAACAAAACATTAGAGCCGAGTTGTCGACTATGACGGCATCGCCAGAAGAAAAGACCGACCAGGTCGTCAACTCGAGTGACGAAAGCACTCACACTCAGTTCCCTTGTCCGAAATATTCATGCTCTCAGCCAATAGAGCTATCACCACAGTCTTTTGCTTCGAGGGCTTGGGCATACCTGAATGAAGATGTCCGTCCGTCACACTTTGCTGAGCTACAGCTTGTCTTGTTGACGTTTTGTATTGGACTTCAAGGTACGTTTCTTTCATTCCTCCCCCCTTCTCTTTTATCCGCCTCTTCACCCTCATTCCCTTCCATTTTCCCTTTTTCTCTTTTATCCTTCCTTTCATTTGCCCTCTTTCCCCTGTGTTTCTCTCGACTTCACCAATCGTCCCTCATGTCACCATCACCATCCACCATCACCATCACCATCCACCATGACCATCCATCCTCCCATACCTACACTAGGTACCTCAGTCTGTTCCCCCATCCCATGCTAACTCCATAACAACAACAAAACAGACGCAGTCTCCTTCCCCGACTTCCACGCCTTCGCCTCCAACCAAACCGGCAACACCGTCTTCCTAATGCTCGCCATCGCCCTGCCCGAATTCAACCCCTCCATGTTCATCACCGCCAACATCGGCTGCTCGCTCGGCTTCTTTTTGGGGAGTGCCTGGCTCACCGGCCAACTCGGCCACATCATCGGCCCTCGTCGTCGATTATGGCTGTTAGTTACCAACGCCATCCAAACTTGTTTGGTGTTCATCGCTGCTGGGTTGCAGTTCTCGTCAAAGCATACCAACACGCCCGGCAAGGATTTGTTTGCTAGTGGGAGTTTTGAGGAAGGGGAGTGGGATGCGGTTACTGGTCCCCGCACACTCATCTGCATTGCCCTGCTGGCCAGTGCGGCGGGGAGTCAGGTGGTTTTGAGCAGGAGTCTGAACATGACGGAGATCACGACGGCGATGGCGACGGCGGCGTGGTTGGATTTGGTTATTGATAGGAACCTGTTTAGGGGACCGCTCAAGAAAAATACGGGGCGGAATAGACGGGTGGCGTTCCTGGCTGCGTTGGCGGTGGGGAGTCTTTGTGGTGCGTATATTTATAGGGAGGTGGGGAGCGCGGTGGCGGTTACCATCTCGGGGGGAGGGAAGGCGGTGGTGCTGGGGATGTTTTTGGTTGCGCCGGGGGACAAGGGGAAGAAGGAGGAGAGGGATGTGGAGAGGGGGGATGTTAATGAAAAGGAGGGTGCTGTTAAGGGGGATGAAGGGAGTGGGAGTGGGAGTGATGAGGAGGTGGAAAGGGGACGGGGGGTGGAGGCGGTTTAGGGGGCTGTTGAGAGAGTGGCTTGTCTTTGCTTTGGATCATGAGCGTTTGCATGTAGATGGATGATTGCGTGGAGTTTTGGCGTTGGGTTGGATACCTAGTTTCTTCACTTGAACTTGATCGATACCTGGCATTAATGAAAACGAGCTGTTAGCGAGTGGTGTTTTGCTAACTGCTACCATGCAGTGATCATATGTCAACAGAAACGAAAAGGCATACCTAGAATGTAAAATCACCGCCTGATGAACACCGACTCTGATACTAGGCTGACTGGTCGCTCCAATATCACCCAAATTGACGCTTCTGTCCGAGAAAAGTGAAGAGAATCACGGCAGTGTGAGCGTCACTACCCCGGCTGGTTCCTCCTGACTTGTTCTGATCTGACTTTGATTCATCTCCCAGTAGCAAATGATATATGACATAAGTAACAAACTCCCATAAACGCCTTGTCTTGGTGGATGATCGCAACAATTGTGAAAAGATTACACCTCCCTTCTTCATCCCCTCAACCCCTCATTCCCTACTCTCTCCTCACTTAAAACTCAACAGCATCCCTCGCCCTCTTCTTCCTCGGCCCCACGACCCTGTCACTGACAACCTTGACGCCCTCCAGCGGCACATCCGCATCATCAAAGTCCTCATCCACCACATCCCTGCTCCTCTTGAGACCCTTCATCTTCCTCGTCTGCAACTCGCTGAGATCCAGCTTGCCCATATGGATTCTACCAATCTTGTCACCGATGCTATCCATGCTGATATTCTTCTTGGTGCGCTCCTCGGTGGTCTTGGGCTTGCGCATCGCCTCCTTGAGCATGTCGGCGTCGGGCTGCTGGAGACGACCAAGACGGAAGTCCATGCGGGGACCGTGCTCTTCGACTTCGACTCTGGGGAGCTTCTGGCCGGAACGCTTGGTGCGGATCAGGTAGGCGCGCAGGTGGAGGGTGGGTTTTGTTGAGGGGTCCGACGGGTCGGCGGAGGAAGTGGGCTCGTCGGCGGAAACGACGATGCAGTACTGAAGACCCTCGACGTCGATCTTGTCGGAGGGATCGCCGCGGAAGAAGTCGATGAGCATGGATTTGGCGGTGGTGAAGGCGTTGGCGACGGGGGATTCGCTGGGGAGATTGTTAGCTAACATTCACTCCTCCTTTTGTCATGAAACCGGGGACATACAAAGCAGTACCGGCGAACACCATCAAAGGCTTGGTGCCAACGGGAACCTTCTTGGTCTTGAACTGGGCGATGCTGCGGAAGGTCTCGGGGTCGAGGTAGAACTCGAGCATGTCGAGCATCTTGTAGTCGAAGGTGCGGCAGAAGGTGATGGTGTGGGGGCGCTTCTTGCTGCTGGAGCCGAAGAGAATGAGCGAGGTGTCGTTCTTCTCGGAGAAGAAGGTCAGGGAGCTGGCGTCCTCGAACGGGTGGACGGGGTTCTTCTTGTGGAAGCGCTTGGCGTGGGTTTGGCGCAGGGAGTAGAGATCTTGCATGGCATCTTGGGTCTGCAGACTGTGTTAGAGGCTATTGTGTATAGGAGGGTATGGAGACGACATACGACTTGGCTGCAGGTGGTGCCGCGAAGGAAGAGGGCGGTCTTGGGGTTCTCTTGGACCTTGGGGGCACGCTTCTCGAGCGCCCTCTTGGAACGGGCTGTCCGCGGCTTGCTGTGATGGGGGGAGGACTGTCAGCTATCATTCTGCGTATTGTGATGATCGATTGACGTACACTTGGCGGAGCATTTTGGAGGTATGATTATGCGATAACGGTAGTGGGTGAATTGGGTAGGTATCGCAAGGTGGTGATGGACAATGGAGGGAGTGGTGTGGACTGGGGACTGTTCGCGGGCGGATTCTCTCCTTCACCTGCAAACCGTCGTGATAGTCGAGCAAAGAAATTCCAGAACGGCGCTTATCGATAAGGGAGCTTGAGGTCAAAATTTTGTGGGGCGGGTGGGGTCAAGGTTGTCCACTCTAGTCCGCTCGTCCACTGGGTGCTGGCTTTCCCCTGCCTGTCGTTCAGGGGTTCCGTTCACTGTTTCCATTTACCAGAAACATTTCCTGTCATCTCATCACAGTTGGTCATGGAGCCAACCTCGAGCTGCTTTCCATGAGTATCAATAGTTGAGACGGTCTGAGCTGGCAAAGAGACATCACATCCCCGCCCGACTGCCGAGTCGACAACATTACAAAACTCTGGCATCACATTCACAATATCTCAAACCTTGGGAATACTCGGAATACACCAAGCCGACATCTTAGAGGACAAGTTATTCACACTACTTGTATGGTTGGTCTTGTTCTGCTCTAGTTCGAAACAACATTTCTCGAGTATAGCTTCCGGCGAATATCATCAATGCTTTCCTCATCCTACCACACTGGTTCTGTCTTTATCTGACACCGAGCAGAGCGGCTCCCAGCTGAGTTATACAGTCCAATACTGGTTTGTTTGTTGGCTCGAGACCTCTGGTCAACCTTCCTAGGCGTTTATATGTCTAATTGATCTTTGGGACAATTCGGGATAGATCTCGTCCAGTATACCAGGAGTACCAAGCTAACAAACAAACCAGCATTAGATTGTATGAAGCAGTAGAGACAACCTTACCTTAAAGGCCCAATACTAGCCCTGCCGTACTTGTATGTTCTACTATTATTTTCTCCCAGCGTTATCAGTTTTGGCTTAACCATGTGGTGGTCTTCACCCTCCCGTCTCAACAACTAACCCCGAATCCTCTGCATCTCGTCCAACCTATTGAGCAGCCCCCTTTTTTATTTACATAAAAACTGCCCCTACCCATACGACCTCCGAACCGCACATTCTTGTGCTCCTCCCTCCTGCCAGGCTGAAACCGTTGTACATGGTCGAGCTTTGGCACCTCTCGGCTCCGCCAAAGCCATCGGGAAGCTGCTTTCAACGGTTTGAAGAGGGCGATTGCATTCTCGTCAAGCCATTGTGCAGCAAGCTGTCCGAGGCCGATGATCGTTCGAGTGTTTGGAGAGTTCGGAAACTCGGGCATAAGGACAAGGCAAAAGTTCTCTTCGATAAAAGTTCCACGCAGCTTCCCGCGACCGAGAAGGCATTGGGATGCAAGGCGCAAACTGCTGTAACTCGTGAACTTCCTCCGGATCTGCGTAGGCGTAAGCATGCTCCCGTGAGGTATGGTGGGAGAGGGAGGTTTGGACCGGGTTGTTCCGTGCAGGCGCTCGGGGACAGACTGGATGGTGAGTGGCTAGTTAGAGTAAACTGATAATCAGTTGTGAGGTTGATGGGAAGGAGTCATGAGGAAGG
Source organism: Neurospora tetraspora (assembly GCF_033439725.1). Lineage (NCBI taxonomy): Eukaryota > Fungi > Ascomycota > Sordariomycetes > Sordariales > Sordariaceae > Neurospora > Neurospora tetraspora. Next base: position 8,245,528 of record NW_026944383.1, read on the forward strand.
GAGGTTATCGATGATCATGCCATCATGATACCGTCCTAAAAAGGTTTTGGTGGCCCACTGTTGTGGTTTTTGTTTTTTTCAAATGGTGTCAAGAAAGTGATGGCAAAAGCATTTTGGTCGCTTGGCGATGGGGCTTTGTTCATGGACAAAAACATCAACTCTCGGGATTGAGTGTTTGCCCAGCAATAATGCCAGAGACCTGTCACGCCTATCCCTTCACCCAACACAACACCATGACATTTCTCTACAGATTGAACCTTCGAAAAGAAAAAAGTTCATCATCGGTGTTATGAAAAGAAACACAAAAAGTGACAAAACGCAGAAAGTCAAAAAGAGAATTTGATCTCCCTCGGTAAGGATCGAACTTACAGCCTCCAGATTAACAGTCTGACGCGCTAGCCAATTGCGCCACGAGGGATATCCAGATGTTGTTGTAAGTGCGTCCAAATCTTTAGCTTATATACACAACTCAAAGAGTGTGCACCTTTTTAACATTTTGCGCCTCCTCCTTTTTTGGAGGATCATTCTTTTTGTGCCTCATGTCTTTCTTCTCGATGTGTTCATTGGGATAGTGGATGTCATGTCATGATTGATGAAGATGTATTGCACTTCAGAGGGTTAGGGTCCTTCTTCCACTTCTTGTACCACTCGTTCCCCCCTCCCCAATACCTACCTCCGTCCTCCTTGTGCATCAGTGGTGCCAGTTCGTGCCAGTGTACGGAATCCCGAATGCTGTGACATCCAACTTTGTCTCACCTCTCGTTCCATTTTCCTCGGAAGAAATTTTTTTTTTTTTCCTCTTGCGCTCCTGCTCGTGCTTTGACCCTGTTGGACGATGATTGGGTTTAGCTATCTTGCTCTTTCTTTGTCTTCCACTTAACTGGGTGCCAACCGAGTTGCTGACACTGACTGGTCTCACCACTTTGCTTCTCTCTTGTCTCTCTCTGTGAGCTGTGAGCCTGTGAGCCTGTGCCGTGGGCGGCCGCGTATCTCACCAAAGGAAAGAGGATTTTGGTTGGGAAGACATACATGTTCAGCTCCATTCGAAAGAAGCACTGCATAGCGGTGCTAGTATAAATGTGCTGAGAAGCAACTCGATGCTGCTATCACCGAACTACTCATGTATGTCCCGTTGACTATTCAGGGAGACGTATAGAATCCACGGGTATGTGTAAACCCGGTATGGACTACATGTTGGCATTGGCACACCGGAAAAGCCATCTTTACCACGTTCTCGCTGATAGACGTGGGGGTTACATCCCAACCTCTTCTCCAACAGCATTCTCACTGGTCACAGTCTTTGAAAATCCGATACCGAGTGGAAGATCTTTCATCGTAAGTTTTCTCCCCACGTTTTTGGACGTATCTGTTTGGTTTCTTGCTATCCGGCACTAGTGTAGCAATAATGGACTTCCCGAATGTCTCGGGTTCCAAGCTGCATCGCGCTGCCCGTGTCGTTAGTCGTCACATACAACTCACATGTGTGTGTGTGTGTGTGTGGCATCCCTGGACATTGGCCGTACATATCCTGGTTTTGGCCGTATAAAAACAGCCTTGAGAGTGAGGAGACAGATCTGTGGACGCAATCGCGCGGCTCGTTGTAAATGTCTGCTGAACTCTCTAGTCAAGAACCAACGGGAAACAAGCTGAAGACGGCATTGAACCAACCGACCGACCGATGATCTCAACAAGAGGCCATCAAGCCGCATTTCCTTCCTGCACGCTTTTTGCATTTTCTGCCGTGCTCTCAGAACTTCAGCTAACAGTTCCGGTTGTACGACAGCTGAGACTGCCAGACCGCTGAGGCCGAGTAGTAGTGACTACTTTAGGCCAGACCGCGTGGCCTGGAGATGGCCTGGTTGTAAGTATCCCCAAGTAGGTACCTATCCCCAAGTTACAATGAGGCGGCATTGCCTTCGGGTGAAGAAGATGTGTGGCGCTGTGATTGTGCAGTTTGTAAGTCCTAGGCTCAATCTCTGCCGCAGAAAGTGGCTTGCATGGAAATTGAAAAGACGCCTTCGAGGAGGCTACCCGGTCAGGTCGGCACATTGTATGTGATGGAAGGCTACAGCGAATAATCAAGTGGAAGGCGTATCGCGGTCTTCGGCATGAGGCACTTCCCAAATTCCCAAGACCCAAGTGCCGGCCGACCTCCAAGGAGACCTTTTTCAAGCGCATAACCTGACCGCTTTTCCCAAGTTTAAAGCAGTGGATATGTTTCAGACGAGTTAGACAACACAGCACGGGCGAGCGGCGACTGCTTCGGCAAGCGAAGGGGTAGCCTGTGAATATCCTTTTTTTCTCTTGGATATCGGAGTTTTGTGGTCCTTTGGATTCCTGGAAAAGAGAAGTTCGAGTACACGTGGTTTATCGTCGCACCTAGACTCGCTCGAGTGGTGCCGGATCACCGTTACCCGGGCTTTAGGAGGTTTCCGGTCGGTTACCCTTTACTGCTTTTTCCCTGTGTTGTGTTGTGTTACGGATCCCTCTCTCGTGTTAGGTTGTGCACCACAGACCTAGGGAACCCATGAAGAAGCTAGAGAAGCGCTGTTGGTCAGAGATATAGTGAACCCGCTCGACCGACGAAGCGAACCGTTGTGTTTCTGTCAGAAGGTTTTTTTTTTTTTTTTTTGATAGCGCCGTCCCGTAGATTCGTAAGCGAACAGATCATTGCAGCGGTGGTCTGAAGGAGCCTTGGGAGCCAACTAGGGATGAGGGAAAGGGCCCGTGCTGTCGGAATCGGAAATCGTTAGTTTGGTGTTGTTGAGGCCAAGTGAAAAGAGCGGGTCTCTTGAGTCCTTCTGTGTCTGTTCATCCTCCTTTTGATGAAGAACTGTGACTTTGTAGGGATTTGTTGCCAGCCTGCCCCCTGACCGGTGTTGATGACGTAGTTGATAATTTTAGCGGTTACTAGCGGGGCGCATCATATCATATCATCCGTGATCCTTCTGGAAGACTTTGCATCGATCCAGGACAGCGTTTCGATAGTCGACAAGCAAAGAGGGTTTTATCGTTGGCGGATGGGGTGAAGATGGGCAGATGGGAAAGAGCCAGAGATGTATATTCCCCATATCAGGATGTGCATTTCCATTGTCGATTCCTATCCAAGGGGAGCCTCGGTTGTCCTGGGGTGTGGTGCCCGTGGTGGGTGTGTTCTCTTCCAGATCGACGATCGAGAGTCGTTGACTTCGTTCCACTTTGACAGAAAAGTTACAAAGCTCGCTGTTTCCAGGAACCCGTTTTGAAGCCGATAAATGCAACTCAAGACCGGACTGTTCGCTCCGTATCGCACTTCACCCACTTCGGAGGAACGCGCTAGATCCGGACAGCCCTTTTTCATGTAGGCAACATCAAAAGAAAGAAAAAGAATTGGAAGAGAAAAATCTGTCCATCAACACATTGACAGCGCCCGGTGTTCTTGATCCGAAAGTTGGCTCTTCAGGTAATATCCACGCCTTGGCGGCCACCCCCAAAGTAGATTAGACCCCCGAGCCCCCAAGAGCGGCCCATCGCCTCCGGTGTCCATCTTGAAGCGGTCTTAGCACATGATGGGATCCACGCTTCAGCATGCTTTTACGGGTATTTTTACGCTGAGGAGATGCAAGAAAAAGCGAGGTGCAGCCCACTGTAGCCTCACCTCACATCTCGTGGGTTGTGGTGGTGTCTCTTCACATTGACTTCAGCTGGCGTGGTCAAAATGATGGTGTCGCTAAAATGTCGCCGAGAGTGGCGAACCCATGTCCAAAATGGGGACTCCGTACTATGTATAAGTACGCGGTAGTTTATATTTACCTGGTGCTTGGAAAATCATTGCTCATCTCGACAGTTTTGGGATAGGGGAGGTCTGGGCAGATGAACCATTGATCCTGCATCTGCACAGAGCCCGATGAGAGGACCCGACACTTTGATAGTTCGTCCGAATATCGCATTCCCGGCGTCATAGCAACGGTCAGACTCAACTCTTTGAAGGCATCAAGTTGGCCGTGCCTGCCTGTTGTCAAGCTGTGCAGTTGGATGACAGGGAAAGCGCCGCCAAATTGTACTTGTAGACGAATGCAGTCCCCACTGCGGGAGCGCGAGTCGTGTTGATTGGGCCCGCCGAGCTTGTTGAATTGGAGAATGGGCAAGAATGGGGCTCGTAAAAGAGACCTGAATTGGGAAGAGCGAGTGGACGGGAAGTGCAAGAGTCCGCTGCTGTTGCCGGCTCCTCCTCCTTCCTCTCCATGCCTCTGCTCCAGTCTCAATCTCGATTCGTTGTGTGTTTTCTCTTCGTCTTCGTTTCGTTCTTGCCTCACTGACAGTCGCAGACAGACAGTTGAAGCTGACGGAGAGTGTTTGACTTTTTTCTCTTCATTTCCCTAATTCTCTTCTTGTACATACACCCGACTTTCGTTGTTAGCACTCTCAGCTCCTGATCACCTCATTTCGGGAGATTATCGCATTGCCCTGTCACTCCGTTATACAGATCGCTACCAACTGCTGTTATAGAACAAGGAGAGAGAGACGACCCCACCTCTCACTTCGACACAGACACTCTCTCTCACAAGAGAAGCTACCAAAGAGTGAACAGTCGATAGGTACAACGGTACCTCCGGAAAATCAAGTCTCAGGTCCCCGCCCACCCACTATACAACCTGGTACCTTCTCTGCCCCTGGATTACTGTGGTACACCATCCACTGCCAATCATCAGCCATACCGCCCACACCTCTTACAACCACTATACTCTCTGCCGGCCAGAGACAGCTTCTCAAAACCCGAACCCGACCGTTACTATAACGAACCATATCGCCTTGTGATAATACAATGTTCTAAGAAAACAAGGCTGCCAGCATAGCTGCAGTTCAGACGGGCCTTTTCCCTGATTGCTCGACTGCGACTACTATAGCTGCCAGGTTCCGGCAGAGGCGGCACCCAGTTCTCTAAAGGAAGACACTCTAACCATCCCCCTGTTACCTCTACCTACCTGGTCCAAGTTCCAATCTCGAGGTCCCCCGTCTCGTCTGGCTGCTGGCTCTGTGCTGCTTCCAAGGTTGCTGCTTGCTGCATTTTACATCCGTCAGTTCACAGCGCCACCGCAGATTACCTATCCTCATCAATATCACCATCAAGTATACGGTACCCACGCCGCCGGCCCGTATGGATATCGCGAGAACGGTACAAGGCAGCAGGGCCACCAAGTCGCCCACTAGTCCAACAGATACCCATACCCACAGGCTGTCCACCCTCTTTACCTCCGGCCGCTGCAACTCTCTTCCCAGTCGCATCGATTTTCTCAACTCTCCCACCAGTCCCACCAGTCCCATCTCCCCCACGAGCGTTCCCCCGACCCTCCCCGACCTCAATGTTCCTCTTACACTAGACCTTGCTGCAGAGCTTGGACGGTCTTTTAGCATTGGCTCCAAGATTGAGCCCTTGCGTGGTGTGGCCCCGAAGGAAACAGTCGTTACAATCAAGGACACAGAGCCAGAGACACCGTCCGCTATTGCGCCCGTTGCGAGCACAACCGAGCCGACCACAGCGAAGACGACCACGACCACGACCACGACCACGACCACGACCACAACCTCGACGACCCCAATCATCCCCCCCAAGTCGCCAGCGCGAGAACCTCTTCCTCGGAGGAAATCAATGATTCATCGTCCGCGCTCATGGATGCCTGGTTCGGCCACGACTGTGATCTATGACGCCAAGGAGACCGCCGAGGACCGTCGCACCAGAAAATTGTCGAAACCGAATCATGCTGGCGGGGCGCAGGAGGCTGCGCAGGAGTCAACAAAGGAATTGCAGAGACCCAAGACGGCCAATGTAGAATCCTCTGCCGATTATGCGAAGCGCTCGTGGATTTCGACTTCGAGGTCTCCGGAACCACCCACAAAAAAGCTCGAAAAACAATCGCCGGCGGAGGGACACAGTGAAGGCCGGGGACGCAGGACGTCCAGAGGATTGCTCGGGCTTCCACTTGGCAGTAAGAGGGATAAGTCTGCCGGGGGTGTTAGTGGGAGCGCCACAGGGGCAGGTGGTGACGCAGATGCCAACCGGCCACAAGAAAGTAGCCGGAGCCGAGCTCTACAGCGGGCAAGCACCATTGTGGCTCGGATGAAACCGCGACCCCAAAGTGTCTTTTTCAAAAGCTCGTCATCCACCTCGGCATCAGCTTCATCTGTCAACAGCTCCAAATCAAGTGACATTGACAGCAACGCGTCCTCCGGCATTGACACCACTGCCTCTACCACCACAAAATTGTTGCAAGCAAAGGATGTCAAACACAATGTTTTCAGCAGCAACAGCGACGCCCCATCAACAACCAGGAATTCGTCTTTGGACACTATTATTACAGCAGCTACCTCCGAAAACGCATCCCAGTCAACCGCAGACACGAGCATCACCATGCCACACCCTTCGTCGGGCGACCCGCTATGGTCGACCTTCCGAACGCTCGACAGCGAGTTTTCAAAATTCGTGGCCAAGAATTCGACCCCCATGCGAATGAATGTAATACGAACGACGCTTGTACCTTTCCTCCGCAGCACGTCACACCACCCATCCAACTCGAACACAAAGCAGCTCTCCCCTGAAGACTTTGACCGCCGAGCAACAATATTGAACAAATGGTGGAACGGCCTTTTGGACATGTTGGATGCTGGGCAGTCCAGGCTGGAAAGAAATGCTTTCGCCGTGTCCATGGGCACCGGCTCCGCGATGCCCCCTCCTCCCTCGTTGGGCACTAACCTACAACCCGTGGCAGGTGTTGACAGGCCGATGTTACTCGAAACCATCACCATTATCATGATGCGCCCAGAGTGGAGGTCATGCACCAGCTCTTTCCAGCCGCTATCACAACGTTCGCCAGAGGAGCGTGTTCGCGCCCGATCGTCGACACAGTCCACCGCAGACGAAACCGAGTTGGCCGCCATTGACTTTGTCGCCCAATCCGCTGAGCATAATGTCCGGACCATGTTCGTCAACAGCCTTACCAGGCAGATGGCTCTCGTGGTAGACAAGATGTCACTACGACATGCGCCTCTTAGCTTGGTCAACTGGAGCGGCAAGGCATGCGCCTATGCCTTTTTCTTCGTTCCTGGGATAGCGGACGTTCTCGTGCGTCTTTGGCAATTGAATAGCGATCTTCTGCGCCGGACCTCTGACGAGCTTGGGCTTCCAAGGAGGAGTAAAGGCGAGAGTGAGGATATTGTGGCGCTCTTCCCACCACATCTTGGGAAGTTGGGTTGGACTTCGATCAAGACATTGGGCAACAAGTTGCGCCTGGCAGCGAAGCTACCCCTAAACCAAGCCAAGATTGCCTGGCACGGTCCCTGGGTCTCCAGATGGCGAGGAGGCGATACCGACTTGTTCTACGTTTTCTGCAAGTACTATCACATCCTTTCTGCCGACTTCATGCCGGAAGGCCTTCCTCTAGTTGAGAAGGCACGTGCCCCAGCGTTTGTCCTGGTGCATGCTCAGCTTCTCTCGACTTTGGATGGCGCGATTCACCGTCAGGCCTCTATGGACGCATTGCTAGGACCACCGATCGCTGATAGTCTCCACGGCACCGACGCCACCATGACCGGCGCTACTGGACTCTCGCTACCTAGCAATGTCTTGAAGGGGATGGACGAGAACAGACTTGTTGCCTTGCTGAAGGACATGTTATCAGAGAAGTCTGTGGTCGGATCCGAGATCAGGCATAATTTTGCCGAGTCATTCATGGCCGTTATGGTCGCCGCGACCAAGAGGACTTCAAGATATGAGCATGCCGCTTGCTTCATGCTCTGCGACTTCCTCCAGGAGGCGCTTACGGCGCTTAGCACATACCAGGACAACCAGAACAACAGCGTCGCCACCTCGCCTATCCAGGAGTCGATGCCCATCTCCGCCTTCGATACCCCTAGTTCGCTCGTTAACTACATTGACTGGCCCTTCTGGTTCGAGGTCGGCAAGATGATCATGGATTCCAACAATACTATGTCCGAGATTCGCATCATCTCATTCATCTACTCAGTGTGGGATGCTATCGTTGCTGATCCGGCACGTAAGGAAAGGCTATGCTGTGAGTGGTTGTTGACGGAGGAGACGTTTGAGAGGTTCTTCAATCATTGGTGTCCCATGGTTCGCGCCTACTACATGCGTCTGCTGTGTTGGCGTATCTGTAGGGACACTGGAAGTGTTAATGAGTTGGATAAGTGAGTTTCCCCGCCTCCCCTTTCGTGACTGTCTTTGTACTAGTCTGCTAACCATCGCATAGCAAAATCTTCCTGCTTGTTGCACAGCGATTGAGAACTGTCTGGTCGCATTACCTCTGGATGTGGCAGACTGCTGAAGCTGAGGGTCGTATGCCCCCTTCAACAGCGCCGTGTCTTCCAACGCCCGGCAAGCGATTCTTGATCATCCGAAGCGAAGTTCAGCCGGCGCAAACGCCCTTGTACCTTGGTTTCGACTCCTTCACCAGCTCCTTCCCAGGAATGGATGGCGTCTCCGACTACCAGTTCACCAATAATGATAACAGGTCGAGCATGAGGGTCGAAGAGACTTCCAAGAAGAGATGGTCTCTCCTGGGCAAGGTTCTCTCCTTTACCGCTTCGCAGGCCCACCTACCTAATGGCGCCACAAACGGTAAGCGGACATGGGATGAAGAACTCGAGCAAGCTAGGCGCGAAACGGCTGCGGCCGCTGCAGCTCGGGCTGGCCCTCCTCCGCCTCCGAAGCAGAACTCCTCAATGAACGCCAAGCCGTCATCCGACTCGGCTTCATCAACCGGATCCGCCCCTGTCTATGATGCGGCCACCTTTGTGTTCCGGTTCGCTCTCACATGGCAGGGCACCGTCGGTCCCCAGCGCGACATGATCCTGTACCGACCTCGCCTTCCAGCTCCCGCTCAGTCCAGGGTTCTCACCCGCGCCATCGTCTCCTCCGATGGATCTCCCAACCGCGAGATCTACAGCAGCCCCGGCTCGCACCTCATCAAGCCCGGTCTCCCACCCGTCACCCGTACCTACAGCGGACAATCAGAAACAGGCCTAATCAACCACGTCCGCAACGCTCGTCCTCTCTCCATCGAAGCCTCCCCACCTCCCCCAGAAAGAAACCCAAACCGCCGCCGCTCAACAAGCATCAACCTCGCAATCCACAACGGTGTTGGCGAGTCTGATGATGAAGGCCCGCTAGTCAAGACTCGCTCTGCTGCAAGCATGCAAGACGGCAGTCCTTTTGCACGCGCACGTTCTCCTCCTCCTACTGGGTTCGACAGCGAAGTCAACCGTTTGAACCTCGCCGTCCGCGCTCAGAAGCCCGTAGGGATCTATGCCTCGGGCGCGGTGTATTCTGGCAGAGCGCTGGCGGAGTGGAGTCTGGTGGTGAGCGAGTGCAATAGCTTTGTGGATCGGAGGAGGGATGAGGGTGTTTTGGGGCTGAGGGATGTGGAGGTGCCGAACTTGGGGGTAGAGGGGATGGGGTTGAAGAGAGGGGGGTAAGAAGCCCCCGACACAGACGCCGTAATGGCTGTAGCGAGCATGCGGTGGAAAAGCTGGCTGGAAGGAAGCCGGAATGACTTTGGAATGACATTTCTCTCTGGATTTTGGATTTGTCGGTTGTTGAGATACCCTCCCCTTTTATCCCTTTTAACGTTCATTTTCAACAATGGCGGCACACCTCTTTGGACGAGCATTGCCTGGCATGGCATGGGGTTTGCCTGCATCATCATCATCATTATCACCATCATCTATTACCATCATATACCCACCCACCCTGTCTGTCACTACAACGTCAACATATTTCCTTATCACCCAACAAGCAACAAAACTGGCGTTTACGGTCGAGTTACATATCTCCTTGATCACCTAATTCGCTTCATCATCATACTTGGACGCTTGCTTCGATCTTCTTTCATCTTGCTGCATAGATCACACAAAAACTTCACCCATCTTTACATACTTGTTCATATACACACGGCTGGGTTTCACGCCACACCGTCCGGGATTTTTTGCGATATATACAAACACATAACACATATCTCGTAGCTTCTCATTCTGTTCATAGTTCTCGCACGGCGCAGGGCTGGCTCCTTTTGCTTTTGGCTTCTCGGTTGAAACTTGGCAAGTTTGTGGGTTTTTGTTCATCCTGTTCTTAGAGAGGGGTTGAGATCGGCTACGTCCGTCCATAGCTTGATGCGCTTCCGAGGAAGCAGCAGTATTGTTTATTGGTGATCACCAAGTTTGGGGATTAATTGAACATGTTTCACACTTCAAATCAATAGTAGGGTAGTAAGGGCGGCATGGTGATAACTTTGGTTCTGGGAGAAGGTGCTTGGTAGTATGGCATTGTGATGCCCCTGGATTGGGTGCGGTGATCATAGGTGGTCATGGAAGGAAAAGTAATGGTGGTAATATACTTGTTGAACACATTTGAGCGTCAACTCAGCGAAGAGATTTGTGTGTGCTATATAATTATATGCCGTGGTATTTATATAGGACGAAAGTTTCTATGGTTACACAAGATCTTGTACAATTAACGGCTATCTTGTATAGTTATCGGCCTCGTCTAATTCTTACCGGCAAATATACTTGGATTCTCACACCTCTACTTTCAACTTCCTCCTTTTCCCATCTTTCCATTCCATTCATTTTCCTCCACCATACCACCTTCACCAAACTTATTTCTACAAGGAATCCTCATTCAATATATTACCGATATACTTGCAAGTACGCATGCCTAAATCGCAATATCTTCATTGCCTCCATTCGCTGCCCCAACTCTCAGACCGGAGATATTTACATTACCACAATCTAATTTCCCCATCCTTCCTTTATTTTCCGCAAATCCCCATCCTCCATCCTTTTATCCCAATGAATTCTCAAAATGACTCCTCCCTCAATCCCGCCTTTTCGCCGCCAGTTACGCGTGGGCCAAATATCGGATTGCATTGCGTTACGAGCGGAGACGGTGAGCGCCTGCGGAGGGGCGAGGGTCCGTTCCGCGGTCGGATAGTCAGGTCTGGATCACCTCCGAGCCGGGAATGAAGGGGAGGTGAGAGATGGGTGATGGAGGAGACGTGGAGGGGGAGCTAATTGAAGGTGAGATTGGTTCTATGCTTTCACAACTTCACCATCTTGGGAGAAACCTTGTTTTGGCGAGACCTTCTTCGGCGACGAGTACCTGTATACTGCGGATATATTCACTCGGCGACTTCAAACTGACCTGGGCGGGACGAGGTATGTGATATACGGGGGAGTCAGTACTTTCATTAGCAGCAGCGACCTAGCTGCCGAAGACTAATAGGCAGACAAGACACAGCAAGCAAGAGAACAACCTCGACCACCGAGAATATTAACATGTTGGCAACCGAGCTCACGATCTAAAAAACCTACCATCTTTTTCGACAGCAACGATTGGCAGGCTTGGTTCCGTCTGACTTTGTTCTTCGTTTGGAGAGAAACCTTGCCCTGGCCTTGATATCATCGGTCACCAGCACAACGCAGGCCCCTGCGAATTCAAACGACCTGGAGACGGGAGCTTTGCGACTAGGTAAGTTTGAGATATCTTTTACTTTGCGACTTCTCGACGGTAATAGCAACAGCGGCAACAGCCAGAGCAGCAACAGCAACAGCCAAGGCAGCAGCAACAACAGAAGTAGCAGCCGTAACAACATTCACCCATATCCTGCCCAATTCTTCGATAAACCCAAGTCCAAATCGAAGCCGCTCAGCCCACCGAAACATCAATCTTTCCTCCCAATCCATCAGCCGCGCGCAAGCTGCTTCAAGGCGAGGCATCTGCTGTGTAATCCCTTCTTGACGCGAACTTCCGCGTCCGCGACCATTCCCAGTCCAAGTCCACATCAAAGTCCTGGTGCCCTGGAGAGCTTTGCGACCACGAACAACGACGGACAGGGACAACATTGGCAAAAGTAAAAGCAAAGCTCTGATAGAGCCATCGTTCCCAAGGTCTCCAAGGCCAACGAAAGCCAGCTCAAGCGCTGTTGTCAACAGCCCAGTCCCTCAACGGGTGAAGGACGAATCGACTGCGGATGGACGATATTGGTCAAGGCGCAGCTGCTTGGAGATCGAAATCGTTCCACCTCTTCGCCATCTCCTACAAGACGACAAGAGAAGCAGAGAGAAAGAAATAGTTTCTTTGATCTCGACGTGTTGTTGCAATCGCCAATTATCAAATTCACTTGCTTTACCACTGCACTAACACTTACACGCAGCAAGTTAAGTGCGTCACTAACAGTGGGTAGGTGCTTTGGCATATGCAGATAAGAGTTTCCCTGCCGAAACCTGCACTAACCTAGACAGCGCAAGCACCTGACGGCGCGTTTCGTGTGGGGGGTGTGTGTTTTTGTCGCGCCATGGCGGAACGGGAAGGAAGCTCCTGTACGAGTTCGAATACCCCACCGCCGCAGCAGAACACGTCTGACACGCGATCCAATCAGTTGTCGTCGTCGTTGACGTCCTCTGGAAGTAGCAGTAGCAGTAGCTCCCGGTCGTTGTTGACCTCCACGTCCACTTCTGCGACTTCCTCGGCCCAAGCCCCAGTGCCTTCCACTTTTAGTTCGTCGCTGTCGTCGTGGGTGCCGCAATCCTTGAAAGTTCTTTACCATTTCACTGCCGGCTCAGTTGCTGCCTCGGTCGCGAGCGGTGGTGAACCTACAGTGCTAAATCCCAATGCGTCCGGCGGCGTGCTCGGCCGGTTGCTTACAAGTTCGACAGCGCAATCCACGCTCATGACGCGCAACAATTTGGGGGAGCAAGTTTCTTGGTTAAAGAGATCGGGAAATACTATTGCCATTCCTCAGGGGCCTGTATATCCTGCTGCGACGAGTGCCACAACAACCGCGATCGAGGACGATTTGTTATATCCCACTCCGGCTGTCACCAACCCAAGTCTTGGAGGAGGAGGAGGAAGAGGAGGAGGAGGACCTTCACAGCAAAGAACCTTTGCGCCAGTGTCAGTCCAACAACCACTGGGACCACCACCACCACCACAACAACAACAACCAACTCCAAACCCAACCTTAACCTCAACTCATGCGACTTCGAGATACACGAACTCCACACTTGGAACAAACACATCCTCGACAAATGACGCCCGACCCGCTACACGCCAACAGATTGCCCCGGAGGTAGCATCGACGGATCAGGATACAGTTGGAGTTGGAGGAATGGCGAAGCTCTCGGTCAAGAATAACCTGCCACGGCCGCACTTGGTCTCCTTGTCGTCGACGGGGTCAGGGTCGGGATCTAGGTCAGCTTCCGCTAAGCATGGAAGTACCAGTTCCAGTACCTTTGATCAACAACAACAGAAGCGCCAGCGGTCGCAATCAGAAGCACAACAACAACAGCAGCAGCAACAGCAGCAGCAACAGCAACAACAACACCAACAAGCACGGCAACATGTACATACTACATATGCACAAAGACCCCAACCAACACCCCAACAACGGCCACCCCAAAACCTACTCACACCTGCTTCAACCACCGGCGCCAGCGTCGGCCCGCTCCAACGCGCATACTCGGCTTCGTTAGCTTCTCGACAGTCCCCCTCGACCAATTTGATCCGTCCAAAGGCCGACTCTCCAGCTCCCCATGCTCTACATCTCAAGAACAAGAAAAACCTCCGGCATCCCGCGCCCACGCCCGACAGTCCTCTCGTGGACGACGACATATTCTCCGACGCCGTTGATCTTACCGAAGAACTCGATCATGACGACAGCAGGTATGACCACGATCGCAACGACAAAGACAAAGACCAGCACACCGACAACGGCAACACAGTCGCTTCGAGTTCGCTAATAGGGTTTGGCGATGACAAGTTACTATGGCGCGAGGACTTTGCTGAAAGAGCGGATCCCGTGGATGAAAGAGATGGGAGCAGGCCTCGCCAGGTCAAAAAGCGGAAGATATCAAATGACTATAACATGAAGGATGAGGATGTCTCGCTCTTTGACGACGATGATGAGGAGGATGAGTTTATGGATATTAATAAATTGGTTGAGGGCGATCGGGAAAGTACGCCAAGGCCGAAGGCTACATCGCGGTCTGTGTCGACAAGGCTGCCGCCAACGGTAGCGCTGCAAAGGGGTCGGTCTCCTAAGAGGAGGGAGGCTTCGTTTGAGAAGCGCACGACCACCAAAAACCAGCAGGCTGAAAGGGATGACGAGCCGTCGTTTCTCTCGAGTCCGGATGTCGACAACTCCCGCAAGCGAAAGTCATCTGGATCTCCGAAAGGTCTGAGGACGCCAAGACCGCAGCCGAAGCAGACGGAAGAAGTCCCAGGAACGACCACCGCCAAAAAGCCAAGGCGCAGTGAAGTTATGGACTCGGAGGATGAGGCCTTCACTCCTCTTTCTGCTGGGTCGCTGCCTAGGAGTGCCGAGTCTTTCAAAAGCGGTGGGACCACCACACGTGAATTGGGTTTGGACGAAGACACGGTTATGGACACGCCTAGTCGGCCGCCTGTCGAGTCTACTCTGCCAACTCTAGAGTCTGTGGAAAGTCGACCACCACCGCCGTCCATGGATCTTCCATCACGGAAACCGCTGGAGCCGTTGAACACGCCGCGCAATCAGTTGCTTGAGTCGGTGGAAAGGCCAACACAGCAGCCGTCGGTTGGACCAAGTTTCACTGCGCCGAGTACTATCGGACAGAGTTTTGCGCAAAGCAGTACACTCGCTGAAAGCTCTCTGCCGCCATCAATGCCGCCACCAAGTGAAGACCCCCTCAACACAAGGGAGAACAGCAACTTTGAGGAGTTTGATTACAAGCTTCACAAACCCCTTCTGAAACTTTTCGTTGACAGGCCCACCATCTTGGAAAGAGAACTGAGCGCCGTTAACAACGAGCTTCAGGAGAACATGGTCAAGCTGCGGGACTGCCTGCGACTGCCCAGGGAAGAAAGAGACAGGGCACGCGAAGAGGTGAAGAAGGAGAAGGAAATGCTCAAGCGACGAGATATCGCGCTCAAAGCCCTTCAAGAAGAGCACAAGTCGTACGTCAAGAAAAGACAAGAGCAAGAATCCATCAACGATGAAATTGTTCGCGCTTATGCGGAAGAAGACGAGGCTTACGAAGAGCAGCTGATGGCCCAGGTGGACAAGTTGAATGATGAGGTTGAGGCTATCGAGAGGAGTCTGACGAGGAATATCGTTGCGGCTGGGATTACGGAGAGGAGTTTTAACCTCAAGGAGGAGGAGGAGGAGAGGAAGCCGATCATCATCGCGACTCCGACGCCTTCGAGGAGAACTGAGGCCCCGGTTCTGCCGACGACGGAATACCATAATTCTCAGCAGGTCATATTGCAGACTCAACATCCTGCAGTGCAGCAGGCTGCTCACCGGATGCCACCACCTCCGACGCCGAGTTTTCAAACAGCGCGCCAGACACCGGCCTCGTATCAGAGCAGACCGACTAATACCTCCTTTCCTGATATCTCGGCGGAAGAAGCAATGATGTTCGACGAAGAAGACCCCTTCATGGAACAGCATGCCCCACCTTCTGCTCCCTTCCAGGCAACCCTTCCTCAGCGCAACAGCCCGTTCAAAACTGCACCATCCAAGCCCGTCCACGGCCACGATTACTTCGACGACGAGGACGACGACGCCGACCTCCTGGCAGCAGTGGACAGCGTCGAGACTTATACTTCCACGGCCACCACCAACAATCAGTTACGATCACGCTCGGTGATGTCGACATCCACGGCGACCACGATCAAACCGAGGAAACGGAACGAAAATGCCAATGCCAAGAAGGCCAAGTCGCTGCAGGCAAAGCTGTCGATGCCGCCCGAAAAGATGAAGTATGCATGGTCCAATGATGTGCGGAAGGCGTTGAAGGATAGGTTTCGGATGTCGGGGTTCAGGGAGAATCAGTTGGAGGCTATTAATGCTACTTTGGGGGGGAAGGTGAGTTTTCTCTGCCCCATGTCTCGTCGAATTGGAAAAAGAATTGCCTTGGGAAGGAGGGAAGGAGAGAATATCGCTGACTAGAAACAGGACGCCTTTGTGTTGATGCCGACTGGCGGTGGCAAGTCTCTGTGCTATCAGTTGCCGGCTGTAGTCAAGAGTGGGAGGACTCGCGGTATCACTGTCGTGATCTCCCCCCTGCTAAGTCTGATGCTGGATCAAGTCAACCATTTGGCAAATTTGATGATCCAAGCTTACGCCTTCAACGGAGACATGAATTTAGAAAAGCGCCGAATGGTGTTTCAAAAGCTCGATGCTGAGCATCCTGAGCATGAAATCCAACTGCTTTATGTCACCCCGGAAATGGTAAGCAAGAACCAGCAGTTCGTCAACAAGATGAGGGACCTCTACCAGAGGAACAAACTGGCCAGAATCGTTATCGACGAGGCTCACTGCGTCAGTCAATGGGGCCATGACTTCCGACCTGACTACAAAGCTATAGGAGAGTTTCGTAAAAGGTTTCCCGGAGTCCCGGTCATGGCATTGACGGCTACGGCAACACAAAACGTGATCTTGGATGTCAAGCATAACCTGGCAATGGAGAACTGCCAGACTTTCTCCCAGAGCTTTAATCGCCCGAACCTTTACTATGAGGTCAGGGTGAAGGAGCAGAATCTGATTGGTCGAATT
Organism: Neurospora tetraspora; assembly: GCF_033439725.1. NCBI lineage: Eukaryota > Fungi > Ascomycota > Sordariomycetes > Sordariales > Sordariaceae > Neurospora > Neurospora tetraspora. The sequence goes on from NW_026944383.1 coordinate 8,262,114, forward strand.
GCCGAGTTGATTCGGGAGAAGTATGACGGCCAAACGGGTATCATCTACACTTTATCAAGAAAGAGTGCGGAGAACATCGCCAAAAACCTCCAGGAGAAACACCGCATCAAAGCCAAGCACTACCATGCCTCCATCACCACCGACGAAAAGATTAAGGTCCAACACGAATGGCAAAGCGGCGAAGTCAAAGTCGTTGTAGCCACCATCGCCTTCGGCATGGGCATCGACAAGCCCGACGTCCGCTTCGTCATCCACCAGCACATCCCCAAGTCTCTCGAAGGCTACTACCAAGAAACCGGCCGCGCCGGCCGCGACGGCAAGCCATCCGACTGCTACCTCTACTTCGCCTACGGCGACATTCAATCTCTTCGCCGCATGATCGCCGACGGCGAGGGCGACTATGCCCAAAAGGAGCGTCAGCTAGAGATGCTTAACCGCGTGGTCAACTACTGCGAATCGCAGCACACGTGCCGGCGCGTCGAAGTGCTCCAGTACTTCGGCGAGCCGTTTGACCGCCGTGATTGCAAAGAAGGATGCGACAATTGCCGGTTGGGGCGCATCTCGAAGTCGACGGAGATGAGGGATTTTACGGAAATCGCCTTCGCTGCGATCGAGGTGGTGAAGAGCCAGCAGCCCATCACGCTGGGTAAGTTGTGCGATATCCTGATGGGCAAGAAGAAGAACGAGCATGGTGGCGTGTGCCACTTTGGTATCGCCAAGGGGAGCACGCAGAGGGAGCTGCAGAGGATCGTGCTGCAGCTGAATTTCCACAAGGCTCTGGGCGAGGATAATATTATGAATGGGGCGGGGATGCCTATTACTTACTATGTTGTGAGTCCTGCCCGGGTTGCCGCTTTCTTACTTACATCTTTGCTTTGCTAACACTGCGTGCTGCTTGCAGGCCGGCCCTGAAGCTGGTGCTTACCTTTACAACGGCAAGCGGTTGAAACTGCCAGTTCCCTCGAACAAGTCCGTCGAACCACCGTCTCGGCTTAAGCAGCGGAGCCGTCGTGTCGACAAGGACATGGATGAGCCTGAACTTCCTACCTTCCAACGACCGCCAACATCAACAAATGTCTCTTCACCCGTTCGAGCCACCAAGAAACGGAATTCCGGAAAGGTTTTACCGACCCTCATCGCCGACTACGAAGAGCCCAGCTCCGACGGTCCACACGGTCCTCTCCACGCCAACGGCTACGAGCGTGACAACTTCGTCGTATCCGATAACGTTGAACCTGACGAGGAAGAAGAAGCCTTTGAGCCCGTCCGCCCTTCCCGACGTGGTCCAGCCTCCCGAGCTACCCGCCCCCAACACCGCCAAACCACCCTTTACGACACCCTCTCCCACACCCAACAATCCCAAACCCTCTCCCAACACCTCGCCACCTTGGGTCCCCCCATCGACGCCCGAACGATGCAAAACCCCCGCTTCGCTCAGCTGGACGAAGTCCACCAATATATTGTCGATGCCTTCGTGGAAGAAGCCAAGATCTTCGAGGAGGACTTCCGCAACAAGAATCACATGCGCAAGCCCATCTTCACTGAGATCCAGTATAGAGAAATGGCGATCCGATGGACGCGCACGCTGGACCAGATGCGTGCGATTCCAGATATCAATCAGGATAAGGTGGATCGGTACGGGGCCAAGTTCATCCCGCTTGTGGAGCGGTTTTGGGGGAATTATCGGGATATGATGGGGGGCGGGTATGATAATCCTTGTGTGGCTGATGGTGCCGAAGATCAGGGGACAGGGAGGGGGAAGACAAGTGGGAAAGGGGGGAATAAAAAGGGAGGAGGAAAAGAGGTGGTGGATTTGATTAGTAGTGATGAGGATGAACCTCAACCTCGTGCACCACCACCATCACGGAATCCGGGGCGGGGAGGAGCCACAGGACGGGGACAAGCAGCGGCCGCCCAAACTGCACGAGGACAACAAACCCAAGATAAAGGAAGAGCAGTAAACCGCCGCGGCGAACCCATCGAAGAACCAGCAGAAGAAGAAGATTACGGCCTAAGCGACCTCGACGACGCCGTCGATCCCGACGCCACCACCGCCTCCGAAAACTCTGACGATGACGAAGAAGATGATGACGAAGACTTGGAATCCTCCCGCTACTTCTCCGGCTCAACAGGTCCTCCAGTCTCCAAAGCCGTGCAAGACGCTAGGCTGAGGGAGCAGTTATCTATGTACACCTCCGGCGGCAGCTCCTCTAAAGGTAGCTACGGCTCAGGTCGTGCATCGGGATCAAGTTCGAAAGCGTCGGGGTCGGGGTGGAAAGGGGGAGCAGGTGGTGGGAAGAAATACTATAGGAAAAAGAGGGCGAGTTCTTCGGTTGCTGGTGCGGGGGGTGGGGTGACGAAGAGGAAGGCTAGTGGAAGTGGGACGAAGACGACGAGGAAGAGAGGTGCGTCGACTGCACCGAAGACAACGAGAGGGGGAGGAGCTGGGTCTAGGGGAGGTGGTGCTGGAGGAGGAGGAGGAGGAGCAGGGAAAAGGGGAGGAGGTGCTGGAGGAGGGGGAGGAGGAGGAGGAGGAGGAGGAGGAGGAGGAGGAGGGTTTGGTGGGATGGGAGGGATAAGTGTTATGCCTCATTAGCATTTATCGCATTTATCGACGGTATGTTATGGGGAAGGCATCAGCAGCATTGAGTTTTATCATTCGTGGAGTTTTTTCGTCGTGGAGTTTAGGTCTGGACAGTTAAAAGGAGAAGTCGAAAGGAGAAGTCGAAAGGATACGGCAGTCAAGCAGTCGGTGGACTTGCGAAAAGAAGGCATGTAATACCCACTACAATTCCTCCGGTCGTCCCTCCGCTGGCCAGAGAGGCTACGGCAATTCCAGCATTCGTGCCGCCGACGCAGGCGAGAACGAGGATGAGGGCGAAGAGTACCACGACGCCGACAGCGGCGCCAACCAGGGAAATGCCTAAAATCTGTAGATAGTCTCCTGCAGAGGCAAAGAAGGTACACACAGGGGAGGTTTCGGGAGTCCCACGAGAATCTAGAGACGATTGTCATCAACTCGCTAGATAGTCTTATAGATCGTCTCCACCGCCCAATCTGCCGTTCAAAACGTCCAACACCCTGACCACGCGCTCTCCACCCTTCGCCTGCCTGCCCGCCTCCCAGGCCGAGCTGGCCAACTACGGTGCGTCCCTACACAGCGCCAAGGGCCAGATCTGGGTTCGATCCAAGCACAACGCCAAGAAAGAAATCTACTGCCTGCTCAAGAAGCCCGCGTTGGAATACCAAAGGTTTTTACCAGCCATTATTATTTTGGTATTTTGGCTTGTGGCTAGGTGACTAGGTGCTTTCTCAAGTCGTGGACTTTGGGGTAGCTCTTTCGTGATGGTTATGGTGATGGTGTCAGTGGTGGTGGTGGTTGTGGTTGTGGTTTGTTTACTTGGAAAAGGGGTTAACCCGCGTCTAGCTTCGCTGGTGAGGTTTCTGCGTTGAGACGCTGGAGGTGGACCAGAAGTGCCGGAAAAAGTAGCATTATAAACGCCATCCTCAACGACACGGAGCGAGGTCACGGGCCTAGCCTAGAGTTATGAAGAAGAAGAGTGGTTCAAGCAAAAGGCGGAATAGGTTAGTTAGTTTACTATACACTACACTTGGTTCGCGTGGGACTGGGACGGGAAGTGAGAGAGCACCAAGTTACGTTACGTAAGCATTATAGACTTCAGGGTTTACGGGCGGTAATAGCATTGAGGCAGCCAAGCCGTTGATTGCTCAGTTTGAGGCATGCTTCTAGTATCTTTTCTCTTCATCTACACTCATACCAGCTTCTAGACTAAGCTACCTTACCTTTCCGTTCCGTTCCATTCCGAAGCTCTCTCTCATCTCTCCTCGTGTTCGCAAAGGTAATCAGATACTAGTTCTACCCTTCCTCCTTCTTCCACTCAAACCAAGTCCCATAAACCGTTTCCATAACCAAGAATAGGTAAGTAAAATGACTTTGAATGCAAAATCGCCAGTGTGTGTAAGAATGGGAAAATGATGCTAAATGCTGTCTTTCATGTCCTTCCTCCATGAGTTGTAATCCAGTAACCACCAGTTGTGCCAGTTGTGCCAATGTGGTATATGTAAAAAATGCCATATGCATGAAATGTGTTGTGTGTGTGTGTGTCTCATCCTCCTTCCCACTCAAGTCTCAGCCTCCGTGTCTCATGTTCAGGCTTCTCTCATATATATAGTGTTCCTCCCTCTTCATTCCTTTCGCCTCCTCTTTCCCTCATTCCTTATCCCCCATCCCCTCATCCTCCTCCTATTGCTTAACATCCCCCCTCAACTCCCCCTCCACCTCCTGCCTCACCCCTCTACACCACCTCACCACCGCCTCCTCAAACTCCACCCACATCCTTCCCCCCTCCTCGGGATTCTCCAGCTTTCCGTCTTTAGCATACTGCAACCCCAGCGCGTCGCACTTGATCATCACCTCCCACCTCAGCTCCGCCGCCTTCATCCAGTACCTTAGATTATCCGCCGCCCGATAAGGTTTCTGCGTGTCTGCGTGGAAACTGGGGATAGCACCAAATCTCCTCCTACTCTTCCTCACCGCGCAATTATGCAAATGCACCAACCTAATCCCATTGCTCAACTCCCTCAAAAACGGCGTCGGTTCCGGATTAGCTGACGAGCGATCAATGGGCGTCCACCTCGGCAACGGCGGGAGACTAGACAGCGGCGGAGGCAGGGGTAGACAGGCGAGCATGGAGTGAATGAACGCTTCCTCACGCTCGATCTGGTTCCCGTTCTCGTCGGTCGGCCAGTTCTCCGGTTTTAGCCAGGTCCAGGACTCGCGCTCCTTTTGCTCGGCGGCCTCCATTTCGTCTTCTTTGGAAAGCATGTCGCGCAGGGATTTGATCCATTGGTTCATTGTTTGGAACTCGTCGTCGCGCATGCCGCCGATGAACCCACGCGTGGCCATTCTCTTTAGGATGTCCATTACTGAGAGCAGGTCGGAGCGGACGTTTTTTTCGGATTTGATGGCGTCTAATCGGTCCGGGCGCTCGTGGGAGGTGTAGTAGATCTTGGCGGCGCGGATGGCTAGGGTCATGACGTCGAGGATGTGCATCCCTTGGATCTCGTACCAGCCGGTGGGGTTGAGAGGGACGGTTGGGGTGACGGGGGTGGAGGATTCTTGTTCGGAGTTGCGTTTTGATGTGTCGGATAGGAGGATGGCAGGTGGCACGACGACTCGGTCGGAGGTGGGTGAAGACTCGCCCGCGGGCGCGGTGGCTTCTTTGGCTTCTTTTAGGGATCGCTCGGCGGCGTCGAGAGCGGAGGTCAAGTCTGATCGCAGCTCCTCCATGGATGGAGGCTTGGGTATCGGCTTTTCGCGGTGGTTGTACGTCGAGACCGTCGGCGGGAGCATATGTTGTGTGTCTGTTTCCTCATCATAATCCGATGCGTACTCCTCCTCGGGCGGCTGGAACTCCATGTTATGCTCGTCTCCTGTGGGCGACCTGATCTCGGACTCGAGCCCTGGGGTATTTGGACTGCTGCCCATGGAGGCATAGCTCGAATCGTTTTCAAAGCTCAACACCCTAGGTATCTCGTAATCGCCGCCCTCGAGCATGGACAGATCGAGTGTTTGCGCCTTTTGCTGGCGTTTTCGAGCAAACTGGGCGCCCTTGCCGTCCAGGAGACCCGTCCGGGCAAAGTAGTACTGCAGGTGGGCGATGCTTCCGAGACTCAGGACGGATTCGCGCTGGCGGGCGCTCTGGGCAAAGTCGGTTCCTTGAGGGCGCATGTAGCCCCGTCGCTTGCTGCTGCTTCCTGACGAGATGGAGGAGTTAGCCGTCAACGAGTCCAAGCTTCCGGTAGAGTCCCGTATCCACGATTTATCGCGGGATCGGAGGAAAAAGTGGCCAAGCGTACTGATCTCGGAGCGGCGCGAGGATATTGGGAAGGTTCCGGACGAGGAGCGCGAAAAGGCCGAGCCGGCGTCGCTTGCGAGGGAGTCGCGCGAGTGTTCCGTGGTTCCTGATCCGTGGGAGATGGCCGAGGTGGCAGAGACACAGCGCATGAACTTGTGAGCGGGAGCACCAACGGCCGGCGAGGGCAGAGCCTCGGGCGACTCGCACCGGGCGACGGGGACGTTCTCTGGTGAAGCGCTCATCCTGGCGGTCCGGTATATGTTCGGGCGCGGGTGGCTTGAGGTATGTCTCGAATGTCTCTCGACGATGGGTTACACCCGTGTATATATCCGTTGGCAGGTCTCGGGTGTCTGCTGGCCTCGTCGTGGGCGGTCGTGGGCGGTCGAGCTTCAAGGTAGAAGGGGAAGTCTCGAGTTGGGCGCTGACGTATAGCGAGGGTGACGATCGTTATTGTCTTCTTGACATGCCCAAGGCGGAGAAGAGGCAGTAGCAGTGATCAGAGGTCGACCGTAGGCTGTGGCGTATGTAGGTGGGTAGGTGGACAGTTAAAGCTGGATGACCAAATAACTCTGGAAAAGAGATTGTCAAATAAGGTAAGTTTGAAGCCTTGTCCGGGAACTGTCTGTGCCCCAAAGAGATCCACAGCGGAAGGAAGCGATGTGTGGAAGAAACAAGATTGGAGAATGGAAGAAACAGAGGAAGGTGTCAGGCTTCGATGACTGAGTCAGGGGTTCGCCTCTGCTGTGTACATGGGCAGGCAGGCACAGGAAATGAGGAAGGGGTTTCTTGGTGATTTGTCGTGTGGTGACGGAAAGTGCAGTGGACGACGGTGACGGAGAGAGCAAAGAAGCAAATGTTGGAGTGTCGGAAGCCCATCCAGATTGGGTGACGGTGTGGTGTGCTGTCGTTAGGCTGCTAGCACCTAAACATGTTACCTAAACACCCGACCCACCCCGCTCATTGCCTCTGCTGCAGGTCCTGCCCTTGCAGTTGCAGCCAAGTGGAAGCGGAGCAACACGCGTGCACCCAGCAGGCAGTTGCAGGCCTGTCGCTGTTAGTGGACGCATGCAACGGTCCGGCCATTTCAACTGACACTGCCGTGACTGCACTAGCGCCGCCTAACAGCCAAAGGCCTGACATTCTGGGGAAGTGGAAGGACAGACCTAGACAGTGGCACTGACAGGGGCTACACTAATAGTCGTCACAGGCCACATTTCCGGAGGATCTTCCTTTCATCGCTCCTATCGCCATCTCCGCCCCTCGGGGATATCTGATTTGTTGGAGGAGACAGTATAGTTGAAGCGAGCAAACAGACCAGTACGAGGGCGTTGACGTGAGACGAATCTCCCTTATCATATGTGTCCTTTCAGGTGGTCGATTTAGTTTGTTGACATTCGACGGATGACGTTCAGGGGTTGGCTGGCAACTCTTCCGTGGCCTCCCTTGTGATAGCACTAACAACCTGTCTAAGGTAGTCTAACTAGGGAATCCCCTCTACCTTGACCTTGAACCTCGACTATCAACGAGCGGCCCGTCAGACCAGTCCAAAGTCAACGTTCCCGTATATTCCGAACAAGCTCCGTGGTCCCGTTGCGTAGTGTATGCAAGCACGGAAGAAGAGCGGGTGCTGCCGAGTCACTGCAATTTCCGTATCTACTATGTAGCAATTCCCTCATCCCGTCCCGGCCGGTGAAATCCTGTTTCAGAGTTTCAGATGTTGACAGCTTGCAAAGTCTGTGGTCAGCAACCTCGGTCAACACATTACACGCCTAAAGTCACAAGTCACAACGTTGTGAAAGGCTACGTACGCTTGGCCAGGAGCCAAACAGAAGACCAAGAAACACACAGAGCTCTTTTGTGAAACAGAAGCTCACAAGAGGGAACAAGAACCCTTGTCCTTCCCAAGAAACGTCCAAGAAACAATTCTGTCATCCATTCAGACGGAAGACTGCCAACCCCACAGGGCCACTACTGCGTAACTAACGGTCCACTTGCCGTTGAGAGCGTGCAATATCAGGTACGAAGCCGTGAGGTGCGATGTGAGGTGAGCGTGAAGTTCAGGCACGTACCTGACTGACTGGATGTGCTTGCATTCGAACGGGAGTGTGCAGCTGTTGGTGATGCCGTGATGCTATGCGATGTCGGCTTTTTTTTTTTTTTTTTTTTTTTTTTTTTTTTTTTTTAACAGCTTCTTTGATATGAGTCTCGATGGGATGAGTGAGAGGCTTGCTTCCCTTGACTTCTTCAACGATCCAACACCTACCCTACCGTACCCGTTGGAACGCAAATCTTCAGATATGTCTCTCCCGTTGGAACTCGTTACCTCTGCGCATTCTTCACGTGCTGTCTCAGTACGCCCTGCCTTTCCACTTCACTGAGACTTGTTGCCGAGAAACCCGCGATAACCTTTGTCATGTCTCAGTGCAAAGAGGCATTCCTCACTTGCCTGCCTCTGAGCTGACTACCACATCCGGTTTAGCGTCAGCCCCGATGAAGGCTGTTGTTGTGTGCAGGGGTACCCTTATTTTCTGGGTGGACAAGACCCCTGAAGTGCGAACCGCCGTAGTGGGAGTGGTAATTGTAATGAGGTGAGGGAGGATAGCCGATATCAATGTCGCTTCTTTGAGTTGCGACCTTGTCATTTGCTGAAGACGAAGGAGACGATGGAGAGGGAAGATGTCCCAGATGGTGATGGCCGTGATGTGATGGACTGGTCGAGATGTCAGGATGCAGAGCAGCAGAGGATATCACGTATGGAGAATGCGGGGAGCGGCAATTATTTATGTTGTTGACCATGTTATCATGGTGGGAACTCATCTCACTTATCGAGGGAGAAGATACAGAATGCAAGTGAAACCGTTCTAATATCTGTCTCCAGTCACTACTCGGAGCTTCCTGATGGAGCTCTCTTCCATGACTTGTGGTGACATGTTTCAAAGCCGGGTGTTTGACTCTTGCACGTCTTGTCAAAGGCTCAACGTGATTGGCTGTTGCCACAGTGGATGATGTGCTGAAACCCATCACAAGTTGTAAGGTATTGTCAAGAATGGCGCAAATTCCCCAAATTACCTCGACGACTACGGGTTTCCAGAAATAAGCAAATAAGCCCCTTTCACTTTTCCTGCTTTCTTCCCATCTCTCACCTAACCATACATCTTGGGACTAAAAGGCTAGGCCCTTCTTTTTTGGTTGTTGTTGTTGTTGTTGTTATCCAAGAGGTAACCTAACGGAAAGACTCCAGTTCTCCAATTGGTGACGGCATCCAATCCTCACTCAGTTCACACTCAAGACCAACTTTTGCCAAGCCCGGCGTCACACTCTTACCAATTTCACTCATCTGTTACAGAACACTTCCCAACCAGACAATCTCATCCTCGGCATTTCTCTCTGTCTTCAATCTCAACTAGCTTACTCGACTGTGCCACCTTTCGCAAGCTATTCGAGGCTTGTCGCATCCCTTTTGCTTGCTCCGAAACACAACTCCCCTCGCCGGTATTAACGGGACCCCTCAAACATATCTTGTCATACCCGGCGGACTCTGACCAACCTCCAATCGCGACAACCGCCAGCCGTCCATCCCGATCGCCGGGATACTTGGAGACCTGACCTCATAGCCTCAACCCATTACCGCATTCGCCGATCAGAAAAGGAAAAACACCCTTCACACAGCAAGGTGACGAGACTACATTCTACACTACGCTAGCATCACACAGTTAGGGGCAGCTGCTGCATGCACGCCCACGCCCACTGCTCCCTCGCCTGAAGGAGTGAAAAGAGGTTGCCTGCTGCAAGTTGCTGCGACCAGGACAGCTGCAGCATCGCAACATCGTCTAGCCTATCTGAGCCTGTCAGAGGTCTAGCACCTATCTCAGCGCCATCCATTGGCGTCGATTGGCCTCTCTTCGGCTCTAGAGCCAGTCACCGTCTCGAATCCGGGTCACGAGCTGGACCAATAATCACCACCAAGACACCAGCAAGAAAAAATAATCCTCAACAAATGACCACCAGTGTGTCGCCTAGGTCTCCAGCTGCTGGCCCTCCTCCAGCCAGTGCAAGTGGTGACTGTGGTTTTACCATCCGACTGGTAAATGACGACGGCGACTCTGATCTGGATATCGATGCCCAAGAACAGCAACAGCGTCAGGATAGCGCCGTCGAACTGTCCTTTTCAGAGATCCCTACAGAGCTGCTACAATTCACCTTTGCCAACGATACCTCTAGTGACAGGCCTGATACTAGCTCCAGCGCTTCCACTAACAATAATACAAATCACACCTCAACACCGCGACAATCCCACTTCTCGACAGACGTCCTCCTCACTCCCGATCCGACCCCTCCCGGTCTTCGCGCCACTCGAAAACCCTCTCCGGGTCTTGCTGCGAGATTGAAGGCTCTCGGTTTCGGCGGCCAGCGCAAGCCTACATCCCCGCCCCAACACCGGGAACTCGAGATCGGCAAACTCCCCGAGGAGACACTGAAGAAACTCGACGAGCACCACTTGTCGCTTTCTCAAGCCCTCGTTATCGAGCGACGCGGTCGTCCTTGGAAAGGTCGCATTCCATCATCGTCGAGCCTGAAGGCATCCAAGCTGTTCCATCATCACCACAAATCAGAGGAAGCCCAGGAGGCCGCCCATGAACAACACGCCACCATCGGTGGTGACGTACTAGCTCAACAACAAGAACATCACGATAACGACGACAGCGCTTCCACTTCACCAGACAGCAACACAGAAATGGACACCAACAAATACCGACTGCCCGATCATGTCAACGGCAATGGCGTCAAGGCACAACGAGACACGCGATACGAGCATATAGCCCGCGATTCACGCCGAAGTTCATCACAGTCTTCCGACGATGTGCCGCCCCCGCCTCCACCAAAGGACACATACCCCTCGCAATCACACCAGCGCGGCACCTCCAACAACTCCTCCAACAATGGTGACTATTTCAACCCCGACGACATCTCCTTCAACCCTCTCGGCCTTTCACGCCCTCAATCCGTCTACACCTTATCTCGCGCCTCCTTCGCTGACCAGCTGGCCCAACTAACCTCCATCACCCTTCCCGATGCCGAGCTCCTCTCCAACAAGATCGCCGCCATCCCGACCGCCCAGGTAGCTACTCGGGCGCTTATCGGTGCAGCCGAGCAGATTCGCGGGTGGATCTACAAAGCGTCCGAAGTGATCGGCGGCCTCGAAGCCGACGATGACGTGGAGTGGGCGGCCGCGGGCGGGCGCGAAGGAGTAGATGAAGTCGAAAAGGCCATCGTCAGGTTCGAAGAGCTGATCAACATTTACGTCGGAGCCATCGAGGAGCTGCAGGAGCGAGAAGACGTAAACGAGGTGTCGACGGACGATTTGCGGCGCGCGGTGGCGCAGATGGAGAGCATCTTGGGCGAGTGGGCGCGGATCAGAGAGACGCTGAGAGCCGTCAAGTCGCAGGAGGAGCTGGCGATGGAGTGGGAGGAGCTGTGGAACGTGGTGTTGGGCGATATCCAGATGGAGGTGGATGACTTGAGCAAGTTGGTGTTTGAGATGGAGGAGAGGAGGCATAAGACGGCCATGTTGGCGGGGGATGGGGTGGATATCGGGGATTTGGAAACCATCGTCGAGGAGGCGCCAACGTCCATTGTGAGCAGGCTGCAGGCGGCTAATGCGCATGGTAACGGGAGGTTTAGTCTCCCTGGCTTTCCGAATAGCCCGACGTCACCGCTGCCGACTCCGTCAACGGGCATCTCTATGGATGATTCGAGCTTGTTGGCGCTATTTGCAAGGATGCAGCCGCTTAGGGCTTCGTTGGATTTTCTGCCCATGAGGCTGGCGGGCTTCCAGTCAAGGGCGGAGGATATCTTCCCTACTGCTTCCGATGAGTTGGAGATGCGGAGGCACAGTCTCGAAGCTACGTACAGGAAGCTGGAGAAGGATGCCGAGGCTCTGAGGAAGGAACTGGGCGAGGATCGGTGGGTGTTGGTGTTCAGGGGCGCAGGCAGACAGGCGCAAAAGATGTATGAGTCGGTACAAAGGAGCTTGGAGAGGGTGAAGGAGGCATTCGACACGGGAATGCACTTGACGAACCAACCCATGATGAGCAAGAAGCTGGAAAGTTACGAGGCTAAGAAGACTCATTACGGGCCTGCCATCGAGAGGGTTCTGTCGATTATCGAGAAGGGTGTCAAGGATCGGTTGACGGTCAACGGAGAGATTCTGCGTCTGCATACTGAGATGCAGGCCAAGTGGAAGGATCTGAAGGAGGAGATGGTTGATGTGGATGCGGTGGTGGAAGAGCTCTACTCGAAGGGACAACAGTTACGGGATTCTGTTTCCAGCATCTTGTCCAACGACAGGTCTCCATTCGGTAGCGGCCATGAGACTCCCCAGAGCTCACCACCTTCGTCCGTCATTATGACCGGCCGGAACGCTCCCCCCACTGCTCGGTCCAAGTCTCGGCAGGCGGGTACTCCTGGTAGCCAACTCCCGAAACCCCCTGCCTCTCGCCGGCAGTCAACCGTTCCAGCTTCGGCCTTAACCGTCACCCGCAAAGCCGCACCATCCAATCCCCGCATGTCCACCATCTTTGCCACTACCCCGGTAAAGACGGACTACCGCGAAAGACCAGGCACAACTACTCCTTCCACCTCCCGCTCCGCCCAACCCCCTCGCCCATCCTCCAAACTCGACAACCGTCCTCGTTGGAACGCTACCTTTAGCCCCTCCGACGTCGACACAGGTCATAACTTCAAGCCTCTGAGCCTAACCACCCCTTCGCCCTATGCCAGGTCTACTTCCTCCTTGGGCCAGTCCTCCACTTCCAAGTTACCGCAAACCCGCTCTCCTTTGAACCGCGCTACCACCGCTTCTCCTTCTGTCGACGGCTCGGACTTACAGAGTCCCACCATCAAAAGAGCGAACGCCACGGCATCAAAAATGTCCTTCCGCGACCGCATATCCTCTCCCGGTCCTTACTCTCAACAAACCCTCTCCAAGAGCGTTGGCCCCAGCGTTGCCAGACCAACCGCCACACCACGCCAGTCCAAGACTTCACACTCTTACTACCCCCCCTCATCCTCCAACACCAGCCTTCACTCCTCCGGTGGCCGCGAACGCGTCGAACCCCCCACCGGCTCCGGCACCTCCAACATGCGCAGCAACCCCAAGCGCCAATCCCTCCAACCACCCCGCATGAGCGAACCCAGTCTCGCGGTAAGACCAGCTAGTTCCATGGCTACCTCGCGCAGACAGAGCATGCTTCCACAGCCGACTTCTCGCATGGGAAGGGCTACTACCCCTGGATTGACGGGAAGGGAAAGCCCGCAGGCGGTGGCGGGAGCGAGACATGCGATGGGTATGGGGACGAGCACTAATACGGTTGCGGCGGGGAGGAGGAGTGGAAGTAGTTTGGGGCTGGCGAGTAGGAGCGGGAGCTCGTTGGGGATGAATGCGGTGGGGAAGGATGGGAGGCCTAGGTGGAGGAACCCCTAAGTCTGGAGTGGAAGGGTGATGACGGGGATGAGGTGTGAGGAGGGAGGAAATAGGAGGAGAGGAGAGAGAGAACAAGGGAAGAAGAGGGGGTCCGATGTCTGCGTTGTTTTTTCTCATTGTTTTTGATCCCGTGCTCTTCGCTGCTCTTCACACATACCCAAAGCACTTTGCCATATGAAAACTAGCATTGCATAGCTATGGCGTTTTTGTTTTTGTTTTTGTTTTCTGATTCGATAACTAGCACTGATGTATAATTTGGCATAAAGACGGGAGGGATGGAGGGATGGAGGGATCTGGCGGGATCTGGAGGGAGGATGATGGAGACGGGACTCGGAGGCGTTACTACCTACAGTACCTAGCTTTACGTTGCTTTACTATATAGGCTTCATTATATTCATTGCATCTGTGTTTCTGTGCCCGCTTCCGGATTTCAGTACTGTCAACTTAATGTGTTTTGAGAGACGGGACCCAGAGCGCCGAGTTCAGTTGCTCTCCATATCTCTCCGCACCGCCCAGCACTGCAGCTTCCTAGTATGGGGTGTAAGGTAAGGTAAGCACCTTAGTATTTACTGCTAATATCGTCTTCGGGATAGTCTGGGAAGGCACGTTCGGTCGGGACTCAGATGAGCTGCCAGGTGGTTGGTGACGAGCTAGATCCCGTCTTCTCCTGTTCACATCCCGATCCGAAAACATCTGTCTTTTCTGAGTCACCGATATCATCTGGCGGCTCTCGCATTCCGTCGAGACGTTTTCTTCTCTTCTTTACTGTGTTTTGCTCGATACCGTCCCCTTCTGCTCAAGTATCGATGCTCAGGACGGGAACTCAACAGGGCACCCATCTTTCTCTGACTTGACATGTTCTCTGCGTTCGGCGTTGTTCATGCATCGATCTTCTTCTTCTGGTATGGCCAATCTTGTCTGTTAGTGCGTTAGTGCGTTAGTGCAGTCCTCGCCCTTTTCTTTGGTGAAGTAGTACGTGTGCTAACAGACTGATAGTGCAGCAGCTGTTTTTACGCCCAATTAAGATGTTAGCGCAACACTCCGGGTGGTCATTCCTGTTAGCGTAGATATCCCTCGAGTCCCTCCACGCAAGCAATCCGCGGTCCAAAAAGTCTAAACATTCCGATTTCCATCCGCTTCACAACATCACAACATCTCAACATCATCTCCAATATCAAGTGAACGACTCCATCGCACACGTCGGACACCATGACGCTGTAAATATGGTCACTGTCTTTGACAACTGGCTATCTAGGAGTCGAAGTCATACTCGGTGGCTGAGCGCTTTGGATGCCATCGTTGCTATTGGCCCTTTTCTCGTCGGTCCCGTCCTTACAAAAACCTGGCTAAAATTGGGAGCATGACCGTTGGGCTGTATGGTTGCGTCTCTCTTCCGCTACATCTTCCTCCAGGTCAACAGTTTGCTTCCATTTAGACTTGATACTACAACTGGATTTCATCATCTCTCGAACGAGCCCTCGTTTCACGACGAATATGGATTGCGAAACAGATGGGGTGGTCTCCAACCGCCTGTGCAGGAACTGTGCCCGGATTGTTGGCAAGTCCGAAATCATTCGGTTTGTTATCGCCGCCCACTTCGACCAGTTTTTTAGCCTGAGCGGCAGGACACGTCCGCCAGAGAAAGAAATCTTCTTTCACAGCCCAACGGTCGAGACTATCATGTCGTCAATTGCCTCTGGTTGTCATCTTTGCTCCATCATTTCCTGGAACGGGGACAAGTATTTCTGGCACAAGGACCAGAGCGGGACTGCCTCAGCGCTTGAGCACTCGAGTGGTATCATTCAAGTATCCGTGACCGAAGGATGGACAAGCTTCGGGGAGACGACCATGAGCTTCGACATCCTGACGGACATGCAGACATCCGCAAGTCAAATGGAAAATACCGATCAGATGGACTCTGTTCTCAATGACCGATTCCGTGGATTGCAAGGATGGGAGCGCTGGAAAGACGGAAGATCTCTAGGTGTGATCTCCTTGCGAAACGACTATGGTACACCCATGACGCCCCATTATGCGGTACTGCTGAGATGTTTCCGGCTCAGTCTTACCGTAAGCGGTGGCTAACAACGCGGTGCAGGCCTTATGTTTCCACCGTCGACATCGGGCTCTGGTCCCCAGCTCCCTATCTCGACCGGCTCGCCAGAGTCGGTTGCGACACTTCGATATTGGTTAAACGAATGCCTACAAAACCATCCCGAATGTCAATCTCTTTTCAACGCCGCTGGATCAGGGAAACTTCCAACGCGGCTCATTGATGTCGGGGAAGCCGAAGGACCACTCACGCCGCGGCTTGTGGAAACCAGGGATTTCCGCACCCTGGACAAGAAAGGCTACCTCACATTAAAAGCCATTGCTGGGGAAACCTGAATATGGACGTAAAGTTGACGAAACAGAGCTACATAACTTTCCTGGAAGACGGTATTCCAGTCGAATCCCTTCGAAGGACACTTCGGGATGCCATGAACATCACCCGCCAAATAGGATGCCGTTACATATGGATCGACTCCCTCTGCATTATCCAAGATTCACCGGAAGATTGGGCAGTAGAGGCACTTACCATGAAAGATGTCTACGGTAATACCTCCTGCAACATTGCTGCTTTGGGAGACCCCGGAGACGGTTGCTTTGTGAAAAGGAATCCTTTGCACTTTTTCCCTTGCTACATCGGTAGGAAGCATCCGAACGGCAACAGTACCTACGCCTTCAGATACCACAACCCCGTTGTGGACTCAAGGGAAGACGATAACGGAGGTCCACCTCTTCTTCGCTGTGGCTGGGTTGTTCAAGAGAAGCTGTTGTCAACCCGCGTGATTTACATGGGTAACCCTCAAATATACTGGGAGTGCACTCGGTATAGGCGTTCAGAAGGACTACCGGTCATGGAGAAATCCGCCCCGGTCGTGCCATTCTACAACCAACTTGTGTGCGCAAAATCAGATTTTCGGGCACTTTGTGGCCAGACACCTGAATCCGGTGGCGACAAGCTGCAACATGAAGCTCAGAACATGATCGATCTCCTCAAATGCTGGATGAGAATGGTCAGTGACTATAGCAAGATGAATTTCACCAAGAAAGAGGACAGATTCATTGCATTCGCGGGAGTGGCAGAGGCTATTGCAGCCGGGAGGGGGTGGACCTACGTGGCCGGGACATGGAAAGAACTCTGGCCTTTCGACTTGTTGTGGGCTCGGACTGAGCCTGACCCAAAACCCATAGATCTTCGCTGGCGCGAGGATAGATTCAAGCCCATGATTCCTTCGTGGTCCTGGGCTTTCAAAATTTCTGACTCCATGTCTAAGGCAAACCCCGCGGTGCACTTCCTTCCTTTGCGATATCAGCAGCTCTTCGACCCCGTCACTCGCAGACTTACCACAACTTCCCTGGCCACAGTCGTCGACTTCTCCTGTCCGAATTTCATGACGCAACACTCCTTAGCCGGAGGAAAGTACTGTGATATAAAGCTCAGTTTGAGAGGTCAGGTCTTGCGAGGAGGTGTTAATACGCTTATTCCATTACTTGGCACAAGCACATGCAATGTTCACGTCCACTGGGACGTGAAACACCCTCCGCAGAACGAGCTCCTTTTCTTATTGCTGATGCGGTGGACGGAGTTCGGCGACGAGCAGCAGGCCGGACTCGTTCTTATGAAGCAGATGGCTCCTGTGTCGAGGGTCAAGCATCAGATGTACTTCCGCGTTGGCGTATGGGAGGACTACAGCTCTCAACCTCGTCGTGGACGACGCCTTCTGTTCGCTGACTCTGTGACGGAAGAGGTCGTTCACTTGTGCTGAGGGCCGGGCCGGTACCTAAGTTGGTTGAGGATGAAGCTGAAGTTGAAACTACTGCTCGGTTAGATCTCACATGTCGATCTGGTCGGCGACCTTGTTCGTATTTGTCAAATCTCCAGTCAGCATTTCCTGAGAGCCTGGACTCATCATCTCATCCATCAACGCTATGCACCGGCTTAGCCCATTTTTCAACATATACTGTGGTTCCGAGCAAAAGAAAAACCCCCCTGCCAGGTATCCGGCACGGACTACCACGGCCAAGATTTTGGGGTTGTCGAGGTGGGCGTAAAAATAAACCGAATATAGACAGTCCAATACGGCTCGCTTTGGCTAGGAAAGGCCGTTACAAAACTGTGATAGGGATTATAATAATTTGAAAATACATCGGCCAGAGTCACTTAGGCATTCTTCCCTTCAAAAACTGCCTAGAATTTACGTTCAAAGGTATATTAAATACGCTGGGATGTGTAATGTACTTACCGTGCGTGATATGTTCGGTTTATTCTTACGACTATTCGGTTGTGTAAGGTTCGGTACTTACCCCGCCTGTTGAACTTACCCATCATACCAAGTACACTGCGTGCATTATCGTCAAGGCGCTTCGATCCATGCGAGACCTTGTGTTATTTGCGGCATAAACCGAGAGAGATACGAGAGATAAGAGAGATGAATCAGATGGGACCTGGAGGAAAGGACGGGAACTGAAAGGCAAAAAAGGTGTCAAGGAAGGCACGTTCGTGTGCTGCGTGACCTTTCGGTGACACGGTCGGGGACGAGCATGGCGGGGACAAAACAGAGGAGTTTCTGGCGCGAGTTGAAATGGTGCAATCTTTTCTCCCACTCCTTTCTTCCTTCCAAGCAGCCGATACTCCGACTTGCTGCTACCGTCATCATCTTCCACGCAGGCGGTCAGTGGCCTCCTTTCATCATCATCTCTCCGGCTCCAGATTCGTCGTACTTCGTTGCTGCCATCATCATACATCACAGAAAACGCCCTTGCGCTGTCGAATATCGCAGATAATTCTCGACGTAATCATTCAGTTACCAATCCGCTACATCTCCCAGTCAAAATATTCTCTTTTGTCTCCAGGAGGGGGATAGTATTGTTCCACAAGTGATTTATCTGATGCTGGGTGGTTCAGCGCTGTGTCACGGCTCGAAGTCGGGCGTGCATGGCTGGGCTTTGCTATGGGTAGTGTTGTCATTTTCTGTTAGGCTTTTACTTCATCTCCCCTCTTTCTTATCCCCCTCTTCCTTACTCCCCTCTCTTCATTTTACCCTTCTGGTTCTCCTTCCTGGCATCGCCGTCGCCTTTGACTCGCTGTTTCATTCACTCCATCAGAGAGGCGTCTTGAAGTGGCAGGCTAGGTGCTTCTCGTCCGACCGGAGTGACTCCAAGTTGAAGATGAAGCTGTACCCCATTAAAGCCTTTTGTTCCCAGCTAATCTGAAAGTGGTCCCGGAACACATTCTTTCTCCGTCGTTCAAACAGCAATTATCCTATGACCATGTAGGTTCACTTGTTCACTCCTTCAAACATCCGGTCACTTTTGATGAGGCGTGTAGCACAAACTAGGCTGACAGTGTGGCTGAGCGGAAATCTGAGGCTCGCAAGTACATGACTACTTGAGGCCAGGTCCGTTGGGCTCCGATCCCATTCCTGCCATGTTTTGTCTATCCTCGACACATCATCCTCTTCATCAGTTTCAGCGACCTTGATCTACAGCTCAACCAACATGTCTACCAGATCACCGGAAACGCCCAACCCCGAACCACCTCCTCCGCCGAACACAGTCGTCCCACACGTGTTGTGTCATTGCTGTTCTCGTATCGTCAAGAAGTCCAACATTATTCAGGCACTCGCAGCCGACAGGCTTCATGAGTATGTGGACACCATTGAATCAAATTTAAAGAAAGAGATCTTCCTCCACAATCCCAATCCCAGCTATATATTTGAGTCAAGCGCCGCTGGGTGCCATCTTTGTTCCTTGGCTATTCCAAAGGATGTCGATCACTCCTGTGGCGACAGCGACTATCGGCCTTGTGTTTCTGTCTATATCCAAGGCGACGATGACGACATAAAAATATACTTTAAGTTTGGGTTCCTGCACATTGATATTGCAGAGGAGCTACTAAACGATTTTGACCGTATGGATTCGGACGCTGAACGCATTTATATGCACGAGGCGAGACGATTCCTTTATCCTGAGATTTATGTTCTTGAAGGCTTGAGGAACTCGCGTTGACGGTGTTGACTAGTAAAGGTATGGTATGCCGCTTCCGTTCAGACATTTGAACGAAAAGATTCTGAGTAAAAGTGCCTGGTCAACTGGAAGCCTACTGACTGAAAGCAGGAACACACGACCATGATGCAACATCAGTCTCTGGTCCTCATCGTTTCTCTACCTCGACCAATTCCCCAGAGGCAGTGTCTGTCGCACGGTTGTGGATAGATCAGTGTATCCGGAATCACCCCAGATGCAACCGAAACCCGTTCAAAACGGAAAGCAAGGAGCATGAGCGGCTTCCAACAAGGCTAATCGACGTTGGAAAAGCCGATGAAGAAGCAGCACCACGATTGATTCTCACATCAACCTCCGTAACTTCCTCAATCAAATACCTGACATTGAGTCATTCATGGTCTATAACTTCAACTGAGTGGACTCTGAAACTGACGAGTGGAAATATACAACACCTTCAAAAGCAAATACCCGTCAAAGACGTCCCGCAAACGTTCCAGGAATCCATGGATTTAACACGACGACTTGGATATCAATATATCTGGATTGATTCGTTATGCATCATGCAAGATTCGGAAAGTGACTGGCATAGGGAGGCCCTTACCATGAGTCATACCTACGGCAACTCAACATGCAACATTGCCGCTTTGGGAGTCAACGAAGCCGACGCTTGCTTTGTGCAAAGGAACCCGCTTCGGTTTACCGTATAATTCTGGGAAAGTCGGTTTCCAGGTCAGGCATAATCGTGCGGATCCGGTAGGGTTAAAGGACTGCCAGTTGCGTTTGGCTGTATGTACGTGGCTGTAGAAGCAAATAGCAGAGCTATAACCCTGCGTTGCCAGCCCGTCCTGGAAACCGACTTTCCCAGGATTATACGGTATTCCATGCCGGATTACACCACAAACGAATGGGAGTAGCGTCTATGCCGATCGGCATCCAACTTGGGAACCGTACCTCTTTAGGCGAGGCTGGGTAATGCAAGAAAGACTTCTATCTCCACGCGTTATTTACACCGGAGCCGAACAACTGTGCTGGGAATGCTGTTCGCGGACGACTCCGGAGGCTTTACCAAGTTGACCGGCGAAGAGCGTCTACAAACAAAACTAATCAGTAGCTGGGCCTCGTTTCTCAAATTGGTATACTGCGCAAAGTCCGATTTTGAGTTGCTCTGTGGTCATGAGCCCCATGAAGCTGAATTGCAGACAGTGTCCCAAACTTTCCCATGCGGAAAAAAGGACCCCAAAGTCGCATTTGCCCGAGCCTGGCTAAGGATAGTCAAAGATTATGGTCGCACCGAATTCACCTACGAATCAGACAGGCTCATCGCTCTTTCTGGAGTGGCGAAGGCTATCGAACATAGCAAAGGATTCACTTACGTGGCCGGAACATGGAAGGAGCTCTGGCCCATGGACTTATTGTGGTACAGGCTGTACCTGAATCGTGACCGCAAGGGGACACCCAAGAAGGAACTAGCGAACCGTTCGCGATCGAAAGCCCCTTCGTGGTCCTGGGCTGCCGTGAAACGGGACAGGGACGGGGTGTTTCGCTTCATATGTTACGATTCCCCCCACAATACCGACCACATCACCTACTTGGCACAGGCCATTGATTTCACCAGCCCCACATCTACAGCTCGATATACTGGTACGGGGGCGAATGAAGACAGAATAACACTCACCATAAAGGGTGGAGTTAAGAGAGGGGTGGTGAGTTTATACAGGGGCACCTCTGCATTAAAGCCCTCGTTTGAACGCGGAGATTTTAGTGTGCAATTCAGCGACGGATCCGATCACCCTGGTTATCGTCCTTCTTGGGACCAAATTCCAAAGGTGGGCGACTCAGTGCTCCTTTTATACTTAATGAAAGGGAAATATAGCACCCCGACCGAACACCTCTGCCAGTGGGGACTGGTCCTGATGCTGGAGGAGGGCGCACAGAATCAAGACGGGCAGCTTTGTTACAGACGCGTGGGCTTGTTCCGTGAACTTGATTGGGAGGACGGTAACAACTGGGAGGAGGAAACTGTTTGTCTCTGTTAATGGCTCAAAGAGATAGGCACAGGGCAGAGAATTGTGCAGGCCAAGGGGGTAGTCTAGTGAGTGCGAGACTGTGTCGTGGCTTGGATCATTGATGGGACTTGCTCTCGATGGATGTTAGAACCTTGATGGCTTCTTTTCTTTGATGTTAAGTTGTGATAGGGCATGATAAGATTTTGGTAGAAATACTGTGGGCTTCCTAACTGATACTAGCGCATCACTATCGTTGATGCCGTGGGCTTACCGGCCTCATTTGCGCTCTTCCTATAGTAAATCCGCCTTATCCGTAGACAAAAAAAGCCATATTCGTGATTATCTACTTTTCTTTCTCCTTGTTCTCTCGTTTTCCTCACAGACATCGCGTCCATATCGTCGTCAAGTGTCGTTCCTCTCAAGCGCACTGCGCCTACCGCAACCAATGATTGGTCGCCTGCGCCTATAGCTATAGGTCCCATAAAGTGGGTCCGGGTCAGGTCCAGCGCAACGACATCATCCGGTCGAGGGGACGTGCTTGACGTCCACCTGCGGCGTCCTACGCGGCCAGGTCCAGTGTTCAGGTCCCGGTCCCCATCGCCATCACCTCTCCAACCAAATAACAACAACGAGACATCCCAACGACGACGACAAGATAACACTTACCCAGCTGTCGCATTGGATTCTGACGCACAAACAACAAGACACTTTCGAGCAAAACGATTAGAATACCGTCAAGATGAAGCCTGTTGTGGGAGCCATGCAGGCTTGGAGCTGGTAAGCAATCCGGATCCTGTTCCGTTCCATTCATCACTCTACACGAGTTACACTTCCCATTTCCATCTCCCGTCGCAATCGCAACAGAGACGACGCAGCGGGGTTAGATGCGCAGTTCTCGGTCACCATGCCATACCTTACCACACCAGAACATCATCTATAACCTCTACAAGCAATGACAAAGCGCTAACCATGCCCCGAAAACAGCACCGTCATCTCCGCCTTCGCCATGCTCATCCTCGGCATCCTGTGCATCCTCTTCAACAAGAACCATCCGGAGCTCGTGGGCGGGACGGAGGATCCGGAGGACGGGAAGGAGGTGGCGGCGACGGCTGGGATGGCTATTGCTATTTATGCTGTGAGTCTACCTACAATGCTTGGGAAATTTACAGGTGACGGGCGACATATGAAAAGGGAAACGGTGGCTGACAA
This sequence comes from Neurospora tetraspora, assembly GCF_033439725.1. Lineage (NCBI taxonomy): Eukaryota > Fungi > Ascomycota > Sordariomycetes > Sordariales > Sordariaceae > Neurospora > Neurospora tetraspora. The sequence continues at coordinate 8,284,742 of NW_026944383.1, forward strand.
TGTGAACGATACAATAGGCATTCTTCATCTTCTGCGGTCTCCAAGGGTTGTTGCATTTGCGAGAGGGTAGGAGGGGGGCTATTGCGCTATGAGGTGCTTCAACAAGACGACAACGAATAGCATACACGGCAACGACACGACCACAAAACCGCAGCAGGACGGCAGAAGAATGGAGGTCGACAGCAATACAAGTACACTGCAGCAAGCAAGCACTACTAGACTTTGCAACGCGACGCTTTAGAAGAGGAGGTTTATGGGACAGCACACAACGATACGGCGTTATTTTGGGGTTTTGTTTTCTTTTAACGAGAAGGGTGGATGAAGGAAGAAAGGGAGATAGTGTACGGAAGCATGGTAGATGGTTACGGCAATCATACTATCAGCGCTGGTGCGGGACAGGACAACATCTCGATCGGACTCCCAGCGAGCATCCGCCACCGTTATTATCGCGCCAGCAAATAATCGATCGGTTGCTGGACTGTCAGAATTGTCTCCACGATGGAGTGAGCCTCGTCGTCCACCAAAGTTATTGGTTAGAGGAGGATAGTTGAGCTGGTTTTTACCCGTTCCACGGCGTCTTAGGGATCAAGAATTCATGTTTAATCATCTGCAGCTTGGTTGCTGCTTCTTGTCATTCCTTGCCTGTTTTGATGCCGCATTTCGAGGAGGCTCGCGATACTATGTTAAGGGTCCTGAACGGCTACCTGGCGCGACTGATCAACAAGACACAACAGACCGGTGAGAAAATCAGCTTTACCCTGTTTCGTCATAATCGACATGTTTGATCAGTTGCAGGAGAAATGTCAAGATGCTGTATGTGTTTCCCGCTGAATAAATGTGCATATCCATTACAATGCCTGCCGGCGGATATGCGGTTACACACGTACGGGACGGCTTAGATGAATTAGGCAGCAGAAGTGGGTCCGCCGCGATAGCTTCAACCAATGTCGATGAGTTCCCCGCAAAGGGTTCTCGTTTTGAGATTGAAGCCATTGAAGACTCCAGGCAACTCCAGGCATCACATCCACAATGACACGCCCTGCTCCTCCTTCTCCAGGCTGTTTACACGAGTTCACATGATGTCGCGCCAGATTCGCGAGATCCGCAATGGGTGCGCGCTATGTCCTAGGTTGTTGACGTGGGTTGTCCAGGCAGCACACCCCCCTGGCGACTTCCTTCTTGGGACGACCTGATGGAAGTGGAACTGAAGCTAACAATCAAGTCGGTGGGAAAGCGCCATCGTCGTGAGGCGTGAGGGGCGAGGATGCGTCCAAAGAAGCTGGAAGGAAAGTGTTGTGCGGTCGATGGTCAAGTCGACGGTTAGAGACATGCCGAAGGTACCTGCCTTATAAAATGAAGATCACTCGCTCTTCTTCTTCCGTTCTCTATCATCCCATCAGATCTTCATCGTCCTTATTTCTTCACTGTCTTTGATACAGTCAAGTCATAGTCTCTTCACCTCTCTCTGTCCAAGATCAACACCAAGTCAAGTCTTTTCCCAGACAGTTCAACATGGCGACATCAACCTTTCCCCAGCCGCCAGTCCCCCACAGTGACTTGGTCAAGCATATCGCCAACCACCCAGAGACCCCCATGGTCGAACTCCTCCAGCCTTACCGTGAATATGAGGCTCGTCTTCGTCAGGCCTACGCTCAAGAGCCGGACTCCGAGCTGCTCAAGGACCCCTACGTCAACGTCCTGCCTCTCTTCACAGACAACACCTCCGACATCAAGATCCGGGCCCGCAACATTGAGACGGAGTCCGAAGAGGAGAGGGCGCGATACATCATGCCCCTTCCCAAAAACATGCGTCGTCCAGACCAGTCTCCCGCTGTCGTTCAGTCCCACAAGGAGTTCCAGAGAAACTTCAACATCTTCTCCGAGTCTTCTCTTGTCGAGTTGAACTGGGACAATGTCGTTGCGGCCGGCTCCTCCGTTGTCAACTGCATCTTGCCTGTTCCCAAGAAGTACAGCGGCTCCAAGAGGCTGATGCGCGAGTTCTATCATGAGAAGTTCTCTCCTGCTTCTGATGTCGATCTGTTCTTGTATGGTCTTACCGAGGAGCAGGCGATTGAGAAGATCAAGGAGATTGAGAGCCAGGTGAGGGATGCGCTGCTTTGCGAGACTACGACGGTCAGGACCAAGCATGCTGTTACTATCTGTGAGTCTTTTCCTTTGCTCCTCTTGTGGATCTAGAAACTTACACCAGTCCAGGTAGCCAGTACCCCACCAGACACATTCAGATCGTTCTTCGCATCTACAAGTCGGTGTCCGAAATTCTTACCGGCTTCGACATCGACTGCTCCGGCGCTGCGTATGATGGCAAGCAAGTCTATTGCACCCCTCGCGCTCTGCAGTCCTACATGACTCAGACCAACCACATCGACCTCACTCGCCGTAGCCCCTCCTACGAGAACCGTCTTTCCAAATACAGCCGCAGAGGGTTCGAGGTTTACTGGCCTGAGCTCGACCGTTCTCGCATCGACCCTACAATCTTCGAGCGGAGTTTTATGAGAACTCTTGGTCTCGCAAGACTTCTCGTGCTGGAGAGACTGCCAACTGCCAAGGCTAGAGACAACTATGTCGACCAGCGTCGCCAGGAAAGAGGTCGCCCTGCTCTTAACCGATTCATGCGCAAGAACTTCCGGGCCATGGGTGGAAACATCAAGGACGACTATGACGACGAGATCGCGGATTGGGTCAACGAGGAGGAAGTGTCCAACTACCACACATTTACCATCCCCTATGGTCCCAAGTTCCACGCCAAGAAGATCGAGAAGCTTTGCTACACCAGGGATCTCTTGCTCAATGCCGAGTGGAACCAGCGCGATGATCGGACCGTGTACTTGCACCGCCATCCTGCCTTTGTAAGTCTTTCCGAATGGATACTCTTGATGTTCTTCGCTCACAATTTCTTAGTTTGGCCGCTTCAAGGACGTTGTTGAAGACTGCTGCGGACACTGCCCGGTTCCCCAGACCGATGAAGAGAAAGATATCGCCGAAGAGGAGGCTAAGATCTACGTCTCTGGCAGAATCTCCTTCATCAAGGACGACCCCGGAAGACAGCAGATTGGCTCCTTCAATCCTTTGACGGATGACGACTGGACTGAAATGGCCTATATCGGCAACACTGCCAGGCTGTGCCAGGCCATTGTCGATGAGGACGTTGAGCACGTCCAAGACTGGCTTGCTCAGGAGGGCGCCGATCCCAACACTAGGGATCACACTGGCAGGACTCCCCTTCACCTTGCTGTCATGTCCTCTTCGCCAGAAGTGGTTCGTGCCCTCGTTGAGGCCGGTGCCCGCCTTACTGCGCGTCTCGCGGACGGAAGAACCGCACTCCACCTCGCCGCTTCTCGTGGAGATGTGGAGATTATCAAGATCCTCATGAACAAGAGCAACACCAACGAGGAAGAGTTTGAGGAACTGGAAGATCAACGTCGCAAGGCCAGGGCTGCACTTCGAGAGCAAAAGACGGAGAAGATGGATGTCGACGATGAGAAGGAGGACGACTCGGAAGACATCGAAATGATCGAAGCTGACGATACCGAGTCTGATGCCGGTGGCGATAAGATGAGCATCGCGACAGGCTCGTTTGTCAAGGTCGACAAGACTCCTGAGACACCAGCACCTGATGGCACACTCCCAGCCGAAAATGAGGAAGGCCCCGACTTCTACGAAGTGAATCAAGTTGCATGGGATATTCCGTGCTCGGCATTGCACTTTGCCATTCTGGAGGGACACGATGAAGTTGTCAAGCTTTTGTGCCAAGAATACGGAGCCGATGTCTTATTGCCCGTCAAGTTCCTTCAGGATAAAAATAAGGCCCTCTTGACGCTTGTTCTTGTCATGGCCCTTCCCATCGAAAAGGCAAAGTCCATGGCTCAGACGCTTCTCAGCCTTGGTGCCACGGTTGCCCAGGCGGACCTGAACAGTTGCACTGTGTTCGCCCACTACGTGGAGCGGAATGCCAGGACGCTCCTGGACCTGGCCAATGAGCTCGACAAGGCAGGCTACAAGACGGCAATCAACCACGTCTTGTGCGAGCAATGGTCCCGAAGCGATACACCATTGCTAACCGCAATCAGGGATGGCAACCTGGGCATGGTTGTGAAGCTCCTTGAGACGGGCGCTGTGCCGGAGATTGACTTTGAGACCTGGCTCAAGAGCGCCAGACAATCGGCCATGGAGAGCCGACTCAGCGACTTTGAGAGCAACAAGGAATTGTTTCGAGAAAATCTTGATCGCCCACTGATTGCTGCCTTACAGTCCAAGGAGCCTAGCGTTGCGCTTGAACTTTTGGAACGGGGGTGCGACCCGAATACTCTCCACCCTGATTCAGCACGGGCATTGCACAACACTTACAGCTCTCGATGGAAGGGGAAAACTGCCCTTGACATGGTGCGGTCGCAGCTAAAGGCCCTTCGAAAATACAAAGGAGAAACTACAAAACTCGAGGAGCCCAAGCCGCGCCTAGGACTGGACACCTATCTTCAACGATTCAAGGAAGGCACTTACCAACACTGGGCGGTATCCGGCGGAGTCAAGCTTGAGAAAATTGGGGAGCAGACGGAGTGGAAGGAGTATGAGAAAGGTCTCAAATGTCTTGCCAGCACGAAGGGCATTTCTGAGAAGGAGCAGGCTATCCGGGACGCCATTGCGACGCTGGAGAAAATCGAACAGAGCATCATCTCCAAGGGTGGCAAGACATTCAAAGAGCTCTATCCAGACCGCAAGGAGGACGGTAATGATGACTCCAGCAGCAGTCGTCATGGGTACTATCTCGGTTATACTTCTGACAGAGCCTCCTCCACAAAAGAGCCATATCAGTATAACTTCGTGTTCACCGGTGTTCAGGACATGACTGAGACAAAGCAGGCTGCTTATGTGGAGCTTTTTGAGGCCGTGTGGAATGGTGATCTCGACAAGGTCAAGAAGTTCACCCTAACCTCTTGGGACGACGCCAAGCAGCAGCCGCCACTTAAGATTGCTGTCGAGGGTCATAACGGACACAATCCCTTCACTCTGGCATTGCAGCGTGGTCACTACGACCTCGCCAAGGCGGTGCTCGAGATTGCCCAGGCGCAATATTCGCCTCCGGAGAAGGCCAAGACCCGTTACACGATGAACAAGAGCGGCGAGGTCGACGAGGAAGATGATGATGACAGTTCCTCGGACGAGTCTGCACCCAGAATTGTGGGCGAGACTGTCGATGATCAGTTTACCATTGACACCATCGGTCAGGTGTCCATGCAGGTGAAGAGTCACACCTTACCAGTGAATCTGCTCAAGGGCAGGACGGCCACCAGCGTTTGGGGCGGCGGCAGATGGGGCAATCGCCAGGTTCTCATTAACGGCGAGGACACGTGGGATCCGCTGACGTATGCCGTCACGAACAACGACTTGAAGCTCCTTAAGTTTGTGCTCGATATGGGCGAGCACTTTGGATCCCTGCAGCTTGACCCGGCCACAGAGCCTCCCAAGTTCTTCTCGGTGCCGGATGGAGTCTTTGCCTACGCCATTGGGGAGGGACGCATTGAGGTCATGGCTGAGCTGATTAGACGTACTGGTGCGGGCTTGCCGTTGGAGCACCTGGTGGAAGGATCCGGTCTTGAGCTTAAGGAGCAGCCGCGCTACTACCAGGGCTTGTCGGTGTATGGAAAGAAGAGAAAGGATTGGGCGAACGCCGGCCGGGAAGTGGCTCAACAACCACGCGACGAGAATTCCACGACGTCGCCTTTGCTGAGAGCTGCAGAAGATCGCTGCATTGAGAGTATCCAGTGGTTCCTGAGCGATGCTCCGTTGAGACATTACCTCGAGTTTGCCAAGTCCAAGGCTGCTCGGGAAGACCCTAGGATGCAACACTTGGGACGGGCCCCCGGAGGTGTGGAGGGTGCGATCGCTAGATGGCTTGATGACCAGGGTAAGTTACCCGTTGCCATCCGCGTTATAGAGGAAAAAGCTAACAAGCATACAGGCGAGTTGATCATCCACGTCGTCATTGTCAAGTCTGGCCAACTTGACGTTAGTGATCTGGTCTCGTATCTCATCAAGGCTTGCCCCGAAGCCTTGGAGGCCAAGTCACACAACAACTTGACGCCGCTGATGCAGGCCGTTTACATGGGTCGTATCGAACTCGTTAAGATCTTGCTGGAAGCCGGTGCAGACCCGAACGTCAAGACTAGCGCGTGGAACAATATCCTGCACGCCGCATTGCTCCATACGCCACCAGTTGACAAGCTTAAGGAACTGCTAAGCCTCTTCGACCGCGAGGCCGTCATCCGCATGATCACTGAGCGTTCCAGCCTGGCCATTGATGGCCGCACCCCACTCCACCAATGGCTCAACTCCATCGGGGGGAACGAAGACCACGACAAGTCCATCGCCGTCTTCAACCTCCTCGTTGAGATGTCGTCTGAGGCGGTGACCACCGCGCTCAACATGCTCAACGCTTCCGGCGACACCCCTCTGCACGACATGCTAAAATCAAACCACCACACCTCCAAGCTGATCCGAGCCGTGCTGGACTTCCAACCCAGCCTGCTCTTCCGCGAGAACGCCGTGGGCCGGACCCCCGTCGAAGTGGTCCACGACGAGCTCATTTCCAGCCGGGTAACGTCGGACGGCGGACAGCAGAGGCATCACCGGTTATACCGGTATGGAAACGACGGCTATCGCTACTTGCTGGCAGAGAAGCCGCACGTGTTTCTCAGCAACAACAAATCTGATCAAGAAAAGTGGAGCCGCGAGCATGATTGGCATCATGGTAACGACCACAACACCCGAAGGTGGGCTTTATGCCAGGAGTATCTGGCCAAACTGTCCAGCACTCCTCCGCCATCTCGTTCCGCTTCGCCTCCCACCGAAGGCCAAACCCAAGCTCATGCCCGGGACCAGTCCCCTCCCAAACGCCGCAAGCTCACCACGGAAACCGAAGGCCGTCTCAACGCGCACATCATCGCCACCAACAAGCTGAAAGAGAAGCGCACGCTCGTCTCCCTCCCCGAAGCCAACGACGTAGCCAAGCGTCTGGGCGAAATGAAGATGGGATCCAAGTACAATTACCAACTTGCCCCCGAAGAGGAAGATCAAGAAGAAGAGGTGAAACGGTTCGCGGACGACGAGACCCCCTTCGCTTCCAAGCCCGACCGTCGCACGTGGGGCGACGGTGTCCGTTTTGGAAAGTGGAGGAAGGGAAGGGGAGAGAAGGAGACGCCGAGGAAGAGTTATTATGCACTGGGGAATTCGGCCTGGAAGGATGTGAGGAAGAGTGGGGAGAAGGCTGAGGAGAAGGAGGAATGGGGAAAGTGTATGTATTGCCAGCAGTACCATACGATGTCTGGGGAGCAGTATGATCGGTACAACTGAGGAGGGGATGAGAAGGGTCGGGATTGGGATGATGTTGGATGGTTGGTGCTTTTACAGGCTGCGGGCGGGCAAGATTGAGTTACATGTGTGAAGTTGAATGGTCATGGTAGACGAGCTGATGTTGGGAAATTTCGTTGCTTTTTGTCTGATTTTCCTTTGATGATTTACTGTAACCTGTTAGAGTAATTTGCGAGTTGATATTTATAGAGTTCAAGCTAGTTGGCGATGTTCAATCAATTCACTCTCTTCAAGTGATGGCTTGACAGGTACTGACTGCAATGTTGACCTCCAACACAGCTCATAGTCTCATACAACCACTTAGACTTAGTACCCAAAACAATCTATGGTTACGCACCCAAGTGCATACCTACATAGCCCATCAGTATCATCTACAAAACCCTCGCCGAATACATCACTCATCCTTCAGGGCCATTTTCTGGTAGGATTTACTTCATTTCTCTTGCCATTCTTTCACTCTCTTCTTATCTCGGTATACTAACCCTAGTACTAATCAATGCAGCTTCATGAAACTCCTTATACTCCCCAGCCATCAGCCATCCGCCCTCCACCAACAACTGACACTGACACTGACATGGACATGAACAACCAGACAGCGGAATAATCCAACAGAGTCAGTCATTCAATCAACCAACCAGCTCAATCATCATCACCCAGCCTCTCCACCCTCGGTCCCTGCTTCTCCAACGCCTTCCTCAACAGCGCCAGTTTACCCTTCCTCCTCGCCTCCCTCGCCCTGATCTCCTTCCTCTCCTCTTCCGTAAACATAGATACCTTCTTCCTCGGGCTTGGGCTAGGGACGGCACTAGTTCCCGGCGTCATGGTGCTGCTCCTGCTCCTGACCGACGCGGAGAAAGCGCCAGGTGATTGTGAGTGTGACGACACGCTCCTGACCGAGTCTCTAGGTGTAAACGTCGTCGAGCTTCTCAAGCTTGCTGTTGTGCTGGCCTTGAGTGGGTTGGGCGTGGGAGTTCCCTCCCTGCTTTCTGATGACGCCTCGCGGGATTGGGATTGAGAGAGTTTGTGTCGCTGGATCTGCAGCTCCAACAAATCCACGTCGCCGCTCCTCTTCTCGGCCATGGTCGTCATTTTTTGGATGGTTCGCATGACGGCTTCTACCGTCGGTACCTTTGCGGTTCCGCCGGCTAGAGAAACTGCTCCCTTTTCTGCGGCCCTGGCGGCGATTTTGGTCCTTAACAAGACCAGGGCCTCCTCCGCTTCTGCTAGTTGCTTCGCAAACTGGGCATACGCTCGGCGCAACTCCGTCTGCTGCACGCTCTGCTCCCTGCTGAGCGGCTGCGCCTTGATGGTGGCGATCTGTTCTGGGTCTGTTTGGGCAGCGAAAAGCTTGCGCATGTCCTCCTCCTTGGCACGCATGGTCCTCAACTCGCGAGACACCTTATCCAGCGTCGCTTGCGTCTCTGCCACATCCTTGATCCTGCCTTCTTCCAACTCCCGAGCCAGTTGACCGTCGATGAGCTTGGTCAGCTCTGAAGCTTCGACGAGGACCCAGTCCTCGGGGGTTTCAAGGTCTTCTTTGGTGCGGCCGCCTTCCTTGGCGAATTTGGTGTGACCAAGAATGAATGACGCCAAAGAGCGCGAGTTGAGGCCTAGGCGGTCGGCCATGCGGTTGATGTCCCGCCATAGAGTCTCGACCGCGGCGGGGACTTCGGAGGAGGGTTTGGACGAGGGGGCACGATGGGTCTCGAGCTTGGAGTCGACGACGAGGAACTCGTTCATGGTCAGGGTAGGCTCAACATCTGCAGCAAGCAGTTGTTGGATGCCTTCGTCTTCGGGGTCGACGAGCGCTTGGGCTTCGGCCTCCTTCTTGGCGGCGAACTTGCGCTGGGCGGCCATGTTGGGGTCGACTGGTGGGGGGCCCTTGGGGGTGGTGCTGGCGCCCAAGAGCTGATTCTTGTTGAAGACGGGGGTACTGGTAGTTCGGGGTCCCTCTTGTGGCCTGAGAAGGCTGGGCTGGGCAACTTGTGTGCTGCGAACAGGACTGGGAGAGTCGAAAGGCCCTGAAGTCTTGGAGAACAAGGGGGGCGCGAACTTGGTCGCCTCGCCAAAGATGGAACGACTCTGTGGCTCTGCCTCGGAGCGAGAAATCGTAGAGAATGTGCTCGCCCCCATGTTGTTCTTGCTGTTTCCGAAAATGTTCCGGTTCTGGTAGCGTGGGCTTCCGTTTTCGAAGTGGACAGAGGTAGTCGTCTGGTCGAGTTCCTTAGAGACATCGACACCGCTACCCTCACTGGCCACCTCCGAGCCCTCATCATCCTCATCGCTGTGTTCCTCCTCCTCCTCGTCGCTCCGCTCCTCATCTTCCTCACTGCCATGCTCCTCCTCTTCGTCCTCCTCATCCTCATAATCCTCCTCATTCTCATCATGCTCCTCTTCCTCTTCATCTTCCTCAACATCACCCTCCTCCAAATCGCTCTCCTCCTCCTCCTTGCTCGGGCTCCAAGGGACATGAGGCAACTTGGGAAGATCCTGGGTCTTGACCGGGGTATCAGGAGGCAGTGGCGCATCCTCCGCCTTCTTACCAGCAGGCTTAGCCTTGCTCGACAAGAAATCTGGCGGCAGAGGAGCATCATCGCTCTTAACCTTGGGAGCTGTTTCTAGTGTGTCAGTTATTGAAGATGCTGATGATTCACCTGGAAGGAAGTCCGTCTTACTAGTAGTCTCGGGGGGTAGGGGTGCCTCCGGGATATTGGCCAGGTTCTCCTTGTCTTCTGTGTCTTCCTCCTTGACCTTGGGGGGTGTCGCCAACTTAAGAGCCTCCGCGAACGATTTGGGCTGCATCTCCGACTTAAGGGGCGCCGCGAACGGGTTGGGCTTCGTCTCAGACTTAAGAGGCGCGGCAAACGGATTAGGCTTGGCCGCACTTTCCTCGGTCTTGGGCTTTCCAAACAGATCGGTAAGCGGCTTGGGCTTGGACTCCTCGGTCTTGGGCGCTCCGAACACATTGGAGAAGCCACTGCCAGGGGGCTTGGGAGCACCAAAGATGTTGTTGGGGGCAGGGGTACCGGCGGGTGTCGTGGACTCTACGTTGAAGATCGACTTGGGCTTCTCGGTAACAGGCGTAGGAGCCGCGCTCTCCATGGTCTCATCCTTAGTTTCCGCAGCGGCGGGCTCGTTCAGTGACAGACCGAATCCACTGCCGAACAGAGATCCACCCTTCTTCTCCGAAGGCTCCTCGTTGTCGTTGGCAGTCTTGGGGTCAGCCTTGAAAGTAGTTCCAAGCACAAAGGGCGATGATCCAAAGGTGGAACCTCCCGCCGGTTTCGCAGCAGGAGGAGGGAACGCTGTGTCAGAATCCATCGAAACTTCAATGCTCTTCGATTCAGCGGGCTTTGACCCAAAAATGCTTCCACCGGAATTGTTACCGGCGAGGGAACCGAATGCGCTGCCTTCCGACTTCCCTGCAAAACTCGTAAAGGGAGTAGGCGTACTCGCAAAGCTGGCAAACCCACCGGATGATGAGGCAGCACCGCCGCCAAAGACCTTACCTGAAGTTCCCGCAGATCCAGTGCTGGTACCACCAGAGGCCCATGGAGACGCCTTGACTCCCATTCCGATCATGGACGACTGGCCAAAAGCAGGAGCCACCGCTGGGCCCCCAAGCGCGCTTGGGGCGCCGAAAGCCGGAGCAGCAGCAGCCGGAGCACTTCCAAAGCTGCTGGAGCCGAATGCCGGGGCTGCCGCACCGCCGCCGCCCCAAGAGGACGTCTTGGCCCCGAGAGATGGGGCAACACCGAACGCTGAAGAGCCAAACGCCGGTGCAGCCGTAGTGGAAGAGCCAAAGGCCGGCGCAGTCGTAGTAGAAGCGCCAAACGCAGATTGAGGTTGCGCTTGCTGCGCTTGCTGCGCAGGCTGCGCAGGCTTGTTGCTATCCATGACAGCAAGACCAGGGTACGTCGTTCCGTTACGGATAGACTCGTTGTAAACCACCCACCAAGCCGAGAGGACACCGTCGTTATTTAGTACCCAGAGGCCGGGCAGAGGACCTGGGGACTCGTTGATTTCGTCCGTGGGGATGGGCTTATATACCTTGTCTTTGGCAGATAGGTCCAGGGAAGTACCAACAGGGAAGGTTTCCGTCATATCCTCACTCATAGGGAGAAGCGCACGTTTGGTGTCATCAGCGAATTCCGTTGTGGTAAAAGCATTGACGACCGGTTTGTCGCTTGCCAAAGGAGTCTTTGAGCGGGTAAGGAGGCCAATGCTCTCGGTGGCGGTGGAAGACACCAGCAGAAGATCGGTAAGATTCGGAGGGAAGTCTTTCAACCGTAGTACTGTATGGTGGGGAGCCTTCTCCGCCCCAAATGGTTCGACAGGGTCTGTCATCTTGTTGTAGGTAAAGGTGGCTTGCGCGTTAGGCTGCTGCTGGCGTGTGATAATGTGGTATACAGACGGATCCTGGCCGCTTGTAGGGTTATGAATTACCAGGAACACATGATTCTCGAGCCACACCAGCGAAGACACATAGTAGTCTCCCAGACTGGGGGGCTTGGGAATATGCGCCTTCTCAGCACCATCCGGAGTCATCTGAATAATGGAGCCGTCCGCCATGCCTGCCACCAGCTGCTTGCCTCGGGTACTCCATGACGCACAGCTGACCTGGGACCGTAACGTTGGGCCGTTGGCTCCCGAAACAAGTTGACGCTCGTTCAAGTTGGCCATGTATAGGTTGCCATTGGTGGTGATCACTGCACAGAAGTGAGCGAACTCGGGTGCCGGGTTGGGTATAAGGGAACGAAGCGCTTCGCCGTTGGTGCTTATCTCAAAGGCGGACTGAGTGGTGCCGTTGCTAAGGGCATCGACATCATAGACTGCCAGGCCGCCACCCTCCTCGGCGGACAAAACAAGGTATTTCTCATCGGCAGTAAAGGAAAGCTGCGAGACGCGAAGGGGCATAGGGATGGTGGCCTGGGGTGTGAAGGGTCGGATGTCGCCATCGGCGGGCTGTTCCGCCTCGAAGCCCTTTCGTACAGATTCGGTAGTGGAGATTATAAAGGCATCAGGACCTGCTGCGGCTACGAGTCCCTTGTGCGAAGCAACGCTTAGGAGGGATGCCGTCGGGGCAGGAGCAGGATTCCATTTCGTGGTCAGTTGGACTTTGGCCTCGCCGTTAATCGCAAGGAAGCCGAGGCCCTGTTGGAACAGTGAGTTAGCATAACACTAGGGAGGAGAGTGTCGCAAACATACCTCTGTCTGGATAACCTCGAGAGCAGGACCCTCTGTAGCTCCGCCAGCCGCGCCGGACTGGTTTCCAAAGGCGAAGGCCATGGTAGCTAGAGGTACCTCTACCACTGATTGCTGTTGTTGTCTCGGTGTAATATGCCTGCTACACCCTTAGGGGAGGATCTTTGGGTTTATATCACCGGAAGTCGGATCACATTGGGCCAAGGGCCTGGTGTATAGGAGAGGGGACCGAGGATGCGGGAGGCCCAAGCCGATCGAGAATTTGGTGGTGAAGGTGGAGATGGAGTCGTAGTGACGAATGCGCGGCGGGGAAAAGAAGCGCGTCGCTGGATGTGACTGTCACTGCTTGTGACTTGGACGACGAAGGACGGCGATGCGGTAACTATCGTGGGTCGCGGGTATACTCTATACTCCTAGTACTACAAGGTACCTCGAGTGTTGGTGGAAGTGGATGGTACGTGGGAGTGGATTGGGTGATTTGTTTGGATTAGATAGTGTCGGCTGGATGGTCGTCGATGGTCTGTTGACTTTGGGAACCGGCCAGCTCGGTTTGGTGGTTGATACTCCCCGTGTGGGATGTGGTTGACGACAAAAGATGAAAGGAAAGATAGATGGTAACAAACAAAAATCCCTCGACTACAAAAAGTCTGGCGATGTGGTAATCTCGATGCCCGAACTTTGACTTTCAGTTGGAGACTGACGCAGTGGACGCCGGACCGGACAAGAACAAGACGCGACCCACGATTTTTCTGAGAGGCCGTCTTTGCCTGCCGTGTGCCCGTGTCCAGGTGAGCCAAGCATCATCCAACCCCTGCAGTAACAGCACTGGAAGTATGTTAGTCTAGCCTGATTCGGTTAGATACTATCACGTGTGTGGGGAGCTTGGGCCCATTACCACAGCTAACCCTGAGTGATGTTACTACTAACCCTGGCAGCCCTGTTTAGCGCGCAACTTGCTCTTGCTCGGCCGGCAGCAAGCTCTCAGTGGACAGCCCAGGAGTGGGCAGCTTCAGCGGGGGAGGACCTGGAGGCGGGCAGCCAGCAAGCAACCAAGCAACAACCGCCTGGAGAAGGCAGCTTCTTAGCCTCGTCATCAGCTATCAACTGTACATCAACAACATCACAACTTGCCCCATTCACTTTCCGTCATCCATCAACGCCAACGACGACGACCTTGCGGCAAACAGCTCCGCCTCTTTCTCCCACGCCAACAACAGCAAGTCGACGATTTCACGATACCCTCACGATATACTACTAGTCAACTCCAACTCTACCGCCACCACCAACTAATACCCAAGCCGAAACCATGCCCGGCTTCGACTTTTCCAACTACAACCGCAATGCGGCGCTACACGCCCGCGGCGTCCCGCTGCCCAAGGCTACCAGCACAGGAACAACCATTGTGGGATGCATTTACGACGGTGGTGTAGTGGTGAGTACAGTCTCATTCCTCCTGAAGGATAACCTTGGCCTCCCTCCCCTCTCCCATCCCCGCTATAGCTACCAACCCGTTTACCATCGCCATCACCGTCCCCCTCCAAGAACCAACCCCCACTAACGTTTTGCCCCCTCCCAGATCGCCGCTGATACCCGCGCCACATCCGGTCCCATCGTCGCCGACAAGAACTGCGAAAAGCTGCACTTCATCTCCCCCAACATCTGGTGCGCCGGCGCCGGCACCGCCGCCGACACGGAATTCACCACGGCCCTGATCTCCTCCCAGCTGGAGCTGCACTCGCTGTCCACGGGCCGCAAGCCGCGCGTCGTGACGTGCATGACCCTTCTCAAGCAGCACCTCTTCCGGTACCAAGGTCACATCGGCGCGTACCTGGTGGTCGCAGGCGTCGACCCGACCGGCACCCACCTGTTTACCGTGCACGCGCACGGTTCCACCGACAAGCTCCCCTACGTGACCATGGGCTCCGGCTCGCTGGCGGCCATGTCGGTCTTTGAGACGCAGTGGAAGCCGCAGCTGAACAAGGAGGAGGCGATGAAGCTCTGCTCGCAGGCGATCGAGGCGGGCATCTGGAATGATTTGGGCTCGGGAAGTAATGTCGATTTGGCGGTGATCACGGCGGAGAAGACGACGCTGCACAGAGGCTTCGTCAAGCCGAACGAGAGGACCCAGAAGCTCAAGAGTTATCAGTTTAGGAGGGGTACGACGGCGGTGCTTAATGAGAAGGTGATCAAGAAGGAGGAGATTGGGAATTATGTTAGTGTGGTGGAGCTGGCGGAGGAGTCGAGCGGTGACAAGATGGAGGTTGATACATAGAGTGCGACGGCCGAGTGGTATGGCGTTGTCTATGCTGGGACGCTCCGGGCCACGACGAGGAGCGAGGCTGGATGGACGATCAGGACGGATGAGATTAGCGATCTGGAGCTTGAGCCATGACGTTGCTACGGGCATACCAAATGGCGCCTTGGGGCATGATTGCTAGATAGGCAGATCGAAACCCCTAAGATGGGGTAAGAGATAATGACAGCTAGAACATATTTCGTTCCTTCTCCAAACATGGTGATGACGACCAGGACCAATATCAAGTCGGACTTCGTTTCAGCGTCTGTGAAGATGACTAGGTTCGTGCAGGCAACGAAAGAAAAGGAAAGGAGCAGAACACAAACCATGTCACCTAGCCCACAGCTAATTTGGGTCCCTCTCCATGCCTTCGGTAAGACTTTCTGGGGAGAAAACCTCGCTTCGCTCGTGATGGATTGGGAATGGTGTTTGCTGTAGGAAAGCTTTCCGCCCTTGTCACAGTGATCTTCGAGGGCTTATTGAATCCCCGTCGGGGCTCTCGTAACAAGGACCAGAGAAAAGCAATTCTCTAACAATTCTCTTATCAATGTCTAGCGTAGTCGTAGTCCATTCGATTATGGGTGTGTTGTGTATACCGATAATTTGGGAAATAAGAAAGGCTACCTAGGGTTTGTTTGGTTGGACGCTGAACATTCAGATCCCGTCACGAGTATGAGCAGCTAGAGGGGAGCCATTGATCGGCACCTCTGAACTTTTTTTTTTTTATCAGGGCTTGCTTGGTTCTACCCGTGATATCAAGGTGTGTTGATATTGATATTGCTGGCCTACGAGCCTCCCTACCTACTAGGTACTCACGTTTCCCTTATGTGTTTTACACCCACTGCTTCCTCGACTGCATGGGTCACCAGCTATAGAGGATTCACATACACATGTGAACAAGACAATAATCACTGCAGCTTTAGATGTGAAATATTTGCTTGGTCTTCTTCCAAATGCTTCCATTCTTCTCTTCTCATCTTCACCCCCTCCCTACTTGGTATATCTGTCTGTCTGATGTGTTTGTACTTTCTCCCCCCTCTCAATTTCTCCTTTACTCTCAAGGGCTTGGCTAGCTCGCTAGGCATAAATCAATGCCACTTGATCCCAAAAAAAATTTGCTTCTCAGAATCGGCGAGCTTCTTGCGCCATATGCCACTCTCTCCCATCATCGGAATGAGGTTGTTGAAGATACACAAGACATTCTCTCTTTTTATGTCTCGTCTAAATGGGGCGGGCTCCTGCTCACAACTCTGCCCCTTATGCTTGCCCCTAAATGGTAAGAAATGAAACTTTTTTCAGACCCTCCCCACCACCGAAAAATGATAAAGAAAGAAGAATGAACATAGAAGAAAAAAGGAGAAAAATGAAAAAAGCGAAGGTATGAAACAAGAACACAAGAAAGGAAAACAAGAAACAAGATCAAACAGGGGAAAAAGACAAGCAAAAAAGCGAATGTTGCTCATAACGTACAAAATGTTGGAAAGAATATGTAAATGTAAATGCACAGAGAAATCAAGCCCTCCCGCTTGAAAAACGCTGCGGGAGGACTCGAACGACAACAACACTGCAACGCCCCGTAGCCATGCACCCAGCGCCTTGTAACTCCTTTTCCGAAGACTCTCAAAACGATGGCCCAAATGGATGGGAATTTTGTATGTTGTATAGGGGGTATGTATGTATAAACGGGTTGGGGTATTTTGAACTTGGGTATTTGGGTATTTGGTGGTTGTTTTTGTGTTCAGTTAGATGGGATGAGATGCATGGTCGTTATCATCAGTTGAAAAGGGTTTCAAAATTGGGTGTTCGAAGTCGAAGAATGAATGCCCTACCGGGCCAGGTGGCGAAGAGAACCTAAACAAAAAGGTGCCGGATATAGTCGAAGATAGCTGGAAACCGTCGTGCTCTTAGATCGCTCAAGAATGAGTGCTCGACTTCCTCCCGAACAGTCCTTTCCTAGTCTTGGACTTGGTACGGGAGTGTTTCGAGTCTTTTGCATCATCGGCGTATTTTGGTTTGTGAATCCTGTTCCTCGTTGTCAGCCCCCTATCACATATCCCCAACTCGAGCGCAGTGAGAACCACGAAAATAGAACTTACCAGCTATTCCCAACCATACTCATCCCCTTCGCCTCCGCCTCCCGATAATACTTGGCGCTCTTCTTCAGATTCTTCTTGCACCCAATACCCTGAGCATAGCAGAACCCAGCTTCCGCTAGGGCGTCGATGTCTCCCCATGCTATATCGTTTCCTTGTCAGCAAATCTACCCCCTCTCGCCAACTCTCACAGAAGAGGCAGAAAACTTACACCCAGCAATCTCAAAACACCTCAACGCCAAAACCTTGTCCTGCTCAATTCCCCACCCATTCATATGAGACACACCCAACTCATAAAGCGCCAACGCAAACTGCGCCTTTCTCGCCTTATGCTCCACCTTATCCACCGACTTTCCTTCTTTCGTCTTGTCGTCATCCTGCTGCAATTCCAAATTGACACTTGCCGCGGCCTTTCTTAGCCATTCTACTCCCTCGCGCTGATTTGGTCTCATACCCCATCCGTGTCGGCAGGCGAGGGCGAAGAGCAGCATACCCGTGGGGTGGCCCTGTTTTGCTGCGTGACTGAGATGCCAAGTGGATTCTTGCAGCGCACCCTTTTCGTGTAGGGCGACGGCTTTGGAGACGTGCTCTTCCGCGGTCATTTCGGCCATGGTGTGATGCCCGGTAGATTGGCCTAGAGAGCGTGTAGCTTTGAGGGTGGCTGCTGTGTCGTTGGTAGCAGCGATGGAGGGTGCTGCTGTCGCCGTTGGGGTGGCCGTCTTGTTTTGATTGCTGTCGGGTGTTGGAGACGTTGATGGTCGGGCGCGCTCGAGGGCGCTGTCTGTTGAGAGGCGACCAATGGCTTCTGGTGACGGTTGCCGTGTTGAGGCTGACCTGGGAACCTCGAGGGTCACGTTGCTGCGCTCGGATGGTATCCGCCTGAGGCGGTCTTCGGATAGACGAGGTCCTACTGAGCTCGATGGCGATGGAGGAGGCTGTCCAGACACGGGAGAACGGGGGTGAAGCTCATTTGAGCTAGGCAATGGAGGCCGCTCATTGGTAGTAACCTGCCTAAGGGGAGTACCAACTTCGGGCCTCTCATCTTCCGCTCGCCGAACAGACTTTCCGCGTGGCAAAGTGAACTGCACATTGTGGAAGGAATGATTACCGTCAGGGTCAGGGAAACCATCGCCGTTCATGCTGACCGGGGTATGCGCCTCATTATCAACCAAGACAAACGACGTATGGCTGTCGGAGGACGGCTGCCGAGCTGGAAACTCGAAGGATGGGGTTTCTGCCCTGCTCATGGGCCTGGAAAAGTTAAAAGATGGCTTTTGTAGTACGGACATGTCCGATGAGATAGAGGGCGACCGTTGACTGCGGCCCAGAGGAGACAAGATGCTGCTGCTGGTAGACATCTTGCGGGAACCCTGAGAGTGCTGAGAGTGAAACGATGTTCCCAACGAACCAAGTCCATCCTCGTCAGTCGATTCTAGGGTCGAAGACATGATGCTCGAAGATCGCTTGGGAAACAGAGGGCGAGGTGGCAGCAGACCACCGTGCTCAAACGAGCCCTGCTTCTGGATGTAATCCGGGGAAGTCATAGCCCGAGTCAAAGTCGGTGCCGGTGGTGGTGAGCGCGCCATGCTCTCTCGTGTTCCCATGGCCGAAGCGGATCGTCGCTCAGCCTCGGGGCTGCGGTCGAGGGGCTGGGGCGACTCCTCCCTACGGGCTCCTATTCCGAGAAAGATCTCTCCTTCTACGCTTTCGTTCGAGTGCTGCCTGTTCAGGGCATCGAAGTTCGGTCGAGCGGTCATCGGAATGGACGACTCGATAGGGGTGGGCGGGATGCGGCTCATGCGCGGGTGCATCGACTTTGGTCGGCTGTCCACGTCCTCGTCGACCTCGTGTCTCAGGCCCAGGCCGACGTTGTGCTGCGGTGTGTAAGCCTCATCGCTTCCAGAGTCTTGGGATAGGGAGCGAAAATATTCGGAACGGCCTTGTACAATTAACGGGCTATCGGTAGTCAGAGGCGGCAAACGGCTCATGCGCCGGCCCTGCCTTGCGCTCTCTTCAAGTTGTTTGGCAAGCAGCCGGCTCTGCATGGCAAAAGCATCCAGAGGCGAGAGCTCCGGAGGCGCCTCACCCGCGACATGGAGTCGAGGGGATCTCAGTGGCCTCGAGACGGACATTGCAGACTTTGACCGTATGTCAAGCTGCTCTGGGCGTCGTGGTGTGGACGACATGATGGATGCTGTGTCGGTCGCTTCAAAAACCATTGGTTGTTTGTCTCGTGAGGAGTCGAGAATGCCGACGGGAAGTTTCCTAGGTCGACAGACGGCGCATCAAGTATGAGGTCGAATCCAAACGAGGGACAGGTAGCGAGCGTGATGTTCGGTCTATGGTTAGACCGTGTTGTTCAACGAGCGTTGTTGCCGTCGTCGAGTCGAAACTGATGACAGACAAGAGCCGGTGGGTATCCGGATAGTATTGCAGATGCAGGGACTTGAGGATCCCTATTCCCCCTAAGAATGGAGGGGTCGCAAGCGAGTGTCGGATGGTGTGCGTCAAAGCAGGTTTTCCTATGTTGGAGAATGGCGCATTCGAGCGGTCGGCCTGACACGGGGTAGCTGTCTTTGCTGTCGTGGTTGGTGAGGTAGGTCGACGATGACGGGACGACAGCGAATCAGTCCTAACAGTGACCCATGGGGTGTGGTGGACTGGAGTCTGATGGGGGAGTCTGGTGGACGGAGAGTCGCAACGATCGACAACGAGTGACTACAATTTAATTCGGACGGGGGTTTTGTCGAGGATGGTCGAGGGTGGTGGTGGGCGAGGAATTGCGATTCGGCTCGGAATTGACTCGCTCGTCTCGTTCGGCTCTCGACTGGAAGCGAATGGATACCGTCCTTGATTCTTCTCCTGGGTAGGAAGAATGGAGGTGATGGATGTATAGAGGAGAAGAGGGGACCTCGAGGGGTGCAAGTGGTGGTAGGGTACCTCTAGGGATGAAAGAATAAACAAGACAATAGGAATCAAACAGGGGGAAACCAGTTGTTTTGCCCGAGGAAAGGGAACAAGTCAAGACATGGAGAGTCAAAAGTGACAAAGTGGACATGGGCGAGTAGAAAGTGGAATTGGGGAATCTCAAAAGTCCATTTGCACGAGCAAAGCGGGCATCTGTCATCCCAACTCTTGCAGGACGAACGGGTCCCTGAGAAAACGGTCTGTTAGGCCACGAGCGGGCCGCCACCACGGAGCCAATTGGGGCACTTTCACCCACTAACACCACTGTAGTCTGATGTACACCTTCAGCACGCTAGCGTCGTCGTCGTTGAGTGGTTCATCTGGGGATATTAAGTGGGCCGTGTGGGCGGGCGAATATTGCGGCTAAGCTGTTCACGGTAAGATCTCTGTAATTGTGTTCCAAAAATGAAGTACGCTAGAGTAGAATGGGAATAGCCTCGTTCATGGATGGGGCGTTCCTGAAAGCCATTGAAAGAAAGAAGGAACTGTGTGTGCTTCCTTCCTGCTGTTGTCATTCGCTCCTCCTTGCATTAGGGTATGAGTGCATATGTGAAAAGTACATCTTGAGAAAATTGATTTTCTCTGCATGATTTCCTTTGTTCCAGGTCCTCACTCTCAACCTCCAGCCTTCCTCATATCCCCTCAGGACAATAAGGACCTCACTAAGATCTCCAAAGAAAGTCGAACATCTGCATCTCAAAACCTGCAACATCCACCGGATTAAACCCCATCTCTCCAAGATCTGCAATGGCATCACCGGTCCCCCTTTTCTCCAGGTCTTTGTCTGTTACATACCTCTTCTCCCTCAAATGCGTTTCGAAATAGGGGCCCTATATTTCAATGCTATGGGAGTAAGCCACCATGTCAGGTACCGACCACACCGAGAACGGCACAACGGCCCTCATCACGATAATGTGGCACAAGACGCATACACGCAGAAAGATTCATCGGATTCAATGCCGTGTCGTCCAGCAAATCCATTGGGTTCTTGCTTCAAGCGGTGCAACATGACCTCAAAACCCTCAAACCTCTCGCATGGCGCCAAGCAACTCTAGATGTGGTCCATCTCTCCTAAACCGCCCCCTGGTCTCCCCATCTGGCATCTCGGCCAGGGGCATTGCCTGCGGCTCACAAGAGAACAGAACCCCTATGGTCAGAAAATGGAGGTCATTGGGGCGCGACCGGAAATTGTTTTGCTGTCAGGTGACCATCTCTCCTGCATGAAGCTTTTCCAACAGTCGGTCTCTCTTGGTATTTGTTGAAAAAGTCGATGCTTCCTTCACATGGCTTTTTACTCTTTGTTGTCACGGTAGCAACTAAAGCTCGAGAGAGGAGATCAACACAACAACCTTCCAGAAAGCCTTCTGGTTATTAGCCTCCTTTTGCCCGGTCAAATCTCTTTCTCTCCTAACAGCCCAGTCAAGTCAGGGCTAATCGTTCGGCGGTCCCGCTCGGGATGATACACGATCGGATTCCCAGATCCTCCGACTAACACTTGACAAGAAAAGAAAAGAAACGACTGCAGTAGAAAAAATCGAGCTAACACATGCAATGTGTTTGTTGCCTCCATCATTGCCTCGTGGCACATGGCACAGGGATAGAACCCTTCAACTCAATCTCATGTGCATGTCGTGACCCCATAGCTGCACTGATTGAGAGCTGGAAATGAGGGACCCCTTCCCGTCCGGTAAACGTGGGACATGGTTGGAGGATCTTGGTTAATGAGCCCTAGGATGAGGTTTTTAAGTAAGGACGCGGTAGGCCACGGTAGGGAGATGAAGCACACCTTATTCCAGAGATGAACACCCACCAATAGCGGGTCTTCTCTAATACTCTTGTTCTCTCGTCCATGATGTCTTCTTGGCTTCTTTCACTAGAGATGATCTCTTCCTCTTGTCAAACGTCCCTCAAGAATGCCGCTGACGCTGTCGTGGTCAACACAAGCATAGCCGCTGCCGCTTCCGCCTGTAGCCACCGAAGCAAACACGGGTTTTACCGCCAGCCAACGTTGCCCTCTAGACGGGGAATGATCAAAGAAACTCAAAGAAACAGAAGCAAGGGAACGACAACGAAAACGGACAGCAACAGTTAACATGACAGGGGTTCTCCACGATTTCCGTCGAACGTTCGGATGGAAAGCGCAATGTCTCCAGTGGGACCTGCATCATTCGCTGCATGCGCAGTGTCATTTTGGGATGCGAGTGTGAACTGAAACGAGATGAACTGGAACAGAACTTCTTTCCATGGCGCTAAACCCTTTTGGGATATCCGTTTTTCTCTTCCTTTTATTTTCTGTTTTCTTTTCTCTTTTAACTTCACCTATACGACAATTCCCTTGGCACACACTACCTTAGGTTCAACTCTGCGGTCATCAATACGGAAGATACGACAAAAGCTGGAAAAAAGGGACTTGTGTGTCTAGACCTCCATTACCGTCGCAACGACCGATTCCCCGATCCTTTTAGATCTCAGCTCAAATTCTAGACCGAGATCTCCAAGTCTAAAGCCTCCGAGTCCTTCCCGAGTACATCGAGCAACAAACTCGTTCCGAATGCGGCAGAGGTCGGGTTTGTCATTTGCTGCACTTCACATTTGAAGGGTTTGGCCAGGCACCAAATGGGTTGTTGTTTCAGCGAAATAGCTGCGTTATTATTACCTATCTTTTGCAGTTTGCTTCTGCTATATCTCGAACTTCCCTCGCCAAAATTGGCTTTACTAGACACTGTGAACTCCTTCGATGAGAAGTATATTGGGATTGAGACATGCCCTGACCGAACAAGCAGCAAGACAAAATTCTATAAGAAAAGCAGTAGAAGGCAAAGTCACCAACTTTGCCGCAAAGCCGAACGCAAAGTAACACCTACCCAAACCAGAACCCTCATCGCGATTTGCCATGTTCACCATAAGGATGACTGACCATGTCTGACCATGTCTGAGGTAACTTTAGAACACAGACATCCATCAGTTACACAAGCACAAGGCAACAAAACATGCCAGAGACACTGGCACACTGGTTGGTACAGACTGCTAAGAGACACAACCAAAAACATACAAATTCGTAGAAGGACCGAAAGGGTAAAATGTGGTCAACACCGAACGGGCTTCTACGGGCCAACAACACCCACAACCATTTCAACCAACACGATCAGATCGTGGCGAATTGTTTCTTTGCTGAGCTTGCTTGCACAGCCCTGTAGGCGGTGGAGTGACGTTTTCAGCTGTTTTTTGTTCCACTCGACTTCCCAACAGAAAATAACTAATCCGAGACTCGGACCCAAAGGCCAACCAACGGCCGGGGCTGAGCTTGCATTTTATTTTATACTGAGCCCGGTTCCGGACCGGGCGCTCCGACCTACTGTGTAGATTAAGGTAGTCAGCTGTTCCCGACCACTCCGACCCCACCCGGCCCCGGCCGCGGGATCCACATCGGCGCTTTTAGTGCAGCGTACACCGTCCGTCCGGGGCCCGGGGAGCCGGATTCGAGCCGGGGTCCGTCTGGATCTTGGTTTCAAGGGGCTACTATGTTAGTTTGAAACTCCCGACTACCCGGAGACATTTTCTCCTTCTAAAGATAGATAGGAA
Source organism: Neurospora tetraspora (assembly GCF_033439725.1). NCBI lineage: Eukaryota > Fungi > Ascomycota > Sordariomycetes > Sordariales > Sordariaceae > Neurospora > Neurospora tetraspora. Next base: position 8,308,271 of record NW_026944383.1, read on the forward strand.
TAATGGAGGTTTGACTTCCGCTACTGAATGAAGCGTGGTTTGTCCATACTCCCATACAAATTGACAAGCTATGTTGAACCGTGGAAACCCAACTACCGCTTCGCATATAGCAAGGAAATCAACATGGTGAATCAATTTTGCTCGTTGTTGACTTGGACTGTATGTGCCTAGATTTAGATAACTGTAGTAAAACCTCAAAAAAGAAACATTTGCAACTCCCCGTCTGTAGACACAACCTCTCGGTTCTATACCTGCCTCTTTTTCACCTCCATTGACCAGACGTCTGTCTAATTATCCTTGCTCCTCAACTTCTTCAACCTCACCGTGCCCTCAAACAACCCCCTATCCACCGCCGCCGCCACGGTCAGGGTACCACCCACAACCGCGCAAAGACCAGCCAAGAAACCCAGGAAGGACTTGGCGCGCTCTTCGCGGTTGACGACCTTCATCGGGGAGATGTCCTGTTTTTGTCTTGTTAGCACCATCACGCCACTCAAGTATACCTTCACAACACCCGGGGAAACTTACGTATGAGAAAAACACCCCCGGAATACCCCCCCTACTATGCAACCTCTCACCATGACCCTCCTTCGCATCATCGCCCCCGGCCAAGCTGCGCTTATGGCTCGTAACGCTATACTGATGCGTCTCCATGCTTCCATCGCTTCCATACCCGAATGCGCCAAGGCCAACACTGTGATCCTGCTCCCAATTCGCCCTGTTCTGCGCCGCCTGCTTCTCCCAGCCCAGCGGCAGGTACGAAGTCGGCACGATCTTGACAAAGTACATGAAATTGTAGTTCGGATCGTCCGTCTCCTGCTTGGTGTTGTCCAGGGGATTCAAATGGTGGTTCGTCCAGAGTGTGTTCTTCCCGTTGCCGCCCAGCTTGCGGACTAGGTCGTCAGGCAGCTGGGGACCGAACCGCAGCGAGTGGATGATATGGCTGAATGAGTGGCCGCCGGGGACGGGCGTGCTCCACCACTGCGCCAGGTCGTGGACGTGCATGTTCCCGTTGCTGAAACTACGGCCGGGCGCAATGTGGAAGTTGCCGATCACCTTGTTGACGCGCAGGCCACCTTCGATGCGACATCCTTCGTGACGTTGCTCGGCGAGCCGCTCCGTGTAGTGCTCCCGTTGGCATTGCTCCATGGTGGAGCCGTCGCCGAAGGCCCAGGACGCTTGGGCGTAGGCTTCGCGCACTTCTTCGCAGGTGGAGCAGCAGCCGGGCTTTTTGGCGTTGTAGGGGGCCGGAGCGCCGTAGCAGGGACCGCAGTAGGAGGGGTCGAGGTGGGTGGCGGATTCGTCGGCGGCGTGGCTGTTGAGGGGGTGCGTGTTAGTGGGAATGGGAGAAGAAGAGGGGGATGAGAATGGTGTGGGAGGAAGGGGGGAACATACAGAGAAAGAACCTTGGCGTCAATCTCTCCTCCTCCTTCGCTTTGGGGCCTAAGTCTAATCTTCTTGACGCCGTGCTGGACGCCGTGTTGTTGCTCGCCGGATACGTCCATTACGTCGAGGGTCAAGAGTTCGCAGGGTACCTTGGGGAAGGTGATGTTGAGGTGGATTTCCATTCGTTCGCCTGTTGCAATCCGTCATGGTCAGCTTCTGTCTTCCTATCTGTTTTCTTTGTCCCGCTGTCTTGTTCATGGGCTGTAGAGTATGCGCACCTCGTCCCTTATCAACCACCAACTCGGGGTGTATTACCACCTTCCTGTAGTCTCTCCATTCTCCCCACGAGAGGAACAAGACGACGAGCAGCGAGACGATGGTAACGATGCCTCCGGATGTCGTCCTGATCCTCGCATCTTCGACTGTTTTTGTAAAAGCGTCGAGCTTGGTGAATCTCGATTTCCCGGCCATCTTGGATCGTCGGCGGGTTTGTTGAAGGTGCCTCTAGGGGCGGACGGGTTCGGTGGAATCGGCGACGGCGATGATCAATGTGTCTGGATCTCGGGTAGTCGGTAGGTGTACAGGTGTAATGAACAAGTACCCCTAGGTAGCCAAGGGACGATGGAATGTTCCAAAGGTTCCACGTGGTTGGTGGAGGGGTTCGTTTCGTAGAGGGAGCTTGCGCGTCACCAACGGGAACGGAAGTGGAAGCTGCAGTGTGGAATTGACAAAGCTCCAGGCTGTTAATGTCAAGTCGCTGCAGCCTTGTAGCTCGGGCGGGACGGGACGATCTTTTCAGACTTCAAATTCCAGAAAGGAGGGGCTGCAATCAAACAAACGAACAAGCACTCTCTCGGGTTGACACTTTCGCTACTTCACTGCCATCAGTCAATCAACTCATCCACATCAATTCAGGGACAAGAGACATGTCCCGTATAACTGTTAACGAAACGAAACGATAACGAGGTTGAGGCCACCTTACACGCTTATTCCGTTCTCTGATTGGCCAAAAGGACCCTTGGGGGATCCGCCGCGTGGCATTGGCGGGCATTGAACAGCGGCCATCCATGTCCCATGATCCTAGGGCTGGACTTTCTTGGCGCTGCCAGGGGAAATTGTCTTGCATGAACCCTTTTTCTCTTTCTCGAACCATGATGGCTTTTTCCAGGAGTGGAATGGTGCGCTTGTTCTATCCTCCATTCCGACATCAAATCGAACGAACAGAGAAAAACCGAGGCATGATCGCAAGCTTCAAAAGACTCGAGCGTCGAGGTAGGCTTGACTGACCCTGATCGCATTTCCCGCATGCTCGTGGAAGACGAGTGTCACTGTTCTTTCCTGTCCACTTGCTGTTCCTGTGGTTTCTATATTTCTTCCTTTCTATCCAGATGCTCCGTATTCATGCACCGTTGCGTTCTCGGCATACTATCATCGAGCACAGCAGCAAGTGTTGTGTGGGCTTCACCATCTAACAAAATTGGCGAAAGAAAAATTAAAGAAAAAAAAGAATGGTCCCCCCCAGAATCGAACTGGGACCTCCCCAAGATCGGGCTTTCGCCTTTCTACCACCTCCCAGAGAACTTTTACCCATCGATTTACCCATCGGGGCATGCGACAGTGAGTATACTGCCATATTGCATGTCGTGGTTGGAAGCTCTGGGTAGCGTAGAGGTGTAAGGTAGCGTTGGACTACAATACAAATCTACCGATACGATATCGGCCCTTCCTCTGGACGACTACTGGGCACCGTCAAGGGTAGCGAGCGATGATGAAAAGCAACGCAGCTGTGCCCCTCACAGGATTCGAACTTCAGAGGTCGGGCCGTTCGCACGGGGGACTCGGGGGTATGCTACTCCTTACACCAAAGGACCTTGGTAATGTGTTTGTTGGAAGGGGGTTAGACGGGCGGACCTATAAGGGGCTTAGTGGGCTGGTGGGAGCCTGCGGAGGGCAGCAGGTTCTATGAACTCGTGAGTGAATGGTGGTGTTGAGGATGGGATCGAAGTCTGAGGTTTGGAGTGTTGTGCCGTCGGCAGTTGCGGGCGGCATGGTCGTCTCTACGGGTGAGTTTGGGGAAAGGTCAACACTTTCATGGTAACAACAAGTTGCTACCATTTCTAACCGCTCGGTCACGGGAAAGCGGGAGGTCAGGTGTATTTGCAAGAGGAGATGTGGCTAGAGGTGTTCAGTCTTCCTCTCTGTTGGGAACAGCCGTGTATCAAACGGAAGGAACAAAAGAGTCGGCTCATTTTTGACCGAACTGACTTTGCCATAGTATCACAGGAAAGTCGCAGATGCAATGCTGGTCTTTGCCTTGAGGAAGTGCCGGCCCTCAACATGAGCTCTTGCAGGCAATGCAGTCTGACTAACAGATTATTGCCCCCGCCGTTCCCTTACCAGGAAAAGGTGTAGTCCTAGAAGGGGCAGATGTCTTTGAAGGAAAGCACAATCCGCCCACACTGGTAAATGGCAACAACGACCTCCTCTCCGGCCTAGGTTTGTTCCATCACATCTTGGAGACCAAGTAAGTTAAAAGCCATGACTTCACCCAGTCCACACTCCAGTCACTGTCACCAACCATCATCTTCAACTTGAAGTGTTACCAAAGTCATTTGATCGTACTTCAGCAACTACAACATCTCACGATACTACACAGCTAAACCTTGGTTACTGTCCATCAACAACATACCAAACATTATTGATCACGACTACAACAGACAACCGCAACTCCAGTTTGTTTACCACATCAGTTCCCCAAAACAAACTAGCATAAACAACCAAACCAACCTTCCACACAAATACACACTACACTCAGAATCACCTGGCTAACAACACCAAAATGAGACCCTATTCTTCCGCCAACGAAGACCCCGACGACTCTGAGCGTGGCCGTCAGTTAAAACGCGCGGGCATCGACGCCGAGACCGATACGGACGATACGAACTACAAGCTTTCCCACTCTCCCAGTCCCGACAGCCTTTCTTACAGCGCTCCACCTATTCCACCCCGTCCTCGTCATCGTTCTCCCCCTCCTCTTCCTCATCGTTCTCCTCCTCCTACCGGGCTTCCTTTGGGGCTCTCTCCTGGTATCGCTGAGCTTGTCGCTTCTGCCGCCAGAGCTGCCAATCTGGCCGCTGCTAGCCGTGGTGGCTCACCTAACCCTATCAAAGAGGGTGAGGTTACCGCCCGCTCTTCCAGTGGCTCTTCTCGACCCTCCACCCGTCCCTCTGCCCCCTCACCAGAAAACCGCTCCTCCCCTTCTCCTGACCTTCATCCTTCCCTTTTACCTTTCCCTCCTTTTCCTCCCCCTCCCGCAGTCAAGTCCAACACCGCGCCCTACGGCTCCGAGCTTTCTCCCGAGACCGAAAAAATCCTATCCGACCTCAACCAACGAGCCAAAATGGCGGAACAGCAACGCCTCATCCGCGAAGGACGGGACCCGACAGCTTTAGCAATCTTCGAGGCGCATCGCCGTGAACATGGGTACGTGCTTCGCCCGTTCATGTGCCCGCTGTCAACGACGGATCGCTTTTGGTATGAGATGGGGTTGAAGGCGTTGCCGGGGTGTTTGATTGAAGACAAAGAATGCTGGAGGGCGCTGGATCCGTGGAAGACGGTGGTGAAAAAGGAGCAGAAGGGTAAAAGGAATTGTAAAGAGAATTATGATACGTGGGTGGAGAAGGGTAATAAGAGCGTTGTGCTGTGTGTGGCGGATAAGAGGGATAAGTGTAGGGGGGTCATGGTTCGTTGGAGGATTGATTCGAGGATGGATAAGGAGAAGGAGGCGGACGGGGTGGATCTTCATCTGCATGTCGGGGATGTGAGCAAGAGTGGGAGCGGGAATGGGAACGGGAATGAGGAGGAGGGTCCAGTTTGGAAGGAGGGGGTGCTGGGGTTGAAGGTGATTGATTTTTGGAGACCAGGAGTGGCAGATCGGGAGTTGCAGGCTGCGCTGGGAGATGCGACCCGTAACATTTTCGAACTTGAATTGCTCGATGATGTGAAGGCTGTTCAGATTCACGGTGGCGCTGGGCCGTCAATGAGCGGGAATGTGGAGTATCCGATCGATGCGAGGATGAGAAGGTACTTGGAAATGGAGGAGAATGTTAAAAGACTAGCGATACAGTTGGGGTATGAGCAAGTAGACGAGGAGCAGAAGCCAATGGGTACGCGGTGGGTGTTGGAGTTTCCGCGGGACGCGCTGGACGAGTTAGTCCGGACGATGGCCAAGTTGAAGATGGACAAGACTGATGAAGATGAATTGAAGGAGGAGGAGAGGAAAAACGACTTTGAGAAGGGCGCAGAGGAGGAACACAAAATTGTCAGGGAGGCTGGCTTCGGCGGAGCAAAGTATGTCGAGGACGCGAGGGCGGTTGTGGATCTTATGGACAACCTCATCATTGCTCAGGCGGAACAACGTGGCCTTGGGGCGACCCGGAACAGAGAAGACAGCTACAGACCCATGCCGATGCTTACAGGTAATCTGCCGGTCCGGAACAGGGAGAAACTCTCGTCGCCAGACAGCGAAAAGTTTGACTGGAATCCTTGGGAAGCTAGCCCTGAGTCTGATGGGGAAGCTATCTTGGAATCAATCGAGGCAGACAGCCCGGAGTCTGGGGAGGTGGAGGAAACCCGTCTGGAAGCTATCCCCGAGGAGTCAACCATGCCGGAGCTCAAGGCGGGTACCAGTCCAAAGCCCGATCAGGCGGAGGAAAGCAAGTCGGAAGGCGACAACATGTCCAGCCCGGAAATCGCAACACTCTTCAGGGACGAGGGGAACAAATATCACCTATCTGGGTCTCATACTCCGGAGAACAAGACGGCTATTGTTGAAAGTATCGAGGTCGATGCCGAAAAAGCCGAGAGTTCTCTCGATGGAAAGAAGGATGTCGGGGTTAGTGTGAAGTCTGTGGATCCTTCCGATGAGGATGCTTCTCATGACGAGTCCTCTGATGACGAGATTGTCGACTTGGCGGCTTTTTTCCTTGATGATTCTTCTGGTAACGAAAACGATCTTGACTAGGAAGACAAGACGGATGAGACGGATGAGAACAATCTTCCCCAGGATGACAAGACAGATGAGACCGAGCTTCCCCAGGATGACAAGATGGATGAGGATTGGGGTAATGAAATGGCGCTGGCCCTGCGCGATTTGCTTCGTGTCAACAGAACTGCTTCTCCGGACGACGAGAATGAGACCAAGAACAACGAAGCGGAAGGAAGCTCTTAGATGTTCGGGAGGAGGTTTATGGTATTGGGTATTGGTGTGTCTTAAAACATAACATGGTCGTGCTCGTCAGCGTTTCCTGTATCAATCCTCTGGATATAGCGTAAAAAAACATGTTATCTATTCCATTCTGTCAGCCCTCTAACATGTCGTACATCATCAACTTCTCAAAACACCCCCTAAGACTTGAGCCTCTCGCTCCTCGCCATATCGTCCTGCGCGTCTCTAACCAAGAAACTGTAACAAGTTAGCTTTCCATCTCCCTTTCAACCTCGGACAGCGGGATATACTCACTTGTACCAAATAACCGTCGGCACAATCGTGCCCGCATGCCACAAACTATGCGCATCCACACTCCCCCAAAGCGGCGGGAAATCCAACAACTCCAAACTCATGGCCACCAACACCCACGCCACCACAATACCCGGCCACGCCGCCCACCCCTTCTTCTGCTCCCTATATCTGGTCCAAGAATACCAACTCCACAGCAGATTCTGCACCGCCCCCACCGCCACGTTGGCCGCCATGTTATACGTGTAATCCCACGTCCACATCTTCAGGTACGTGACATGCGCCACATAAAGCAGGATACAAAGCGCCGTCCAAAGCCTCAACAAGCTCTGTCGGCGCGGCGTGTCCTTATCCAGCCTGAAGATTCGCACGGCTGAGTAATATAACCCGTACAAAACGTTGGCGCCCGCCGCGAAGTAATCGAGTTGTTCAGTAACGGGAAAATCTCGCGTGTGGAAAACAGCAGAGAAAAACCACGACGCCATGCCCACGTAGGCGAGCCAGATGTACCATTTGCGAAGCGGGTAGGAAGCCGGGATGGAAGGGAGGATTTTGTTGTAGAGGCCGTCGTAGTGCGCCCAGAGGTTGCCGAGGGAAAAAAGAACGGAGAAGGGTTCTTGCATGCCGAGGAAGCGTGTGAAGGGCCATTTACCGTGGTATTGGACGACTGGGTGGGGAGCCGGTGGGGGGACTTGGGAGAGCCGGGTGGTGGTGATGAGGTGTTGGCAGGTGTAGTCGCATTCGGAGGGGCAGGACCAGAGGAGGAGGCGGCGGTGGAGGGCTGGATGATCATGATCAAAAGGAGGGGGTTAGCGTTAGCTGGGTAGGGTAGGTGGGAGATGGGGGGATGACAAGGGGGGGGAGAACGGGAATGGGGAAGAAGGGGGAAGGGAGGGGAACGTACGGATGGGCGTTTGATGCTCAGCGTCCGGACCGCAGTTTTCGCGTTCGCAGACCTGGTGATGGATTGGTGTTGTCAGCTTCCTCTATATATGTCCTATCGTGTCCAGCTGAGGTTTTGTTTCTTCCCGCCGTCCGTCTCTCCATCGCAACTCAAGCTATCCTTCTCCCCAAGTCCCAGATTGGAAGTCAACCCACCCTAATACACTCCTGAAACTCAGGTAGTCGATCGCCAATGGACGCCGCGACGGGTGTAGCTAGCGCGACGAGGCCGAGGAGAAGCAATTGCTGTATCGACAGGAAGCTGGGAGAGTTGGGAGAGCTGGGAGCTCCGCCCCGTCTGGACGCGACGTTGAACTTCATTGTGTGGGCATTGAATGTCGGAATTGGTATGATGGTGTTTGCGACTTGGCTTCGAGTGCTGGGTGGGAGCTCAGAGGAGCTTGGAGGACGAGAGGGAGACGCGTGTGGTGGTTCGGCGCGGTGCAGGTGAGGTGGTAGCTTGGTGGTTCGATCGCTCGATAGCTCAGGCTCGGGGTCTCTGGGTGTTTCGTCAGACCGAATATCGAGTCTAGCTAGCTAGCGACGGTTGGGAGCTTCGATTGCGCCCAAGGTAAACCGTAGCTGATAACCTGCAGTGCTGAATTGAAGATGTTGAGCTAGAGGTCGCAATTCGGATGCCTCGGTTGGCGTTGGCATTGGCATTCAGCGGGGCACGCTAAAGTGGAAGTCTCCGTTACGGGGGGCGGGCTGGGCGGCAGCGCTAAGTGGAACCCCACTTGCTCTTCGGGAGGCGCCGAACGGGTGTGGGTCCAAGCGTAGCCTTGCAGCACGTCAAACTCCGGAGACCGGGACCGGGGCCGGGGGGTTTTGCCCGGTGGAGACTCCGGGGAGGGTCTTGGGAGGGTCTGGGGAAGAATGTTATTGCGACCTAGTGGTAGGAGATTTGTTGGAGTGTTTGGGTATGTCTTGATCTGGAACTCTTCAAGTTTGATGAGTGTGTATTTTTGGAGGGTTCACATTCCCGGGCTGTTGGTCGCGTGGGTTGGTGGACATTCCAGTTACACTGGGCGATTGAACAACAGCGGAATGCAGAGAACGAGTAGGTTCATGAACTGTGTTTTAAGTAAAGACAAGGGCGAGTTACTAAGCTAATATTGAGTTATATGCGAATAAGCTACCTCACCCATGCCGCTCAGCAGTTTGCACGCCGTTTCAGCCCCCTTACAATAATCGAACACTGTGCGCCATAGAGATGAGTAAGCCCAAGTTTGATGAATGAGATGAGAAACTCCGTGTGAGCAAGTCCAAATCTAAATAGGCTAGCAGAAAGAAAAAAATCATGCTGTGAAGTGAACTTTGCTATCTGCGCCGTTCCAAATGGTAATAAGAAAGAGACAGGTCCAGATCGCCATGTACTGTTTTACCATGTGCGAGTGTACGGAGACAGAAGTCCAAAAAAGAAGTTAAGTAGAGGTAGGTAGGTATGCAAAGAAGAAGTTGCCTCGCGGCATGATGAGCTGGTGAACCAAAAGAAAGCAAAGGAAGGAAGTAGCAAAATGTCCAAAGATACCCATCCGCCTTGAAGGACCATGTGTCCTCAGCCATGCCCTTCATAAACGCCATAAACCCCGACTTTCCGCCGCTCATGCAGAAATCCCCCAAAAAAAAAATCATAACGCCGTCCCCCGTACGCCAATGTAATCATACCTAAAACGGTCCACCCCGAAGGCAACGTGGAGAGAAGTGCAAGAAGAGGCTTAGAGACTCAAAACGGACTCCCAGACCTCCTCCTTCCCCCCTCCCCCCTCCGTCGACTAAACTCCCTCAACCGCTGCCTCAAATCGGCCATCCTTCCGCTTCGCCCCGTTGTCGTCTCACTGCCACTGCCACTTCCATTTCCACTTCCACTGCCACTCCCCCCACTGCTATGCGCCCTACTCGGCTCTGGTCGTGATCCCTGAAGTTCACTCGACTTCCTCGATTCCTGACTCCGCCTCCCACTACGTGTCTGCCCCTGGTTCAACATAGCCTGCTGCATCACAGCAGATGGTCCCCTCCCCAACATGCCCAAATCCACACTCTGGCCGTGTCCCGGTCTTCTGACATGGCTGTGGCGATTAGCAGTGAAGCTGCTCGAGGTAAAGCTCAACGGCGACCCAAGCCTGGCAGGTGGCTGGACGTTCGACTCTTCTAGTTGAGGTTGGGGCTGTGGTTGGGTGACGTGGAGGGGAGTGAAACCGAGGATCGCTGGCATGCTGATTGAGCTTGGGAGTCCGAGAGACTCGGGCTGTTGGGGTGGGGCGACTTCGATAGAGGTACCGGTGGAAGTAGACCGCGGAATAAAAAGCTCGTCGAAGCGGTGGCCTAGGGTTGAACTGAATTCCGTTGATCTCCTGCCCCTGGTAGTGGTAGTGACTCCCTCTTCCGTTTTTGGCATCGAGTCTGCTACAGATGCTACAGACACAGAATCCGGAGCAGGAGCAGGGGCAGGAGCAGTTTTCTTCCTGTGATCTCCACCTTGGGAGTGTGTGTTCCTTCGTTTGCCAGGCGCGCTGGACCGACTGAGTCTTACGGGGCTTTGGAGCCTGCCGGTTGTTGGTCGGCTATGTTGGCCTGGAAGCGAGTGGGAGATTGTCTGCCCTCGTTTGCGGGTGGTGATGGCGCCGATTGCAGCCGCGAGAGAGGCGGAAGAGGAAGGACCGTAGCTTCGCGGTTGGGCTGCTGGTTCTTGGTCGTCTCCTGCTTCTCCACTGGAGATGGGTTGGGGGCCGAATAAGGGGGAGCCGAGACGGCCTCGTTCTGGCTCCTGATCTGCGTCGTTTGGTTGCCGCTGTGGGATCGGGATGGGTTCTAGAGGTGGTGCTAGAGCTTCGAAGATGCTTAGACTTGACCTCGTCAACTGTGCCAACGGCCCCTGGGGCTGCATGTGCTCCGACGTGCTGAGAGTAAGGGACATGGACATGTCCCCCGTCGCAAACGGCCGCTCTGCCCTGGGTGTCTGCACAGATTGCATCGGAGTTACGCTTCGAGAGAGGAAGCGGTGGTTCTTAGCTGCCACTGCCGCCTTTTGACGGCATAACTCCCTTAGCTGTGCCCTCGTCGCTGCTTGCGTGTGCGGCCAGCGCATGAAAGTCCCGACCCCCTCGGCGCTCCCACCGGCAGCGCTCTTTTGGGCTTTCGACCCCCGCCAGGTGCGAATGGCTTCGCGGGCTACCCGCGCGCACACGCCTTCCGGTGGAATGCAATTCTTGCCCATGCGAAACGGGGTAACTTTGGGGTCTTGCAGGTAGAGGGAGTAATAAGACCAGAGGTGGTCATTCATCGATTTGGTCCAAGGGGCTTTCTTTCTTGGTTGATTGGGTTTGAGGTTGGCTTCCTTGGGAGTGGTGGTGGTGGATGATGGTTGTAGGGTCTCTGTTGGCTCGTCAAAGTCAAGAAGATCTGTTGTGCCGAGATAATGTAGAGTGTCCTTGCCGTCGAGGGAGGCACTTTCAAGGCCACATTCGTCAGAGTCATCGTCTTCGGAGAGGTGGGACCATTGGCTCGGGAAGGAGTCGCTGGTCTGGGTGGATTGGGATGTTGATGGCCTGCTTATGTCGTCGTCATCCTCAGGCGTTGACTCGAAGCTGCTGGTTGAACCCACGGTCCAATCCGGATATCGACAGGGTGTTAATGTTGGTAGCGCCATGGTTGTTGGTACCGGTGTCTTTGGTCCTGCGTCTGAATATGCCCTTGCCCGTGGGATTTGCAAAGACAGGGAGTCTTGATAGGGTTCTGGGGAAAAGGGACGCATGGTGAAATCCTCTGGGTCTGATTCTGGCTCTTCGATGCTGGGGATGGCAAGGTCTGCTGCTGCTACTGAGGCCAGGAATTGCTGTGACGCAGCGAGCTGGTTCGAAATAGTGCGTCTCTTGACTTTGAGACGAGGTCTGGGAGGCGAAGGAATTTGGGGAAAGTCGACATCTTCTGGAAGTAGGTTTATGGGCGTCTTGGGTGCTTCGCTGCTGTCGGGGAATTCGAGCGCGACGGCATAGCGAAAGTCGCGTGGCATTGTTACATGGCCGGAGGAATGTTGTTGATCCATTATGTCTTATACAAGCGTCATGCGGTATTGGGTTGGGACAAGAAGAGCAAGGGATGAATAAAACGGGAATAAGTTGAAACAGGCGCGATGTCGGTGACGGGACTCGATCGCGATGTTGTCGCCAAATGAGTGGTGAAAAGGTAAGGGCGACAGGAAGATCCCAAGCCGTCTCTTTGTCGCAAAGGCGGTCGGTCTTTGTTGTTACGCGACGCGACAACCTGACCGTCAAGGTATCGTGCAAAAGAGTTGAGATGGCGGACCAAATTGGGATGGCTGGAGTGCGGCAGGCAGGCAGGCCGAATCGGCGGGATTAAAGGAACCAAGTAGGAAAAAGCAAAGGATGGGTAGAGTAAGTACTGTGCCAATTGTTATGCGGCTTTGTGAAACACGAGCGGTCGTGGTCGTGGTCGTGGTCGTGGTCGTTATCGCGTTCTATTGTCGTTGTCTGTAAGGGAAGAGGGATTGTTGGATGGTTGGGTGAAATTAGGTGTTGTAGTTGTTCTTGGTGGTGATGGTTGTCGTCAATGTTATTTGCAGAAGAGCGAGTGTCGGAGTGAGGGCCAAGTGAGCGTCGGAAGGTCTCAGTCGCAAGTGCGCGCGGGCGTCTTTCAATCCCAACTTGTCTTGAGATGGAAGCGGGTAGATGATGCGACCAAAGTGCCGGGGGTAGTGGGCAATGCGCCAAATGCGCGCGCCTGGTATTGAGCGAGTCGCAAAGAAGTGAAGTCTGAAAAGAGCCGCAAACTTGGAGGGGAGGACAAAGTGGTTGCAGACGGATGGAACTCGTTGGACTCGTTCTGCGATCGATATGCGATAGGTAAGGGTAAGGGTCCGTCAAAAGTGGGAATGGATGTGCTATGTAGGATAATAATGTAGGTACAAGGCAAGGTCGTACAGTAGCTTCATCAGTCTCGGAATCAGATCAGCCAGAGAAAGTAGTGTGGGAGGAACAGGGTCTCTCCCTCTCTCTTCTTGTCTGGGACTCTCGGATATGACATGGAACCTCTTATGACAACCACACCATCAACATGTCAACATGTCAACATATGTATACGGAACAAGATCAGCCAGTGGTAAAGCAACAACCACAACGACAACAACAACATCAACAACAACACCGATCCAATCGTGTACAAAACAACAACTCAAGGGTCCGTTGTCCACCTGTCGCGGCGCGGAATCCGGCTCGCAACTTTGACACTTGAAGCCCGCAGTGGAGTTCGCGCCGGCGTGGAGTTTGTTGTGGAGATTGGAGGCCGCTTCACAAGTGTAACCCAGCTTCGACAACATCACAACATCACAACATCAACAACAATAAGATGGAAAGGTAAACAGGAGATTCACTCTAAGGAAAGCGAGTCAGTAATATGGTCAACAGCAGGACCGGCCGTCCGCGGAATCATCATGGTGTGAAGAACCACTCAGTGATCGGCCTCGGACCGTTTCAACAACTCGAACGCGTCGTGGACGCGATCCCAACGTGTTAGCTAGCGGTGGCTTGTGATTGGCCAACCATATTCCAACCGACCATCCCGGACGCGTCCACTGTTGTCAATGTTGTTCCCAAAATGGCGACACACAGCCAAGACTCGCTCGACTGCCAAAAAGAACCTCAAGGGCCACCACCGTCACCACGGCCAGGACGGTCCAGTGATGCAATCTGCAGCGCTAAAAAGTCCCTACTGTAACCTCATGTGAGCACTGCCGCCGGAGACAGGGTTTCTTTCTTTTCGATGCCGATTTCTGCTGTCGTCGACTTGAACTTTGATTTTCTTCTTTCAGGTCAAGTTATTCAACCGAGAGACGGAGATGAGGACGGAGGTGAAGGGAGGAAGTGTGAGGGCCAATCCGCGAGAGGGAGGGACCGAGGGAGAAGGTGCAGCTGCAGGTCGGCCTTACTAAACCTTGTGCCGTTTGGACGGCCTGTCAAGAGAGATGATGTTTCGCGTTGTGCACCACTGAATGAACTGGAAGTCTGTTGTTCCTGTTCTCTTGACCGGGGCCTTTTCTCAGTCGTGTCTTGATGGCATTTCAGGATCATGAAGAAGGGCGTCGGCGAAGCTCGGGACGTGACGGATTCGGAGTTTATTGCGGTCTTGAAGTTTTAACTGAAGCCATGAAGGCTCAGGCTCTCGTTTGGCATTGGACTCGAGCCATGGTGACGATGACATAGGCTGGCTCGTGCACGGTAATAATTCCAGCTAAAGATCATGCTTATCTGGCTGCGATATGCTCAGTTTCTTAACACAAATGATAGGTGTTTATTGCGGGGTGTAAATCGAAGGTGGGGTCATGATCTTGGGCTTGGAGTTTCCGACTTCTCGTTCGCTCAACCAACTTCAATCTTTTCTCGCGGCACAAACAGTCCATCACTGTACCTTTCTTCGTGCTGCCGGTCAGCAATTGAAGTTCGATCATTGAAAGGATCCTTTTTGCAACAAATCCTGGTTACCCTCTTGATCCAGTTCTCTCGCTTTCGACAATTCTAGAGGGCTAGGTAGTTCAGCTGGGCAGAAACAGCCAGCTGAGTGTAGCTCCTTCCTACTTCTGGGTGAGCTTCACAATCCAGCTTCATTGATTGGCCGGAACAGCAGCGTGGAGCTCGTTTTGCTGGCGGCATTGGGCATCATCAGTTTCAGCCGAGTTCCATGATATTTGAACTTTTCTTCCTTCTCTTCCTTTGGCTTTCGAATTCTTCCTGGAGTGACATCTTCCTTGATTCCTCACCATATTCCAAATCTCCCAAAATGGCATCAACAGCATCAGTCAACGGGGTTACGCTGGACAATCTCGACAAGGTCTGGCCTCGTTGGGATCCCGCCGACTCGAATCATCTCTATGCCTTGGTTGATATGGGCAGGTAAGCTACCATCTTTGCACTTGTCTCCTCATGTTGAGCTCTCCTGACCCCCTTGTTTTTTTCAAAGCAATGGCATCCGGTTTTCCATCTCCGACCTCTCCCCGCCACAGACTCGGTTGCTCAAGTGCCTTTACCAGGAGCGAGCCGCCATCTCCCTGTTCGATGCCCTGAGCGAGTCTTCCTCTGGTGGCCCCCTTCTCTTCCCCAAAGAGACCATCACCCTCGTGTCCGAGACGCTGGCCCGGTTCCATGCCATTGCTGTCAATGACTACGGCGTACCTCCCGATCATGTCACCGTCTTTGCTACAGAGGCCATGCGGAAAGCCGACAATGCTGCTGCAATGCTACAAGCCATCGAGGCCGAGGTCCCTGGACTTGCTGTCAAGATTCTGGACGGCCAAGTCGAGACCCTGTTTGGCTCACTGGGAGCAAGATCTGCCTTTTCTCGTCCCAAGGGTCTCTTTCTTGACCTAGGCGGTGGCAGCGTCCAGATGACATATCTGGACACAACTGGTCAAGATGCCGACTATCACATCCATGCAGCACAAGCCGGCAAGAGTTTGCCTTTTGGCGCTGCTCGTTTGATCAAAATCCTTGAACACAAGGATGCTGACTTCAAGACCAAGGAGGTTTCGAAGCTCGAGGAAGGCATGAAACTGGCTTTTGCCAGGCTTTGCGAGACATATCCTACTCTTGCGACCGAGTCCAAGGACACACAGGGCGTTGATATCTATCTCTGTGGAGGAGGCTTCCGAGGCTACGGCAGCATGCTGATGCACAACGATCCAATCTCCCCATACCCGATCCCTGCGATAGGCTCCTACAAGGTCTCGGGCGAATTCTTTGCCAAGACCAGCCATATGCTCGAGGTCAACACCAACTTCAAGAAAAAGATCTTTGGGATGTCCAAGCGCCGCCGAGCCCAGTTTCCTGCCATCGTTACGGTCGTTGAGGCTCTTATCTCGGCAGTTCCACACATACGATCGGTCACATTCTGTGCCGGTGGAAACAGAGAGGGTGCGCTCATGATCAGGCTGCCCCAGGAGATTCGCGAGAGCGATCCTCTGGATTGTCTCCAACCAGATGTATCACTACAAGGCATCGTTGATATACTGTCATCAGCTCTCCCAGCCGATTACAGCAACCCAAAGACGGTCTTTGGGCTTGGCCTTGGCCGCCTCTTCGCGAGCAAGATTTGGTCCAACACCGGCGATGATGACCTTGCGAATGCCTCTGCCGCTTTGCACAGTGCCATCACGGAACATCCCGATTGTCCTGGTCTATCACACGCGGCCCGGGCTGTTATGGCTCTGACACTTTGTGCGAGATGGGGCGGCAGCGTCACTCCGGCGGATGAACAGCTGTTGAACAACTTGCGGGCATTGGCTGATACCGTCAACCCTGACGCTGTGTTTTGGGCGGGCTACATTGGAGCCGTAGCTGCCGCACTCGCGAAACTGGCACCAACGGTCCAAGATGCTCATCAACTTGGAGACAAGGTTCAGTAAGTTGATTGTTCGACCAAACAGCCGTTTAACAGCGTATTAATAATTTTCGTACCAGGTTTAGATCGACCGTGGAACAGTTCGACGACAGCAAAGGGTTTCGAGTTCGCCTCAACCTCCAGGTCATCGAAACGGCTCTTCGAGGCATCGACACCGGGGACCTGAAATCCCACTTCGAACTCGTTAGCACGCAGAGAGAGCAAGATTCGGGGAAGAAGGTCGTTGTGGACATCACAGCACTTTCCTGATGTAGTAAGTTATTATGGTGCTGTCGACAGCGATGATTACTCTACCTCTATATCCATTATGCCAACATGCCGAACTGGTATCCTTTGCTTTCAACACCTCAACTGCGTTCCATATTTCCTTTGTCATCCAAACGCCAGTACCATCTCACTCTGCAACAATCTGTTAGGTATCATTTCCCCCTATGCGCACTTTCACGCTCCATTATTCGCTTCTGGTGTGCAATATCTTGATCCTTCACAATCGCCGGCCATACTTTTGTCTTTGTATCGCATCAATTCCATTCCTCTTGTTGAAGATGGCTTCTTCACGGGCGATGACACATGTCCTAAGCAGTGTCACTTGCCTGTTCGGGAGTGGATTCCTCTCTATTTCGTTGTCTACCGGGCTGTCAGACCATGTTCTTGAATACTGAATGGTGCGATACTGATGCATAACTTACAGAAATCATTTCGTGAATTCCAGGCATCCTTGAAGGCGCTCAAAGCTACATCACTGTTGCCAAACACTTCAAGATCGTCCATGGCGTCCAGTACTCTCTTGACAATTGCGGATGTACGAAACCGATTCGAGTACATCACCACAACGCCTTCGAACAAGTCCTCTGTCAGGCGTTTGAAACTCCGTCTTTCGGCACTTTCGGTCATTACTGCCTGAAATTAGATGTGCTGTCAATAGCAGGAAGCCTGGGAGGTTAACTTACCATCAGCAGACGATAGTTGGCCTAACACTTCCTGATACACCAGGATCACTTGCCACATGGACAACCAAAGAGCGACGGTGAAAGCCGACCGGGTACCCGAGGTCTCCTGTTTTAGGGTGGTTGGTGGCCCCAGGAAAGCGTCGAGTCCCCCCAGCAGTTCTCGCTCGGTGCTCGATATGGCTTTCCCGGCCCGCAGGTGGAAGTGAAGCTGAACAGGCAGCAGTTGTTGGCTGAACGGCATACCGCCAGTGAAGAACATGTTCCTCACCTCGTAAGCCCATATCTTGACCATACATGTCATGTTGCACACGTTTTCCATTAACCTGTGCAACTGCACAGCCTCTTTCTGCGCTGGAGACGACAATCTTCCTGCGAAAACATTTGAGTTAGACGCCTTTCTGACCTGAACGAACTACATCTCGGCTTACCATTAGAGACATAGGTCTTGTGGAAAACCCTTTTGTAGGACACCAGACACTGCTCGATACGACCCCCGAAAGTCGTTCGGTGCTCGAGGAGAATATCTCGCTCGCTCCAAGCACAGATGGTCTCATTACTAGGGCTTTTGTCCGTAATCGGGAGGTATATGGGGTAACAACTGACCGGCTCCGAGCTTTGGAACATCACCTCGCGACACGTAACCTCCAAAGACTCTCGGTTGAAATTGGGCGAACGACGGATCTCGACCACATGGTCGCTACTGCCAGGTCTGGTGGGCCCTTTAGGAAGCGATTCGTACCACCCACACATATCCTTGGACGCCCAACGTTCTGCTTCGCAGTCAGTCTCAGAGCTTCTCATGAGCGTCTCTTGCGAACGTACCCGATGCACCCCCAAGAATCTCGCTGAGCTTTTTCCTGATACACGGGACAAAAGGACAATGATTCTCTGTGCAGAAGTCCCTGCAGTGCTCGCATTCATCGCCACTATCACACTATCTATGTTGTCAGCAGTCTCGTCTCGCTTGGAAAATGGATGAAGAAGGCCTCCGTACTACGATCCTCTGAATCCGACAGGCGGAGCAAGCGCCCTTCTTTCTTACACGCTTTGTCTTCTCTCGATCTTTCAATTTCCGACTCCGTACGCTAGCGTTGCTAGAGACGTCGGATATCAACTCGTGACCATTCACACTCTGGGTGTCCAGACTCAGCAGGTCATCGTCTAGGTTGGCAGACATATGTGGCTGGGGATCAAGGTCGAGGATGTTCTGCGTCTCGGGAAGCGTGAAAGGCAGGGGCTCATTAATTATTGGAATGGCAGGAGCCACTGTCATTTGGGCGTCTTCGTTGAACCCTGATGCAAAGCTTTGGTTAACTGTTGAGGGGGCAATCGAAGGAACAAGGAAATAATCTTGTTCTGGCACGACAGCCGGTGTCCGGTGCCCTTCATCGAAGTTAGTCTCTGCTAATACTTGAGGAATTCTTGGCAACATACCTGGTTCCGTTCCGGGGTTCCAATTCAATGTCGCGTTGCGGTTTCGACCACCAGAGCGTCTTGTATGTGATGATGGAGGAGCCAGTAGGCCATTGGAGCCACTGGTCGACGGCCTGAATGGGATCTCGGATGACGGCCAGGTGCTTGGGCAGTGGTTATCGACGTTATCGGCAGCATCCTGAGCATCACCCATGGAGACGTCATTGTCGAGATCGGCAGAGGTTGGATATTGCTCTGGGTTGAGATAGCCGTCGACCATTCCAGCAATATCAGCAGGATGGGGTCCGGGGAGCACAGAGTTGAGCGGTGCGTCTGACCTCAGGAGTTTGCGTATCTCGGTATCTCGGTCCAAGAAATAGGACGAAACTTCGGAAAACGCAGAGGGTGCAATGGAAGGGTCCTCAAAAGGATTATCCTCGTGGGCGGATTCCGTGGCGGTGGTAGACCGCTCGTCCGAAGCACGGTTGAGCTCTTTCAAGACCCAGTTGTCATCGTAGCGAGGAGGATAGGGATTCATGGCTGGCAATGTTGACAGGCCAAACTATACGGCAACGTCTCGGATACTTTGTGAACTGCACGACTGTGTGGCCGAGACCAACAAGGCTGCAGATACTCGGGGCAGAGTGTGATACGAGACGCAATAAGGCGGCCAGAAGCAATAGAATTGTTCGGTCTGACGAAAGTGAAGGTGTCCGAAATCAGATGACGACCTGTTAAAGCTTCGGATGATGGGCACTGAAGGAAAGAAGGAAGGAGGAAGAAGGTTGCGAAGGTTAAAGATTATCCAACGGAATACTGTGCCATGAGACGGCACTCGCCTTTTGTTTTACGACAAATGAGCTTTGGTAAAAGAAGAGGCTCTTGCCCATCCTGACCTTGCGTGCGCTGGTAAAGGTACGTTAACTGCGCCTCTGGTAACTAATTTACAACTTTCGGAGAAGAACCCCTGATAGATTGGTACAAAATCCCATTGTTTACTTGGGAATTTGCGGCCAATGAGACGGCTGGACCTGGTCACCGAAAATTGCATAGGTACGTACCACCATGATGTGGGAGCGTCCGACAGCTCCGGCATCCTTCCTTCGTGGTGGTGTGCAGACGGCCTAACTCAAGTTGACAGGAAAACGAGTGTCACACCAGTAAGAGACCTCTTCTGTTGAAGTGATGCACACAAGTTGCTCACTGCACCCGGCACCGCGATATTCTCCAGACCTCTTCTCCGTATTGCGGGGCGGATTGGCCAGTAATGCTTCCCCGCAAGATGATGGCATTGGCCGCCACTACCATGATAGCTTCGTGGGATGGCATTCATTCAGCGGTACCCCAAGCTTTCTGTGCCTGACATATCCGCGTGCCACGTACCTGAGCTCAGGATACCCACCTGCCACTCAGACAGGAAGCGTACCTTGCACAACAGGAAGTGTGCACAAGTGTGCAGAAGCTTACCACCAAGCCAATCAGTCATGATACGCGTATACATTATCATTGTTCGGCAGCGAAATCACGGCAGAAGGAGAGCAGAAGTCGGAGTGATTTCACTGCCATCCCCGTCGATCCCCTCCGCTTCTAACTCTAAGGCGGCGTCGCGCCGGACGCATAACCTATCTGGTTCCTACGTTTCACATTTTCTTGTTTACACCATGTTCCGGTTGTGGCGGGGCAGATCATGAGAACTACGCGTCGGACGCTTGCCGGCAGTTTCTCGTCAGAGCCTGAGGTTGGTTTTTCATTTTGGGCTTCGGCCTTGAGACGAAGTCGTCTTACTTCCAATCTGTCAAGCGTACACCACACGCCGCTACTGCCACTGCTGATGCTGCCGCTGCACATGTCGAGCGATGTCGATGCTGGTGTCTCAGATGCCGAAGACGCCACGAATAAAAGGAAAGAGGCCAGCCCGGCGTCCGATGCAGTTGCTTGGCGTTGTTCTTTCTTCAAGCCTCCATCAAGTCGTCATCGTCGTCGCCGCCCGTCCTTGGCATGGGTTTGCGCTTCATATTCGCTTGAGCTTTTTCATTGTCGTTCATTTTAGGGACAAGGTTCTAATCTCCCCCTGCAGCTAACTCAGCCGCCTGCGGGGATGCGCCAAGTGTAGTGTACCCGTTCAAGCCGATGTTTGCGATCATCGTGGTCTAGAACTTGAATCTACGCCGAACACCTACCTATGAGGCCATGAAGCAGGAAAATGGACACTGAGCACACTTAGTCCGCCTTGTTTTAACGTCCTTAATCTCCGCCTGTTCTCACCTGTGTTGTCCTCGCGGTCGTCCATCAGAAAAACCGCCCAAGCCGAGTGGTAACATTCATCACAACGGGGCTGCAGGGTACCTGCAAATGCAGGGGGCGTATGCAACCACTATCTGCGGCAGGCTGGCAGACACGCAACGGCATGTCATGCCGTGGTTTCCATGCACTGCTGTTCCTTGTCTTTACTCACAGTCTGTTATCTGACTTATCGCGTACCAAATCTGCGGTTGGGCTTCTCCAATCTCACTGGCTGGTTCATCGACCCTTGAACAGCTGAAGCGAGCTTCGAATCTTGATCCTTACCGGAAATCTTAGTACGACCACGTTAATGGGATTGCGGCTTCGGCATTCGGATCCGGAAAGAATGGCATTGTCACTGTTGACGTTTCATAACAGCAGGTTATCGGTCCCGGAAGGCAGACTTGCGCAACTGCGAAGGGAAGGACGGCACCATGCCTACAAGTCACAGAGGCACAATACCACGAAGTTGATGGATCGGCGGGCCGTGCTACTGCTACCGTTACTGACAGGTTACAGTAAATGCGAGTGTCCTAAGTGGTTGCGAGTGTACCTGGCAGTCACGCGCCGCGTCATGCACTCATGAGTTCATGGTGTTGAACGACGCCGCCAAACGACATCGGGGAGGCCCGCATTGCTAGACTCTCCAAGCCGATGAACGGGGCTCGGAGCCTCCTGGCCTCACGTGTGTCTTGAGATATTCCAGTGATATGTGACTTTTTTTGAGGCTCAAATGGCGGTCTGATATGCTGTTAGGCTGTTCATTTTGACTTGTGTGGCAAAGCAGCTTGCCAAGATTGCCGGTGTGCTTTTTAGCATGTAAGTCAGTCCAACCGATTGGATGCATCGGCGGAGACCACTTCGCGAGGCCATTCAAAGGCCAAATTTGGAGGCCAGCTCAGCCAGTCGAGAGGCCCGGTGTGAGTGGACCCCGGCGCCGATTGGGAGATGCTTGGGCCGGAAAGTCGGCAGCCAACAGACGGAGATGGCGGAGAGGGTAAAGGAAATGAAAGGAGAATAAAGGCAAATTGCGGCGATATTGGTGCAGAAAGGCGGAGGAGGCTAAAGAAACCCAGAAGGAAGATAATGAAGGCAAAAGGTTTCCTTCTTCCAAGTTCATGATTGTTTCACCCTACCAGGACGTGTCGGACCTGCCAAAGGATGCTCTTTCAAACCATGATTGGTCGGGAGCTTTACATAGCAGGAGCATGTCTCACATGTAAGTGGACAATTTGGGACCATCTTCTTCATCCGGGTACCTGACCTCGAACACTAGGCCATTGCTCACCCATCACTCGTTTGTCTCGCGTCAAGAGTTTGTTCCTAATCGCCATTGGCTAACGGAGACGGCTTATCAAACGTCTCTATAACGGGCGTTCGTCAATTGATGTCTCACAAGAAAAAGAATCCCTAGTCAACATGATGTGGACTGGCGGGGCTTGTGAGACCTTGACGGGTTTTCCAACGCCAAACCAGTGATATCAGGCAAGCTTCTCTACGGCACAAGCGGGAAGCCTTCCATCCAGTGATAATACACCCCCAGAAAATCACTGACGAGTGACGAACCGGCAGCGATAAAAATATTTGGTAATTGGGCCGCTCTCAGAGGCCGGAGCTAATCGCTGGGGGTGCAGATGTGTGGCACAACGGCCAGGCTGGGACGGCTGGAGACACTCTCAATTATTCACACCACACGAAGCGAAAATGCATTTCCAAGCACATATTTGGCACCTCCTGTTTCTGCATTCTACCCCTACCACAAAGAGTGGTCAAAATTAACGGTGTAGACCGCTGAAGAGTGCGGTGCACGACGATGACCATGACGACGAGAAGCAGAATTCGAAACGCGCTGGGCATCTCCGACCAGCAACAAAGTCCGCGAAAGCAGAAGGATATTCGCATTTCAGCTCACAAGCAGACAAGAACGGCCCCCAAACTCCCAGAATTCTTTTTGACTTCCCAAAGTGGTAGACCGTCATCACATCACCTTCTCTTTTGGGCTTCTACTTCCACACTCAAGAATTCGGCCTGGGACTTGGGCTTCGGGATTGGGGGCTATTGTAACCCACCTTCTCTCCGGTGTTGTCCTCCCGCATGTTTCGAAACGACTCTGTTTCCAAACTGCCCCGGTGTTTCTGTTTTGATCATCACTTCATATTACAGTCTGCGGTGGGCAAAGGTAATCACTGGATGCCTCTCGACACCAGCTTGGTCTTTCCAATCCCGCTACCCCTTTCTTTCTCGGCGATGGACGACGTCTTTTGCACACCTGTCTAGCCAGGGGCTACGGGCTGTCAATGCTGAGGCAGCAACAGGGACGCAGACACATTCACCTGGGTGCTCTGCCTCCGAAACAGCCGTCTGGCCTATCATCCGTTTCTCGTAACCTCTGTTCTCCTCCCCCTTCCATCCTTGATTTCACAGTCTTTGTAAGTGCAATTCCCGACCGTGATGCAAATACACACCGCCAAGTTCGACTAATTCACTCAGCTTTGGTGCCTCTCAACGGCACAGCAAGTTAGCATGTGCATTCGTGTCTTAGTTTCATCACCTTCCCAGCCACGATTTCGATCGCGAGGCCGACACATTCACACACCCACTTCCCAAGTCGAGCACCTTCAGCCTAGGTACCTAAGGTACCTAAGAAGTACAGGCGACAAGCGATCTTGAGCTCTGCACCCTGACTTTACATCCAGCAGCAGCACAGCAAGGCGAAACGAATCTGTCCAATACCTCCGGGCCAGTCAATCCACCACTCCAAGTCTCAGACCGCCTGAGCTCCTCGCCCTAGGCCGGGATATGGTGTCCATCATCCTCCCTTTCCCAATCATGGTGGTGGTCAACGGACGCGGCATCCCTTACCCCTTTTCTGCCTTGGGCTCTCCTCAACAAATTTGTCAAACCGCCTTTGCTCGACAGACGCTCAAACAAAGACTACCAATCCCTGAGCAACACGGGAGTGTAGGAAAGCTTGTTGACGGCACAGCTAGTTGACTACCCTTCCCCAAGGTACCTCTACATTACACATCAGGGGCACTGAAGTAAAGGTTTCTGTCTGTTGGTTGCCTCACGCACGAAAAATCTCAACTCTCGACTCTCCGTCCGTGAGCTTCACTCCCGACAGGTAGGGTAGGTACTCCGGAACTTGCTTGCCCCTTCTCAACAACGAAAGCCCAGGAGCTAGCTCACAGTTCTGTTCGCCTCACTCATCGCATCGGCCAGCTCATGCTCATCCAGTCAACCACGTTGACACGCATGCATCATACATGAACCGTGAACAACATCTATCTATCTATCTACAATACACCCACCACCTTGTCCTCCCTCCCGGACTATGTATGTCTGCCCTAATCTATCTGGGATGATGACCAGATGAGGCGGTGCGGGTTGGTGAGTCCCAGCGTCGAGTCCCAGCGTCAAGGCCACCTACCTACCTGACGGACGCCTTACAAGGCGCCTGAACTCCGAAGGGAAGGGGGCTTGGTCCAAATCCTACGAGCAGCCCTGCCCTGGACTGGACTAGTGACAAATGGACTGGACTAGTGACAAATGGAACTGGTAACAAAGGGGAAAAAAGAAGACCGGAAAGAATACAGGCAACCGGCCTGCAAGCTATCACAGGGGGGTCCAAAGAACCTGGGGCTCAGCCTCGGTGTTTCCGTGATTCTCGTTTTTCGTCCAAGTATCCAGGCAGTCAGGCAGCTACTCGTATAGCTACGTTTGCCTACGTCGACTAGCTCCGATTTTCCAGTCTCGAGCAACCATGCATCAGTCAGACTTTGCTTGGCCATTGGTGCTTGCACCCTTGCACCCTTGCCGCTTTGCCTTGGTCGCCTTGTCATGTTGTCCACACTGCGGCGAGATAACTTGCCTTTTTGAAAGGTCGAGGCTCATTCCCTTTCGAACCTGACAACAGGGATTTCATAGTAACTTACCTCGTTACACACTCATAGCTTTACTTTTGCCATTTGCTGTGGTTGTCGTTAAAATATCGTCGAGTGTCCGTGTAGCATCCAGCAGGCAACACAACCACAGACGAACAGTGACGAAGAATATCATATCAACTTCGCAGTTTTGCCAGTGTATTAACTACTGATACACTGTCTGATCACCAGATATTTACTGGGCCTCCTCATTGGATAACCACTCCATGTCATTAACCTCAGCTGCTATTACACCCAAAGGGCCATTACCTCACCATAATCTAGCAAAGAAACCAACGTCTTGCCCTCAGCCAGGGTCATACAAATACATAGCGACTACAAATGTCATAGCAAAGCCTCCCTTTTCTTCCCTGAAACCCTCACCACTTCACATTCAAACAACATCAAAGCCTCCCTCCGCCTCGCCCCATGCCGGCAATTCCTCCTCAACCCTCGCCGCCCTCACCATCGAACTAACCACATGAATCCCCAGCCCCTCCACATAACTCCCATGCATCACCACCTTTCCATCCACCTTGACGATATTCACCACCAATTTTCTCCTCAGGAACGGTTCCACATCTTTGGGGTCCAGACTCCTCAACACCTCCTGTACTTCCCACTCTCCATCTTCTCCTTCTCCTTCTCTTTCTCCTTCACCCCTGAAACCGGCGCCGACGTCTCCTCCAAAGCCAACGAAACGACCACCGACGCTTCTACCTTTACTACCACCTCCCCCGGTTGCGACACCAAACTTTCCCGTCCTCATCACCTTCTCAACCAGCGCCTTAGTCAACGGCACGGTCCCCGACACCATAACTTCATCCATCCCATCCATCTTACTCTCCCCATACCTCTCATCAGAAGCAAAGACCCCCATCGACCCGACATGATTCTTCGCGGACGCCCACTCTTTCGGGTCTTTCGGTGCTTCCCCAAGAAACAAATGGATGAAGAACGGCCCATTCAAGGCTTGTTTCTTCACCTTCACATTTGCTATCCACTCCCTGTACTGTCCATTACCGCTAAAGACCCTTCCCGCTGGTAGATTGCCGGGGACCTTCTTTCCTGGTCCCAGTCTTCCGGCTCGCAATTCCTTGCGGTAGAGACTCGAGGGAGTAGATGGACCGTAGAGGCGGTTGATCGCTGCCATCACCCTTCCCCTTGCCCTCCTGGACAGAGCTCGGCTCTGGCTGTTCGGTACACTACCCGACACTCCCGCCAGCTCGGGGTAGTTGTATCCAAACCTCGTATGATCGCGGACCATGTCCGACGTCCAAAACGTGCCGTTCTCGTTAAAGAAGAAGGGTGTTAAAGGGGTGGCGGCGTTTTGGAACTCGCCTCGGGACGTGGTATAGGATGCGATGTAGGCTTGCATGGGGGTGACATAGCTGGTTGGGTACAAGGATTGCCAGATGGCGAAGATGCGATCGACCATGGCATGATGAAGGAAGAATATGGGATCAAAAGAGGAGTAGGGAATGTAGGCCATGTGGCCGCCTTGAGCGTTGGGTTGGCCTAGTCCGCCGCCGCCGGCTAGGTTGTGTACAGTGTCGTGGATGGCTTCGAGGGAGTCGAAGGAGCCATTATTGATGTAGGGTATCCAGGCGTTGTTGCTAAAGGTGCTGTAGTTGCCATAGTTGGAGAAAAGGATGTAGAGACGTTGTCCGAGTGAGTCGAGATTTTGGTCAAAGTTCATGGCCACGAGGGAGTTGTTGGATTGCGCCTTGTTATCGCTGGTAGTGGGGCTTCTGAGAGTGACTGTCCATATATCCCACTGTCGCACACCAATGTCAGCAAAGGTCAAGTTGCCGAGGGCGACATGCACTCACCGGATCCTGAAGAAAGGCAGTAGCATTCAGCGGCTTGAAGGAGTAACTGAACAAAGGGTTGGCAATTCTCTGCACGCCACTGGGACCGTTCACATCCACGTACGGGCTCCCGCCAACACTAAGAGGCAGAACGCTCTGTCCAGAAGGCGGGCTGGAAGCCCAATCCCAGTAGGGTATGCGGAACCGGAGTGCAGTCGCCTGGTATCGTTCTCGTGGTTCGCCTTCGGGCCACCATTTGGCAATGTTCTGGATCAGGTTGTAAAGTACTTGCTGTGACGAGTTTTAGGTCAGAAGTCGTTATGATCTCAGGGACAGAGAGACGTACCTCGTAGAGGACAAGATAAGGGCGATGCCATGTCGGGAAGAGGATCGAGGAGTGAGTACAATATCCTGTTTCCTCATTTCCGGGAGTTGGAGTCACACCGCCCCAGGTTTGGTGAGGTATGCCGTGTATCCCTGGTTGACGTTGTTCGTTAGCATGACAGAAAGCACATGTGTAGCGTGTCAGCAGACAGAGAAGAATGGAGAGGGGGGAACCTCAAGTGTAACATAAGTACCAGTAATCCCGTACCACGACACCGGCGATGACTGGTCGGTGAACTGCATCAGACTGAGCCCCAGGATGTAGAGCGTCCATAGCTCTTTGTCCTGCTCGAGCTGACGGACTTCTTGTCGCAGTCGAATTGTCTCCCCGCCCTCTGCTCCCCTTACTACTGGCACCGGTTCTTGCGACGCGAGCTGGCGCTTTATGAGCTTTGCTGCGTCAAAGCCGTAGTCATATGTGCCATATTGTGCGAGAACGGAGTGCGCGGCGAGCAGGGCGAGGGATAGCAGGGCGATTGGCAACCGAAAACGTGCCATTGGCGTTGTCGCAATGCGGAAGTAGTGTTAATCTCGGTTGTCGCAATGATTGAGACGCAGTCTTTGCTCGGAGAGGAGCCAGTGAAGCGTGCGAAAGGTTGACCAGAAGGAGATTGGTCGAGAAAGATGTGAGCGAGGTAACGCACGTTGCGGGTGAATGGGAGAGACCGGAGAAGGGTGGGATGTAACCAAGGCGGTAATGAGCTGCGATTAGCTGAGGTATTTGGGTGTCGATGTAATCGTCGACGAAGTCCTTAAATGTCCCGAGCCAGAAAGGAGTGATGATGGTCGGGAATATGGCAAAATTGGGTGTGGCTCAAGTATGCTAATTAGGAGAAGTTGGCGAGATGGATTAGAAGAAAAGAAGAGAAAAGAATTCTGGAATCAGAACAAAAGAAAAGGCAGCAGCATATGAATCTTGAAGTACGAAACGAGTGAGTGATTACTGTTCCGGTCACGGTGGACAGTGGCTTTTTCTGATGTCAAGCATGCCCTGACTACCGGTAAAGACAAAGTACAGATTATGGTAGTAGACAAGGTACTCGACCCAAAACGCCAACACAGACGAAGCAGATGACTTGCGATCGCCAGTCAGAAATTGAACATGTCAGAGAAAAGTCTGAAACTGCCCGTGGGGAGGGAAAGCCAGCCAAGTGCCGTGGAGCCGAGCCGAACGTGATACTGACGATATGGAAGGGAAAGGACGAGAACTTCCTCAGAAGGAGCAGAGTGAGAGTGGAAGGTACAGAATTTTCACACTGGTTGACACAAGGAAGGTACAGATGGCAAAGAGATTGGGGGACCCGGATGCCGTGGTCGGAAGTCGGGCATCAGAGAGGAAGGTGAAACCCGACATCGGTACTGAAATTGCTCCTTCCTGGATGGGCGTGCTGCGTGTGAAGTGTCAGGTCACTGGCGGTAACTATCCGTATCAGTGTTGTATCCATTTCAGATGTCGTGTGATTTCAAGCTGGAGTGTCTCACCTGGAGATGGTAACAAACTGAAAATTACCCAGTTAAGTTCTGAATAGCTTCAAGATATCGAGTTCTTCACTCAAGGACAACACTTCCACTATGCTGCCAATCCCCTCACGAAATCCCATGCTTCAGATGCACCACCGTTGACACGCATACCTATCAATAGGGGTCACGGCAGCTATCCGATCGTGTTAAACACAATCTTGCGTCCTGGAGTCGTCTCCCGCCCTTGTGTTCAGGTACATCATTTCTCCTGTGCTACCGTCGAGTTTGCATTTGTCATCCAACCATTGCTTTGTGAGTGGCCTGTTGATGACGGGATTCAGCTCAGTTGCGATCGAAGCCAAACTCACTTGAGTATCCAACCACATGCTAATCCTGTTCATGGTTTCACGATGCCATGGGAATAAGAAAAGGTATACCGATATGACCGAAACATGAGAAAAAGAACATTCGAACATTGCAAAATACACTACCCTGACATACTCCCATGATGCTGCTAAACACATAAACCCTTACATGGAAACTTTTCTGTAACCTTTAACCAAACCCATCCATGTACCCCTTAAGCCGTCAACATCAACTCTCCCGCCTTCTTGGGTACCAACTGTCCCCTCCTAATCTCATCCTTCTTATCCACCTTATACTTCAACTTGATGCCCATAGCCGCCAGCTCCACATCCAGGTACTTGAGCGCACCCGGCACCGCCACGACGGTAGTATTCTCTCCACCAATCCACTGGGTACCGCTGCCATCTTCCCAAATCTCTCCGTCCATCTGCATAAGGTCCACATCCTCCATATCGTCCAGCCTGACCGCGCAGTTCCTGCACCTAACAGTGCTAACGGCCTTGCGCTTGCCGATGAATGGCGAGACGGTGGGTTGCGTGGAGAGGAAGGAGCCGCACTGACGGCACATCCAGCTCTTGGAGTAATCGGAGCAGTTGAGTAGACGGTCCTGAAGGAGGAACGAAGTACCGTGAGCGAGAAGAGCATCGCGCTCCATTTCACCGACACGGATACCACCACCCTTCTTACGACCCTTGATGGGTTGACCAGTCGTAGGCACGACGGGACCAGTGGTACGCACTTGGTACTTGTCGTTAACCATGTGACGCAGACGCTGGTAGTAGACGACACCGATGTAAATATCCGCTTGGAACTCCTCACCCGTGATACCGGAGTAGAGGGGCTCGTTGCCGTGGTAGTTGTATCCGGCCTTCTGGAGCTGGTGGCCGAAGTAATCGCCGGCAGTGTTTTGCTCGTCGAACTTGAAGGGGGTAGAGTCCTGCGCGAGACCATGCAGGGCGCCAGACTTGCCGGCTAGCGACTCGACGAACATGCCGATGGTCATGCGCGACGGGAAAGCGTGAGGGTTGATGATGACATCGGGCTGGATGCCGGTTTCGGAGAAGGGCATGTCGGTGGCGGGCCACTTTTGCGAGAGCACACCCTTTTGACCGTGACGAGACGAGAACTTGTCACCAATGACGGGGGAACGGGGAATGCGCAACTTGATGGAGACGGTCTGCAGGGGCTCGGTGCCATTGTCGGCGCCGATGACGCGGACTTCCTCTACGAAGGCGTCTTCCGAGTCCTTGTACCGCTCGTAGTGGGTGACGCCGTCGCGGTTGACGAGCTGGCCGTTGTAGTCGGCGGAAACGGTGTGCCACGCGCAGATGACGTCGCCCTCACGGAGCAGACGGCCGACGCGAGGGAGACCATCGTTGTCGAGCACGTCGCGGGTGGACTCCCGGATGGTGCTGTTGGGCGCAAAGCCGAACATCTTGACGATGCTCTTGGCCGAGCGTGTCCTGCTGTCATCCTTGAGACTGACCTTCTTGGTCTTGTAGATGCTACCGTGACCAAATCCTCTCTCGTGTGCCGACTTGTTGAGAATCATGGCGTCATCCATGTCGTAACCGGTGTACGAGATGACAGCGACGACGGCGTTCATGCCGTTGGGGAAGTTGTCGAAACCGTACGTGTTGTGCAGAGGTGCGCGGACAATAGGCGTCTGACCCGTCTGGAGACGGTACATCTTGTTGTCCGTACGGTGGGCGAGAGCCGTTGCTGGTGTACCCATAGTTTGCTTACCCATCTGACACTGGTACATGTTACGGGGAGACTGGTTGAAGTCGGAGAAGGGGGTCATGTTGGCGAGGATGGAGAGGATATTAGTAGGATCGAACTCCACGTGGGTTGAATCCCCGGGGATGACCTCCTGCTCCGTGCAGGCAATCGACATGTAAGGCTGCTCCTGAGGACCGACAAAGTCCTCCTTCTGCAGAGGAAGGTACTTGACGGGACGGACCATACGAGCGGGCTGAGAGGACATGTAGAGACCGGGGTAAGAACCGCCGTTGGAAGGAGGGACGTAGCCGATCTCGAGCTGAAGAGGCACGCCGTTCTCGCCGTTGACCTTCCAGTAACGGAGAGTCTCGGCAATAGACTTGCACTCCTCAGGGGTACACCAGCCGACGATCCTGCCATCGAGCATGACGACCACACTCTCGCTGGTGGCAGCCGAGGAGATGTTGACAACGCCGAGCTCGAAAGCCAGACGAGGGATGGTAGAGGCGTCTACAGACTCCGTCATGATCTTGCACTTGTGGGCCAAATGGTTGAGAAGACCGCAAGGAGAACCATCAGGAGTGTGGACAGGGCAGAGGAAACCCCACGATTCGGGCAAAAGCTTACGGACCGTTGTTGTCTTGAGCTGGGCGAAGAAGGAACCACGATGCACCATGCGGAAGTGACTGATGAAACGCAGGAAGTTGAGCTTCTCGGCAACGACGGTGAAGCCGGACACCTGCTGCAAATCGAGACCGGAGGGAGACACAAGGTTGCCGGTAGACAAGAAGTACTCGAGCGATTGACCAATGTTTTCGTTGGCCCTGCGGAAGATGGCGATAGGGAAGTCCTTGAGGAAAGTGTCGGACTGGAATGATACCGTGGGGTTCCTCCTGAGGTAGTCGCGAAGGGAGCCACGGAAGGAAACGGTCAACAGCTCCTCGAGTCTCTCCTTGATGATCTGGCCGTAGAGGAAACCACCCAGGAGAATCTCCTGATTCTGGACGGCATCGGGGTTGTCGACAGCGCAGTCACCGGCGACGAGAGCGTACAGCTTGCGGCACATGAAGAGCAGCATGTTGAACTTGTCGGCATCCTGCTGCTCGGTGACGTCCTGGCAGCCGAGATGGACAAGAACAATCTTGCGGAGGAACTCTGTGCCGACCTCGTAGTCGGACATGTTGTCGGGGACGCCGAGAACGACGCGGAACTTTTGGCCGAGGTACGCGCGAGTCTGGGTCTTGCTGTAAAGGCCGTATTTCTTGTAGGTGCGGAGGAGGAGTTCGACGCGATCGGTCAAGAAGGTGTTGGCGACGCCCTTGGACTGGGGTGGGCCGACGAGACCCTCGAAGATTTCCCGATCGTTTGTCTCAACAAGGGCCTTCATGATCATCATGACGGGGATGAGGAACTCGTTCTTTCTCCACGAGAAGCGGAAGGTGACATTGCCGTCGGAGAGGTAGTGGAGGACGTTGGTCTGGGAGGTCTCGTCAGGGCGGACGGATCGCATTATGATACCGTACGGGGTGTAGGCGGCGCCTCTGTTCTGGAAACTGGGACGGACGATGGCGAGCGGGAAGTTTCTCCGGTTGACGAGGAGCATGCGGATGAGCTTTTCGATACCGTTGACGACGAAGTAGCCGCCCAACTCTTCGGACTCTTCCTTTCTGGCCACCAGCTGGGCAGGGGAGTTGTTTTGGAGGTGGCACTTGTTGGACTGTTTTTGACCACCAAATTGTTAGACATATTACTTTTACATCTCCGTCTTCAAGCGTTTCCAAGGGTCTCTAGGCTCAAGGCTTACCTTGACCATGATGGGCATCTGGCCGAGCTCGCGCACAAACTCGTGAGGCTCGCCATCGTTGATGCGATACTCAAAGGTGGCCGACAGCTTGCCCCTGTATGAGACATGTCGTTCTCTGCACTCGGCCGGGAAGATTTCGCGATTCTTGGCCCAGCGGTTGGTGGGCGGGACCTGAGACTTTTGCAGCTCGATGCTCTTGTAGCGGATGGTGAGCTTGTTTTTTCCGGCGGGATCAGCGCGCTCGTCGCCGTCTAGGAATGTCTTGGTGCCAATCTCGGCCAGGGCGTGGTCGAGGAGGGAGGGCTTGCCATCGTCGCGGAAGAGGGCGTTGAAGGACTCGATGTGGGGGTCGACGGCGGCCTGGAGGGCGGGATAGGCGGTGCGGTCGGTCGGGGGGTCTCGGAAGAGCTTCTCGCGGCGGACCTGGTCGAACTTGACGTCCCAGTCCTGGTTTGTGGACTGTTGTTGGGGAGCCATTGTGGCGTGTGGTGTGTGGTGTGTGGTGTGAGGAGGAGGACTCGGTCCTTGGGTATCTCGGGATATGTGGGTTGGTGTTTTCAAGGTGGATATAACAGAAAACAGAAACGGCTATGTCTGCTTTCTAAGCAGCGCCCTGTGAAGCCGACAATAAAGCGCTCCTTGGGTTATTCCTTCATATGAAAGAAAAAGTGGTTGACGGAGATATGCGCCGGGGCATTGATCTCTGGACTGTTTGTTGACTTGGACTGCTTCCCTTCAGTCGTGGTCGTGGTCTCACAGTCCGTCGGAGGCGTAGGCGGGCACCTTCAACTTTTCGAGCGCGTACTAGGAACTGAATGCGCCCGGCACTGCATGATTTTTTTTCTCGAATTGTTAGAGCTTATCGCTTATCGGACAGCTGCCCCACAGTTCGATTTTGTCTTGGATGGCGCTAAGCCGGAGGAGGAAGTACCAGCAGGGTTCTGACGGCCAGTGAGGTGCTTGGTGCCTGCAGACTGGAGTGCTGCAGTGAGTGCTCACGGGCCACCCACAGACTGAATGGCTTTACACCTGAGAGGCACACAAGGCACAAGATGTGGATGATGGTACAGGATTCAATTCAAGTGGCACTTTTCAACGGGCACGCAGTGCAACCTCAAAATGT
This sequence comes from Neurospora tetraspora, assembly GCF_033439725.1. NCBI lineage: Eukaryota > Fungi > Ascomycota > Sordariomycetes > Sordariales > Sordariaceae > Neurospora > Neurospora tetraspora. The sequence continues at coordinate 8,341,766 of NW_026944383.1, forward strand.
TCCATCCCGGACATGTCAAGATTATTGTGCACAGCAGGTGGTTCACTTGTTGATATCAGACCCTTTGTGAAGTGTTGGAGTTGTGGTCCATGTTGAGAGTCGCAGTCCGTAGTTGAGCTCCACAGCAGGGGAGTCCTCATTGGTCCAGTGATTCTCAGAGAAGAGTTGAAAAGTGAAGAGAGTCGAGAACTGAAGAGAGAACGGCCAATGTTTGCTTTTCTTGTCGAATCCCGTTCTTCCCGTCGCTCAATTGCAGTAGATTGCATTCCCCGAGAGGCCATATGGCGGCCGTTTTCTGAGGCCTAACCTCATGGCTTTCCTAGTTCGTCTTTCTCCCGGCCGAATGAGAAGTGGACTTTGCACACTTTTGAGTCGTTTCGGTAATTATCATCAGCAAAAGAGCTCATGGCCCGAACTGGGCGACCACTCTGCCCGGCCCTATCGCGGTCTGTGTCAGTTTGAAGAGGTAGTGACCGTCGTCCTATAAGTCAGTCAAACCAACGGCAATTTCAAACCCATTCGTCCAATTCAAGGCCGCAAAGACGGTCAACGCAAGTGAAGTGGATCAAATGTCATCACTCCATCTTCCTTCATCCGTCCGCGCCCTGCATTGTGCATTTCCTCTCCGCAAAATCCATGCAGCTGCCTGCACTCATGCACTGCACTCACCTCCCCGCTCCGTGAGACGGGATGGTCGTCTAATCAACCATCGGCAAGTTGGAGAGATGGCTGGCGGGTTGTGGCATTGGTCGATGAGCCGGGAGACCCTCGAGTTGTGCCTAGTGTAGTGGTGGTTGTCAGCATCACTAGAAGTAGAGGTATCGCAGACTAGAGCTTCCATCCACTCACCCAAGACATGCATGGGCTTCTTAAGCCCGAGGCAAAGTGGCCCTGTCTCTTGGTGACTTTGAGCACACGAGCTGCTCGGGTTTCACCATGGCCTTATTGAACGGGAAGCAGTTCGAGTCATGATGGCACTGCAGGATTGCACCGCAGGAGAATCTTCCCTACCAATATTGAGGTCGCCTTGTGATGACTGAGGACTGAGGCCTGGTCCTTGACCTTTTAAACATGAATCTGAAGTCGAGAAAGAGGATCCATCGTTGGCCTTAAAGCGTGGGGAAACCTGGAAGCTCAATGAGCCAATCAGAAGAATGCAACTACCCCGCTGTTGCGTCTGTTGGTGGCCTCTACGCAGTACAACCGATTACACCTTCTTGTTCCATTCTAGGCTCTTCAGGTCTGCGACTGCTACTTTAATGACAAAAGTCTTCAGTCTCCTAAGTTTTTCACAAACTTGACTTTTACATCTCGGCCTCATATCACTACTCGTGGTACAGTCAGTATCCTCACTCAACTCTACCAGTAGCACACGCATATCCGGCAAGCGGAGGGTCTTTAGTCACAGTCTCATCGTTCCAGCGTCAAGGGACACAAACGACGGTTCTCTAAGGATACACAGCTTTTGGAGAAGAAAGGGGACTAGAGCAGGGCAGATCCATCCGGCTACCGAGCCCTGATCTGATTGTCACTGACGAGCGAGATCCATCCAGTTCCCGGTCCTTGATTGACAGACGGACGGACGAACCAGCAGCCCACTCGAGGTCCAGTCACTGCAGACCAAGAGAATCCAGATCGGATCGGCCTGGAACATCAACGAACAGTACCCGGAGGCAACTTTACAAGACTGTCCCGGTTGACTGATCTACTGGTCCGTTGCTTGCGCACAAAAGCAACGTCCCTGCAGCAGCATCTGCCATCTGCCATCTGCCATCCCATCCCATCCCAGCATCAGCATCTCACAGCGGCAACCTCAGGGCAAGCAGTTCGATCCAACTTTAAACACCTTTCCCATCCGCCATCCGCCATCCTATCTCAAAACCAAGGCCGCCGATACTACCTGACTCTTCAGTCTCTAGACTAGTCTAGTCACCTTGTCTTGTCCAAGACTTGACCTTTTTGCACACCGTCTTCTCTTCCTCGTGCGACCTTTAGTTCAGTCTGCTGCCGCCTCCGCCTCTGCCGCCGTCAACCCCAGTCTCTCCCCCGAGCTAGTCTCTTGAGACCCTAGCATTGATACTTTCGACACCCTACTTTGGTCTTCCCGGTCCCTCTTTTCAGACGCTCTCGTCCGTGATCACGGGCGGGTATCACACAGTTCCCATTTCAGTTCCAGTTCGCAACTTTCCAGTCTGTCTCCCCGCCGATGATCATCTCCCAACATTTGCTACCTCTACTACCCTCGCTCGTCGATATCTGCCCTCGCACGCTTGCAGTCTAATCACCGCCAACAACCCCGGCCTTCTACTTGCCCTGGGAGGGAAACGAATGAAACTCGAGTCTTAGCCGCTCTAATCTGTGTACTACAGTACATCCTTCGTCAATCATCACCGCTCGAGGCACGGACCACCATTCCTCCAGAAGAGAGAGGTCATTCATCATCTCACCTTGGCGAGCGGCGGCCCGTACGGAATCCCGGTCGCTCACACACACACACACAGTCAAGTCACTCACTCGGTCACTCTCACACCCGCGCGGCATCCCAGTAGCAGACAGACAGACAGACAGCCCCGCGTCGGCTTCGGACGGACTATCCTCAACCACCCCATATCCCATATCGCACAAGACTGCATCTCCCACCTCGTTGCGAGATTGCCAGCCCGCGACGGGTGTGCCAGAGTCATACGAGACATTCAACTTTTATTTCTTCTCGCTATCTGCTCTTTGTGTGTCCTGTACCTGTTATATCGTCTGCCTGCACAAGTATTATCCCGACTGAGACCTGCCTGCCGCTCTGCGTGCGCTGCTATCAATATCCGGACCATACACCTGTTGACCAGTCCAGACTACGCCTACGAGATTGTCTATAACTCCTTTGGATCCCGACGATTTCATTCGTTCTCGTTCTGTTCATCTACTACCGTCATCGCATTACCTCACATCAACCACCCACCATGGCCGGGCTATTCAAGAAAGTCTACGACTGGTTGCTCAGAACCTTCTGGTGAGTAGTCATGGGCGTTGGCCAGTTTGCCTGTCGCATCGATTGCTCACATGTCAGATACAACAGGGCGACGGAGATGGATGTGACCATGATCGGCTTGCAGAATGCAGGAAAGACGTCACTGCTGAGGGTTATTTCAGTGAGTTGCCAACGCCATCCCACCTCTTCCATCACTGAAGCTTTTGCTGACCATTTCCAGGGCGGAGAATTTACCCTTGAGTAAGCGACATCTTTCTCTTCCTTTTCCACACCCCCCTCCCTTTCCTTATTCCCCACGACTAACCCCACGCCACAGCTCCATCCCAACAGTAGGCTTCAACCTCAAGCGCGTCCAACGCGGGCACGTCACCCTCAAATGCTGGGATCTCGGCGGCCAGCCGCGCTTTCGGCAGATGTGGGAGCGCTACTGCCGAGGCGTCAACGCGATAGTCTTTATCGTCGACATCGCCGACCCTCGTCTTCTCCCGCAGGCCAAGGACGAACTGCACTCCCTCATGCGAAACGAAACCCTCCAAGGGATCCCCTTGTTGGTGTTGGGCAATAAATCCGATTTGCCGGAACGGCTGAGTGTCGATGAGCTGATTGATGCGATGGATTTGAAGAGTATCGCCGGACGGGAGGTCAGCTGTTATGGGATCTCGGCCAAGGAGGAGATGAATCTCGATGCGGTGTTGCAGTGGCTGATGAGGTTTGCTGGGAAGTGAGGGAGGTGTGTGTTCTCAGGCGTTGCGAAGCGGCAGGAGCGAGACCGAGATGTTGCGCCAGGCCGTTGAGTTGAGGCTTTTCTTTTGCGGTTATACCCCCATACCCCGCGTTTTTGGTTCGATTTCCTGCCCGACGACGCTATCACTGGTACAGCAGTCCAGAGGTGTCGACCCGGGTTTGCTCTTTTCTTGATTTTCGACTTTCGAGTTTCGGTTCGGTTCGGTAACCCCCTTTCGACGGGAAAACAAAAGACGCTTTTGCTTCGGTAGAGGTATCTTTCGGTCGGCAACGTCGGATCGGTCCGGATCGAATCGAATCGGGCTTACGGTACTTCGAAAACGTGCTGGCGATGCTGCTTGCTATACGTTGATGGTCGTTTTGGTATGATGGAAGAGCTGGTTCATGACGAAAAATGTCCGCTGGCAACGGCTGGGCGAACAACGAACTTTAGAATGGAAATGGCACTCGCCACTCAAACTTCACTGGATGGAAGGAAGGAAGGGGAGTAGGGGTAATGGGCATGGGGTGTTTTTGTTGTGCTTCTTCCAGTTTTGGTGTGTTCTTTCTTTTTTTTCTTTCTTTTGGATACCTGATGGATGGGAAAGTCGGGAGTGGGTTTGAGAAGGGAATAGGATCTCAAATGATGAAGAAGGGACACTTTTGGTTAGCCTTGTAACTTTTGCCTTTCCCACTTCTCTTCTTGTAGCCAACTTTGAGCGAGCGATCGATCGTGTAAGGACATGGAGCAGACAGGAAGGGAAATATAAGGAGGTAGGTAATAGCAACAAGCATGATGATTGACGAGCTTCGAGAACCAAACTGTGATGTCCGAGACTGGAGCGTATGATGAAGAAGACGCCGTGACAAAAGCGAGAATACTCAACCATGTGCGGCCCGATCGCAAAGACTGACAACGGACGGTATCAATGAACCCGTACAATCTCTCGGTGAACGGTGACGATAAGGTGAGCGAGGTGTGGTGTGAGTGGGAGAGGCCCAACGAGGCCAAGACAGCTTGTTGATGATTGGGCTGCAGCCGGGCCTCACCCATTGCGTGCAGTGAGAGCCAGAGACGCGGCGACCGACCGACCGAACAATCTGCCACAAAACACCAAAAAAGCTGATGAAAAAGGAGGAAAAGAGCAAAGGAGGGAGGAACAGCCCCTTGTATATATCCATTCCCAATTTCTAGACTCAGTCCTTGTTCATTGTCTTTTTTGGGCGCCCTGGGTTTGGGAAGAACCAGACCGGGACCCTGACCCCTCGAACTGACACGACTCCATCGTTTATTGACGTGGGTCGGTCTGATTGGCTGGAGCGAGAGCGCAGGGCTGCGCAGCGGTTTGGAGGGGGGATGGATTGCTGGGATGGGAAGACATGGGACGGGACTCGCACTCGCATTGTTCTCGGCTTCTCAATGCATTTTTTACTCTCTCTCTCTCTCTCTCTGTCACCGGAATCCTGTTGTGAGAAGAAATTCAAGTCTACTGTGATTTAGCAGCATTTGTGAGAAGATTGTTGAAGGGTTCTTCCATGTGAGTGCAAGGAACGAGATGTAGCGACAACAGTAGCCGGGCTGAGTGTGCACTTTTGGCTGTGAATGACTGAATATGAGGGTGTAACATCATGTGAATCAGAGTAGAACTCCCAGTCTCGTTCTTTTGCTCTTTATGTCGGAGCAAATTGATCTGACCTGGCAGTGCCTGGGTGGTATCTGATGTACTGCTCAGTGTACCTGGCGGATTGTAAGCCTTGGGAACTGGGAAGAAGGACATCACCACACCCGACATCACTTGCTCGGCTTGGTATCCCGATTTGTTCACCCAGTCTGGCAAGGCTACATACGAGATACGCAGTGGTTCGGAGGTTCATCACGATGATCGTAGGGCTGAACCGAAGGGCAGCTGACCTTTCATGAAGCAGGTATGCCAGTGTCAGAGAGACCCTTGAGACTACAGGCCGACTGCCTTTTACATCATTGTCATTGTCATTGACTTCACACGGCCGCGTCGCCCAAGCGTCGTGATGAACTGCGGAAGACCAGAGACAGCTTCTACGACACTGACCGTAGATGCTGACCAGGAGAAAGGCCTGAAGGCTGTCCCCGAGTCACCCTAGCCTTTTTGGTTCCCATGTTCATACCGGACGGTCGCTCGGTCGACTCTATCGTTAGCATCAGTGACATCATCACCGCGACTCACCGGCGAAGCACTCGCTCGCCTGCTGCCTCCAGTCACAATCGCATAACGGCACAAACACGGGCACCGCAGAGGAACGTGAAATGGCTTGATCCTTCTTTTTGTGTGGTGTGCTGGAGGTTCGATCGCTCTAAGTTCTACCCTTCGAGCTCTCTCTCTATGTGACGTTGCTGAACCAGTCGTTATGTATCGTCGTTTCGCGCATGATTGATCATTGAACCACCAAAAATTCGGACCTGTTGTAGTGTAATAGATGTGTGGTATCTCTTTCGCTTTTTGGGAGGTCTGCATAAAAAAAACAGAAGAAAGGACTCGAGTCTTTTTTTTGCATTCCCTCTATCTCTGGCCGAGATGCGGCAACACACGGCCGTGTTTGTTGCTGATAATTCCTCCCTCAGCAAACAAGCAGCAAGCCATATCGTGGTCGTCCGGAAACTTGACTCGGGTCTCTCTTGATCAATGCAATGCCGAAGAACGCCGTCCGCCGTGTCCACGCATCATGATGCCCGCCAACAAAAGCAGCCAGCGCACAACCACAACCATCCAAACACCACCACCGTCGTCTCCAAGTAGCCCTTTAACGGTAGGACTTCTGGAAGCGAGAGCGGGCACCCTTACCACCGAACTTCTTGGGCTCGCAACGCCTGGGATCGGCGACGAGGAGAGTACGGTCGAACTGGATGAGGGCGGTCTTCAGGGTGTTCTTGGAGTGCTCATCGACGTACTTGGCGTAGTAGGCAACCTGTAAATCCACCAAAAATGCCCTGGTTAGTTTTCTCGTCTTCGCGTTTCTTCGAGTGCATGTATGTTTGTGTGTGCATCGCGTCATGGAATTCGGCAAAGTGTTATCGGTCGGGGAAAAGGGGGATCGTAAATCGGGGAATACTGACAATGGCCTTGGCAATCTGTAAACACAATTTTGTTAGCATATCTGTTGTCGCAAACGTTCTCGGAGTCGCGATTTCCAAACTTACAGCCTGACGGACGGCATAGACCTGAGAGACGTGACCACCACCGGAGACCTTGAGGCGGATGTCGACCTCGGCGAACTTGTCGGTGCCGAGGAGAAGGATGGGCTCGTAGAGCTTGGCCCGGAGGATCTCGGGGGCGTAGAGCTTAAGGGGAACACCGTTGACCTTGATGAGGCCCTTGCCCTGCACACAGCGGGCGACCGCTACATTTGTCGCAAGACGGCACCGGTCAGCAATTGTCGCTCTCAAATGCCAGAATTTCCAAAATGCAATATCTCGACATACCCGTGGCGTTCTTCTTCTTGCCGAAAACCTGGACCGCTTGCGTAGCCATTTTGTCTGGATGGCAAGATCACGACGATGCGTACGTTCGGGACTTGATAATTTTCAGAGTCGTTCCTCAAAATTTGTGTGGGAGGGGAAAACGAATGGGGCTAAAGTCTGTCACGTGCTGACTAAGCCAGCTGGTGGCCTTGGGCGAGTGCAGGTGCGCTGGGCTGCTAGGAGCGTGTGGTCCAGGTCACTGCGGTCGGTGCGCGCCCAAGAGACGTGGTCGAGGCCGGCAGGGTCTGGGCTAGCGGGCCGCCAACAGCTGTCACTCCTGAAGCGTGGAGTTTGTGCTGCACATTGCTTGGCAGTCTTGGCAAGGTTGTGCCTCGCAGCGAACAAGGTTGTACAGGATCCAGAGGAACGAATGAATTTCTTTTGGACTTGGAAAGTTTTCGAGTGCAATTCCTCCCTTTTGCATCATCGCAGTGAAACATCACCATAACACAAAGCGCCGTCTGTCATGCCACTGTCTTCGTTATCCAGTCTGCGCAACTGCAAGGGACTTGGCGTACGGGCGGCCTCTCAAGATTGATGGACGATCGCTTTATGCGCAATGCGATCTGTCGCACCGAAGCATCCAGGCTCCGTGGACAGGAACAACGTTGAGTTTGATATTCAAGGTTGATACGTCTGTTCACTTCCACCGACGATGCCAACAAAGGACAGTTTATTCATGCCACAGACTTTGCCACAGGCAGACAGACAGCCACAATCAGTGACGGTCGTCATCATTCCAATACTCCCGTCTCTCTCACGAAAAGGAATTGGGTTACAGTACCTTGATTGGGCAACACTCCCCGATATCAGCGATATGTAATGGATAGGCGCAGCAAAGAAATGAGCAGGTATGTAATAAGAAGGCAATGGTACGGCTAATATCGCAACCATATGGCAACCACAACTACATGCCATTTATACTAACCCATACGAGCTCGCCGTCGTTGCAGCGGGCGGTTGGTTTCCCTTTATACATATGGACTGTTGGTTACTTGGCCGCTGAGTTCTGTCCGAGAAACGACGTGGGATCGGCCGATGTTTTATCTTCCTGGTCTCGGCTAAGCGGCCGGCCGGCGACTTGGCAGGTGAAGGTCCTCGCTAGAAAGGTGAGCCATTGGGCAGACCATTGATGATCTTGGTGACCCCTATTTTAACCACCATAGCATTCGTTTGACAGGTGAAATTTGATGGGAGTCTGAGTTGGTGACCGACGTGTTTGTTTGACAGTGTCGAACCTTTTCGATCTTGCTCAGTCAGCCATCTGGCTCAGCCACTGCTTGTCTTTTCCAACAACAAGCACAAACAAAGGATTGACCAGAAACAAGAACATCGGACCCATTTCTCCGGCTTTTTCACGAGCTGCTAGAGGTGCCTACCCGTTGGAGTGGTGCCTCGCTGTACGTTCGGGTACGAGCGTCAATCCTTCCATCCCCAGCAGCTTCCCCGTCACTGCCCTGGAAGTCTGAACCTGTGACTGTCTGAGCCCCTCCTGCCACGGCGCCCTGACGACGCCCTGAACATCGAACTTCCACTTTTAATCCAACGTCACCCCCCAGGGAAGGAACGTCCCGCCGAAACACTTTCTCTTTTTCACTTTTGCATTTTCTCATTTCAATCTTGACACTCAAATTTCCTTGACACAATCGAGTCCGTCGACATCGACATCGTTGTTGCAGCAAAGACATCCAAATCAAAGGAATCCGCAAAATCCACTCCCGCCAACAGCCCGCAATGGCGCCTCTAGCAGAGACGGCCAACCAGGTCCACCAGATCGCCAAGCGAGAGTAAGCCATTTATCGAAAACAGCAATACTCCAGCATCACTAACATGTGTCTAGTCGCTGTTTCTATGATACGTACGACAATTACTACTGCTATTCCGCCTGGTATTATTACGGCCGCTGGGTCCTACTAGGCATTGCCATTCTTTGCGTTTTCCTCTCGGTCTTCCTTATGGCGTACGTCCCCCTACCCTCCCATCATCACCTAACCCATCACCACTAACATCAAATGTTGTAGACGAAGAAACTCCCGCCGCCGCCGCGTCCAAGGTACGCAACCCATGTACGGAACTGGCTGGATGGCTCCCGCCCCTCCGCCCTACGCGCCGCCTCAGTATTCCGCCCAGCCGCCGCCGGGCAGTCAAGGAGGGTACTACGCACCGAACATGAATGGCCAGAAGCAGCCGGACCTGAACGGCGGGTACTATGGCAACCAGCAAGAAGGTGTCCAGCTCCAGCAGCCGGCGAGTGCATACCACAGAGGTCCGGATGAGCAGTTTGCCCCGCCTGATGGGCCGCCGCCTAACCAGGCGCAACGGTTCCAGTAAGCTGGGTTTTGATTCAGAAGGAAACGGAATGAGAGACGATGCGGGGATGGAGATAGGTGACAGGCGACAATCAACAAATCAAACCACCATCCATCATCGATCGATGAACAAACAACGGCGAATGTGATACCTATCCAACAATGGAGAAGGAAGGCAGATAATGGATGATACTGGCGTTGGGGGATGGCAAGGGTTTGCGGATGGCGTTCAGGATCTTTCAACGTTTACGTGGGGAAACGATGCAAGCAACGGTCTTCGTATCTGCATGACGGATGAAGCAGATGACGGGAATGATTGCGATGGGATCTTGTCTGTGGTTGATGAATAGACGACAAGCGGCAAGACAAGCAAATACTATGTTGTCCAGCTTATACGTTTCAATAATGCTATTTCATGTTTAATCGTTTCTCTGATCTTGTCATAGTCATGTCATGTTGAGTTAGAGTATCACCATCCCATCAACATGCTCCCCTTGTCGATGTTGTGAAAGATATCATAGTAAGGGTCCCCTTGCATCTATCTCCACCTGCAACGTCACTTTCCAGATGCAGATGCAGCGTTCTTTTGCTTGCTGATGTTACTGTGTAATTGTTCACCATCAGAGCCATCCAAACAGAACGTCGAACCATCAAATTCGTTAATCTGAATCGATCGGGCCTTTCGGCCAATTGGTTGGTGGCAGTCCTGGTGTTGGTCGCACGAGCAGAGGGGTTCGAGGGGCAAAGGTGAAGAAGAGGCGCAGCTGAACCTCACGTGCTTGGGTGGCAGAGTTGAACTGCGAGAATGACTTGCTTGAGCGAATGCTCACTTGATTCCGCGTATCGGCGCAGGGAAAGGGAAAGGAAGATTGATGAATCAGCCAACCGTTGTCGCTGACCGTTGTCGCGTGACGGTAACGGCGGAGGAGATCATTGGACGACAACATCGCGAACATTGCACATCGACATCTAGAATAACATGAGTAATGGAAGATGCTAACAGACAGCCTCTCGATTCATGGGACATAAAGGCGCCGAAAACAAGAGAAACAACTGAAGATAAGGACCGCTTCTTACTTGTAGATCAGCCCAACCAGACGGGAACCGCGGACACTCCAAGGCAGCACCAGTCTTTATAACCACGGCCTTAAAGCATTAGCACCACTATCATTGCATATATTTTTTACCGTTGTTCTTGCGTTGATCAACAGAAATGCCATTCCTCGATTAGTGTGCTTTTTTAACACTTTTTCCACAGATGGCTGTACAGGCTCAGCATACACCATCACCCAAGCCACGGCCAAATCAGCGCCGACTACGGGAACGAATATGTTCCCAAGTCTCCAGGCAACACGAACGAGATGCTTTCCAAGTGGTATAACCATGCTCACGATCTTTCTGCGTCATAAGTCTAGGGAATAAATGGCCTCCATACCTCTAATACTTCGAGGATCGGAAGTTGTTAGCCTTGGTAGATCGAGTAAACAAGAACGTTTATTGGTTGCTCTAGCTTGAGCTTTGCGAGACTGCCCCTGGTGATCAGAGACCGGGCGGTCTGGTCCCTTCCATTTCTTCCGTGAAAAGAGTCCAGTCAGCAGCACTTTTCCAAGTTCTAACAGCTACAACTAGGTACCGGTCCGTACCCGACAACGCTTTTGTTCACTTTTCTCACCTCCCCATCCCCCATCTTACCTCCCTCCTCCTCATCTCGATCCATTACTCCTCAACACGCTCCCCCGCCCCCTCAAATCCACTCCCCCGCCCCTCCAACCCTCCCACCCCCTTAGGCAACCCCTCCTGCAACCTCTGACTCTTCTTCCCTTCCCTATATGGGTTATATTCCTCCGTCGCCATCATATCCAGCGTCTCCTTCAACCCTCCACCCGTCAACGCCCCCCCCTCTTTCTGATTCTTAGCATCCAGCTTCTCAGGAGCCCCGATATTCTTCTCCGCACCCAACACGTGCGACGGTCGGAATGCCTCGTCTACCGGGTGCTTGGGCTTGTCGGCTTCGTGCTGGGCGCGCGTCTCCCCGCCAGAGGGCTCTTGTGGGCCGCTGCGCAGGTCGTGGTGGTGGCGGGCTTGGTGCGAGGCTAGGGGGTTGTTGTAGGTGCGGGTGATTTCGGGCATTTTGGGTCTGGTGTGGATGATGGTTTTGCGGTTGTTCTTGGGGTGGTGGTGAAGAGGTGTGCTTGGACTGGAGGTTTTCCGTTGGAGCTTGTTGTTTGCTTCCACTTCTCTTGAGGTCCTTTGTGCGAGTTTGTCTTGGACGAACAGGTTGTGTTCAATGGGTATGACTTGGAGAAGGCGTGTCTGGTTCGACTGACTTGTGGGCTCTAAAGAGCTGATGGATGTATAGAAGAGAAGTGTGTTGCTTGATGTTATCGAGGGAGATGTCTCGATCAGGACTGGATGTGCTGCTGTGCATCTGTGCATCTGTTCCTGGGATGAAGTGGGTGTCGTCATTGAGCAGGTGGTCGGCGGAGACAGGGCTGCAGTTATCAGACTATCAAGTCATGGCCTCATATAGCGCTGAATCTGTTAGGGACTGATCACTTACTCCACCCGTTTGCTGACGTAACCCTCTGGACCGTGAGAATCTCTCCATCTTCGGCTCGGCATCACTCGACACTCGTCGACCACACCGTCGAAACTCAAGTGAGAGTCCTCATCCGAGACCTCTGTGGCTCCAATACAAAGCTCAATGCCCTTGTGCAGCGGAGATCTCCCGATAGGCTCCAGTAGCCTCAAGTCAATGGACTCGCGACCTCGGCGGACAACTGAACAACACTCCTTTGTTCCCGGCTCCCCGGGGGCCGTTCCCGCTCCTTGGTTACTTGATCTCCGTTTACCTTTGCAATGAACCATAACAATGAATCGACTGAACAATGGCTTTATCAGATTCAATGCGAGTTGTTCCGTCTCTTATAAGGAACCCAGCTGTTTTATGCTGGGGACAAGACTGAACAGCGTCTTTTGGGATACCAAACTGAGCGAGATATAAAACAATCACACTATCCTCTTCGAAAGCGTTGGGAGTAGAAAAGGAGTGTGACGAATTCAAACAGAAAGCTCGGCATTGCAACACCGACAAATATATCAAAATGACCCTCTGCGATTACGACTCGTCTTCCGACTCTGACAGTTCAACTGTCTCGTACCTCTCAGAAGAAGATTTCCGCTACCCACACACTGGTACACCTCACAACCGCAGTCATGTCAGCAAAAAGAGAACCTGGTCCGAAACAGACGACGAAAGTGACCTCCCTGGCGTCCCAGACTACCGACAAGTCGGCAACTCTTACACTCGCTTCTGTTACAACTCGGATTTGGATTCAGAGGAGGACAGCAGAGAGACAAAGAGGAGAAGAGCCGGCAACGGCAAGCCGGTAGTCCCGATTGCTGGAGGTGTCAGAGACTTCCTGGTCAAGTGTCCTACGCCGGCGCCGAGGCCAACCAGTAGTGCTTTCCCTGTGAGCATTATCCGCAAGCCATTGAGGCTTGGTAGTAGTGGATTTAAACTGGATGAGAATATGGAGTACCTCACCCTCGGTGACCCATCACCTCAAAATGGCAGCGAACTCGAACCTATACCACCAGTAGCGCTTCGTCCAGCTCAAGTCCAACCATTCGTCCATACCTATCCCGCGCCGAAGCCTACGACGGCGGTAAAAGTACGGTTGAGAAAGGCAGCTTCTTCGCCTGTAGAACCGAAGCCGGCGGTTCTGATGTCCGCTTGGCTTGGGGTTACTAGTAACTGGTCTTTTCCTAGCTTGTAGAGCAGTAAAAAGAGATGTGCTGCCGCATCTCGAAGCTAGACAGAATGCATCCTAGAGTAGGAGTTCTTCATAGATGTCTCCACTACACAAACAAAAATAGCATTATACACTCAAGCAGTTTGATTCCCATTTGAAATCTCCTTGCAGTCAACGTGAATGTTCTAAGTCAATACGTGATCATGCCTAATCGTACCTTGATAGAAGTGTTTTGGTATCATCGCTCATAAACATACAACGCCCATAGCCCGTAACCTGGTATCATCCATCTCATCCTTTAACCCTCTCACAACGCAGTCCCCTTCTCATACACCTCACTTACCCTACTTCTGCTCTCATTTCCACTCCCATTCCCATGCTCCATCGACTGCTCAACTTGCACCGTAACATGCACCGATTTCCTCACTTGGATCCCCCCTTCTCCTCCAGTACTCCTACTCCCTTTCGGATGGTGGTGGTGGTGGTCCCTCAGACTATTCCACTTCCTCACTCCAGAATGCTCCTCCTTCCCTTCCTTCTCCTTCTTACTCCCAACCCCTTCCTTCACCTCCACATCATTCACCGTTGTCCCCTCCGACCCCTCCCACGTATCATCCAGCTCCACATACCCCCCATCCATCCAAGCATTCGTCCTCCCCCGTCTCATATACTCGGCCTCTGCCGCTGATACCGGAGGCTTGAACGGCTTTGATCCAATGGTAGGCGGGGTGATACTATCACTCAGTCTTCCGCCTTGTCCGTTGCTTTCATTGCAGGAGCGGGAACGGGAGGCAAGGAAGTTGGGGAAGTACTTGACGATGAAGGGCTTCAACGTCATGACGCAGGCGCAGATGATGGCGCCGTTGCACTCGACGGCGGTGAGGTAGGTGAGCCCTGCGACGGTGTAGGTCTAGTCGATTTGTGGGTTGTCGGTGTTATTAACTTCGAGGAGCTTGAGAAGGCGGATGATGGAGATGAAGCAGATCCTGTGGTGGGCAGGGTACGTTAGTGACCGGGCAAACAGAAAAGGGGACGGGGCTCGGGGGGAGGCTTACACAAAACCCAGCCCAAAGACTGCGGAAAGCGCAATCTTCTGCCTCTTGGGCAACATGATTGTCCACACCACAGGCAGCGGCAACAAGAAAATCAGAAAATCCGTCGCCATATGCAGCCCCGTGCCGGACCACCACATTGACTGGGGCGCCGTCCATTTTCTCTGGATGGTGAAGTCCCAGTAGGAATTCAAGGGGATGGCGGCCGTGAAGCACACGGCGAGCATGTAGACGTGGCTGATGGTGACGACGGCGAGAAGGATCTGGCCACCGAGACGGGCCCAGCGGAAGGTGAAGAGGTGAATGTAGAGTAGTAAGATGGAAAGCTTGGAGAAGTAGAGGCAGAGAGTGTAGAAGATTAGAGAGTACCAGGAGGCCTGTTGTGAGAGATGTTAGTGGCTGCGTCCAGGTCGTTCTTTGTCCTGTTGAAGAATGAGAGGAACGTACCCTGAACCAACCCGCTCCCGCTGCTGTATCCGAACAGTTGATGTCCCAAACGTGGATGCCGGAACCGTGGATAGCCTCTGCTCAGCGTCAGTATCCCCATCTGATAACGCTGAATGAATAACATTGGATACTCACGCTCTATAGTCCCAACACTCGTAGCCAACGAAAACACCAAAGCAGCCAAGATACTCCAGTCCGTGGGCCCCAACACTCGAATGATGACGCCCCTCGTGTATAGCCGCAACCCAACAAGAATAGCGGCTATGAGCCAGCAAATAACGCTCGAAGCGTAAATGTTTGGCCTCAGGGAATCATGTGCTCGTTCATTTTCTGGCGGCCAGGTATGATACGGGTCGCATATTTCTGCTGGTGCCGTAGTACTATTCGTAGTACTGTTCATCGTACGCGAATGTAGATCGTTTCCCGTTGTTGTTAATCAAGGCCCAAGTCTGATAACCCAACCTCGACACTGTCTCTCTGTTGTCTGTGAAGATCGAGAACGGTTTGAACACTACCTTAGCTTCGTGGGTAGTGGAAGGGCTTCATGAGAGGGGGAGTCCGGGGGAAGAGCGGATACAAGTATGGCCCCGAAGCCACCAGTTAGGTAGAGACCGGGAGAGTAGCAGCGGAAGTTGAAGCCATTTCTGGGGAAGCATGGTAACCCCCAATGCAACGGTTGCTGCTTGTTCGAGCCTGGTACTGGACGGGAGAGACGCAGTTGGGAAGCTCCCCGATAGTACATAGCGGCAGTCCAGGCTCAACTAGCCTTCACCGGTGAGGGTCTTTCCGCTCGTGACAATGTTGGAGTTGGTGGTGCCATGCGGACGGGCTTTGACGCTGACACTGGACAGGTCGTCCGGGGGAGTTGAGGTCGAGTTCTTGGCTGGGACTCACTTGAGCATCGTGAATCCCATGCTAGAGATATTACTCATTTGAGTACCTGTACTTCATCTGGCCATGTCGAAAGTTCAGACATGGTAAACATCTGTGGAGTTTTCTGGAGATCTCGTGAGTGAGGTTTTTTCAGCTCATCAGAAGCCTAGACTCGGACTCTGACCCCATGTCTGAAGCGATCACAAGGAAAAAGAAAAAGAAATGACAGCCTCGAGTCTGTGCGGCCGTGGGATTTCGCGGGGTGTTGGCTGTGGCTCAATGTGTCTCAAAAAAGGTGGCAATTTCACGAGACACTTTCCTCTTTCTCTCCTTCCTCTCAGAAAAAGCCCTATTTGTGCCAGATGAACGAGAGATGAACCCGAGGCGGAAGTTGGAACGGAAGGTGCAAAATGCTGGGTGAGTGAGATCCTGCCGTGGTTGTATTTTGCAAGCGCACAGACGAGAGCGGCTCGATGCGAAAGCGAATAGATTCCAATTGGTCAGACTTACGACCAAGTGGGGACACGGGAAAAGTGGAGAGTGCGGAGAAGTCCACCATCGCTGTCGGTGCCTGGACCGCCGCCATGGTTTGGGCAACTTCAGGAGGACACATCCCAGACACTGAGCCCTACGAGGAAGGAACACTGGCCGGGAACATGTCGACAAATATCTCATTTCTACTTTACCATCCCGCCGGTTCTGTTCTACCCGGAAACTTTTGGCCCGCTTGGTTGTTTCTCCCGTTTCTGATGTTTAATTTCCCCCACCATTAATGCTCAATGCACCCTGTTGTTCTTCCAGAAGCTGTCATGTGAAACGGCTATTGCCTCAGCCGTGTAGCCACTGCAGACCAAGTGGTTGGGATGAATCGAGATGAGGGAAGGTGAGCTCGGTGAGCCAAGGTTCACCTCGGTGTGTTGACCATATCCAAGTACTTGGTCTTCACTCACCTTTCACCACGCTTACTCACTTTCAAAGACTAGTTTATCGATCCAAGCATCTTGTCTCCACGGTCAACAGCTTAATTGGCACAATGTTAGCATCCTACTTATCCCGGCCCAACGGTTGGGAATTCAGGGAAAGAGGGTTCGGGTCTAAATCCAAAGTGGACACACCATGGAGATACTTACCAACTCCGGACTGCCAACTCATCAACGCTTAGAAATCTCAACGCTTAGAAACCTCAACGCTTAAAGGCGTTGGTCAGCGGCTAACAGCGTTGAGCCACGCTCAAGATATATTAAGCACTCCATAGACCCCTATATTCCCGTTCATGAGCATCAACATCACCCGCAATAACACCCAAGATGGGCTCCCACCAAGTCAACGATGGTAAACCCATCCTCCTCTTCACCAGCGTCCCAGCAACTGGCCACATAACTCCCACCCTCCGCATAGCCTCCGCCCTCCACGCTCGCGGCTGGTCCGTCTTCTACCTTGGTCCTACCGCCTACAAGGCCACCATATCCGCCACGGGAGTCCAATTTCTCCCCTTTCTCGACGACGCAGATTTTAACGAGTGTGAGTTCGTTGCCTCCAAGAGGGCCACCACCGACAAAGATGCAGTGGTCCAAGATACTCCCAAACCAACCTGGCGCGACCGCGTCTTCGAAGACCTACGGTGGCTCTTCACCTCCCCCATTCCGGCTCGGCACCGCTCCCTCGTGGCCGCCTTAATCCACATCCACCAGCTTTCCCCTTCTGCTCGAGTGGTGGTAGTAGCAGAATCAATGTCCAACGTCCTCCTCCCTCTCTTCCACTCCGCCCCCCTCCCCCTTGACATCCCCATGCCAATCGGCTCCATCGCTGTCAGCGTTATGGTCCCTCCCCTCCGGTCTGTGGACATCCCACCACTTATCTCCGAACCCGTCGAGTTTGGTACTACTTCTGCTCACCGAGAACGGATCGCCGAGACGTGGAGGGACTGGGAGGTGGAGACAAGGGATCTGAAAGAGCTCCTGGTGGAGAAAGTGGAAGAAGCAGGCGGGAAGGACTTTGCCAAAGCCATGGAGGCACGCGAAAGGGAAAAGGGTCGGGAAAGCTGGGCGTACTTGAGCGGGGAGAATTTTGTCGGGTATGATCATGTTTGTCAGGTTGGTGTCGAGAGTTGGTTTTACAAGACGGAAGAGGGGTGGCCGGGAAATTGGAAGTTTGTTGGTGTGGTGCCGAAGTCGGTGCCTGTTCTTGACGAGGCAAAGCAAGTGTTGGTGGATGAGGTCAAACTGGCAAGGAAGGAAGGGAAGAAAGTGGTGGTGGTGGCGCAGGGGACGGTGGAGATCGATCCGAGGCAACTCATCATTCCGACTATCCAAGCTTTGGGAGGACGAGAAGACACTCTGGTGGTGGCCATCTTGGGACACCGCGGCCGAAAACTACCAGAGGACGTGGTAGTGCAGCCTAACGCAAAGGTGGCGGACTACCTCCCCTACGACGCCATCCTCCCCCACGCTGATGTATTCGTCAGCAACGCCGGCTACGGCGCAGTGATGCATGGCATCGGTCACCGGGTGCCGATGGTTGTCGCAGGAGAAGAACAGGACAAGGCGGAGAATGCTACGAGGATACAGTGGAGTGGACATGGGGTTAAGTTGACCAGGTCGTGGAGAGATGGGGACGAGTATGTGAAGGAGTTAGGGGAGGCCGTTGAGAAGATTATGGACGAGGAGGAGGGGAGGGAAGTGAGGAAACGGGCCAGGGAACTAAAGGAGGAGGCGGACAGCATCGATTGCATCAAGACAGTCGAGGACTGCCTATCCTCCTACTTGTAATCTATTACCCATAAACCAACCAACTATAGCTTACTACTCCCCTTCCCCTTCTTCTCAGGAGCAGCAGCCATAGCCATAGCCTCAGCCCTCTCCATCACCTCCAAATCCCTCGGCACCCTCACCGCCGTCTTGACCACCTTCTTCACCACCTCCCCTCCCTCTGTCTGTTCCTCCTTCACCTCTTCCACCTCCTCCTTCCTGAAATCCACCAACACCACCCTCTCCACGTCTCCTCCCCGTCCACTATCCATCAACTCCTGCCCCGGCTTCGCCAGTCCCAGAATCACTCGTCCGTTGCCATAGCTCCCCTGCTTAGCAAAGCTCACCACTTCAGGACTCATGACCTTCTCCGCCCACGGAATGTCGGAGGTGGGATGCTTCACTGAACTCGTCGGTACCCGGCGCAGGAAGGAAATCAGTTTCTCGCGTTGCTCGTCGTAGTTTGACGATTGCTTAGGCAAAAACCGGCTGATCAACGTCAAAAGGTAGAACTGCGGCGGGTACAGGATGATTTCGCCCGCGGAGGCTTTGGCCAGCCAGGTGGAAGGGGAGTCAAACAGCGCGGCGGTGTGTTCTACGCCGCCATCGTGGGTGGGGGTTTGGACCACCGTTCTGGTCTGCGATTCGGCGGTTGTGGTGTTCAGGGGAAGCATGTAGAGGTACATTTGCGTGGTGAACCGTTTGCGCTGGTTTTGGGGCGTGATCCAGCGCGTGAAGGGGATGAGGTTTTCTGTTTCTTGTTAGCTACTCGTTCCCTCTTTCCCTCCGTCTGTTGTGACCAAGGACCAAAAAACAAAAAGAACGGAACTCACCAATATCCGCCTCCCCTCCCTTCCCCTCCAACCAAGCCGTAAACTTGACCCGATCCCCAAACACCTCCCTCCTCCCCTCCTCCAACTCCTCCTCACTCAACTCTAGTAGTCCCCCACCATCTTGCCGTCTAGCCAGTAATATCCCACTCTCCTCAAACGTCTCCCTCACCGCCGCCAACCGGTACGCCTCACTATCCCTATGCAACTCCGCATCCTTCGGCAGCGGGTAGTCATCGCCCTCGTGAAATGAGGAGAGGTTGCCGCCGGGGAAGACGTGGGCGGAAGCGAAGGAGGTGGATTTGGCGACGCGGTGGAGAAGTAATACTTGGTTGGCGGGGGAGAGGAGGATGACGGAGGAGGAGGGGCGGATTGGGAGGGGGCCGGTTCCTGGGGCCTTGTTCAGGGGTGGGATCTCTGCTTTTGGGAGCATGGTGGTGGTGAAGGTCCTTGTTGGTGTTAGCGATGGTGATGTCGTTTGAGGGTTGTTGTAACGGTGGGTGCGGGATCTAGATGCGAGTAGGGTCCTGCGGGCCGGATGTTGTGTGAGTCGGGTTGTACTGAGTGCGCGGACGTTGCTGCCGATGCCACTTCGAGTCGTGAAGCGGAGACAAGCTGAACTCATGGCTTTTCGTTGCGAGGTGCAAATACGGTAACTATGATTTAAAGTGAATCTGTGTCTCTTTTCAATGAAATGACTATTCCCGGGCAAATGCCCTTCAACCTCGGTTCGTTCGTTGGAGTTTGTCTTGTGTTTACTTAATCCATTCCAGGTTCCCCGCATCCGTCAGCCAAGACATTTGGCCCTGAAAATAGTGGCTCCACAAGCGCCCCTTAGCGCACCGGGGTTTCGGCTCCGCTCCGTTGTGGGGATGCCGCTATCCCCGGACCCGGGCATCGGTATCCACTGCCGGCGGCATCACGGCATCACTACGACCATAACCGACATGGTCCGAACTGCCTAATCAAAAGCAAACAACACACCACGAAAAGAAGCCGAAAAAAGAAAACGCCAATTGGTGGGTAAACCGAGGGCCTGGCCGCCTAATCCTAACATCGCCCATCTTTTGATCGGCGTTATGGATTCAAGTTGGCAATTATGCACCCGTGGACGCCAGTGCCGTAAGAACACCTGGGATCCTTAAAACCTTCGTTGATCTAGTCGAGGCGAACAATGCTATACAACCATTAAAAGCTTGTTGTGCTACGCTGGGGATGGCTCATATAGCGAAGCTGTTGTGCTCACTTGGGAACGCGAAAAGAGAGAAAACAAAAAGAAAGAGGGGAAAAAAAAAGGGGTAACAATGACCGAAAAAAAGTGGCCCGCGCCGGATTCGAACCGGCGGTTTACTGATCCCCCAGGTTAATTCCTGGGTAAAGCAATCTCCATAGACCAGGCGTATTACCAGTTACACCAGCGGACCACGGGAAAGAGTGCCAAGGACCTGCACTATATACCCGTTGGGTTGGGACTTGGGACGAAGGCAGGTAGAGAACTCGAAGTAAAGGCGAGTGAATGAACGGGCGGGCTTTGTCTCCTCAGGTCATACCCATCCCGTGCTCCTTGTTTTGCTTTTTTTCCGATCATCAGATCACCCTCCAGTCACTTCCCAATTGCGGTAGGGGTCCCACCACCTTCAACGCAGGTGCGTGTGGTGGTGCACTTCAAGACGGGAGGCAGTCATATATCACCATGCCGTTGTTGTATGTAGAAGCTCCTCGTACTTCTACACACAAGAAAGCAAGATGCCACGATCATGAACAAGAACAACACGATCACCCTTCACAAATCCCTCGCCAACCCCCTTTTATAAGCCTCCAAAGCCCTCTCCCTCGCCCCCGAATGTTCCACAATCCCCCTCGGATAACCCCTCTTTTCCAACTTCCTCTTCACCTCCTCACTCCCGCGTCCATAAGGATCATGCACCTCCCCACCCTTTCCCCCCTTCAGATCCCTCAACTCCTCCACCCACTTCTTGATATACTCGCCCTCAGGATCAAACTTCTCGCTCTGCAGCAAGGGGTTAAACACCCTAAAGTACGGCTGTGGATCAACCCCGACAGAAGCAGCGAATCCCCACCCCCCGTTGTTGGAGGCGAAGTCGCCGTCGATCAGGTGCTCCATGAAATAACGCTCGCCCATGCGCCAGTCTACTAGTAGGTCTTTGGCGAGGAAGGAGGCGACGATCATGCGCAGGCGGTTGTGCATGTAGCCTGTGGCGAGGACTTGGCGCATGGCGGCGTCGATGATGGGGAAGCCGGTGCGTCCTGAGGTCCAGGCGTGGAAGTGGTCGAGGTTGTAAGACCACTCGATGTTGGAGTAGGTGGGTTTGAAGGGTTTATTCATGCTGCGGTGGACGGTGTTAGTGGGAGCTGGATACCTTGTGACAGGAAGGGGGGGAGGGAAAGGGGGAAAACGTACCAGACGTAGGGCCAATGAACCAAAACATGCTTATAAAACTCCCTCCACGCCACCTCCGACATCCACCTCTGAATCCCCTCGTTCCCGCCATTCAGCCTCTTGGTATTGTTCCTATCCCTCGCCGTACGTATCGCCATCCTGGCGCTCAACGTCCCCGAAGCAAAGTGCACTGAAAGGTTACTCGTCCCCTGCTTGGCCGGGATATCTCTCCTCTCTGCATACTTGCCGATATCCTCGTCGCAGAACTTGTCCAACCTTTTGAGTGCTTCGTGCTCGCCTGCTGGCCATAGAGCGTGGTACCGAATCTTTTCGTCATCTCGCAGTCTTTTGCCCTCTGGGGCCTCAGGGATAGAACAAGTGAAGAGGTGCCCGTACTTCTCCTTTATGCCGGGAGGGTTTGGTCCAGGCTTTTCGTATATCTCCAGACACTCCGGGTTCTCCTCCACGTGCTTGATCCACGCTCGAAACCAAGGGCTGTAAACAGCGTATTGCCCTCCGCTTCCACTTTTCAGTGCTCCTGGCATAACAACGCAGGTATCGTGCACCACTTCCGCCACCATCTTCTCATCCCCCTCCCCCTCTGCCAGCAGCCTCACGAGCTTAGCCTCCCTCCTCAACTCATCAACCTCATACTCCATCGCACAAAACAAGTGACTGGCTCCCCAGCCCTTCATCAACTCCCTTATCCCGTTCGGCACCTCTTTGCGTTTCTCCACGGTCTCCACCCACAACGGAATTCCCAACTCCTCCAAGTCCCTCTTCAACACCTCTAACGTCCTCAACATAAAGTCCACCCTTATGGGAGCCCTCAGATGCGCTTCCAGATCCTCCGGACTCAACACATAAAGACAGATCAAGGGCACACCCGCATCCTTAGCTTTCTGACTGGCTAGCCAGAGAGAGCGGTTGTCGTGCAGCCGGAGATCCATTTTGAACCAGTGGACTACCGCTTGGCGGACTGGTAAGGACTTGCGGAGGGCGGCGGTCTCAGCTAGTGCGGCATAGAGGCTTTCGATGGGCCGGGGCAGCTCGTTGTCGTTATAGGCTTGCGCTCGCGCGTTGGACATTTCGTGCGGGTAGAACTTGCGGAGGACGATGCCGTGGGTTTCGGAGTCCTTGTAGAAGGGGTGTGGTGTCCGGAGGGGGTCCGAGGAGGTGTTAGGGTTGGTGGGAGGAGCATCGGTGGTGGTTTTGCGCTTCTTGTCGGTTGATGGGTCGCCGTTGATGCGTGAGGTTTGAGGCGGCGCTGAGGCCTTGCGCTTGGAGGGCGCCATTGTAGATTTGGGGTTCTGAAAGATGTTGGTTGATGGGAAGACGCTTGTCTTTGGTGTCGAGATGCGGATGGTGCGAAACATGGAAGTTGAATGAGAAAAGCAGAAAGGAAACGGAAATCACTTTGGCTTCACCAGAACTACTTTTGTGATGCGCGTGTGATTGGAAGGCGATGCTTGGTGTAGTCTGATCGCTCGATCTCTGCGGTACGTCATGGTGTTCTTGAATCGAGACGGATCGCGCCGCTTCCGTTCCAGTTGCTTTGTTAGCGCATCGCCAGCGGATCTCCAAATGCAGGGACATGCGGGTTTCCATGGCAATTTTGGGACGAACGAAAACAACGAGGATGGAGAGACAATTCAACAGGATCCGTCTAAAGCATTTATTGGGAGGAACTTTCCTCTCTGATATCGACTGCCTTGCAAACGGACTCCCCTCTCAACATGTCGGCACATATCACAAAACAAAACATAGCAGCCTCTTCTTAGGGAGATTGAAACACAGCCCTGGAGAACTGGACTTCCAGGCCGTGGAAACACAAGGATAATGACAGCATGTAAGACTCGTATCTGTACCATGACGAATCACTCGCTCGTCACAGCCTTTCAAAGCCTCGATCTCAATCTGCGGCATGGAAGCTATCAAGGTAGCTCCAGAATCCCCAGCCTCGAGTATTGTAACCCGGGGAGACTTGTCTAGCCGGGGGATGTGTGTGTTTTGTGTGTATTGTGCAATATCACGGTCGGTTGGATTCGGTGCAGTATCACGATCGGATGTGAAATGTTCGGTATTGGCGAGGAGGAATCGGTGGACGGACGGTATGCGGACGTAATTCGTTCAGATCATCAATGCCAGTGTATTTTTCCGAATGAGAAACAATATCCTTCTGACGCCATTGAGCCTTTGTCAATCAAAGATGCATTTCCGCAAATCCCAGAGTTTCCCAACCCAATCTCGTGGTCCCGCTGCCAGTAGTTGTTCGTCCCAAGTCGTGCCTGTTTTTTCCCACAGGTCGTTCTTGTGTCCAGATCGATCATGTCGGATATTGTCTGAATTGGTGGGGTATCATATCAGCAAAACTGATAGTTGAGTGGTGATTTCGAGTCTCCGTACCATTGCCTCATTCGTTCAAAAACACTCCAGGCACTTAGCGCTGGGGGTTCCAGACGGCCTTGAGGAGACCATCGCGCTGGGCAAGGCGGTTGAGGGAGTCGTCAGACTCGCCCATGGCGCGAACGAAGCCGGAGAGAGCGTAGATGATGTTCTCGCCCTGGATGGCACGGCCGTTCTCGTCGACCTTGGCGATGGTGATCTGGCAAGAACCGTGGTCCTTGGACTTGATGATGCGGCCCGTCGCAGAGCACTTGCGGGGGACGTAACTAGACGAATCCCTCCATTAGCATTTCACAAGAGACAAAAAATCAACATGGGGGCGGCATACAGGTCGACAATTTCGCCGCGATCGTTCTCCATTTTGGCTGTCTTTGGGGGTGCTGAGACTGCGGTTGGGGGGTGTGTGATCTGGTGACGAGGAGCGGGCAACAAGCGCAGAATTTCCGACTTGGTCAACTTGAATTTCGACACAAAAACGCAGTTTGGTGTGCAAGCCCCAAATGTGGGCTGCCAGAGATGTGCACGGACGCGTTTTGAGAGTTTATGTGGCTGGTGTCTGTCACTGGGTGTGGCTGTGGTTTAGATTTCCATCTCACAAGTACCTTGTACCTGCACTAACAACGGAACGCCTGCACTGTCAGCTGATAGCGCGCTGTGGTCGTGATCTTGGGTCCCTGCAAAATGGAAGCCGTAGAGGTTCCCATCGCCAAGTTGCATCTGCTGTGATTCACGCGGCGCATCCAGTCGCCAAGTTGCCCCGAGCGTGCATCACCAACTCAAGTCCACATTTGCGCCATTGCCTACCTCTACTCGACTGGCCACATATGGAGGAGACTTGGCACTCTTCCCATTATCACCAGTTCGAATGGCGCATAATGACACGATAGACATCATCTCCTCGTCGCCCGAGTTCCCAGACATCGGCGCTCTAGTCGCAAAGGCACCACCCAAGACACCAGCGCTGCGAACCGGCAGTAATGCCGCACCCATTCCTAGCGATGCAGTCGGACTCGGAAACTTCACAAGTGCTGCTAGCATCTGGCGCTTGTCGCAGGTCGTGGAGGAAGAAAAGCCTGCACAAAAGTCGCCACCTCAGCCAACAAAGGAGACTCGGACGATAGCAACATCGGTGTCGACAGTCGCGGTTGAAGTGTCAACAACAACGACCGCCGTGTCTGAGAACAAGCCAGGAAAGAAACCCAGGAAGCCGAGGAAAAAGAAGGACGAGACAACAGCCACCGACGAGAATGCACCACCTAAACCACCAGCAAGAAGGGGGAGGCCACCCAAGCAAAAGGACGCCGATGGACAGACTGCCTTGCCCGAGTCCAAGGTCACGAAACCAGCGGCAAAACCACGGGCTTCGAGGAAGAAAGCTGAGACAGCGAGCAGGCATTTTGCCGGTTCTGATCATGCTTCTACGGCCGATGCTCCTGTCCCAGAGGAGCCCTCGAAAGCTCCCGCTGCGCCGAAGCCTCCCAAACCTGTCCCCGTACGGATCGACGATGAGCCAGTAGACCTAGAACCGGCAGTAAGAAGAAGACTGGATTGGACGCCACCGCCAGATGACAGACCACCGCCAGATGACAGACCACCAGCAGCTGCCGGCAACTCGTCTACTGTCAAGGAGCTACCGTCCTCTACGACTGCCCATATCGAACCACCAGTGGCTTTTGGAAAGCTCTTGGATACGTACGGCTGTAAACCAGAGAATGATCAGCCGAGTGAAGTCACTAAAGTTGATGTACTCGGGAAGAGGAAACTGATCGAGATGGTCGCTACCACTACGACTACGACTACTACAACAGACAAACCCACAAGTCCAGAGACGTCCCCAACCAAGCCCAAAGCCCCCAAGAAGAAGCCACGCACAATCACCGACCTAGCAACGGCCGCCTACCGAATACAAGACCCAGTCGACGATTCCACATCTACTTTGACATCGAAACAAGACACTCTCCTAGGCTACATTGACGTCGAGGACGACAAGGCTGCTACCAAACCAAGTGGCGCCAAAACAAAGGCCGCCTCCAAAAAACCAGCAAAGCCCCGGGTCTCCAAGAAGAAGCCCGAGCCTCGCAGACAGCTGTTGCTCTCTCCCAAGAGCGCACTCAGGCAGGTCTCTGGTCAGGATTTCGTCTTTGGCACTTCAAGCCAGCTAGTGACGGAAGACACTGACCTCCTTCGTGCTTTGCACGAGTCGATGAAGACGGCGGGCAACGCGCCGAATAGCGATCCAATTACGTCGAGCCCGGTCAAGTTCAGCAGTCTTGCGAGCAGGCGCAAGATGGGGAACAACAAGCTTTGGAAGGTTGGGGCTAGGGACGAGGATGGTGACCTGTTGGATTTGGAGGTCTTTGACTTGACTGAAGCTGTGGAGGTGCCAGAAGATCTGTTACAGCAAGCTCACAGACCGTCTGTTGGTGTGCGCGAAGATGCGAAGCCTGGAGAACGAGTCGAGAGCAAGGCGGAAACAGCAATCGAAATATTCCCATCCGATCCTGTCGTCCCCGAGCGGCCCACGGTTACGAGACCCGAGACTCAGATCAGTACTCTCTCAACAAAGGGAAAAGAATCAGTTCTCCATACTACGAAGCCTCCACCGCAAAATCCCGTTGCCCCTCCGCGAGCGAGGACACATCAAAGAGTACGTTCGCCTTCCCGAGAGAGTTCTTCTTCTCGACTATGGAGTCCTCGAACAAAAACACCTCCAAGACCGACCACACCTCCACGAGCAAGCGCTGTGCTCGACTTCGATTTCGACTTTGACGACTACGAACCACCACCAAGTAACCAAGAACACTACCAGCTCCTTGAGCAGTCCCAGAAGAGCCCTTCCAAGACACAGCAGCAGAGACAGCAGAAAACCCAACAGCCGCAGAAAAGGATGGACCCTCCGCCCCGCCCTAAATACGAGCTCTTTACTGACGCCCAACTGAGCCGAGAGATCGCTTCTTTTGGATTCAAGCCGATCAAGAAACGTGCGGCTATGATTACTCTCCTCGAACAATGTTGGGAAAGTAAGACGGGGGCAGCTACCGGCACAAGCACAGGCTTAGGTAACGATAAGTTGCAGGAAGGGACGAGGAGTTTGGAGTCCGGTCACCGATCGGTGGATCCTATTGCAGTATCTCCGAACCGTGGGAGGGGCCAAACTATGAAAGACGCAGCCATGCATGAAGCAGAAGCAGGAATAAAAATTGTTGCGCCGGCGCCGAAAAGACCAAGGGGACGGCCGAAGAAGAAAGAGGCTGCGATTGCGTCTCCTCCGCGCACCACCTCGGACAAACCACCAAAAGCAGCAGCTGCAGGAGCAGCACACCGGACAGCAGCAGCATCAAAACCAGCAACTGCACCATTACCCGTGCTCTCCGCATCAACCCCCAAGCGCCAACGCCGCACCTCGTTATCTCCGATTCGCACCCGCCCAATCATCCTCGAAATCCCCGACTCCGATATCGACGATTCCGATTCCGATCCGTTCGCCTCCTCCCCACCCGCCTCCTCACCCGATGCCTCCCCCTCCGCATCCCAACTTTTCTCCACCCCCGAAAAACACCAAGATCACGAACACGATCCGGCAGAAATGTCCCTCTTAACAGAGTGCGAGGAGTCGCTTTTGGACATCACCTCCACACCCTCCGAGGATGATCTCTTCAAACACATAACCGAAGCCATCACCACCGCTCCCCGCACCACCAACCCTTCCGAGCCCTCCTGGCATGAGAAGATTCTCATGTACGATCCCATTATTTTGGAAGACCTGACGGGGTGGTTAAACACGGCCGGAAAGGGATTGGATAGAGTCGGGTGGGAAGGCGAGGCGGGCACGGAGGAGGTGCGGAGGTGGTGTGAAAGTAAGGGCGTGGGGTGGGTGTGGAGGGAGGGGAATAGAGGGCAGGTGAGGAAGAGGTTCTAAGGGGATGGGGGATAAGAGGAAGTTTGCGTTGGTTGACATGGAAGGAAGGGGGGCGGGACGATGAGGGTTATGATGTTTTTCCTTTCAGGTGTTTGTTGGAGAAATGGGAAATGACTGACTTCAGCTTTGGGTATCAGCGGGTTGGTGGAATGTGCATGATGAGGCCTGTGTTGTGGAATTTTTTTGGCGGGCATCCGCTGGTTAGGTTGATGCAGCTGTTGACGACATTCACAAAGAAATGGGAACTTGCTGATACTAGGACACAGGCGAGGCGAATAAGAAACTCGGTCTTCCCGCAGGCTACATATATGCTGCACTGTTGACTCCCGGACTTCCGGCATGGCTCTTGAAAGTGCACACTCTGGCCCTGTTGAGAAATTTCAATTTGGTCCTCCTTTTCATCTGCCCTTTCTTTATTCTCTACCTTTTTGTCTTATTCATTCCCCCTAAACACTTTCGATTTCAGACCCTATCGCAAAATTTTCATTATCAACAACTACCTTAACCAACTGCGGATGTTCAGGAAAACCATAACGATGTTTCTCTTCTTCTTTCTATCATGGTTTCTGTTGGCCATGGTGCCAACGGCAACCGGAAATATCGAAATGATCACCACTCGAACAGTGGTCGAAACGGTCCCGGATCCCATGTCGTCCTCCTCAGTTGCAGAGTTCTTGATCGATGGAGAGAAGTCGATTCCTCTCAGACTGACCACTGTCACCTACATTGATGCCGAGAAGTCTACCACCGTGGTACCTGTTATTACTATGTCGACCTCGGTGGATGAGATCGTTCAACAGTCCGTTATCGTCTTGACCGTTACTGGCCCCCTTGCTCCCGAGACTACGAGCTCGTCGACCACCAGCCAAGATGCTCCCACCACCAGCACGTCTTCGTCCTCCTCTACCAAATCGTCGTCGTCCTTCTCTACCAAATCGTCGTCGTCCTCCTCTACCAAATCGTCTTCGTCCTCCTCTACCAAATCGTCGACAACCAGCGAGCAAGGTCCTATCGTCGTTACGTCCGTCTACACGGTTTACCCCAGCACGTCAACCTCGACCTCATCCTTGTCCTCTTCCTCGTCGTCCTCCTCCATGCTGCAACCGGAGCCTAGCACTGAGTACATCACGGTTGCCTCAACCCAGTCCGCCAAACCCGAGATCGTTGTCGTGGAACCCAGGGAATCCGCCCAGGTCGTCACTGTTGTCTCAACCCAGTCCGGCAAACCCGATATCATTGTCGTGCAACCCAAGGGATCCGCCCAACCGGATCCTGGCACCCAGTTCGTCACGATCATCTCAACCCAATCCGCTACACCCAAGGTCATCATCGTGGAACCCAAGCAAGCCACTTCTGCCGTCACCAAAGAAGTGGAACCTACTGCCGTCATGACCACCTTCGAAACCAGCACCAAGACTTCCACAAGAACCCACTGGATCACCCCAACGCAACCCGTATATGCATCCACGGTCGTCGTGACGGCCTCCAACTCCCACCCCTTTGGCGTCGGGGCCTCGCATACCCCCGCCAATTATTACGACCA
The DNA here is from genome assembly GCF_033439725.1 of Neurospora tetraspora. Classification (NCBI taxonomy): domain Eukaryota; kingdom Fungi; phylum Ascomycota; class Sordariomycetes; order Sordariales; family Sordariaceae; genus Neurospora; species Neurospora tetraspora. The sequence goes on from NW_026944383.1 coordinate 8,371,250, forward strand.
CGACGCTGCGGACGGTGACCCCGGCGGCGCTCAGTGGGCTAAGGGTGTGCATACAAACCCGGAAGACTTGTCGGCGCAGTTTACCCATGCGACGCCGCCTACTTGGCCTACTTGGCCTACTCCGGCTGTTTATGTGCGCGCTCAGGCTACCTCAACCTCCTTGTCTACTGTGGAGGTTACTTCTGTTGTTGATGTTACCTCTCCTGTTGATACTCAGGAAAAGCCTGATATCGAGCCTCGCGACTGGAACCTCCCCGAAGAACCAAAAAGATTCAAGAAGACCACCCTCTCTGGAACCAGAAAGCCTCCTTACCCTACGTACGGTCCCCCCATTACTTGGCCAAAGATTACCCCCAAGAAAACAACCATCACCGGAAAAGGGACCCGCAAGCCGTCCCGGACCCGCAAGCCGTCCCCCAAGCACACCTTGACAACCGCTTCCAAAGCCAAGCCCAGCCAGCAACCACTAGTCTTGACGGTCTATACCACGAGTACACATACCTCATATCGTACCCGTACCCTGACCCACGGCCTTCGAATTGGCGAGAACCAACCGGACCTCCAAGCCCGCAATACCCTCCTCCCTACCTCTACTGCCCTCCCCCATGTCCCGGGCGCCGAAGCCCCCGCTCTCAACCTGGAACCCAAGAGGAGCGATGAGAACAACGACAAGGACGGGAATGTGTACCTTGCGAAGAGGGACTTCTGGGATGGAGTCAAGAAAGGGCTTTGCTTTCTTGTTCTTTGCAATGATGACAGCAGCGAGTCCGACAGGTGGAAGCAGGGGGAGGAGGCACTACAATCGGGGAAGAACAACAACAACAACAACAACAACAAGATGAAGCAGAGCGCGGAGGACCCTTCTTCGATATCTATTACCTCTTACTCTAGCCCTACCGCTGCCTCTGCCTCTGAGTCTGCCTCTGAGTCTGAGTCTGAGTCTGAGTTTGCCGCAGGCGTCACTCCTGCCCCTGCCCTTCATGTTGACCTGGAACCCAATGTGAGGAAGAGGAGCGAGAACAACGAGAACAACGAGGAAGGGAACACGGACATGAATGTGGACCTTGCGAAGGATGGCTTCTGGGATGATGTCGGGCAAGGGGTCAGGAATTTCTTTACGGAGGAGTTCTGGGATGATGTCGGGCACGGGGTCAGGAATTTCTTTTGCGGTCTTGTTCCTTGTGATCCATAGGTGATGACAGATGACAGAAGCGAATCTGAACGGTGGAAGCAGGGGGAGGACTTGGGGACCTTGGCGGGATGTAAATGCTGTGGTATTATTTGGACATGGACTCTGCCTTCCTTTGTTTTTCGTTTTGGTTATGGGAAGGGGGAAGAGAGCTGGAGGTGCCCTGACTTTGACGCTGATGAAAGAATATTGGATAATTAGGAGGGAGATTGATTACCTAGGAATAAGCTCAAGCGTAGCGACAATGGTTTCGGAATATGTGACCCATACACTACTATGATGTGGGCTCAAAATATCTTCCTGTTTTTGTTAGTTTGATAGTTTAAGGTAGTGCGATATGAAAGACTGTTGTTACTCCTCATGCAAAGTCGAAAGCCAGGACACTGGCAGTGATCTTGTTGACATTTGGTTTCGTTGTGCTAAACACGCTGCGCTATCTCAACTAAATGCCTGCTTTACAAAGCTGCTCAGAGTTACATGTAGGTGTACCTGCATGTGGATGAGAGCCACTTCCATGTTGTTCTACACTCTTGAGCATTGAGACATTCACGGTGTCTTGCACGGCCAGATTCCTTCAAGTACTCCTTGACGACGTCTGTATACTCTAGATATCAATCGTCCGTCAGATCGATTTCGATCTTTCCGTTTTCCAACCGGCGTTGCTTGTACCGGGCAGCGAATAGAGCATCGTCCATGGGGGCTTCTCGCTTGATACCTCGGGAGGCATCGTTTTCGGGTTCCTGTTTGATACGCTGTTGTGGGACAGAGAACGGTTAACCTATCGTCTGTCTTGCTGAACGGAACAGTAGATTTGCAGGTTATAGAGGAAATGCTTACCTTGTACTCTTCCTCGGCATCGATAACTTCGTCGGGCACAGGGGTCGGGCGAGAGACGATGGCTTCCTGAATGAGACCCTCTACAACATTGTACAGTACATATAAGCAGCGAGTTTGACGGAACAGTACGATGGAGTTGAGACTTACACATGGTTCGGTAACGGAACTCGAAGACGGCGATGGGTCGGTAATAGGGATCGACAAAGTCTCTCATGCGAAATGGGGGAGGGTTCGCAATGGGTTCAGAATCGAAGCTAAATTGGCATCGGTAAGCTGGACACTCGCAGCTGTTCGTAGTTAACCGTGTGTGCTCTTACCTGACCTTGCTGTCAACGGCTTTACCCTTCAAGTCCTTCTCATGTACTGAGTGGATGAGGGTAGGACCATCTCTGTCAGAAGGAGCTTCAAGGCGGCCTGTCTCGACCGCGAGAAAAAGTTTGACAAGAAGCGTGCCGTACTGCTTGGCCTTCTCAGCTTGAGTACCGTCCCCTCCTTCAACTGAACATGATCATGGATTAGCATTGGCAAACACATTCATCCAAGGTAGCACCACACACTGCACTTACGAACATTAAGGCTTCCGAAGCGAAATTCGTGTTTCTTCCAGCCCGCGGCTTGACTACCAGTTTGACAATAGTATCTTTTGTCCCGGGTACCACTAGAGACTCGCTTCGTCCCAGTGCAGAAACCGTCCATGACACATGTGTAATGGATGTTCGGCCCTGTGCTGAAATCATGACAGTTCATCATATCAAAGATGAAGGCAAAGGGCTTGCCGGGTTTGGCCTCGATGTATTTCAAGACGTAGGGATTTCCATGGCGGCGTCGCCGGTGGGTCTGCTGAATTCGGTGAAAGCTGATCTCTTCGGCGCGCGACTCAACTTCCTCTGGATCGGCGTCGTATTCATGGGCACGCTGGCCATCAGCCTCGACGGCAACCTCAAGCCCCGGAAGGCAGGTGAGGATTGCCATCTTCGGCTAGGGTTGTGCGCTGTGAGTTGTTCGCAGATAGGATACAATCACCTGGTCGTCTTTGTGAAAGGATTTGGGACAGTGGTTGAAGAAGGAAGGACACCAGACATCGAAGCGATACTAGTCTGGGCTTTAAATGCCCAGTTCAAAAAAAAGGCGGGGTGCCCAGTCTTGTAGGGACGGAAGTGGATGGAGGGCAGTGAATGGAGGCCTCGAGCAGTGAATGGAACTGAAAGCAGTGAGTGGACCTGGGCAGTGAATGGCGCCGCTGCGCATCGCCTTCCAAAGCACAAGAACGGAAGACGCGACTGGAACCGGAAAGAACGACGGGAGTCTGGCCACGGCAGGTTCACGAAAGCACGTGAGCCCGGTTCTACACTCAGCTCCTGCGCCACTGCATGAATTCATCATGCACCTGAACCCGGAGCGGGAGGAACCTGCATGAAAACAAGGCAAAGCCGACTTCCATTGTCCGTTGTGGTTGATGATGACTGACTTCGCAAAAGCAATTTCTTTTTCAATTGGAACCAAGAGATTCCGATGCTTCCAGATTTCTAAATGAGGAAAACAACCCAACAATGGATCGCATGTCCTTCACAGAGTGCATTCTAAGTGTATATAAAAAAAAGTCGATACCGATCTTTTGTGCTTCGGCATTGTTGTATTGGAAAGCAGGTGGTGGTAGCATGGATCAGGTCTGAGAAGAACATAGAGACCGTGTTCTCAGATTAGGTGAGTAAAAAGTCGTCAAGATCACAGACGTCGTTAAGTAAGGTAAGGTATCGTGGCTATATATCGGGACTGGTTTCTCTGAGACCCTATGATGATGGTATGTAGATGGCCGTGGTTGCCATTTATGCTGGCCAGCATCCGCGTCAGCGATTGAAACAATTCAGCAATCAGGATTTTTGGTCGGATTGATTGTATTTGTCTAGAATCGTCAGAATTGCCTTGTTTTACAGCCCGATTGAATTACCTTATTTTAATTGCAATCTCGGATGTCCTTTTTTTCTAGTCCCGGCATACCAGTAATTACACACTTCTATCAGCTGTAAAAGCATCATTATACAACAAAAACGTGGAAAATACACTGAGCAAGACTGGAAATCAGAAAACGAAGCTATCACTAACCCTCTTCCTCTTTTATACTTTCCAACTACTACTAATAGGCCGTCGGAAATAGGCTTTTCACACAACGTTTGAACGGATCCGAGATTCCCAGCCAAAATCGACCCTTAAATGTTAAATACCTTAGTACACAATCTTTGCCAAACAATCAACAATCTGGGCCCGGCCGGCTTGCTTGGGGTTACTGCTCGATTGCTTTTCTTTGCTTACGATCGATTGTTACTTGTTGATTGTTACTTGAATTGTCTCAATCGCCGATCCGCGTCATGCTGTACATGGGCCGCCAGAAAATGCTGGAGACCTGGATTCCAATCGGCAGAGTTGTGATGGCAGACGAGGCAGTGGATGTTGTTAGGTGATTTGAGCGTGAAATGGGTATTGAACATCGATATCTAGCGTGGGTATCTGCCTACATCTATCAAAGCACAATGCCATACCATACCGGTCCTTCCTAGCCGTGCGGACAGACTGGACTAGTCTCTGCGGACAGCTTCATGTCGTTATTAAAAGCTAGATATTGCCGGTGCTATGTGCGGTCACATTCTTTCAAGTAGAGTGATTCTCCTCAAACCCACCCCTAAATCTACACGCACCTTCTATACCCCATTTGACAGCTGATATTTAAATACCATCGTTTTGTATAGTAAAATCGCATTTTCTTATGTCTTCTAACATCCTTACCAAAATTGATAAGTTTATTATAACCGCTAAAGTCATAATACTTTTGTAGTATTGAGTGTAGGTTAAATCTAGCCATGTAGTGTAGTGTAAATCTATTTCTTGTTTATTTATTTGGTGATATTTACCCTTATTGTTTTACTCTTCCTCCTCCTTTTCGTCGTTATTAATTACGATAGAGTTATTCTTATTACCTTCTTTCACCCTCTATACCGCCTAGGGAATACGGTCGTTCTTATCGTTAGTATAACCTTTATTATATTATATACCATTTATTAAATTGTTCTAGTCCTACCTTTTGAAGTTTGCTTAACAATAGTACTTTTTATTCTTTTTAAACTCTTATACTATATAGGTATTATATAGACGACGGAATTTCTCGCTATGTTTGTTAACGAAAGGATTGTCGTACGTTAACCGCTTTTAATATTACCGCCGCTATATAATAGGACGTTGAGGACCGATCTCTTACTTTACTTTTGGTTATAGTTTTGGATATTTATAATAATTTTTACATTATTCTACCTATTCGCTATCCCTTTCGAAAATAATTTTATATAGGGGCTCTATTTTACGAAGTAGATTCTTTATAAAGTAATATAAGGGAGGGGGGAGGGGGGAGGGTATAAGAGGTAGCCTCTTTCTATTATTATATTTCCTTAGCGAAGTAAGTTTATTATTATTCCTTTATAAATAGTTCTAGGGTTTCGTTGTCCTTGGCTACTTGTATTTCCTCTATTTTCCTCTTATTATTTAGAATAAGATATTCCTTTATATCCGACTTTTGAGAATTATAACCGATTTTTAGCCCGTCGAAATGAGTAGCGTCGTCGTATAGGATTATAGGAAGTGGTTATTCTTTAACGGGGAGCGAGGATTACTATATAAAGAAGGAGGAGGAGGGGAGGGATAGGGTAATAAATAAAATAGAGATATTAGAGCTAGAATTTGAGTTAATATTAGTACTTCCTTTAGAATTAGATTTAGAATTAGGGATAATAATATAATTAGTAATAGGGGTGGGTTCCCTTACTTAGAGTGCCTTTTTAGCTACCTTCTTAATTATTTTTCTAACCCGTTGGGATGTAGTTACATTTATAGTATTAAAATCCTTAATATTGTCGTTTAATTTGTATTGTAAATAGTTATACTGTATTAAAGTTTATATAGGAGTAGTATTTTTCGATCGATTGTACAGGGTAAGTGTTTGGGAGCGTTGGGAGGAAGTAGTTTATAAAATAGTTTGAATACGTACGTAAGTAATTTATTAATCGGTATTTAATAGCCATATGACGAATATAGGGTTTTTACTAAAAGCTCTTTACTTACGAGGGCGGCCTTTAAGTATTATTTTTTTTAATTGCTTTAAATTGTAGATCTTTATCTATTAAATCTTATTAGGGTAATTAATATAGGGAATAACCGGTTGAGGGATATAGGGGATAGGGAAGTCCTATTCTAATTTGGTTTAAATATTAAAAGGGGTGGTAATTATCCTTAGTAATTAAAACTATACTTCCTTTTTAAGTAGTTAATAATTCTATATCGTATATATAGGGCAAATTATATTACTTCTTAAAAATTCTAGAGTAGGGCAGTAGAAGTTTACTATTAACGGTTACCCTATTGCGTATTAAGGGTAGCGTTAGTACTAGTTAATTATATTAGAAATTAAATTAATTTAATATTTACAACGAGAGTTCTATAGTATACGAATTAAGTTAATTAGTATTATTTATTTATATCGTACGTATATATGAAGTAGATTTGTTATTAACCGTTATATATATTGAATATCGGTTATTAATATATTACGAGGCGGCCTTGTAGAGGTTAGAGAGGCTATTACGGGACGAGATATTATACGATTTGAGCGAACTATTATTAAATTCGTTGGGCGATATAGTTTTCTATCCGTAATTAAAACTATTCGTTATATAATAGCCCGCCCAATTATACTTAATAGGCATTTACTCTTTATTAATATACTCCGCCATAATACGCGATTGTAATTGACTGAATTTATTAATAAAGACTTAGTATACCCCTTTGAACTTTTCGACCGTAAAGGTATAAATTATATATTGCTATATAAAGAATAGCCTTGTACGGGTATCGGCGATTTCGTCTTAAATAAGAGGCGGTAGGGTAAGGCTAGTTTTCGTTACCGTACGAATACGCTAATAGGTAATATTTAATTCTTTCGTATCGAATCGATCCTTATTACTAGTAGCCTTATTACCCTAATTACTAATAGCTTCGCGACTTTTTGAATCCAACGAACTATTACGGGAGTTATTATCACTATCGCTATTAAAGTCTAACGACTTTTCGTTTTGGTTATTATTAGATTCGGGGGCGGTATTTTTTAGGCGCCGCTAGTATTTTTTAATAGTCTTAATGATATTATAGTTAATATATTAAATGTATTATTGTAATATAGTATTAGGGAGATTGGTTTATAGTATTTCGATTAAGCGGACGTTACTATTAGTAATAATAATATTAGGGAAGGGAATTCCTATTATATAAGCAATTTATTTAATTTGTGTAATAAAGTACGTGAATTTTCTAGTACCTTTATTATTTAATACTATTTAAAAGATTGGTATTGAGGTTTTTTTTATATGTTAAGACTACCCTTTATACTATAGCGAAGTAGTAACAATTAGTCTTATACGTCGCGTGGATAGATATAGTAAAAGGATTGCGTAATTATATTTTGCGTTGATAGTTAAGAGCCTAGAAGGTACTAGATAGTATAGTCTTTTATTCGTCGTTCTAATTAATATAATGATAGACAACGCTCTCGTTATTTTTAAGCGATCGAATAAATGTTTAAATATTTTAATATCCTTAGTACAATACCCTCTTTAATCGATTATATATATTAGTAATATCCTTATACGTTATAGGGTATTAGGGGTACCGGTTTTTAATAAATAAATAGATAGATCGAATATTAAATTCCTTCTTCTTTAGAAGGGTAGTTACTTATAATATCGCTTCGTTATTTAATTATAGTACTCTTTCCGGCAAAAAAAGATAGTAATCGAAGTGCTTCAATAGTAAGTATCCTACGTAAATATCTTTTATTATTTTAATAGATTACATTTAACTAATAGCGGCCGTTGTGTTAACGAATATTTTAAACGGGTAATCCCTAACTATTTCATAAAATGTTTAGCGGCGTTTATTATATAGGTTCGTCGAGGGTTAATAATAATACGAAGTATAATCGTAATAATAAATATAGCGATTAGTCTTATTATATATGAGGTAGCCTTCATTACGAATTTTATATTTATTCGATTATAGAATAGCGATATTAAATTAATAACGATAATAGAGGGCGGCGAATTCGCTTCGAGCCTCCTCGAGCGTAGCTTTAGGGGGCGAAGGTACGTAGTTGACGGTTTATAGTTCGCGGTTGAACGAGGCGTTCGATACGAAGGTAGCGACCGTATTATTCAAGGGCGCGGGAGATAAGGTATAGCGGCGATAGTTTAAAGGTATTTATATTTAAATTAGCGATAGTACTAACGAGATTTATCGATGCGACGTATAGTTAAGATAGTTACGTACTAGTATTTAATTAATACGTTAGTATAATATATTAGAGTATGCGATGTAATTGTATAATGCGCGGTTAAAAATTACTCCTCTTACCCCAAAAAATCCCTATTATATATTGTATATTGAAAGTATGAAATTTAGCGGGTAAAATAGGTCTTTTAAATACAGCTATCATATGCGGGTCTAGGCTATCAGGGTAAGGGTTTTGTATAGGGGTGATTCAAAAGAAGGGTGCGTGTAAATTTAGGGGTGGGTATGAGGAGAATCACTCTTCAAGTACTGCTGGACAACATCTGAATGCCATAGATAGAGGTAGGTATCAATCGTCCGTCAGGTCAATCTCGACCTTTCCGTTTTCCAAGCGGCGTAGCTTGTAGCAGACCGGAAAAGGGGTCGGGTCCATGAGTTCTCTTTTGATACCGCGGGTATTCTCGGGCTCCGGTTTGATACGGGTAAAGGGCTATTGGGAGATGTGAAGAGGTCAGTACTCTGCTTCTACACTGGCAAGCCTAGCGCCAGACTTGGAGTAGCTCACCTGGTGCTCGTTTTCGATATCCGTGACTTGATCGTCCTCATTTTTGACAGGGCGTGGAACGATGCCCTCGCACATAAGGCCCTCTATGATGACGGGTAAGTTAAGAACCGGCTGGGGGTTGCAATACGGATAGATGGTGTTGTAGAATCGACATACCCATGGTTCGGTATCTGAACTCGAAGATCGCAAAAGGTCGTCGCTCTGGATCGACAAAGCCGAATTTGCCCTCTGTCCATGAGCCAGAAATGGGTTCAGAGGTGAAACTAGATTTTTGAACGTAAGCCCAGTCCTCCAGTGAACTTGCAAGTGCCGTAGAGATAGTTACTTACTGGACCTTGTTGTCCACCGATCTTCCCTTCAATGCTTTCTCGGAGACAGACTGGACAGGAACAGGGCCTTGCAAAGCGCGCTTAGGTTCCCTGCGCTGCAAGACAATGACATGCCACAACTTGACGAGGAGTGTGCCATATTCCTTTGTCCGATCTACTTGTTTCTCGTCTCCTCCTTCCACTTTAGCAAGTGAAGGTCAGCTTGGTGAAGACAGAAAAGAGTTTCTGGTGGATACGATATTGCGCGAGGTCGTGAGGCGTTGATCTTACCGATCTCGAGGGTGGAAAACTGAAACTCGTGGCGTTTCCAGCCCGAATTATTGTTACCAGACTTGTAAGAGCGCATCCTTTTCTTGGTGCCGCCGACAAGCCTGTAGTAGCCAGTAGGAGTACCGTCAAGGAAACATTGGTATTCGACCATGTGTTTCTTGGCATCGGGGCTTGGAATAAAGAAGTTGGTTGAATCAATTTCGAAGGCAAAAGGCTTTCCGGGCTTGGATTCAATGTACTTGATAGTATAGGGAGATCCTGATCCTTGAATGGGCACCTGTGGAATTGAGTAGAAGTTGGTCTCTTTGGCGCGCGCTTCAACCTCATCTGCGGGGGCATCGTACTCTTGCGCACGCTGGCCATCAACCTCAACGGTAACCTCGAGCCCCGGATAGCCGGTGAGGATTGCCATCTTGGTTGAAGCCTTGCTGGGGGTTGCTCTCACGAGGAATTGGCAGATAGGTCGTGCTTGGATGCTTCGGCTGTCGAGAACGGGATGGTAATTGAGGGACAACTTGGCAACGGCGGGGGACTGGAGGGAAGACACGACAGGCGAGGCGGGGTCTCGTATTTCTAGGGCATCGCTCCTGCATCGAACGAGCCCATTGCGCGTCGCGTTCAGACACACAGGTGGAAGGCGCAACTGGAAGGAGCGACGGGTCTGGTCACGGCAGGCTCGCGAAAGCACGTGAGCCAAGTTTTGTAATGCACCCGAAGCCAAAGCGCACCTGCACAAAATGAAGTGAAAACAAACCCAGACTTCCACTGTCTGTTATGGTTCGTGATGATTTCGTAACAGAAAAAACTTGTGAATGGGAATCAAGACTAAAAAGCTGCCCCATCATTGCCGTGACGCTGAACCCCCCACTCCACCACCACCGCCGACCCCATCCACCGCCGTAACGAACTTGACACTCTTCCTCCTCTCTTTATCTCTCTCCCCTCTGCCTCCTCCCTCTGCTTTACTTCCCTCCCCACCATGTCCAGCAAGGCCGCCGCTCATCCAGGCCCCAATCCTCCCCGGACTAGAGCTTAATATCCCCGTCACGCTATGACTCTGAGATCCTGATCCCGAGCCATGCGAAGTCTGCGAATGTGAGTGATGAGCCTGTATCCCACCTCCCGGTCCGATCCCGAATGCCAGACCCGTCTCCCTGACGCTTTCTACTGCTCTGCTTTGTGCCACGGGAAGGGCGTCGTCGGTGCTAAGTAATCTGCCACCTGACTCGCTGGTTCCACCAGAAGCGAGAGCAGAGAGAGCTGGGGGTCCGAGGTCGACGTATCCTCGATCGGCGGCCGAGCCAAGGAGGGAGCTGTCGCCATGGCCAGTGAGGCTGGAATGGCCAGAGAACACTGGTGTCTTATTGCCGCCAGAGAACACGGGTGTCTTATTGCCGCCAGAGAACACGGGTGTCTTATTGCCGCCAGAGAACACGGGTGTCTTGCTCCCTGCTGAACGAGTGTAACTGCTGGCAGCGGTAGCCTCTCGCTCCCTCTCGCGCGCTGTCCCCGCCCGGCTTGGAACTTCGGTCATTGTCTCGCCCATTCTGGAGGCCATACCGTGCCCATGTCCCGTATCGGTTCCAGTACCTCGCGTCCCCCAAGGCAGTCTCATCGGGCCAGGTAGACAGACGTGCCCGCATCCATCTAGCGGACAGAATCCACCACTCGAGGCCAGTTCAGCAGCTGGGTCGTCGTTATCAACTGGTCCATCAACATACATGGCCGAGTCCCGCTCAGCCTCAAACGCTGCGTGCCAAGCTTGCATACAGGAGGAGTGGCCCCCATGCCCGCAGATGGGGCAGAGCCACCATGTTGCGATGGGCTGGTATTCATCTCCCCCTTCTCGATCAGGTTGGAGGGAGGAGATGGTTGATTCCGAGGAAGAAGGGATGAAGGGGGACGAGTCACGGTGACCACAGAGCGCGCATGGGGCGGTTGCAGCTTTACATCGCTTACACGTCCACACTGAATCCGTCGACGCCTCGCTGCGATCCAATTCCCTCGCTTTGTGACAAGAGCTGCAAAAGAACCCGACTGACACGCCGTTTTGCGCGGGGGTGAAGATGGCCGGGTAGTTGATTCCCCAATCTTTCAGCGGATTCTTCTCCTGATCACCGGGCATGGACTCAGCAGCGGCGGCGGGCCAGCCTTGCATGCATAATTTTCTGAGAAGAGCAGCCTCGACGAAGAGTTGGAGACTCATGAGGCGGGAGTGATGCTGCCGAAGGATGGCTGCTGCTTGGTAACTGTCGATGACTTCGTCTGATACCAAAGGCTTAAGGAGGAGGACAATGGCCGAAGCGTTCAAGGCGGAAGACTTGGCTTCAAAGGCCAGAGTACGGGATATCAGAGAGTAAGGGTTCAGCGGGGGTGTAGTACTGGAGAAGGAAGGGGGTTTGTGAAGAGGGTAAGGATAGGCGGGATCGGAGGGCCAGGGCAGGTAATCGCTCTCGATTATGTGGGTGGGTTCTGGTTCTGGTTCTTCGGGGAGAGTAGGGGGTTCGTCGGTGATGACGACGGGTGGTGCGGCATGTATAATGTCATGGTCGTTTTGCGAGGGAAAACTGTCGTCGGTAGTGGATTGGGTGATGGCGTGGTGCTCGTCAGTATAGGCCGTCATTCCCGTTGTTTCGGTCTCGGTGCGGTTGAGCTTAGGGGGCACGACGAAGCGGGGACGCCCGGAGCTGCCCATTTGGATATCGGACGCTCGTTCGGAACCGTCGCTGCCGCGGGGGTAGCGAATCTCGGCGAGGGCAGAGCCACGGATGGGCAGGCCACCGCTGGATTCGACGGAGCTGGCAATGGCTGTTCCGGCTGTTCCGCCGCCGCGGCGACTACCGGCGGAGACGGAGAGGGCGTGGCCGAAGCTGTCATCGGAGTCATGGCGTAAGACGGATTTTCTCGGGTCTTCGGGACGTTTGCGAGGTACGTCGATGGCATTGCCGAGGATTGCTTCGGTGTCGTAGAAATCGTATCCTTCTGTGCTGGCTTGGGTGTTTTCGCTGTTAAAAGAGACGATGGACAAGGGGACAGAGTCGAGACGGTTACGTTTTTGTGGACCGCGAGGTTGGAGTGCAGGGCCGAGGGCAAAACTGCCAGACTCCAGCACTGGCGTCAGCTTCTCAGATTCCGTAACAGGCCGGGCAAGTGGCGTCGGTTGGTTCGAGGTACTCTCCAGCTCTTCTGACAGTAACGACCTAGGATTTGCCTTTCGCGGTGTATCTACTCCATCGGTCTGGACAGACATCTGAAAGGGAGGACCCAGCGCGCGCAGCTTTCCCTCAATCTTCCTCTTCTCGCAATGATCTAATCGACGTTCCAAATGGTATTGCCCTCGCCTTCGCAGAACCAGGTCGATCCAGTAAGCGAGAACACGCCATGACTGGGCAAGTCGGTACTGGTTGACGCTGTCGGCTGTTTTGGCGTAGTGATCGAGGATAGTCCTGACTCGGTCGGGTAGTGGCCTGCCTCCTTCAACGTATGGCAGCTCCTGGTACAAGACCTCCAAATAGTTGACGGTAAGGTATCCGTACACATCGGCTTTCGCAGCGGCAGGCAGATGCCCAATGGCCATGGCTTGTTGAGGCTTGTAGATACCGGTAACCTTGATGGTCTGTTCCAACGACAAGACCTCTTCCGAACCAGTTGGGGGTGTCGTGCTAAGGGTGGCTGACCTCGTGCTTGGACGCCGCTTTCGCTGACTGGTCCGTTGCTTGGGGCCCAGGAAACTTCCGAGAACATCGTCTTCGGAATCGCTGCGGCTGACGCCAAACCTGGGAGTGGTAGGACTTGAGCTATAGGAGGGCGCGCCAATGCTGTGGCTGCTGTCGGCATGGAGCATATGTGGGCGCGGACGATGGGAGGGAGCACGCTCGTCTAGGAACATTAGCACGTCTCCCTGTGACGAGAAGGACATGGTCGAGACGGCTTGACGGTCAAGCACCTTGGGCGCAAAGTTGACATCGCACTGCGTAAAGAGACCATCCTGGCCGACGGTCCATAGAAGATACTGATCGTGCCAAAGTAGAGAGTTGGGTGAACTGTCGAACAGCTGGATCTCCCTATACGGCATCGTGGGGCGCGCGAGATCCCAAATGTGCACCGCATTGATACCAAACTTCTTCTGACTACTCTCCCCATACGACATGGCGATCTGGGAAGCCCTCTTGGCCTGGGCCGTTGCTGACCATTGCCCAGGTCTCCAGGCAAGAGAAGCCACCGGTGCCGGAGTCGAAATAGTCCATTTCGGCTTCTGCCTCTTGTCGGGAACCTTGCCCAGGTGCCAGACATGACACTTGCTATCCCATCCAGCGCTGACGAGATGTTCGCCGTCGGGATGCCAGGCAATCGAAGTACACGACTTCTCGTGGGCGTTAATCCTCAACACGGGCGCATGATACTTACGCATGTCCCATTGGAGGACGGTGCCCTGGTCGGTTGAGCAAGCAAAGACAAAGCCATCCTTGGGAGACCAGCGGACCTGGCGCACGCCGTCTGCGTTGCACTTGTAGGCATGGACTGGACGGAAAGTGGCGCCGGTTCGCGAGGGGATCGGGTTGCGGATATCGAAGCAGCGAACGATGCCGTCTTGACTACCGGACAACAGGTAGCTGGCCCGGTGAGGGTTGACGTCGAGTGTGTTGACCTGTCGAGAGTCTTCGCGGATCTGGAGAGACTCGAGTGGGGATCCGGTAGCCCAGGCCTCGCTGGCGCGCACCAGGTCGTACTGGAAGATCTTGCCACTGCCGCATGCCGTAAAGATGGTCGGGTTGCCGCCAGCAGGACCCCATTTGACGTCTCTAATGGCTAGCTGATCTGGGCTTCCTCCCTGGAGAAGCGAGCGAAGATCGATCCCCTCGCGAATGTTGAGGCCGTCGAAGGTGACTGTTCGTAGAGCATGGCGGCCAGCAAGAACAGCTGACCGGCCATCGGGGGATCTGTCTATACACTCGAGTGGTTGACCAGCCTGGTAGGAGGCATTCTGGGCGGCAGTGGGACGTTGACGATAGTTGGGGATCGAGGTCAAGCCGCCGCTGGGGTTGCTGGTAATGTTGGAGCCGTGAGAAGTGCCATTGGCAACCGAGGACGACGGCGTGTTCTCGTGCGAGTTGTTGGCCGAAGAAGAGTCGGGATTGTTGGTCTTGCCCAGTAGCTTGCGCATGATATTGCCCTGGTTATACATGGCCGCGGTCGGGAGTGTTGTGGTTCAGTTTGTTATTATTATGTAATGTCGTCGTGTGTCTCGCGAGGCCGTGACGCCGTCGAGAGCATCTTCTCTGCTGGTCCTTCAGGGCGCGGCCGAGGAACGTTGGAGGGCGTCAATGTTTGGTGACATTGGGAGAAATGGGATGTCTCGTTAACGTCTCCTCGTTAAGGAACGCGCCGGTGATGTGGTGGTGATATGCCGTGGGATGTTCCTAAGTGGAATGTTTTGGTGGGGTTGATGGAGGGAAGCTATTCCCAGGAATGGTCAAATGCCTGCCGGCTGTCCCCTGCTTGCGGTCATTCTGCCAGCCTTGACCGCCAAGATCTTCCATCGGAACTGCCTGCCGTTAGCGCATTTCGTCTGTTGTCAGCGCGTCAGTCCACTGAAGCTTCCACTCCAGCCTTGCATTTCATCACCAGAGCATTCAACTGTTCACACCCGCATACAACAACCACACCTCAGCCTCGCCAACATTGAAACTCTACGCAACTTCTACCAGTATCAATCTAGACACCGCGAGAACGCAGAACGAGCTCGTCACTTACACCGGGCGCCACCATGAACCCCGACAGACAGGCCATGATTGCCGGCTTGGGCAAAGATCGAGACCGAGACAACAGACGAAACATCACTGCCCCCAGACTCGACAACAACAACCGAATCTCCAAGCCCCAATACAAGCCCTCCTCGAAACCCATCACAGGTTCAAATAGTACCCCAGTCGGCAGCTCTGGCCCCGGAAAATACCTTACCCAGGACGAGCAGTCAGAGCAATTCGTCGCCGACGAAGACAAGTTCGTGCTCAAGCAAGCAAAGAAGAAGGCCGACATCCGCGTCAGAGAACGGCGCGCAAAGCCCATCGACTACCTTGCCTTCAACCTCCGCTTCATCGACACCGACCGCGATGTCTTTGATGACCACGATGACGACGTCGACATCCCCGTGCCCTCTCCCGAGAGAGTCCTCCAGAGCCTGAACGAGTCCCAGCTGAAGGAGTTGGAGGAGGACATCAAGTCATACAATACCCTCGAGATAAACCGCCGCAACAAGGAGTACTGGTCAGCCCTGTCCATTCTGTGTGACGACAAGCGAAACAAGCTTAAACCACAGGGAGCAGAGGGACGTGCGGTCAACACGGTGGCTGCTGATGTCGACAAGATTCTGGCCCCGAAGACGTTGGAGCAGTTGGAGGCGTTGGAGAAGCAGATCAGGGCCAAGCTACAATCCAACGAGCCCATCGATACCGACTACTGGGAATCCCTACTCAAGAGTCTGCTGGTATACAAGGCAAAGGCAAAGCTGAAGCAGGTGTGCTTGGAGATCAAGGCCGCCCGCGTCGAGCTTCTCAAGGCTAAGGACCCTGAGAGAGCCAAAGCGTTGGAACAAGCCGACGGTCTCCCTGATGCGGCCCTCCCGACCTCAGGCCCGTCCAGGGCCTTGAACCGCCCTGCCGCCTCAACATCAACAGCACTCGCTGCATCCTCCAGCAGCAGCACCGCCCCGCCCCCCGGTACCGCTCGCTTCGCCTCCACCGGCAACGAAGACTTCTCCCAAGCCACCAAGGCCCTCTACGACCGGGAAGTCGCCCGCGGCTTCCTCGAAGGCGAAGAGATCTTCACGGCCGAAGAATCCCTGACCTCCAACCCCAAGCCCGTGTGGGCCGACAAGTACCGCCCCCGCAAGCCGCGCTACTTCAACCGCGTCCTGATGGGCTATGAATGGAACAAGTACAACCAGACGCACTACGACCACGACAACCCGCCGCCGAAGGTCGTGCAGGGATACAAGTTCAACATCTTCTATCCCGACCTGATTGACAAGACAAAGGCGCCCACGTTCAAGATCATCAGGGAGGGTGGGAGACGCAGGGGAGAGAGCTTTGCGCCCGCCGGCAAGGAGGATACCTGCTTGATTAGGTTCGTGGCCGGACCGCCGTATGAGGATATTGCGTTTAGGATTGTGGATAGGGAGTGGGATTATAGCGCCAAGAAGGAGAGGGGGTTCAAGAGTAGTTTTGACAAGGTGAGTCGTCCTAGGTTGTGGTTGTGCTGGGTGACGTTGCTGTTTAGCCGGTGGGCTGTTGGTGACGGCGCTGGTTACGATGGCTACGTTGGCCTATTACCACGGCCCCTATAACAGGCCAACGCTATCCTTTTTTCTTGCGCCGCAAAAGCCACGCCACCCAACACCCGCCGGTTACCCGCGCGTTTCTGGCCTTATGGTTCTTTTGCTAACTCGTTACTTCGTGTGTAGGGCATACTTCAACTCCACTTTCAGTTCAAAAAGGTTGGTGATCTGGTCTCCCTTGTGGTCGTACCGGCCAAGGCTAACAGTGTCTGTGCAGATTTACTACAGAAAGTAGAAAGCCCAGGGCGATATTACCACCGCCTTCTGGAAGGCTGGTCCGGCCTGCGGCGAAGCCATCGGCTGGTCTTTTTGTCTGGTTTTTTCGGTGCCGCGTTCTATAGGTCGATATGGGGCCGTAGTAGCTGCTGCGGCCCGTCTGGCTCGATCCCTGCTCCTGGTCTTTGGGTGAACTGGGCGCATTGCCTGATTATGAAGAACACACGAGAGAGCTTCGCAGTGCGGTGTGTGTAAGAAGGGCTGCTACACCGCCAACCGGGGACGACGGGAACGGACACGGGGCACAGATGAGACGATTTCAAGGCTTCGTCTAGAAGGATGGGAAGGATGCCGTTCCCCGGGTAGACCGGGGCATCGGGGCTGGATGCCGGCAGCATTCTGGTCTTTTGGGTGGGTGTCATTGTCTTGTCTCGCGACAGTTGGGCGACACGCCAGCGGGCAGTCCTAGAGTGGAGGGATCATGGATGGAGATGGGACTGGACCGGCTCCTCTATGCCGTATGCGACGACCCGAACTTTTGGAGCTTGAACTAGATCCCTGGTGCGATGGTGTGCGACTGGGTGATTCATGTTTCTTCGGACTGTCGGATTTTGCGAGAAAAGAACGAGATATCCGTTTCCCGTCTGTCTGTCTCTCTGTCTGTCTGGGCACCGGCGAGACACGACCAGGTGTCAGCCCAACCCTGGAGACGGAGAAGTACAGAGCAGTGTCATGTCAGTCGATCAGCCGCTTATCTTGCAGTCAGCCTGCCGGTCTGTCAGTCTTGTCACATGGTGAAGGGAGGAATGTTTCGTTGTCTGGACGTCTGGAGATGACGCAGGGCACACTGCACTATCCAGACACGTTCCACAGGATAGCTACAGTTTGAGGCTTTCTTGAGGCTGGCAGAAATAACCGGGGTGGCTTTTCTCTCGGTCTTCCTCCGTGGCATGGAGATAAGGTGGCCTGGTCTGGGAGGCGCCGGTCATCGTCAGAGACTGGACGTGGAAGCTGGCTGATTCGGAGTCGAATTGGGAAATGAAGCCAAGCCCCGGTTTCGATTCACGCTCATCATTTCTTCGACACATCGTTCTAGAATGAAACACGTCCATGTTCTGCATACCACAAGAAATTACTATTACGAGGCCATGGCACCGTGCAAGCCGTGCAAGCCCGAAGCCGTGTGGAGAGAGATGATGAGATACCGGGCTGAGTGCGCACATCAGTACGCAGTCGACGTGTTGTTCAGTTATTCTTGCGCCTCTTCCCTTGGGACCTGTTGATCTCTTGACCTCTTCGACCGACCATCTCTTGCGTTGAAAACTCCGCCGTTTTTTCCATGGCCCGCCCGCCCATTGAAGGCCCAATGCCAGCACAGAGTGACAATGGTGGACATCACTGATTGGGTCGTTTCAAAAAAGACCACCACTTAGCACCACCACGAGTGGCTGCACCTTTCCGTTAGGATCTGGCTACCGGCCAGCCAATTCTGTCCGTCTTTGTGGCATCTGCCCTCTTGTGTCTGGTCTGCAATGGTCCTAGGACTCGCTGACGACACCGGCGTGCCGCTGGCTGGCTGGAAGCTTCCCATTACCCCAGAGAGAGCCTCACTCTGATACGTCCAAGTCTACTGCCATTGCTGTCGCTGTCCTAACTCATGCTGCCGTCACTGACCGCTTCCACGGCTCCCAGAGTTCCGGACAATAGCTCTTCTTCGCTTCTGCCGGTAACCTTGAGCGCTGGCCAGCCAGGCCCAGTCAGAGGGAGTCACAATGCCCGACTATGAGATTGTTAGAGCTGAACATGTTTTGTCCCCAAGGTCTGGTCATTTCCCCGGCCCCAAACCGAAACCGTTGATTGTGTGGTGTGTGTGAACCATCGCTCGCTTGAAGATTGTTTACTAAACAACAACTTGAACAACAACGACATGGACGACATGAACAGACGAAATCTTCGGACCCCCCTTCCTACTTCCCCTACTTCCCCTTCGAACAAGCCACACTTCAAACTGCATCACGGGCAAGCATGCTTCTCAGTCACTGACCGCCAAGTTTTCCTCCATTTCAGTACTGGCGCCGCCTTTCTTCAACGTCAAGTTACGGTGGGCTTGACACTTGCTGTTAAAGACCTCGGGGTGTTTATACTGCCCGTGTAGAGGTATCAAGTCTTGGCTGAAAGCACCAGGCATACGGAGCAGGGGTCTACAACCCCGGTCGTCAATTCTGTCACTTTTCTTTTTCTTCTATCCGTCTTCCCTACCTTCCCTGCCGGCTCCGCGATGTACGCAGTATGCGAGGATTGTTGCACACACTGGTTCATGCGCAGAAGAAGAAAAGCATGGGCTTGGGTGTTGTTTTGGCCTGCTGTCTGGGGTTGTAACGAGCACCGAGCCCTTCTCATCTCCTTCTCACTGGTACTTCTCCTGAGAGACTAAGGGAGGGGTGTCCATAACACGGTCAACCGGGCGCCGATTGGTGAATGTACCTGAGTACCTTACCTTTCTTACTTTCACCTTCATCCCCAGAAACAAGCCACGCAGAGCTACTACCTAGGTAGTCTACAGCGTCTTATTCTTCAACCCTGCGGTTTCGTTTGTTCTACCTCCTCCACCGTAGAAAACATGCCGTGCACGCATGGCCACACCATGTACACACACAGCAAGAAAGTGGGAGCCAGGCCAGGGCACAACGCCCGCACCCTCATACAAGCCAGGCATAGAAGGTATCGCAAACCCACCCGGTACTCTCTCCCTGCGCCCGCTCCCGCCGGATGTGGAGGTAGATGTCTGGTCCACCAAACAAAAGTGAACAAAATGTGTTGGCAGAATCCTCACTCACTGAGAGGCAAGGCAAGGCAGTGTCCTCCCTTGGGATGTACACCACCGCACACAGTACAACACACTTTGGCCCCCTGCTCTGCTTGGCTTGAGATACCCACCCCTTACTGTTACTGACATGGAGCTTCAACAACATACCCCAGATGTTGCTATCGTCTGCATAGCTCCATGTCCTTGTACCGATCTTCTTTCCCCTGGTCCCTGGTCCTGGTCATCCTGGCAGATATACAGACATAGACATACATACTTCAACTGCCAGTCAACAGCCGCGGGCCAACAGTCACAACCGTTTTGCTTGATAACTGAGACATCTGGACCTCACACCTTCAATATCAAATCTGTTTCTCCCCACACTTGAAGAAAAGCATACATATGCCAACAACCTTCGTTGTCTTGGATCACCAACATCAAAGCCATTCTTCTCTTCTTTCATCCTCGGCTCACATAGCAACGACACATCAGTAATGGACACGGAATTAACAACCAAAAACGAACACCCAACAACATCAGACACAATGGACTCCTCAAACTCATACATGTTGTCACCACAGGCCACCAGAAGCCAGACCAGCAGTCCGGTTGTGGGAGGCATGACTGAAGGAAAGACTCAGAACGGGACATCACTATGGAACGCTTCGGTCCGGGCGCAAACCGGGAGTGACGAGTTCGAGCACTATGCCTTCCACAGCACCGCAGGCTCCTCCTCAGCAGCACCTACAAATGGGCACGGGGGACTTACACAACAGTGTCTGTCTAGCCAGTCATCGCCCCGCAGCTGGAGTTCACCAGACCATCACTTTCGTCCGGTTTCTGCCTCAGGTTCTGGCTCGGGCTCTTCTTGGGGTTCCTACCCGGCGGAGCAGTCATACCCCGGGGCCGCTGGCAGGCAGAACACCCCACAGGTTCCATCCAAGACCCTGTCGAGAGAGAACTTGTTCCAGAGCAACGATTACCACAACGCCTCGACAGCAACTTCATATCCTTCCACCGGTTCCTTCTTCCCCAGTCACCACTACCCCACCCATAACAGCATCTCCTCGCTTTCCCAAGAATCCAACTACCCCCCTTCTCCCTGCAGTTCCATTCCCAACAACTTCAAGCTCGACTGCGACTCAGACATGTTGAGCACCGCCCCCGCCTCCGAGGCCGGCGATGACTTCCTAGTCAGCAGCCAATATCCTTCGTGCAATCTGCTTAGTGACAGCAGCATGAGTAGCATGAGCAGCAGCGTGTCCAGCCCAGTTTCTCCCTCGACTGGCCTTGACAGCACCCCGACTACTACCCTCCCCGGCAACAGCAAAGCCGAGCTGCCCTATGCGCAGCTTATTTACAAGGCGTTCATGAGCACCCCCAACAAGGCCATGACGCTGCAGGACATCTACCAGTGGTTCCGCGAGAACACCGAGAAGGGCAAGAGTGATACGAAAGGGTGGCAGAACAGTATTCGTCACAATTTGTCCATGAATCATGTGGGTTTTCCTTCCCTCTAATCCCACAGTCACCATGACATCAGCTAACACTCACCAGGCGTTCACCAAACGAGAGCGCAAGCCCGAAGGCAGCACCAACACCAACGACGAAGACAACGCTGCCTCCACAGACTCCAACAACAGTGATAGCAAGAAATCCACGGAATGGTACCTCGAGCCTTGGGCAGTCAAAGGCGGCGTCCAGTCCACCACACGCTACCGTAAGGGCAACCACGCTTCGCGACGGGCTGCGGCGGCCTCGGCCTGCAACGCCTCCCGCCGCCACATGAAGGACGGCAAGTACGACTTGTACAGCACCGGCATGTCCACTCGCTCTTCCTCCTCTCTTGCCAACCGCAACAAGATCTCCAAGTCCGGCAACCGCGCTACACTTCGTGGCAACGGAACGGCCCCTGCGGGGTTGCAGATGCACTACTATGGCCAC
Source organism: Neurospora tetraspora (assembly GCF_033439725.1). NCBI lineage: Eukaryota > Fungi > Ascomycota > Sordariomycetes > Sordariales > Sordariaceae > Neurospora > Neurospora tetraspora. Next base: position 8,393,066 of record NW_026944383.1, read on the forward strand.
CACATCCCTCACCAACATCACTACGGAGTCAGCATGGTTACTTCCGCCCCTGAGCAGCACTACAACCCGTATATGTCTCCCGTCTCAGCAAGGCCGGCGGTGACGCATGGTCTGCCAGAAATGATGTCTGCTACCTCTGCTCCTTCCTGCGCCGCTGACTTTTACGAGTCCTACACTGATCCTGCCATTCTCGCTTCTTCGCTTGAGCAACAGCAACAGCAACAGCAAGCTCAAGCTCAAAGGGAGGCGTCGGAGCCAATGTCAGTGATGAACGAGCCTATCACCCCCGAGGCCAGCTTCGGCAGCCCTCCTCTCATGGCGACGAATCCCACGAGCAGCAGCGCGAGTTACTACCCCAGCCCTGAGGATCATACCATGAACTTTGCAAGTGCTCATCACCACGCCGGCTATCATCAGCCTCAAGTCTACCAGGACGAGCCCCGGTATGGCCATCACAACGGCTGGGAACATGCCCAGAGCGTGGCAGTTCCTGCTACGGGGATGATGTATGGGCACTACGCATAGATGCTGGCACTTGGGTGCAAGACGACGAAGAGATGGGCGGCTTAATGCTACGACTGTAGGAAGCCAAACTGTACCAACACCAATTTTACGATCATGAGGTCACGACACAACAACACACACAAAAGGCGATACCCAAAAACTTGCTTTTGCTTTACTAGATTCGCGGGGGTTGTTTCCTTTCTTCTTTACTTTTTTCTCTTTTTTTCTTTCGCATTCGCAGCTGCTCGAAAAGAGCCTGGCAGGCAGCGTCAAGAGGTGGGCACTGGGTGGTGGTTGTCACTGCTGCAATGATCTACAGCCAGGGTCTGCTCAGCCTGTCAGGGCAGACCTGCTAGGCAAAGCTTGGACGGGGAAGGGGACCAGACAAGGACAGGGGAAGGACAAACTATTCCTCCATATGTCTCCCTTCTTGGCCTCTGCAGCTCTGCTCCCTCCCAGGCCTGGCTTTCTCTCCCTTCCTTTGCCTGGTGGGTGGGCAGCACTCAACATCAAACATCACTTCTTGCCACCTCCACATTTTATCTACACTTCACTGTTCCGGCTGTCATCTCTTTGCGCACATGTCGAGAGGGCCAGACCGCATAGGTGGCGATGATGAGCTGGACGAGGCTGGACGTGGATGGATGGATGATCTTCTTCTCACTTGTTCTTGCTACATTCTTCTTCCCTTTGTCCTTTTCACTTTACTTCACACATTACTTCCCGCGTTGCCTTCCAGCTTCAAGGATTGTTCATTTTCTGCGCTTTTTACATACCGCTATGAGATACAGGGGATGGGATCTAGGTGCTTTGGTGGTGGCGATTTGGAGTTTCTACGACGGATGTTTTGACTTCTTGCTGCAGCGTTTGTCTTTTTCGTCTTGATTTGCATCTAGCAAGCACAGAAGAGTGGAATAGCGATGCAATTTTCTACAGGTCTGGCACTACTACTAAGGACTGGCTTTGGTGATTACCTCTACAGGAAAGGAATTGGTCTGGCGATACAGGTACGGGAAATGGGACTGGGAAGAACTGGCTCGGAACTGGGAAAATACCTCTAGGTAGAGGACGGAACAGGAACTTGCATTAGCATGTCGAAACTACTAGGTTTTCGACCTTTCTGAATGGAATATCATGGGCTTGAAACAGATTGCATTGCATCACTGGTGAATAAAGCGCATAGTTGACGCGGATCTATCTCAATGGTACTGTTGGTGGCTGGCTGGCTTAACAAGGCTCGTTGGCAGTGATGGACGGTCGGTTGGTAGTTGCCGGGTTGTTGGCGCAAGAAAAGAGCCGGTGATATCAGGGAACGGTATCAACCTCAAGGGATGGCATGCGATGTTAGGCGTTTGGTGATCTACTCGCCAACCAGATTCACGATACCGCATACCAATCTCAGTGCTAGTGAAGCTATTCCCAACTTATTTTCCGTGCCCTGCCGTGCCTGTGTGAAGCTGTGCACATCGTTCGACAATGATGTCGTTAGCCCGCCGCTATTAATATCGCGGTACCGTGTTCGTAAACTAAGGGAAAGCTTCCTCGCCTTCCCGCCAGCCATCGTGAATAATGTCCAATCTATCAACACGATAGCCTTTTCTTTCCCGTTTCGTCTCCTCTTACACCTTCCTCAGTGCACTGAGTATTTCCTTCCCATTCCCCCCACTGTAGGTACCTCTTTCCAACGGCCCCTAACATCAATGACATTAACCAATCACATCACATCCCTTTTCCTCTCACGGTTTCTTCCCCCCCCTTCATCCCACCATTCACCAACGACATCTTCATCACCAACCGCCAACCGACCAATGACAGCGGCACAGTATTCAAGAAATGGCCCCCAACCCAGCCCACTAGCGTAATCAGTAACACTGAGCTCGGCACCGGATGACCCCCTTGTATTCCCGTCAACTGCATCCGAAACGGCACGGTCGGACAAGACTAGCCCTTCTGCACTGCGAGAAGTCAAGTGCCAAGACACGAAGCCGGCCGAGAAGAGACGCCAGTAGCGTCAGGAAAGCCGTCAAAAGGACCCTGGTAGGGCTAGAAGCGGTAATGATGAGACGTTTTTGGCTGTCGTTTTTCTGCGTTTTTCCTTTTTACGGCCCCCAAGGTTGCCGTTATTGGCTGGATATGAAGAAGAGACGAAGTGACGATTCATTGGGGATGATGATGCTCAAGGTTGACCGTAGAGCACTGGCTGGGAAGTGCGGGCAGGCAACATTTCGTGTCATGAAGTCGGTGCCGTTGTCTTGAGAGCCTGTTGAGCGTTCACTAATCACTTACTTACTCTACCCTTGAGGATTTGAAGTGTTTCATCGTCATTTCTGTCATGACTGTCCATCCATGGCCCTGTAAATGGTAGTGTCATCATACCCTCGTCTTGTCCGTTCTCATGCCCGTGTTAGTGATAGCCAAGCTTTTCATCTCCAGTCCAGTTCTTTCCCCAGGATGGTCTATGGGCGCGTTCCAGTTTACCAACAGTTGATCCAGTCTGTTGATCCGTGTACAAAGGAAAATATATAGCTTTTTACAGGGGGCCTCTTGTACCCTCTCGTGCCTCGTGCCAAGGCTTTGGCGTTACAGGGTACTTAGCGCTACAGGGGTTGGAACTTTGAGTTCGATTTGGTCGAATTTGAAGGTATTAAGAAATGGGAAAAAAGGGCTATATTCGATAGCCACAGGTTCAAACTATCGGTGATTCAAATCGCGAAGACGTGCAGCAAAAACTGGTGGAGAGATCATCGATCAACGGTAAAAAAGCAACTTTTTTCTATTTTTTTAGATCAATAGGTTGGGGGCCGTTTGATTACTACTTTAGGCGGTTACTAAGGCCTCATGCAGGTTGAAAAGCCACGCACAAGGGGGTGAATTAGCGTGGTACGTGCCAAGCTCCTGAACAACCATATTGAGCCATATGCAGTATGATCAACTGCATATTTACTACATATCAATAATAGGGATCGATTTTGTATGGGAATCGGATCAACTGGGAGTAAACTGGAACACGCCCTATGTATCACATCACTGCCTGCCGCCATTCCTTCCAGTGGCCAGCTAGGTAGACCAGCTTAGCTCTTACCCTTCCCATTCCCCTTCGCAGATTCCCATTACAGTCCATCATCCCCGAATCCCCGGTTATTGTCTCCGATTAAGTATCCGTGTCCGATTTCCGTACCTCTTTCTGCCCTATAACAGGCCCAATACTACTCCCATTCCGGCCTAGCACAATCTCATATAACAAGTGACAGATGTAGAAAAGTCCAGACTGCACCGAAAGAGGAAAAGTGCCTGGAGGTGCCTGTCTCAAAAGCAGGCCACATCTACCCCCAAAACATACGATTTCTTCAATCTTTTGCTGCCCCTCAGTGCTAAAAGTGCCTGTGAAGGTCCCCGAAAGGCGCGATTCTTGCGTAGTTAGTGCGCTGTGGCGCTCGAGGGGACGCCTCAAGCGCTCTGGCTGACGTGCGACTGATCTCGAAGTCTTCCCTTTTTATCCTGTGGCTGTTCTGGATTTGGGAGAGGGGAAGAAGAGTGCGTTGAAGTCGGACTCGGGGCGTCAAGGGCCAGTCATTTTGTCGATATTTTGAGGTGTTGAAGTGATATCTCGAGTGTGTGAAATGAGTCGGAGGGAAACCGAAGATAATGATGGTTGCTAGTGATGATTGATAACGATGTGCGCAGCACTTGCACGGGTTCACTACCCCCAACCTACAAACCCCGTAGACTATCGCTAATTCTCATTCCCGTCGGATTTATCCTTCCTATATACAATTTAGTACAGCTAGGTGGCGTCTGGCGGGCGTCTATAACCAAGGTAATCAACGTAGCCATACAAGGAGGCTCGATTGGCCTATAAGGGTAAGAAAAGTAGCCTTCCCTACTAGCATAGCTACTTAGTAAAAGAGGGGGTTCTAGAGACCGCCAGTATCTTAATTCCTATTAATCTCGTCGTTTTTATCCTTTTTACTCATTAACTAATAATACCAACTATAAAAACAATAATATTTTTAAACTCTCCCTATAAAACTATACCTCGTATTAACCTTAGGACTATCAATATCATTTATACGTAAATAACTATACAATTTATATTACTAGTTAAATCTAATTTCGTTTTATAAACGTAACAAATGATTTTGAGGATATTAAAGTTTTTATTATTAACGACGAATATAATATTATTTACCGGCAACCTTCCTCCCCCAAATTTATATACGTTTACTGGTTTATCCCTTAAAAATAGTAATTATTATTTTAATTAGGTTCGAGAGCGATGGAAGTAGTTTATTAAAAAGTATATATTAAATAAGAATTACTTAGTTAGATACTTTATAAAAGAAAGAGGGAAGCGATGGCGACAAAATAATATATAGGGTAATAAGAGAAAGTAGTAAAAAGGCAAAGTATTTATATAGGTAAAGGAAGTTATCGTTATTAAAGATAAATTGGATTAATATTAATAATAATATTAATCGAATAAAATTAGCGCTATTAATCTTCCTTCTTCTTGTTTGTTTTTAAAATCTATAATTAATTTATTAAATTTAGTATTAACTTCGATAATCGCTGTATTATTGGATTCAACGAGTTTGGCAACGAGTTTAACCTTTTTAAATTTATTATATCTAAAAATATATCGTTATTTACAAAAGGCCTTAAAGGTAGCGATATTTATCTTTGAATAATTTATATCTAGTTCGTTAAGGGTAACTTCTTCGTTAGGTTCTAAATAAATAGTATTGAAAACTTCTTTATTATCGGTATATCGAAATCCGGTAAAATTAATATCTTTTTAATTGATGCTCTTAATATTAATTTTGTAATCTTTTAAACCGTTAGGGTATATAGAAATATCATAATCTATAAAAGATTTAATTACTAAGTTAGGGTTTTCTTTTTTTAGCTGGTTAATTGCTTATACAATAAAGTATATTAGTATAATCCTTTCTTTCCCGGGAATCTATTTATTAAAATTCCTATTAATAGCTTCTGTTTCTTTAATATATTATTGATATTTATCGATGAAGTAGATTTTAATTAATTTATCAATATAGGTATCAAGGAGTTATAATAGTAGGGTAAGGTTACTAGGGATTAGAATTCGGTTAATACTATATTTATTGAAGGTATTAAATACGTCCTTTATTTTATAAAAGCTAATTATATTTAAGATTAATAGGGCTTTGTCGTTATTAGTACTTACCTTTTTAAATAATTCTTTATAAATCTATTTAATTATTAACTTTTTATTATTGTAAATTATTTCATTAAATTCGAACGTTATACCTTTATTATATTAATCTACCTTTATTATATTAATCGGTTTTACCTAGATAAATGAAGGCGGTTAATAATAGAATAGAAGAAATAGGTCAAATAAAGACTTTTACTTCCTTCTTTTTTTCTTTCTTTTTTTCCTATAGTTAAGTAGGGAATATATTATCTACCCGCCTCTACTTATATTATAACCCATTTACCCGTAGGTAATAAGTAGAAGAGTCAGCGTTAATTTACCCTTCTATTGGATTAAAGTTTTATTTTAAATTAATAATTATATTAATTATAGGAGAAAAGAAAGAAAAAAGGGAAAAAAGATAGAAGGAAGGAGAAATCTTAGGTTTGTAGTATATAATATTACATTTATTTGCCCGCTTTAATTCGGATTATTACTTATTTGCTTATAAGTAGTAGGATTAATACAGTATTAGTACTTTCTATCGATTTTAGTTTTATACGCAACTTATAGTTTAAAGGTGTAATTTAAGAGGTAGAGGAAATAAATAAATATAAATAGGGGAAATACATAAAAAGAATAATGAAAAAAATAATTTGAATTACGTTTTAGAATCTTTCGCTTGCTAGCGTTAGAGGCGGTTTTAAAAATAAATTTGGGTTTTAACTACTATATTCTATTTATAAAGATATATAGAATGAAGGTACCTTTCCACTTACTCTATCCACTTTAATTAATTTTACCCATAATAGTATTATTATTTTTAATATTATATATAGTACTATTAAAGAATTTAAAAGGTACGGGAGTTTCGTCGAAATTAATAATAAAATTCTTAATTACTTATTTAAAAGAAGGGAAATTGATTAATAGAAAATTAAATAAGGAAGTAAAAAAGGTATAAAATACATACTTTATAGACAGTAAGCGGGGTATTATTTAATATACAGTTAAATTATTTAATTATAGGGAGGGTAATATTCTTTCGTATAAATTTGAAGAAATAAATTATACAACGAAGGTATTTTTTTAATAATTTAAATAATTAGCAGGTTATTTTTCGAATAATAACGTTATACTGCTTTATAAACCCTTTAAATTAACCGGTCGAAAACGTGAATTCCGTATAGGGTTATTTAGTAAATTAATAAAAGAAGTATTTGGATTTTAATTTGAATTAGCCAATACGTATAAAATTACCTATTGGTCGTTTTAAAACGAAAGTATTAAATAATAGCTTTTCTAATTATAAGAACTTAGGTCGGAAAGTATATTCTTTCCCGAAAATAATACTATTTTTTTTGATTTACTAATCCCCAATAGTAAATTTTAGGATATTAAACTAGTCGGCCGTAATCGAATACGTTGGCCGGATTATTCCTAGTAATAATACCCGTTTATTAAATTAAGCGGCATCGAAATTTAGAATATTTACCCAACGGCGGGGTTATTAATAAATACTATTATAAATAGGGGTATCGATAAAATAATATAAAAGGAAATCGAAGACTTTAATTTAGATTGCCCGCGACCGACGGTTATTATTCCTTTTAATTTTAAACGGGTAAATATATAACTAATTATTATAGTATTTATATAAGGCCTTAACCTTCTTATTAAAGCTTTATTATTTAATAACCCCTTTATGGAAAAGGCGAGGTTTAGTAGAAGTATTAATTATTATTAATAAAAAAGATATATTAGAAGAAAAAAACTTATTAGAAGAAAAAGAGGTAGATTAATTTCAATATAGTAGATTTGGGTAATACAAATAAAAACCGACAATAGGGATTTCTAATATTAAATATAAAACCTAAGTATTTAGTAGGATAAGTAGGGAAACTATATAATATAATACTATAATTAAAAGTAGTAATAATAATATAAGAGATTTAAAATGAAATTTAGTTTGGGATCGGTCGGGTTTTTAATAATAATAAACCCTACGATAGGAATTTTAATAGCAGTAAATTCGAATACGTCATTCGAATCGCTAGACTTTTGATGCTTGCTTCTTTGATGAAAGATTGTATCGCGATACGATAGGCTAGTATTATTTAATCAATTCTATTAATTCTAATAGTTTGAGGGTACGAATTAGAATTGAGAAAGGTAGTTATTTAAGGAAGGAGGAAGGAGGTAGGGTTAGTTGGGCAAAATTCTTTAAAATTATTGGCACAGGGTATACAGTCAGTAGGGGAATTTATAGGTAGCTAGTAGGGTTAAAAAGTGGGTTAAAATGGGCTTGCTGGCCCGGTTATACTATAATGGGTTTAACGGGGCAGGGGGGGATAAATCCGACGGGAGTGAGAAAAAGCGGTACTACGACACCACGGCGTAATCGTTTTCTCTGCCTTTCCCTGCGTGGGTGAAGAGAGAGTGAGATAGAGGTACGTCACTGAGACATTTCACCGTTACAAAATGTTCCACTCACGTACGCTCCAGTCAGGGGTTCACTCCCACGTTCTTTACAACCAATGCCCAGAAAGGGACAAGGCAAGACGAACGAAGCGAGTAAAGAACCGAAACGGCCAAATCGTTTCGGTCTCAGTCTCAACCGTCGAAACTCTGCTTCATTTCGTCAACATTCTCTCTTCGTCACCAGCCTACCCTCTCTGAGGGACAGGAAGGTTTTGGATAGGATGTGAATACCATCATCATAACTGTTGGCGGTGTAGCTTCTCGCCAATGGTGCACCCATCCGCACCTACTGTCCACATCCGTCAATACACCGCTCTCAAGACCGCTTCGAAAATGTGCAGAACTTTAATGCACAACTCACCGTCTTTGTGAATATCTTCACAAATTTCTGCGTTCACTGCTTCTTTCTCTGCGTCTGGTACCCGACGGCCGACGCTACCAGACTGCTACGCAAACCGCTTGTGCTGGCGACCGCAAGTCGTCAACACCAAGGATCGTGATATTCGTGATATCTCCAACATTTGGTACACAGCCTCACTAGGACAGTATTAGGCTCACCGTCGTTCTGGAGGTGCGTCTGCCAACCGCGTCTGGTTGCTATTTCTGGCGCGCCTGTAGATAGCGTAGTTCGTGATGCCCCGCATCTCCCATCCTTCCCGTCACCACCAAAAAGCCCGTCGAAGGTTTGAAGAGATCGAAAAGAGACAATCCCGCATCACTAGGGCGTATTTGGTTCAACCAATATAATTTCAATCTGTTTTTAACAGGGGTAAAGGGTACAAAACGCCATCTGCAGCAACCGATTGGGATTTTGTACCATTTATCTTTCTTTTCTTTTTATCTTTTATTATATAGTGGCGTCTGTACGTACTTGGTGGCGCTAGTAAGCGAAGCTATATGTTGGGGTGTAAATTATTATCGAGATCCTTTATAAAATGCTTCGTTTTTTATGCTACGAGACTGTAATTACTGTAACGAACTTAATTTTGAAGATATTTACAAATAGAGACATCTTTCTAGTAGCTAGGAAACTATTCTATAAGATTGTATAACGTTTACGTAATTCTTATATTGGGTAGTAGCGGTTATTAATTGTAAAGGTTTCAGGAGTAAAAAGGGGGATGTAAATAATAGTCTACTATAATAATAGTTGGAATCGAACAAATTGTAGAAATAGTACTTTTAAGCATATAAAAACTATTATTACTAATAATAATAGCGAATCGATATAAATCGAAGATTTTTAGTTAATTAAATACCTAGTTGAGTGTTTAGTCAAATAGAATAGAATCGAATCGGTTAGGAATAAATATAGGTATTAATTCTATAATTTTATTAATTAGAATCCTCTATTATTAGTACTCTTATTTCTTCCCTCTATTATTTATTACTTCATTTTGCTTATTATATTTACTATTCGTTTATAAATTGCTAGCCTCGTTAATAACGATATCGATAACGAGGTATTTGGTTTAAATGAATTCGTTTATAACGGCCGTTGCAATTATACAATTTATCCCGAGTTGAAAGAGTTTAGTTTTATATTACTTAGTTACCCTAATATTTAGAAATATAATATTACGGCCGTATAGTTAGCGCTTCCTCTATATTTTCTTTTTTTTATTTAATTTCCTTAATCTACCTCTTTAGTTAATTAGTTAGCACCCTAGCTTCGAACGTTGCGTATTAATTAATCCTAGTTAATTCTGATTATTCTATAGCGAATTAGTATTAGAATTGACCAGGTATTACCTATTCGCTTAGGCCGGTTACCTGGGTAACTAGGAATAAATTATTTTATAATTCTAGCGCTGTCTCCTTAATTAGAAATTATAACCTTTCGATTTCGATTTACGTTCATTAACTGCTTTATCTAAATTAGTCCCTCTTTTACTATTACTTTTACCGCCGTTATTTCTATTATTATTATTATTGAGGATAAGTATAATATTGAGCCCGCTTTATCTAATGATAAGTTTTTACCTTTTAAGGAAATTAGGTCCCCGAAGTGGTTTATTAGTTAAATGAAGCGGTTTGTTACTTTCTTAGTGAATATTTAAAAGGAGTAAGTGTTCGTTAAAGGTTTTAAGGGGAAGAAATTGACGGCGGTTTTCGATAAGGCGCTTATAATTATATATATTAAATATTTTAATTAAAGTTGGATTCGTTCGCAGGTATGTAAACGTTAGAATATATTGAAGATTAATTATTGGTTATAGTTAAATTTTATATATAAAACGAGGGTATTATTTAATAAAACGGTTAGTTTCTTTAATGTTTATAAAAATATCCAGGTATCCTTCCTAGTTAATAGATTTAAAGCGAACTAATGAAAGACGATTTTATTAGAGAATTATAAGGAAATAGTATTACTCTTTATTATTAATTAAGTAATAGGTAAATATATTATCGATATTTTTAACCGTTTTATATTTTATTTATTTGGTCTTATCACGCTATAACTATTTATAGTATACGGTACTGCTTCCTTTCTTAGTCTAGAGGGAAAACCGTATTACGGATGAAAACCTCCAGCTATCCTATTTCTAATCCTAACCCTAGCCCCCGCGCCTATACGCCGCCTTACCGCGTCGCGCCCGGAGGAAATTTTGATTATTTCGTCGTTTATTGTCTTGTCTTATCGTTATCTCTTTCGTCCCAGTTAATAGATTTTATCGCTTCTAATTAATCAATCCCTCAAGACCCCACCCCTCCTACCCGGCATTTTAGTACTACGTTTTTCGTTAAATAGTTTTTCATTTTATTTTTAAAGTATAAAAGTAGAGGGGAGGGGTCTTATTCGATAGATTTCTTCGCCGATTAGCCTCTATCGGCTACTTATATATACAAGTAGTCTTTTAGCCGAGATTAGTAAAATAACGTAATTAACTATTGCGTATTGTTGTACGGGTTCTAGATTTTAATGCCGAGCTAATACCGTAGCTCCGGAATAAGCTTTAGAGGTAGGGTTCCAATTCCAAGATCCTATTAGCTAGAGCGGAGAGAGGCCGTTTTTTCAAATAGGGATAAATTTTACACGTGCCTAGTTACGTATTGCTAGGGTTTTAGACTAGAGCGGGCCCTCTATATTTTTAACGCTTATTTAGGGAGGAAAGCGGAAAAGAAATTTTATCCGAAAAATTAAATAAAAGAGAGGGGAGCGGGATTCGAACCTACGACCTTTCGGATAAAACCGAAGGTGAACCAAGCTCAGATCTTCCCAACTGAGCTATCCCCCCAACCGTTTTATATTGTATATAAAAAATAAGAATCCTTTGGTTGTAATTAAGCGAGATACTTTATATATTAATTTTGCTAGCGGTAAATAGAAATGGCGTAGTAAATACCTTAAAGTTGATAACGTATTACTTAGTAATACTGATGAGGTAGAGGAGGATTTGAATAATGACGAGGAGAAGGAGGTTAAAGTCCGCTGGTTAATTAAGAAGAGAATAATTTGTGTTGCTAATATAGATTGGTTTGCTTTTTTTATTAGTATTAAATTTAAAGCCTTTTCTTAAGCATTCGAATCTTAGCTTACTTAATTAACGGCCGCTGGGTTATTATAATTATAGTTTTTTTTTAGTCCTACTTCTTTTAATTTTTCTTATACGTTTGTTGCTTTAACGATATTTCTATTAAAGAGGATACGCGGCGATAAAAAGTAGTAGTTAATTAGCGAATTAAAGAAAGACCTAATATATGCGGCGGTGTTCGCTAATATGTTTAAAGCGAGGATATTATTAGTAGAGTAATTATTTAATATAGTATTTAATTACGAGGACGCGCCGGTACTTATTTTTTAAAATTAGTTTTGGTTTTTGCTTCGTTAGGAAATATTGTAATCTTTTTATACTATTTAATAGTTTTCGTTAATCCGATTCTATTATTCGTATCCTTATATTCGTATATATTATAATTAGAAAATTATATTATGGATTATAATTATATTACTATAATATAAAGTTATTATTATTGGGAGATATCGGGGTTTGACTGTATTAAATACAAAATATTATAAAATTCGAAATTTTATTAAATTAAAATTTAGGCTCTAGTAGATAATACAATTAAGGTTCTAATAGCTAACAAATTTAAGTTTTAGCGGGTAGTAAAATTTAACAAAATTAGGGCTCTAGCGGGTAGTAAAATTGTAAATATAGGGTAAATATAGCGACATAATTCCGCGACTATAGAATATAAACTTTAACCCTATATAAAGAGTTGATATTATATATTAATTAATTTTTTAATTTAATTCTAAAATACGTATAACTAATATTTATCGATTTAGTTTAGTCTAACGAATGAAATAATGCTATTATATTAATTTTTAAATAAAAGATGAAAAAGTGGCTATAGTATAAATAAATTATCGCTACCATATTTGCCGTATTTATTTAGTTTATTTATGCTTTACCCGGCGGATGTTTTTTACTTACCGCTAGCGATAATCACCCTTTTATATTTTCTAGGCGAATATATCTTTAAACCCTACTATCCTTCCGTTTTATTCAATATTTATATTAATTGTAACTTTATTTTTATTATTATTATTATTATTAATACGAGCGCGACCGTTCTTATTACTAATTTTATTTCTTTTATTGTTGGTTTTAATTTCTAAATTATTAGGATTAATACGTTCAATCTAATTATAAAGTGCGGTAACGGCGAATATAATATTTATTTGGGTTTTAATATTGTACTTGGGCGCCGTCGACTTTATAATTTCTACTTTTTTTTTAATATATTGATTGCGATTTTAATTTTTATACGATATTTCGAATATTTTAAATTATATAGCTCTTTTTGAATCTTCGGTCGATTAGTACCCTCCCCTTATTCATTAAAATAATATTAGGTAGCCGGGTGTAGTATTAAAATCCTTCGCCGTATATAATATTCTACGTTACTAAAATAAAATTTACTATTTAGTATTTCGAAACTACTTATATTAAATATTAATTGTATAATTTTAAAATTATATATTGAACCTTTTATTTCCGGTAAAACGTACGTAAAAAGACTATTTAAACCGACGGTAATTATAATATTCTAATATATATAATCCTTTCGACCCCGCTACGTTTTAATTTCGGATTTATATACCTGTATATAAATTAAAGTACCGTCGACCGCGCTTAAATAATCTTTAAAATATAGTACCAACGCTGCGTCCTTTAAATTGTATATTGTATTAAAAGGGGGAAGTTTAACAATATAATAATATAAAATAATTATAATATTAAGGATTTTATAGAAGTTATAGTTAATAATTTCGGTATTATAATTAAATTAATAAACCGTATCTCATTATATTTTATTATAAATATATATATATAAAAAGGTTATAAACTTCTATTTAAAGGATATCTATTTTATGTTATATATAGTAGTATATTTTAATATTTAAGTAATTACCTAAATAAAAGGGTAGTACTGTATATTGTATAGATTAAATAGTTTAGTCTTGTAATTAGGGTAGAGGGTATTACGAATAACAGCTTTACTTTCGTCTTTATTAGTATGGACTGATCTATATACGGTTTCGTTACTCTTTCGAAGGTAGATAGTTTAGATAATAGCAGCGACGGTTAGAAGGATAGTTATTAGGAACGTAAAGATACGCTATCGAATAGGATTTATATTAGAGTATTTCGTTTTATTAAGTAGTTATAGTAAAAAATAAAATTCGAGAGGGGGTCCCGCGAAGTATTAATTTCCAACTTAATACCCTAATTAATTAATAAAATACTTTATTTTTATGCCCCAACCCATTAAGATAGAAATTAATAGAATGAATTCTTACTATACTGGATTAGGAAGTTAATAAGGCTTTATATAAGTATATATAAGCTATGTATAGGGGAGGTACAGCTAAGAGCCTGCTGTATTTAGTTTATAGAGGGGTTATAGGGGGGTTATAAAGGGTAAAGAGGGTCCGACGCTGGATCAATACTGATATTTGCAGTTTGTTGGCTGATAGGGATAATTTTCCTATACAAACTTTTGTTTTGTTGGTTGAACCAAACACGCCCCTAGCCTCCCCTTCTTAGCCTTCTCAGTGGTCATCCGTCTGACTGCCGTTTCGACGCCCAATAGCAATTGCCATTCTCAAAGGAGAAGCGCAAAATCTATTCGCTGTGTTCTAAAGCCCTCAAGCCTCTTCAAGCCCTTTTCAAGCCCTTTTTACACAGGGGCCGTGGAAAAGGCCTGGCAGGCCACGAGTATGGCTCGGCACAGACTGGCAGCGGCGTGCGTGGACGTGTGGTAACACCACGGTTGTACACGCACCAGACGGGGCATTTCAGCCACATCTTCGGACGTACCTGGTGAAGTCTCAACAAAAAATCCAAATCATCAGGGTCCTTTTGCGGCGGTCTGTCGCTTGCGATGTGGATGTCAGTCATCCATCCATTTACATCCCAGTCGTGATGCTTCCAAGAAAAGCCCGTCACACCTTCACACCACACACATTTTCTGTTTCTGTCAGTCAGGCAGTTCGTAAAAAGGTCGTCAATACGTCGTACAACCGTCCAGTGGACCAGTGCCGAAGCAGTCATCTTTGTTGCCCTTGCAGGTGGCAGGTCGTGGCAGGCAGAGTTGCACACCACACACAACCGGTCCAGAACACCACCTATCTGTACACAACCGGTCCAGAACACCGCCTATCTGTACACAACCGGTCCAGAACACCACCTATCTGTACACAACCCTCCATGTCCAGATGAAGCATGTAGCGATGAACGCCTCAGCACACAGATAAGCGATGTCCGCTAATCTCGATTGAGATCGTGCCAATGAGAACCAATCTATTTCCAGTTGCAGCCCGTCCAGAGAATCGGACGATTTCGCCATTCTCGGGGCGGGGGTTGGTTCGTACGGGTCTTGTCTTGGACTAGAGGGCAAAAGTTCTGTAAATGTGTGTACTATGGAGAGAAAGCTAGAGTCAAGAAGGAAAAGAAGTGTGGAGGGCTAAAATATAGGAAGGGTGTAAGGGTATGGACTTATACGATAAGGGAGGGGTGGGGATATGAACCTACCTAATAATACGCCCCCGTAGCCTGAAATAGCTCGCAGGGACTATTATAAGTAAATAAATAAAGAATTTATAGTATTAAATACCTTTATTATCTCAAGGAATTTTCTTGGCCTTTAAACCTAATATTAAAATAAACTTGCCGTACTTATCCGCCTTTAACAGCTTTATTAAACCGTCTATAATTATCTCCTCTCCTTTAATATAAATAATATTAATTCTTATACTTCGATATTCTTAATAATCTATTTGAATTGTATATTTATATAGCGGTTCCTTTCTAATACTTTATAGTTTAGTACCTCATCCCTATTATTTTTACTATCAGTATAAAGAACTTTTAAGGGCGGTTGAGTATATTCAAATTCTTTTAATATATGTGTGATCTATTATAATGATTTTGTAGTCCGTATTAAATTCGTGAATTCCGCCTTAGTTGTACTCGTTGTAATAAAGGTTTACTTCTTTAATTTCTAGAATATTAGGCCGCCAATTAGAAAAACTATATGGCCCCCGGTATTATACTTAGTCACCAGGTCATTTGTAAACGAAGCGTTTCCGAATACTTTTAAATCTATATCCCTTAGTAAGATTCTTCCACCTAGGATTATACCTATATCCGTAATCTTTATTAAATAGTAGAAAAGATACTTTGTAATTATTATTAATTTAGTCGTTGGTTTTGCGTTTACTTTATACAGTTTATTAATCATAAACGTAGTATTTAATTATATACTCATTAATAAGTAATTTAAATTTTTAATCTTTTTGATATATTTCTTCTATTATTCTAATAATTCATCCCTAGTTTTATAATTCTTAACTTTAATATTAAAAGGCTATAATATATTTATCCTATATAAATTATTGTAACCGAATTTTTTAATAATAGCCGCCGTATATTTAACGTAATTAACGAAGACTATCTTCTCTTCCCTATTCCTTAAAATATCGAAACCTAGGAAGGTTTTTACTTCCCCTATATATTTAAATTTAAAATAAGCTAAGAATTTATTTTCAATATCGAAAATAATAGATTTTAAAGGTACTACAATAAGGAAATTATTTACGTAGAATGCTAATAATATACTTAGCTTTATATTATTCAATAAATAAATATTATTATTAATTGGTTTAAAACTTAACCCTTTTAAAATAGGTAAGAGTATTTAAAATTAATAAAGGGGTACTCTCTTTAAACTATATAACGCCTTTCGAAGGAAGTATACTAGTTTTTTTCATTTCGAAATCCCTTTTTGAATTTTATTAATTATGTAACGTAGTATTTCTTTCCTTCGGGAATTAGGGCATTTGAGAACGCCGTATTGAAATTAAATTAATAATATTTTAAATTGAGGATTATTATAATAATTAATAATATTTTTACGCTTACCGCCTTAGCTACCGCTATATATACTTTCTCTATATCCTATAATCCTTACTTAAAATTACTATAAATAACCTATTTAATACGAGGATCCTTAGTCTTTAATTTAAAATTATCCTTTTTATTGTATACTTATTTCTTAGGTAAAATTTCTATATCCCTAATATATAGTACTAGATCGTAAACCTTTCTTTCTTCTAAGGCTTCAACCTACTTTCTTATTATTAGCTTCCAATATACTTCGAAATTAATTAGCTTTCTAACTTATTAATAATTTTTAAGAATATTTAATTTTATTTCTAAGTCGTATAATACTTTAATAACTATTAAATATAGAAGTTCTATATTCTATTAAATAATTCCCTTCTCTTATAACCTATCATAAAAGGTAGGTATTATAGAATTACTATCCTTATTTTTTTAAATCGTATAATTATTATTAATTACCTTTAATTTATTTATTATATTTTCTATTATTAGAATTATTCGCGTCTAAAATCTCCCCGAAGCCGTCGTCGCTATAACTTCTAGTATTATTATTGGGATTTCCGGTGCTATTATTAGAATTTCTAATTTTAAGGATATTTTGAATTATTTTATTATTAAAGCCTCCGCCCCCGAAGATACTTTAACTTAATCCGTTATCGAAGCCTCCGCCCCCGGAAATATTCTAATTTGGCCCGGAAATACCTTATCATCCCTTATTATTAATTCCCTAATTAGAGGATTAAATATTAATTACCGGCGTAACTAATTGCGAAAGGGTAGTATAAGTATTTCTTCTTCAAAATTATAAAGGTTAATGAAAAAAAAAAAGTTCGTATATAATTTATTAAAAGGTAAATTCTCCTCTTTATATTCCTTTAATTTACCTCATTTAGTATTAATATTATCGTCCTTATTATTATTATATTATATTATTATTATTATTATTATTATTATTATTATTATTATTGAAAGGTTCTAATATATCCATATTATTATCGAAGGATTGAAATAATAAGTGGCCCTTATCTTCATTTTATTTAATAAATTCTAAAATATAGATTCTTCTATTATTATTAGTCCCTATAGTATTAATTATCATAATTCCCGTATTATTTCTTTTATTAGTATAAATATATTCGAATTGTCTTCGATTAATATATTTTCCGGTCCTATAATTAAGTCCGATAATTTTACAAATAGATTAATTGGGTTTATAGGAGGGGTGGTCAGTTTTATAAGTAGATTAATCGGTCCTAGGAATAGATTCGTCGGTTTTAAGGATAAATTCGTTAGGTTTAGAAATACTATTATCAAAGTATTAAGGAGGGAAATTGTAATTGGGGAGATTAGTATCGGCGTAATATTTAGTAATGGTATAGGTAGGGTAATTATTATTAATTCGGGTTTTGTAATACCTAATATTATTTCGGGTATTGAATCTTCTTTCTATTAAAGTCTTTATAATTCCTTCGGTTAGTTATTAATAATTGTTATTTAAACCTTTTTCTTACTTTATAGTACTTCCTCTACTTATTTAATAGATTAATTTGAGAAAATAATAGTATAGCCAAACGTTTCTTCTTTTAAATTCTCTTTCGAAGATGTTTCTAGGAATCTTATTACATTAATTTTAATAAGTTGTTTCGTTTTTAGATCCTAAATTAAGAATACTTTACTCTTTAAATTACTATATTTTACTAAATAACTTCGCTTTGTTCGTTCTATAAATTTATCCCCTCATATATATCTTTCTTTTTTAATATAATGATATATTATGTAGTAATATGTTTGGAAATGTTTAATATTAGGTTTAGGGTTTGGAATATTAATTGTTTTATTAAGAATTTCGTATAGGTTAATATATTCCTTATAAGATTTCGTAAGAAGAAGATTTATTATTTTAATTACCGAATCAATCATTAGGAGCTATAGTTCGATAGGAATGCTATATTTTAGAATTATCGCCTTTATTTTTTCTATTATTACTCTCCTAGCCCTTTGTAACGTTCTATTTATTTAAGGAGTATATATTAGGGTTTTAATAATTTCGATCCTTTTTAGAAGCCCCTAAGTAACAATTGAATCGTTTTAAAAGTCCTTAGAATTAAAGCTAAATTTTATACTACTATCCAAGTTTAAAACCTTTATTTTTAAGCCTATTTATAATTCGATGTATTTTTTCTATTTTTTAATAGCTATTAAATTATCTCTCTGCTCCCTAATTATTTTAATTTAATAAAAACCGCTAGTTATATAGATAAAATGAATTATATATTTATACCCTATATACCTTAGGATATTATAATTCTAAGTATTAATCCTTACGATTAAGAGCTTTACTACTATTAGGCTTAATACTTTATATGTAATATCTATTAATTTACTCTTTAAATAAGTATTGTAATTGTTTGAATATTCCCAATATTAGTTAGTTTTACTCTTGTATCTTTATATATTTTTAGGATTTATTTTCTTCTAGCATATATTAAGCGGCGGTGTATAATATTGTAATTTATTATACCGACTAGCGTTAAATCCGGTATTTAATAGTAATATTTTTAAATAATTAATTCTAATAGTATAATTAGTAGGATTAGTAGGTTATTTACCTAGTGGTATTATACTTATTATCTTTAATGCCTCCCTTTATTAAAAGAGAGCCTATTCGATTCTATATTCTATATTATATTGCTATTAATTAGATTTATTGTTATTAAAAAGTTAGTTGGTGTTGATGGGGAGAATATTGTATTTTTAATTTTAATAAAGATATAATCCCTTAAAAGTATTAGTAATTTTAATTTAATTACGTTAATATAATATAATTTCGAAGATTAGCTATTTCCTATTTAATGGCTTATAAACCTTAGTAAAGGATATAATTCTATAAATTATTTAACGTCGTTGAAAATGTTTAATATATATCCGCTGTCGAATATTATTATATTTCTATGTAATAAAGTTGCTTCGGGAGTTTATTAACTTTTAATGAAATTTAATTAAATATTAATATTATTCTATATATATTTAGAAGTAGTTGGTTCTAAATTATTCATTAGGAATTTTAGTAAAAATCCTCTAGGAAATCATTTTTAAAGGATAAACCGCTTAAATTAAATAATAAATTGGAATTAATGGTAGAGGTAGCCGGGTTGTAAATATTCGAATTATTACTCGCAATTATAGTAATCGTACTAGAACCCTTATTGTTCTCCTTAATAGCTTTCTTCTTATTCCTCCAATTATTCGGGGTTTTATTAGGTTTATACTATTAATAATTAAGAGTATCGGGAGCGCGATAATAATTATAAAGGAAATACTTCTAACTTTTAATAATTTTCTTACTATATTTATTATATAGAATTAAATTCTAACCGTTTCTTCTTCTATTTCCCTTTTTTCTATTATTAGTTTTTATAGTTTTTATTTTAATCTTAGTAATAATTATATTACTATAAGACTTCTTAATATTAATTAAGGTCGATAGTAAATTTAAGAATTTCTTAATAATAAATTATCCTTTATTTAAATCAGCCGCTTAGAATTTAATATTAATCAGGTAGGAGTGTTTAATAGCGTTGGAAAGGTTTGTTAATTCGATATTATTATTAATAATATAGTTAATATCTTTAATATACTTATATAAGGTTTAATAATATATAAGAAAGGCTTCGAGAAAAGTAAAGAAAGTTTACTTAAGGGTTTAATACTTATTTAGAATATTGTTTTTAATTTCGTTAATAATATTGGAAATACTATTATAAATTAGGTTAAATAGATATTTTAGGTCGTTATTATCCTTATGCTAATTATTAATAATTAATTAAATAATGTTTATAATTTTAGTATAATTTATATATTATTTAACTAACGCTTTCTTATTTTTAATTTTCGTAGTAATTTTAACCTTAGGCGCGGGGATAATCGTAATAATATATAGCTTTAAACTTAAGGAGGCTAATTAAATACGTAAAGTACAAACCTAAGCGTTAAAGTTAGTATCTCCCTTAAGGAGAATTAAAGTTGTAATTATATTGAATTCTATTATATTATTCGAATAATTAAAGTCGATAGGAAAGGCTATTTTATTAACGAGTAAAATCGTAGTCTTCGGGTTTATTATAGTATATAAGTAAATTATTATAATATTATTGAGAATCTTTATTCCTCGTAGTAAATTGTAATTATATTATAGATTAAAATTGATGAAAGATATTTTATTATCGGCGGGCGGGATTTCGTAGTACTACGTATACGTAATAATACGATACGACGGCTTAATTAATTCTTAAATGCGCGCGATGGTAGCGATGCGATACGATGATATGATTGTAAGTAGAGGGCTTATAACCTCTTGGATTAGAGGGCAAAAGATATATAGATGTATGTATTATGGAGAGGAAGTTGGAATTAAGAAGGAAAAGAAGTGTGGAGGGCTAAAATATAGGAAGGGTATAAAGGTATGGACCTATACGATAAGGGAGGGGTGGGGACATGAACCCACCCGACAATATTTTGCGATGGTGTCGTCTGGTGAGGCTACGTTGGGTCTGCTTGGCGAGAATTGAAGATGCGATGACCTCAATTTGACGGTGCTTCGGTGCCGACGGTGTTGAAGACTTGTGGGTAAAGGTTGTAGGTAAGGATTTAAGCTTTTTCCCCGGTCTTGTGAAAAGCTGCATTTTCAGGGTTCAAGCAGATTTCGCCTTGCGATAGAAAGTGAGGTTGATGCAGGGAGGAACACATAAGGTTCGCTCCATGTCCCTAAACTCCTAGCAGTCTGGGCAGAACCGGAAGGAGGAGTGTTGGCGATAGTGACAGCTTGGAACTGGAGAGGTTGACCTCTCTAGCCCTGGGACTGGAGATGACCACCAGACGGGCAATGGTGACCTCCAGTCCATTCCCAACACCACACCGCATCTGCTTCGCCTGGCAATAAGCGCGCAAGCGCCGTATCAAGGCAATATCCGGTGCTCACTTCTTAATGAAACGTCCTGTGGGTGATAGTGAGGATCTGTACCAGCTTTTGCTCTGTTCTGGGTGATGATCGACACCGGGGAGTTGATAGTGTTAGATTTGCTGGTGATTGATTGATTTTGTATATCTGATTCGAGCGCTCTGGTATGGGGGGTTCTGGTGGTAACCTATATTTGCTAAGACTTGTTAAATTAGGTGGTTGGGACTCTAGTATCTAGCTTACATTTAGCTAGAATGCTACCCTAGAATTTGATATACCTCCTTACTTACAAACCCCTTTTTCCTCTTTAAGGTTAAAAGTAAAATTATTTATATATTGCTTTCGTCGTTTTATATCCCTAATCCTAATATTTTATCCAAATCGTCGAAATCCACCTCTCTTGGTACCGGATTATCTCTTCCTCCGTCTTTTTGCGGCGGCACCTCAACTATACTTAATAATTTCCTAAATTTCTTATACTTCAAAATACCTAATACCTTTATTAGTCTATTTATTAGTATTAATATTATTTCTAAATATTCGATATTAAAAATCTTTTTTTCGAGAATCTCTCCTTTTGATTAATATTTATAAATATTTACGTACTTTATTTTTATATTAAAAGTAAGCGTTTCCTTTATAAGTACTTTAATAGTTTATTAGTTATTATAATGTAGAGTAGGAATAAGATCCTCTAGTAAGTTTACCCTTAATACCGATATTAATCGGTTTATAAAAAGGGTTTCCTTAATTATTTTTTTCGATTATATATGACTTTATTTCTATTATTAATATAATAAGCGTAGTCTATTTAATTATTCTTTAATTAATTAAATTATTATATAATTTAATTATAAATCCCCATGAATTTTTATAATTATTCTTATTATTAATAGACGAGGCGTTAAAAGTAATTTTGAATTTATTACTCCCGCCAAAATAAAATACTTATATTTTTATTATTTTTAAATATTATATAATCTTTTCGCTTGCTATTAAGTAACTAAAATTAGGAACATAATTATATTTAGTTAATTTATTTAATGAGAACGTAATATTTAATCGAATATTAATTGTTATATATAGTGAAGAACCTATATTAATTTAGTATGTTCGTATTTCTACGTAGTTAATAGTACGTTTATAAAGAACTAATTCTTTATATTTTATAAGTATTAAAGTAGGACGGTGATTAAATTTAAATAATTTAATAACTTTATTAATATATACTTCTTAAAATAATTAGATTTTTCTTTAGTTTCAATTATGTATAATTTTAATACTTAAAAATTATTAGAGTTCATTTCCTCCTATTAAGTAGTATTATGACTATTATTCTATTGTATATTTTTTAATTTCCCCTATTTTACTTTTATCGAATATAAAATCGATATTATCGATATAATATAGTATAAAAATAGTATTTTTCTTTATAATATATAGGTTTTTAAGAATTGTTTTAAATCTTATCCATTTAAATGCCCCGTTCAATTTTCGTTACGATAATAAAAGAAATCGTCGGAAGTTATATAAGAATTTGATAAATTTAAGAATTTTCTTAAGTATTTAACACCTTAGCGGTATATATATATAAATTTCTTTATCGAAGGAAGTATTTATAAAAGCGTTAATTACATTATATTAAATAAGTTCGAAATCAAAGCGAATAGTAAGAGTAATAATAGTACGAAATAATCGATTAGTTAGGGTAAACGCGTATATATTTATTCTTATTTTCTTCCATTAGTTACTTTCTATAATAAATTTCGCTTTTACTTTATTAAATGTCCCGTTTTTATTAAATTTATAGATATAAACCTTTATACAATCGAGTATTTATTTACGTTTAGGGTATGGAAAGTTTTTATCGATTTTAATCTACGTCTTTATATTTTTGTAGCTTTTAAGGTAAATTTCTGTTATTTCCTTAAATTATTAACCGAATATATAGTTATTAAAATCGTAGTACTTTTTAAGTATTAGGGGGAAATTATATTGGTATACCCTTTTAAAACGATTGTATTTTATAATTAACCTTTCGACTTCCGCCTTAATAATTATTTTCTTATTTATTCTAATTATTGGTTAGGTTAATTTATTTATATTAAAAGCGGCTTCTTATAATTTTTGATAATAATAGTATTAATTGATAATTCGGTTAATAAAATAACTAGTATAGAGTACGGCTAATAGGGTAAATAGAAGCGACGGGTATAAACCTATAATATATTCGATAAATATTTTATTGTAAATAGCCTATTAAATTAATATTTCTTTATAGCTAACTATTTTTATTTTAAGAAATTTCTTAATTCCTTTAATAATTCTCTTAATTTTAATTAAAAAAACTCGATAAGAAAGGTTTAATATTACCGTTATTAACGTTATTTAAGAGCGTATAGCCTTCGATATAGGATAATTTAAATACCCTCGAAGGTTAATTAGTGGGCTCGTTTATTTTATTAAATAGGTCGGCAAATTCTTCGCTAGTAATCTTAAAATCGTTTTTAAATTTCTTATTATTTAAGTAGTAAATAATATCTTCGTCGAATATTACGTCCTTGGTTTGAACGATCCGATTTATATAGGGATTCTATATATAATAAATAGAGGTCGCTAAGTAATTAATAAAATACCCGATCTACACCTTTAAGTTATACTTTTAAAATCTTTATTCCTTCCTTTAAGCGGCGTTTATTATAATAAATACCTTATACTTATAGATTCGAAGGTAACTTAGATTTAGTTTGCGTAATTTTTGCTGATTATGTTAGTTCGTAAGATAAATATAGAATTATTCGAAAGAAGATTTCTAATTATATAAATAACGAGGGGAATAATTAATAAAGCAAACGGCCGCGCAAATATTTTTTAATTATAAATCTTTTAGTATTTTCGAATTTAATAATATTGTACGGTATCTCTCATTAATTATACCCTTTAAACGTTCTATTCCTCTATTATATATCTAAGTATTAGGAGTAGAAAGTTTAAGAACTGTATTATACCGGGCGAATTTATTCTTAATTTTATTATTTTTAAATTTACTATTATATTCTACGGTTTTAACGTTAATATTATATCGGTACTTAAATATTTAAATATAGTTAGCTCAAGTATTAGCTATCGTAATAATTTTTTGGTTCGATAAATAGTAATTTTAGATTAGTTTTCATTATCGATAGGTAATTAGAAGAAGGTAATATAATCCTTTAAATCCTAATTTAAAATCGAGGAAATCGACAGCGAATTTTCTCCTAGGCCGTAGCTTTGGTCTTTCGAGACGGAGCTAATTTATTGTTTTATTTTTACCATTTTATATATATTATATTTAATTAAAGATATACTATGTAATTGTATTCTATTAACGTTCTATAGATAGTCGAATACCTAGGGACCTAAGTAGCCAAACCGCTAATACTATATTTCCGTTAATTATTTTAAAAGTCTTCGTATATATAAATTAATTTAATAATAGTACGCTACGAACGAAATTTTAGTAAATAAAAAAAGGATAATCTTAATAATTATTTAATTATAACTAATATTTAAATAATAAAAGAATAAATTGTTAACCTTCTTTAAATGATTATCTAGTAGTCAATAGTCCTAATAAAACCCCTATTTTTATAATTAAAAATAAGAAACGAAATTAATAGTAAAATTAAAATAAAAAGCAATTTCTTTTAATTATAACTTTAAAGGACTATTTTTATCCTTAATAATAATATCGACCTCCCCAAACCCTTTAATGTCTATTTAAATATTACTAGCCTATAAAGAATTATCCGGATTAATATAATGAAAATAAAGGAAACGAATAATTTTATTAAATATATAAAGCGAATTACTTAAATCGAATATTGTTAAATTATTAAGATAGTAAATTTTATTTCTAATTTTAAATGTTCCGCTAATTTAGAAGGTTACTTTATAAATTTGATTCGATAATTACGCTAACGCTAATTCTTCCTTCTCGACTTTCTCTTCTTTTTTTAAAGAATTTAATTATTTCTTTAGCAAATTCTAAAATTTTGCGAAGTTAATTTTAATAATATATTTAATAGAGGGGTATAATTTAATATATAAAAGCCTCGCATTTAAATTAATATACTAATAATTTTTAAAAGAATAATAGCCTCTCTCGTATATTTTGTATACTATACCGTCACCCTTCTTACGCGGTTGAATTTTAGATTTATCTAACGGGAACTTTCTTTTCTTAATACTAAAACCCTTAGGCTTTTTATTCTTACCTTCGTAATAAGCGTCCTTATTTTTAATATAGTTATAATTTTTATTATTATATTTCTAATTATTGTATTCGATACTAAACGATTCGTTAGCGCTAAAAGTACTATAATAGATTCCTCTTTTTTTAGCGGCGACTGTATAACGGATAATATTAATACTATACCGTTTAAAATCCTTATAGACTTCTATATATTTAAAGGTATTAATGGCTATTTCTTTATTAAATTTCTAAGTGCTATTATACTACCCCGGGCAAACGATTTTAATGTATTAATAAAATTCGAATACTATGAATTAGCGATGAGAATCTCCCCAATTCCTTTATTCTAACTATTATTTATAATAGTAGATTAGGTTTACAATTAATTAATCTAATTCTTAGGTTTTTTCGTAAGGATAATGATAATTTTATAATATATTTTCTTTACTTTAATTTAATTATTAACCGCTTTATAATGTATTATTTATTTAAAGTTTTAATATTATTCGTTAGTATTATATTCCTTCCTTATAATTCTATTTTATAATTTATAATTAATTAACGATTTTATTTAGGTATGTATAGCTTTATTGCTAGCTACGAACTCCTTTTAATCCTTTTTATTATCGGAATAGAGGTTAACTTCTAATTTATAGAATTATTTATTAATAAAGTTGTCTTCGGTAATAAAAATATTAATTATAATCTCGTTTCGGTCGTAGTATTTAATAAGTTCTTTATAATTAATCCTATTTTTGTAAATAACGAATTAAATATTAATACTACTATCGAAACGTATAAATTCCGCCTTTATATTACTAATATAGGTCTATCACGGGGCGAGGCACTGTTGAGGGTAGGGTAAGATATACGTTGTTGTACAAAGGGGAGGAAAGGAAGGTGTGCGTGGAGGACTGGCTATATAGGCGGGAGCCCTGGTCAGACCAGTCCGTGCACGCGCACACGTGCAACTGCACGTGACTGCTGTGTATGTAGCTAGTGCGTGCATAGCTCTAGGCTATGGCACTAGCTCTGGGCATGGCACATAAGTCAGTCAGTGCAGTGCAAGAATGTTATAGGCTAGCCCTGTGATAAGGTCTTTACTTCCTTAATTAAGGAGTAATAATTAGGATAAAGCTATCTCGGTACGGAAAGTTTCTTAGTCTTTTCTTAAAGCTAATCCTTAAAGGTATTAAGGATATACTTCGACTAGAGTATAAGCTCCTATCGTAATTAATTATTGCCGTCTTTAAAGTAAACGACGTTTTCTTTCGTTTCGGTAGGCTTTAAAAGGGACATTGTAATTCGGTTATTATTTATTATTTAAATATATTAATCGTTATGTTAAAAGGTTGTATATTAGATTATTAATTAATAAATTTGCTAGTAATTAATTGATTCTATATATCTAACTCGAACGCTCTGGTATAGGGAGTTCTGGGGGTAACCCATATTTGCCAAGACCTGTTAAATCAGGTGGCTGGGACTCTGGCATCTAGCCCACATCTGGCCAGAATGCCACCCTAGAATCTGACAGATAGCGAACAGATGGAGTTAACGGGTTGTGCTGATGCCGGCTGATCCTCCTTTTCAGACATACCGTGCCGAAAACGCAGCGTCTCGGTACCGGGCCGTGTGGGAACTGTTTCTTCCCCCGTCACAACCGCACGTCAACAACGTCAGGTACCATTCTTGACGTTCTCACCTTCCCCTTTTGTCACATTGACCATCATCACTTCCCAGTGCTTCTTCGTAACGACTTCCTTCGCTGAAGTGGCTTGTTGTCTTTCTTCCCTCAACGTGTTCCCATTTTCCTTCTTCCTCTTCTTTCCTTCCATCTTCGACGGCCCGAGACAGAAAGAGCAGAGGAAACCGAACGGGCGCCTCTTGCGCGCGTCTACGCATCTTCCACATTTCCACCACATGTGTGACCATCACACGCCCAAATCTCGATTGTGGCTCGCAGCCTGCGAACGAACATCACTGGACGCCACAATCCCAAAAGAAAGGAAATGTGAGAGCTGAGTGAGTGTACCTCTGTGCCAAGGCCTGCCAGTAATGCCTGCAAGAAGGGGGTCGAGAAATCCGAGAGGGGGTGCAGAATTCGAAAACACCAGGAAACGCGCAAGACTCGTCGATATCACTGTGGCTTGACCACCGACACATGCAAAACGGTGCGTCGAAAATCTCCCATCCTTAACCTCATCTTCCTCCTCAACACTGTGATGTAAGCGCCAAGTCACAGCCTTGTCGAGTACCTGTGAGAATCACTGTCTCCCCCAAGCTTCAGGTGAACGCTATTTCGCGGCCAATAGCCCACCGCCTACCGAGAACCACCGTTTCATACTTCCATATCCGAAAGCGATAGCGACAATACACACCGTTCTGCTCGTCTGTACTGGAATTACCGATTCACCTTTTCGTCTTCACCGCCAGCCACGCCCACGAGACACACAAAACCGTTAAGGAGCGGCGCAGAGACCCTTTCGTGGCTTCGTTAGGTCCTTTGCTTAGAGTGTCTCTGATAGGGAAGATTAGCCTCGTTGGCCTGGTAGATGACTGGCAGACCGAGAATCCTTCGCTATTTCCGTCTCAGCAGAAGTGCCAGCCACCAGTGCTGGAGAGTGGATGAACAACATGGACATTACGGATCTCGATGTATTTCCCATCTTTCGTCCGGTGTTCAGTCTGGTCTCTCCTTCTCTGGCATCAAAAGGAACGGAACAGCCCGTTCGCCACCACGATGCTGAACCATTGAAGGTTGAAACCCCCGCATTCTGAAGACGAGGGGACATCATTCGGTGAGCAACAATGATCGTTCGTTCTAGCAGTTTTCCAAAGGTCCTTCCATCTCTTTTCTTTTGTCGATCTGCCGACTTCCGACTTCTCCCCACGGAGATCCTTTGAGAAAGCAATATTTCCTTCGTCACCGTACATGAGTCGAGTTTCAGGTGCTGTACGATGTCGACAGTGTATCGAACCTTCGAAAGGGTGTGATACATGCCATCGTCTTGCATCCTCGCACTTCATGCCACCTGAAGAGTCGTGTGGATTGGCAGTCATCGAGATGAAAGGCCTCCCACCGTCAGTATCGGGCTCTCAACCATGATGCCATGTCTGGACCATGACCAGCTGTACACTACAGCTTCAGCAAAGAATGCCGTAGCAATAATGACGATTTCACCGAGAATCTGGAGAATCTGGACCGCCCTTCCAGCCACAAGGCAATCTTGAAACATCTTGACACGAAGCATGGCAACCCTACCGCTGATCTGATGTGATCACCAAAACCGTTGACGACAGGTTCGCATTTTTTTGCGTTTTGCCATCTTCCAGCACCAGTTCCAGGTCCTCCGTAACATGGCATGGCAAGGTATAGCATGGTAAGTTCCGCCCGCGTCTCGTTGGCCTCGGCGGTCTCGTCCAACAAGCGCACTTTGCCGCCTATCCGCTTTCACGCCGCTTGCGCCGTAGAATTGCATACGCACAACTGGTACACCGTTTTCTTCATCAATCTTCTTGCAGTTCGTATTAAAATGGGGGATGCAAGCCACTGAAGCCTCTGACCCCTGATTCTTGCCTGGTTGTTAACCACTCCAACCATTCCAACATGAGTGCACCATAGGGTTAGAACTGGGGCTTGCTGGCTGCTGACTTCCGTAAGGAACAGAGAATATATGGCAGTGTATAGAATGGCTGGGACATACTCAAACGGATGAAACTGCCAGGAACAGGACAAAAATAGGACTCGATAACACCATCTCGAAGTTGAAGAAATGGT
The DNA here is from genome assembly GCF_033439725.1 of Neurospora tetraspora. NCBI lineage: Eukaryota > Fungi > Ascomycota > Sordariomycetes > Sordariales > Sordariaceae > Neurospora > Neurospora tetraspora. The sequence continues at coordinate 8,422,616 of NW_026944383.1, forward strand.
GTGGAGTGGTGTGTACGATACGGTACTGACTTGCTTTCTTCTCCGTTCACTTCGGTCATCGTGCGAACTGTCTCTGAGTTAATCTCAACGTAGAGGTATCCATGTGTCTGCCATTGTTGATCAGCCAGACCGGCGAACGCCACTGATCATGAAGAACGCCATACCTCTAGAGGTTGTGTCGCACAAGTCCGCCAAGCTCCGAGGTCCCAATCGGTGAATCCGTGAAACACACAGAACCTGCCTCTGCGTGCGTCAAGAAGAGGGAAACTTCGATCCGGCACTCTTCCGGCAGTCTGGAACCGAGCCTTGCTCAGTTCGCGGGTGGACGAATGAGCTCCTTGATGGCGGCTGGTTTGAACGCGCCATCTAGCTACAATCCTCTGAATATGGTGTTATTGGGGGTCTTCGCGTGCAAAGAAGTGACTGAGATGTGGGCAGGGCAGATGCCAGATCTGGAGTGCACTATTCTGAGTTGTTGTGAAGTGGTGTGCTATCAACGTTCAAACGTCGTTCAAACCTCGTGTTCACAAGGAGTGCAACACAGCTGCATCACCAGGAGAAGCAGCATAGAATCTGTGAGGCATCTGTGAGGCATAGCGCGATGCCCAAGAATAGAACTTGCCGTGCATTCTGTACCTTGTGGACCTGCATTAGAAGTGTTCCATGCAGGTGTACCTGACTGGCCAAGCAGTGTTAAGGCTGTTTCGAAACGGCCAAGACTACCGCCATGTGTTTTCAAGAGGGCCAAGATGCCCGGTTATGACGACTACGAGGAACGAAAATAGTGATGATGATGCTAGGATAAGCCAAAAGGGACCGTCTCGCATAGAAAGCTCTATCTTCAGACGTCGTATAGGCAGGCAACGACGAGATAGGATCGATACTTGACGCCATCAACGACCGTAACGAACATTCCACGGCGGTGCAGTGGGCCAGGCGGAAGACCACCGTATTTGCCAATATCTGCCAGGTGCGGTGCCTGTGGTTGCATGTTGAGACGATCATATGGCTTGTTGGCCTTCTCCCTTGATGTGAACACCGAACACAGAGCACTCAGCCTTGCAGGCCAAGTTTCGAGGCCTGCCTGAGGCTGGAATTCCCATTGGATGATAGGAGAGGGAAATGGGACAAGGAGAGCTCGCGTGGCCAGAAATGAGCCAATTGCCATGTTTGTCTGACTCTGATTCACGCATGCAGATTGGTTTCCGAACTGTCGGGTCGGCCCTTGGGTGCATTGTGTAGAGTGGAGGGAGAGTGGGAAGGATGAAGGAACGAGAGAGGAGGGCAAGGACAAGCGAGAGGGGGGGAGGACCAGTCTGGAATAGACAAGTCGTAGCGAGGTGCTAGTGAGGTTCAACAGAAAGTGGGCAGTGGTGCCGAGACACCCTGCTGAGCCACAGCAATACTTACGCCTACTTGACGGTTGTCGATAAGGCGGCCGCTAGTGACTGTGGTCCTTGACCAGGTGACAGTGCCTGTTTGTTGCGCTTCAGTTATCTGTTTCTGTCCCTCCCGAGTCACTTACGCGTGGGGTTTGGAGTGTGGCTTGTGCCCTCCCTCCCCCAGTCTTCAGCTTTTCTATCCTGTGTCCTTCATCTCCTCGGCAAGCCATTTCTCGCAGAATATGGTGCTCGTTGGTTGAGAATGACCGGTCTCTAGTAAGTAGTCTTGAGAGGCGTGGGCTTGCCGTCGATAGATTTGTCGTCAAGAGTGGAAATCGTGCCATCATGCCATTCCGTAAGCACAAGGCCTGGCAGGGATTGCACAGTCCAGCTGTCAGACTTGCTCTTATTGCCTGTCAGACCTGGGGAGAAGTCAAGGGATCCCAGTGACGCATGCTTGAAGCAAGGACCGAACTGTGAAAGAAACGGTGGAAATTCGTTGGGTGTGGGATATCAGTCTCGACTTCAAGGTCTGATACAACCGGTGATACAACCGGAGATACCCAAAGCCTGATTGACCGTGGAAGAAATTAGACAATGAACTGCCCCCAAAACGCAGGGCCAGAGCCAGACCGGAAATGGCCAAATTTATCGATCATGTTGAACTACGATCCGACTGCACCTCCACGAGATTGTGGATCGCCCATCATCTTCTTCAAAAACTGATCGGAGGTCGGGCCGGGTCCAGTGTCCGACTGTCGTTGGCATGTCCGCCGAGTCCCTATCGAGACGAAAATTTCCGATGTTGATCATCAATGAACGAAAAGGAAACCGGTGACTGCACCTTCATCCGTACCTTACTTAGCGTCAAGCCTTGCCCTGCTGTCCCCCAAGGGTGTCTCGGGACCGGGAACCGTAGTGTCAAGGACAGTGGGCGATACCCTATCGTTCAACTGCCTGTCTGCCTGCCTGCCGAGAGAGTAACCGCGAATATCTCTCCAGTCCCTGAACAGCGCTGAAATGCCAACGAGACCAGTGACAGCCACCGTGAGAGCACAAGATGCGGGGGAGGCTGAGCTCTTCCGTCCGGCACACGTGTTTCTGTCCTACCCCGTCTGTGATAGGTGCAAGTTATCATAGTTATGCCGCGAAGGGAGGGGATAGGCAAGAAAGTATAAAAACTGTTATTCTTTTCTTGTCCTGGTGACTCGCTATCCCGTCCGAGATTGGTCTGTTTAATCACCGTTAACGTAAACGTAAACGTGGGGGGGAAGGCAAAAGGGCCAGCCAACGGTGTAAGGCAGAGACTGTTTGGCCAATCACATGTGAACACTTATTGATTCCGGTCGAGTTGAACAGTTTCTTATTCGACTCCATGACCACCTTGTCAGCGTCGGTTTGTTGCGCGGATAGTCGTACACTGTCCTCCATGTTGAGACGTTGATATTGAAGGTATCTTGGCCTTCTGTATGTCTGACTTTTAGCTCTTCCACCCCCATGTTTCGTTTCGTTTCGTTTCGTTTCGTTTCGTTTCGTTTCGTTTCGTTTCGTTTCGTTTCGTTTCGTTTCGTTTCGTTTAGGTAGGTAGTTGTTGCTTGGGGGCTGGCTAGTTCGCGACCAATACGGCTTCTGGATGGTGTAGCACTGCGTCTTCGCTTGCTTTCTGCCCTAAAGCCAGCACATACGAAAAGATGGGATAATGGAGATCTCGGGTAGATCCCAAATCTCCAGTCTGACGCACTGAGACGCTGTATGTTTAGTTATCTCGATTGTGTGTCCCTCTCCCGATGAACTGCCCGATGGCCCAGTCTCTGAAGCCGAAACATGTTCGTTCCCCTTCCGACATTTCCACTGCTTTTGTCTGGCTGGGATAGCTAACCGGCAGCAGCCAGCAGCTGCAGCAGCAGGAGAGCCAGCTTCGTAAGTGGTGAAACACGCCTTACTCCTCCCTGTCTCTGTCGTCCATCCTCTACCGTGATCCGTGATCCGCTCCGAGACTGCAGAGGAGACGAGATTGCGAGACAATCTGCACCCGAGAACCGTCGGTTTGGGCCGAGAAGAGGAGGTTCGTGAGGAGAGTAGCGAATCGTCCCTGTGGTCCACTCCTGTCGTTAGTTCGAGGGGACTGAGAGGGACAAGTACTCGGTACTTACGGGCCTTAAGGACACACCCCTCCCTTGCTTTATCCGTAGCTGTGCACTGGGTACCTTGCCAATCGCTGCCAGACTGCCCAATGACGCTATACGGAGTGGACGACGACACCTCTTGGGGCCTGATCTTTTTCAGGATGCTGAGCCGGCATTCCAACTTCAACATTCTGACTGTGGCTTCGTCTACTCCACAATTTAAAACGCTTTACCCTTTTGAGCTTATCAGAAGCAGCCAAGACGGTCCGGTTCTTAGCGAGTAGAGTGTGGTGTAGCTGAAATATCGTCGGAATACTCCGTCTTTATACCTCGCCAAGGCGCTAATCATCAACCAATTAGAAGGCCTAAATTCAGGGAAGTTGAGCGTTAGAATAAGAAAATTGAAATACTCGTCGGTTAGGTGCACGCATTGGCCACCCTCTGGGGGCCAGCCATGTGGGGCCTCCCTTTGGGGGCCGCTTAGTCGGTTGGCTAGCTGCAAGCGAGACCCCGGTGGACTCCACACCTAACCGACGAGTAATAGGGGTGCTATCTTTTCAACTCAACTTTCCAATACATCCCCACCGACCCACATTAACCTGGCCCACCCCAAAGTCACTCGCCCTTGGAATGTCGAACTCAGCATCCCAAAAAAGATCATACCCTTGGGCAATGTCGTGCTGAAGGTGACTTCGGTACCTAGCAACTGTCGGTATCAGGGCAAGCTACACACGGGACCGAGTCCATACTGTGTACGAATCGCTGCTGAGGTGTCGGCGGCATCGGTGTCGGCTCCGCGTTGTTGAATTGAAGGTTGTTCGTGTGTGACCCTGGACGGTCCCTGCCTGCCTCGTAGATCGAAGGGAAGTGCCCAGGCGCTTCTTGCCCTGTTATGCCCTGTAAAATTGTTAGTGCATTGCTGTTGGTGGCGCGGGCCACCTGCGTCCCTTCCACCTTGCCTGCCGTCAACATTGCTTCTTCCACCTCCCACCGTCCACGACATCAACAATGTGACAGATTACCGCTACCACGCACTGGGCTGCGCATCCGGTCCGTTCAGTAGCTGTCAGACAGACATGATGAAAGACAGGTGAGTTGCTAAAAAAGGATTGACTTCTACCACTAGTCTGATAGTGTACCTGCGCCGTCTAGATAGCGTGTCCTGTCCGCTAACAGATTGAAAGCCGGTGAAGCAGACTACGAACATCTCGACATGCACTGCACACATCATACGGCTCGCAGAGCGCAGATAGTGGCAAAAATGCGTTTGTTGTTCGCTGGCCATTGGAGGCCTTGTCTGCCGTCGACCTTTCTTTGGGCGAAGGACCTGGGTGAAGGACCCGGTCCATTTAAACATGCCCGCCATACTGCCAGCGAAACAGCGACGGCGACAGTTACGGTACAGTCCTCGGTCCGGGTCCGTCTCAACCTAGTGTCCACTCCCGAGGCCCCGGTTCCGGTCTTCACTAGACGACACCTAAGACATCACGGAGATAATATCGCCGGAACGCCATCATTAAACCGTTGGCCGTCTTGTCTCTGCCCAACTCCGAGTCCGGGAAAGATTGTCGGTCTCTGTCAGCGCTGTTTCGCGGATGTTGAACCGACCGGTAGACTAACAGGAGCTCCTGTCATCCTTTCATTTCTTCTTTTTGCTGATCACGGGGAGGGGGATCACTAACACTCGAATAGTTGAGTAATTACTCTTCTCATCCCCCCATTCTGCAATCCCATTCTCCATGCACCTCTACACCCTCTTTTAGGTGCCCAATGTCTGAAAAGAGTTATCGTCTCTTTCTTCCTTTCTTTTCTCGTCTTTGGTCGTCAACCATCACCACTACAACAATACAAAAAATGATAGTGTAGTTGCACTCATCACCTATCCCAACACCACCATGACATCCGGGGAATCTGGAAAGCTTCCCTTTTCCCTGCCTGTCACTCACAACGCAGCTATTCCCGCTCGTCTTCGGGTGAAAGGTTCTGAGATTCGGCGGGCAATTCTCATAGCGCACCTTATAGCGCCAAAAGATCAGCCCATGGGCCCACCGAGGCGCTGAAACTAGCGGTCTTTTAGCTGCCTTTTGGAATTCCGGGCCGCTAGTCCTGCCTGTCATGTCACCTGTCCAATGTAGCTGTAGGTGATAGCGAGTTACCACTGCTTGGGCAGGCAGGGAGGTCAGCCCGCCAACGACGGTTTCCTCCAACCAACGAAACCAGCCGACGAAAGAAAAGCAAAGGCGAAAAAGGGAAAGAGAAACAAGGGAGTACTCGCCTGTCACTCTCGTCATTACAATGAGGGGAAAGCTGAACGCTCATTGCTCCGACCAAGTTTTTGGAAATTGGTGCTATCACATCCACCACATCTAGTTCTAATCGATCTAATCGCTCCCGAGATTGTGGATCCAGATTGGATCGTGTCTGAGTATTGAATGTAACCAGGTACTTGGGCCCAACTACACTACCAGACAGTAATGCTCTCCACTTCCTCCTGTGAACAACAGGAAAGAAAGAAAAAGATTACTTAGTGTTGTCCATCTCGTCTTCGCTCAGATACACACACACCAGTGCCTGTCATGGCGAGCTAGTTTCCTACAAAAGCGTGGCGTAGAGGGCAGCTTATACTAGCACTCCAGCCAATCCGGTTGCCAATGCTCGTTCGGGTGTTCTGTAGCGGGCCGATATGTCATCTGTCACTGTCAGACTGAGGGGAAGTCAGGGCAAGGCATCATCACCACCATTCCCATCTGACTACACACGTTCGCGATTCAGCATTTTTACTTTTGATGAAGATAGCCAGGCTGTCATAATTCTCTGATCCTAGTCAACTTGGGGCTTGCATTGGCACACTCTTTCATTGTCTAAGGAACAAATCATGAAGATGCTGTTTGAAGGCCTGAAAACTTGACCGCAAAACAAAAACTGAACAAAAGCCTTACATACGGGTGGAAGCCGGTGCAGTAGCATCATGCATCTTCCCCGTTCCGCCGTCCGTCAGCCATGATCCCGCTTTTCTTCGTCTGTGAAGGCTTTCTTCGCGCAGGCTGACTGACTGATGAATGATGGTGGCGTCAACGTGGGTGTAACATCGTAGCGTAAGGTCTCAGATGATCGTGATAATCCAAAAAAAAAAAAGTGGAAACGAAGCCGGTGAAGCACTGGATATCCACTACGCAAAAGAAGAAGCAAGCGTGAAATTTCCTCATCTGGAACTCTAAGCGACATTTTCCTACCACTTTACCCTTTCATCACGAGCCTGCTTCTCCACCACCTCGACGCTACGAACATTGCGTACATCCAGATGATGCACGACAATGGACAGTTGGTGATCTGTCAAGCCCTGATTCGCACACTCCTATCCAGCATCACGTCTCTACCCGGAATGGCGGACAAGAAGTGATAACCCCCGTCAACATCTTCAACGCAGCAACAAGACCCGAGCAGAACCAGACAGCCTTGGAGGAGTCTGGGTCTCTGCTGATCATGCCATATTTGACGCGCTATCGAAGGGGCGATCAAGATCAAGATGTGATATCTCTTTTAGCGCAAACGGGCGGCATCGCGGAAGCAGATCATCGGCGATAGGTATGTCTCCGAAGGGGACGCGGCGGGATGAACTTCCGCAGAGGAAATCGTAGTTTCTGTGGTTAGCTAGACATCGTTGGTGCTGACTGGATGGCACTTGGAGCCTGAAGTCGTCACCAGGGATGCCCAGCTAAGCATACACCCGAAACTGATAGCAAGAATTTGCCGGGAATAGCGCCTTGCGCAGCTCAGTGAGCATGGAAACACAAGTCCGATAATGATGAGGAGAAAACCTCAGCACACTCTAAGACAAACCTACGCGCACTCTAAGCTTCAACAAGTGACTCACATTATTCCAGCCACAACGCTCAGAGTGCCATAAGACTTGGTAAATGTAAAGCAATAGGGTATAACTACTCAACTAACGTTTTTTTCTACTCATTTCTACTCTTCGGTGGCCGTTAACTCTGTAGTTGCATTCGCGGCGCCGGCGTTTGCAACTGGGATAACAACACGGCCACAACAGTGACAACACATCCACCAGATAAGCTACAAAAGCTGTTTTGGTCTCAAAAGGTGAGGTTTGAGCTCAAAGTACTGTAAAAATTACTTTTAGAATATAGAGCCGAAGAATGGTTAAAAAAACATCGTATAGAGCCGGGACTTAGGGTGCGCGTAGGTTTATTTTGGAGTGTGCTGAGGTTTTCTCATGATGAGGGGAAGGTGCCAGTCTAGCGAGGGCATCGGCACCCACGGACATATCCTGCACGATAGTCTCATCGCACGGGAAGAGACGAAGCACATCTACTCGTCTGAGCCTGGGGTCTGAAAGCGCGTTTCGAGCCCATACAAGTAATGTAGCATAGGCCACAGACGTTGAGTTTGACAGTTGGCGTCATGATTGGAGTGGTGAGCCATGTGTCTACCTAGCCTCGCTCGTGTGCATGTATCAGTCATAGCACTCGCCATGGCCAAGACTCCGAGCCTCATCTCAAAGACTCCCAGGCCCAAGGTTGCCCAAGGCTATCACTCCCAATCCACAGCCTCGCCCAGAATGTACACAGAGTGACCGATGACGGACCTTCCACAAGTGCAACTGAAATGATCGAGACATTGAGCATGTGATATCTCGTGAATCTTCCTGAAACACATCGATCTTCGTATTCGCATCCATCGTAGAACTGTAACAGACGGAGATATTATACCCGAGTGCTCGTGGCTTGTCTGACCGTCCGTTGCGGCTCAACAAGGGCAGACGGTCTGGATGACGAGGCTGCGCCTGTAGCTCGTGAATTATAATGCCGAACACTACCATGGGACCCTCCATACACCCTTCAAGCCAGTGCGGCTGCCAAGATGCCGCTCTCTGCCCACGTCCATGCCGTATCATCAGTTTCTTCTCTTTCCCGGCCGTATGTAATGGTCTCACTGTCAGGGCAGGCTGCTAGAGACACCGCGTCATGAATGTAACCAACGTCCCAACGGCACCAATACGCCGCGGTCCATGCTCCCACCTTTCATAGAAAATCCCCGGTCTTCTTGTGCTACTGGTCCTATCACGCTCGGTTCAGTTCCAGACCCGTGTCGGTACTACAACACTTTTGTCACCTGTCACAGAAGACCCGCAGGATGCAAAGAAGGCTTGAAAATGCATGGTACATTGATGCTGACGACTCCGCGGGATTGACAGAAGGGACACTGGGACGCTTGGACGGGAAGGAGCAGGTGGTGTGTGACAGGTATGCTCGGGGATCTCGTCGTGTGGCCGGCGCTGACTGGTACCGAGGAGTTCCGTGTCTTTAAAACCGGTGCCACGGAATGGTTCTTTGGCCCGTCCCGAGTTCTAGCAACTCCGTAAGCGCGGTACCGCTATCAGCAAAAATATGGCTCGGTAGCGATAACTCAATGGATTACAGCCCTCCTAGACTCGACCGTGAGAGACGGAGATGGTTAGTCTCACAAGTCTGCAAGATGCCGGGCGGAAATGACATGTCATCATCCAGAACCATGAAAGAAGAGGTTGTGGTGTTGTTCCAAATGCATCGTATCCGAGATCCTCCAGCGGACTGATCTTCCGTGTGTGACAGGTGTGTCTTTATATCCAGCAGTGCCAGCATCTCACGGCCGGCGGGAGACCTGGACGTCTACCTACGCGACTTTACGTACGCATATGTGGAAAGCGATCCTGTCTAGTTGACCAGGTATGTTAGGTGATCCAGGAATGGTTGTTTTGGCAAACTTTGCTTACAGCGGTGATATTCACGTTGGGAGAAGAGAAAAACAAGTGAGGGCGCCTCTCTGTCACCATCAGAACCTGCGTTTCTTCTTGGCCGGCCCCACGGCAGCTTTCTTCTCCAGCTCCTTCTGCAGCTCGGCTCGCTTCCGATCTGCTCGCTCCTCGGACGTTTCCCGTGGCTTGGGGGCCGCGCTAGGGCTCTTGCTTCTACCGCGACTGATAACCCTGCTGTCTGGCTTTGGAGACGGTGCTTTTCCAATCGTTCCCAGCTTGTGTCTCTTCGGCTGAGAAGCAGGGGGCGAAGATGGCGATCGTTCAGGTTCAGGTTCAGGTTCAGGCTCTTTCTGCTTCGCTTTACCGCCTATACCCCCTATGCGACCAAGTCCCCCCTTTTTGGGCGCAGGCTTGGACGAGGGAGGAGAAGGGGACGCGTCTTCCTCTGCTTCTGAAGCTGTTTCTGAGGCCATACCATTGTCCTCCTCGGGTATTGCTGGCGACGGTGAGCGGCTAGGCGGTCGCTTCCGGCCGCCAAGAGCGCCCAGTCGACGAGCCGGCGTGCTCTTCGGTGAGGCCCTGGTAGAACGAGGAGGTGGGCTCTGGGTCATCTGCACATCCTCGGCCTCGCCGTCCGATGTGGTGTCGTCATCGTCAATGACTGTCTGACGCGTGGCGGTACCACGTCTCTTGTTCGCTGATCTGAGCCCAGGCGGCGTGGCTTGGACTTGGAAGTCGTCATCATCATCCCCTTTCGTTGGTGGTTCTGGCGGTGGAGGCGTCTGTGTTTCTCTCTTTGACCGTTCAGCGAGGACAACCTTTCTCCCTCTGCCGAGTTCGGTCCACCAGGTGTCTAGCATGGTTGATGCTTCAAACTCCATTTCCGGGTTGTGCTTGAGGCCGGTTTCGCGAAAGACGGTGTCAAGGAGCGCAAGGATGTCCGTTGATCTGGTGGCTTCTTGCACTCCATCTTTTCTGAAGTCTGCTTCGACAAAGGGCGCGAGACCCTTGATCTTGCCTTCTGCTTCCTTCCTCTTGACTTTGCGTTTGCCTAACAGTTTGTTGAAGATGTGCTCGAGCCCCATACCGTTGGACTCCAGCTTGTCTACAAGTCTGTTAATAACGGCGTCCTTGTCTCGAATGGTGGTAATGAGATGATCGATCTCTCGTGCTCGAGCTTCGTGCGATTGGATCAGCGGCAACACGAGTTCCGTCGCAAGCGTAGAGGCAGGGCACTTTTTCAAGTACAGTGGCCACTTCAATGGCTTGAAAGGCTCGGGGAGAATGCAAGTAATATGAACCTCAATGAAATCGTCTTTGCCCTTGCTGAGAGTCAGAAACGTGTTGGGATGCTCTGGATCGTCAATGTCGAAGGCAGCTCGGATCCAATCAAGCAACCTCTGCAAGTTATCATTGCCGTCTGTTGGGTCAATACTGGTGTCCTCAGCCGATGCTCTTCCCATAATGGGTCTCCTCTCCATGTTCTCCATCCAGACGTTGGCAAGATCGGTCAGGTGTACCTTGTATGACTGGGCCGTGAAGTCGGTGGCAACCAAAAGGTTGGGTATGCCCGGGACGGCGACCGGAAGCGGCCTCCATGGCGGAGAGTTCGACATATTGGATAGCTGGCCAATGATCGGAATCGAATCGCAGACGGAGACGGTCGGGGCTGTTCAGAGTGTCCGGGTGCTGGGTGAAGCATGAGTTAGACAGGAACGGGAGAACATCGCAGCAAAGACATGCCAGGGTCAGTGGAACGGACGCACTAGGTGCTTTGATGAGGCTCCGGAGGGTATGCTAAGACAACCTACCTGATGCTGTGGAATGAGAAGCAGCTGTATCAGTACTTGGTTGTAACACGGCGTGAGTTCGATAGCGTGTTGAGCCTCTTAACGCCTAGGCGGCGAGATACGCGGTGGCTTCGGTCCCTTGCGGTACTCTTGACAACAGCTGCGGGGCGTCGTAGGAGAATGTGGTGATAACTAGGCGCAGTATGTTGGTCTGTCTGTCAAGGCAGCTTCATTAGCCAAAGTGAACCCAGCCATGACGTATCTGGTCATAAGGAGGGCCTAGGCCATCCATTTGGGATCAGCCTTTTGATTTGGAATCTTTATCGTACGCTGTATCACAGTCTCACAGTCTCACAGTCATACCATCCATGTGGGAGCTCCTGGTATCGTCCTTGGGGCCCAGAAGAGCCTCTTGTATAGGAAATGAGGCGGGCGAAGTGTTGCAGAGTGTCAATGGTACCACTTGGTGTCTTCTTGGCTGTCCACCGTTGCGAACAAGGCTGAGCGATCCAGTTCTAATCGGAAGCCGTCAGGACTCTGGGACGAAAGATGCCTGGTATATTGAACGGGAGCTCACCTCTGGGAAAGATCGGGCCGGAATAGCGAGGAGCCTCAAGCGCGCGGGTGTCGGCCGACAAGACGATGCAATGCCGGGACTTGGGTTGTCTGTGTCACGGTGCACAGCGAGAAGGGCAGATGTAGCGACCTTTGGTGCCGCACTGTCCTGATTGTCGTGGAAGGGTGAGATTAGTCGTGAGGTTGAGCCTCTCGTCGTCGTGGTGTTGGTTCGGCCCCTCAGTGGCAGCAATCGAGTCGCCCAGATCCAAGCTGACCGGAGCCGTCGTGACCAAGGCTGAAAAGGGTTTCCCCAATGGAGAGCTTCACTGCAGTGACAGGGCGGCGTCAGAAGTTCCGTTTGTCAAAGGCTCCTTCCTGCTCTTTGGATCCGATTCGCGATTGTGATGTCAAGAACAGGAAGGAACGTTGAGAGTCCGTGCACGGTGGCTGCTTGCATGCAGGCAGCAGTGCTTCACCGTCCGTCTTCTCACCTAGGTGTACAAGGCCACTAACGACCCGGGCCATGAACGGTCAACCCCCCTGCAAAGGCGTAAAGTATTCAGTAGGCCTTTCCACTACATACTTGTAAATGAATTTAATCTCTTATTTAAGTTGCCCTCCATAAATTCCAGTGTTAACATGGAAAAGCAGTGAGACTGAGAATTTGTTGTCCTGCCGCTAACGTCGCCACGCTTAAGGCCCCGCGAAATCTGTTAGTCCCTAAACAGACGAGATGCATGACAACGGGGAACGATTGGAACAACCTAGCACTACTCCTTTATTCTGGTGTTCAAATGTCACTTTCCATTGAAAATCTGCTGCATATCAAGTTGCGAGCACATTACCTTGATGAGGCGAAAAGTGTATTGGCCCGGAGAGTGTACATGAGCAAAGAATGTCCTATGCCCTATGTCCCGGGTCCGACAGCCCGGATCGGAGATGTGGATCCCGGTGAGGCCCGGATATATGGGGCTAGACCGTCAGGGTCACCGGAGACCTACCTTTAGACAACGACCTTCTAATCCCATTTGTCACGTGGTGTAGAGTACGATCATCGATGGGGTAGGAGTGGATGGTGTCGATATAGTTGCAAATTATTCACTGGAGACAAGCAATGCATTGTTGCTTTGTTCTCTGCTCAGTGATCTGGTTCTTGGCGTGGTGTCTTCTTTCACAGGCATGAACGAGGGCCACGGAGAGGCATCTAGACATCATGATTTCGGTCTAAATACTTGCGAGAGCTAGGTAATGCTTTTTGGGACCATTGTGTATCAAAGGTGGACGAATGGAAGTCTGATCTCGCTTTGTTCTTTCCGAGCAGGTGGGTTGAGGTGCCTGGGCACTCACTGCACGAGTTCCTTGGCGCGGGGGTTGCAACTTGCAAACCAAACACGTGCTTTCGTGAGTTGGTCGCGATTACAAGTAACTCTGTTCTTTCCAACTGCGACTTTCTTTTTTTGCGTCTTGGAGGGGCGACGCGTCACGGTCCCCTGCGGTGCCGTACATAACTTACTTGGAACCCCCGCATCGTTGATCTCTACTTTGACATCTTCACCAACCGCACCGGTTTGCACCCAGGATCGCATCAGCAGAACAACACGCGAAATTCATCACCCAGTCATGGCCATCTTGAGCTGCTTTCCCGGGCTCAAGGCCAACGTTAGGGTCGGCGGTGAGCTAGCAAAGGAGTATGATGCACCGCCTGAAGAGGTCGAGGCGCGCTCGAAAACGTTCGAATTTCATAAGCTGCGCTCAAGGGTCGGCGAGGGAACACCTTACTCATTGAGCTACATCGAAGCGAAGCCGGGCGAGTCCTTCGAATTTGTCATCGACACCAGGAGCATCAAGCTTGAGCGTAGTGAAAAGCCTCAGAAGTTCCAAGTGACTGCCGTTCTGGACGGATTCAGGGCGCATCCGAAACTGTTCAGCAGCGAAGTTTTCACGTTCAGTAAATGTCTTACTGGCAGCCCCAAGACTGACTTTTCAGAGACAACGTTCAACTTTGCTGCTCTCGAAATTTGTAGGGTCATCCTCGCTGAATTATTTCCAGTGGGATAATGTTCTCCATTATGCCTTGTCGCTGACAGATTGACATTGCAGTGGAAAAGCCGGTGCCGGAGAAGGACATCAAGAAGCAGATCGAAGAGGCCAATAACTACGGCACACTCCTTATCAAACTCGATCTGATCCATACCAAACCAGGATCGCCGCAACCAATCAACTTTGACCTCGCTACACCCAAGCCGCCTGTTCTGGAGGTGGCCGAGAAGATTTTGAAAGGAAAAGCAGTGGACAGCAAAACCACGTAAGCGGCCAAAATATACCGAAGGAGTCAGTAGCATTACTGGCAAGCTCATTACTTACACGCGTCTAGTTTCCAGTCACAGCGGATCTATGTACCCTCCTTCGTTGGCATCGACTACGCCGATAGCAAGCGGCGGCCCTTTGCAATTTTTGAGTTCCGATACCGAACAATGGGTGAGTAACAAGTCGGGCCGCAGCACCCCAACACCGCAGGTATCAAAAGAACCTTTGCTCACGGAACATTACAGAGGGCCTTATCCGAGAGTTTATTGTGCCCCGGCCCGAAGAAGTTATCGATGTCGAGGAGGAGTACATGGTACGCATCGCCCTTGCGTTCTCAAGATCTACTGTCCCAAACCAAAACACGCTGGGCTAACTGCTGGATGTTTTGTGACAGCGTATCAAGCATATCAAGCCCGAAATTGCCGTCGAAGCCCGTGGTATCAAGAGAGAGCCCATGGACGCAGCTCTGTTTGCTGCCCGCTACAAACAGCGCCGGTTGGAAGACGGCAAGGTCGAGATCGATCTGACAGACGACTAAGGTTTACACTACACATGTGTCGGTATTCGTCAAGCTGGTTCAACCAATGTTTCTTTTTCTGAGGAGGACTTTTTGCGCTGTCATTCAACGTACAGAGGGGCCAAAAAGGCACGGAGCGAGGAGCAAAAGGCGTCACGGGGGTTGACTGCTGGTCTTGTTATTGCGATTGTTGGGGAGTGGCACTTGTTTCCAACTATGAAGACGAGAGAGGCAGAATCTGCTGTTTGTCCAATGACTTTCTAGCAACTGTATTTGGGATCCCAAGAACTAGGTAGTTCCCGCTTTTTCGGTTTACTCGGTTCGCCAGTACAGGTGATATTGGGCATCATCTTTCCGCACCCTAACTGACTTCCCATATAACTGTAGCTCCTTCTCTTGTGCATATCATGCTTTGTTCGAAGATCGGTCAATAACAGCAAAGCGAAGCGGGAGAAAGTATTCGTTGAACAGCGCTAGGGGATCGAGAGTCGCGCGGGTGTACGATTCCATTGCTTCGATGAAATCGGATACGTATGAGCTCGTGGCGCTGAAGGCATTGGTATGGGATGAAGGGAACGGCCTTGTATATAGACTTGTGGACTCGTAGTTCTTGCTCGTGAGCATCGGTAGATCGGTAGGAGACTCGCAATCTCGTGGTGTCGAGGTATTGGGGTATGTAGAGCGCATGGTGGACGGCGGCATTGTCGCGGTTGATACTCGAGGGCAGCAGGAAATTTGAACAGTCGCGAGGTTGGATATTGGGTATTGCTCCTGTTAAAAGCGAGTATTGTTAGCTTGTTGTCTCGCCTGAAGTGGTGTGGGAGGCCGAGGGAAGTGGCCGAAACGAAGAGAGGGTACTTGGACACTCGTTCATAATTCGGCAACGAGGCGTCGTGTGGAAGATCTAAACCACAATTGTGATAAAAGCGGGAGCTTAAGATGCCAGACCCTTCAATGAAAGGCAGAACTGTGGTATGGACGAGACGTGGATGTTCCCCATTCCCGTCAATTTCGCTGTGTAGGCAAAGTTTCGTTGTCGGTCCCACTTTCCTTCCCGGGGACCAGGCGGGGAGGAGACCTTGATGGCTGCGCGTCTGGCGCGTCTGCATCCCGTTTGTTGCCTTGCCAGCCAAAGCACGTCCAGCGTGTCCTGGGATGTGCAATGTCGCGCCTTGTGTCAATCTATTCCAGTCAGATCTATCTGGGTGCGCGATGCTGACAAGAGAAACCAACGATGTTCCACCTCTCGTCGCTGAGGGAACGAATAACCACGAGCACCGGTCGGGCTATCGCTTCCATCACTCGCCATCATCCTGTACCCGTCCAGGTCTGCAGCCCTTTTCTGGCACTCGAATGCCACAAGCGCTGATAGCGATAAGGAAAGGGGAAAGGACGGGAACGGACGCGAAACGCGTGTGAAAGACAGGAGCTGGGTCAGTACGTATTGATGGTGTACGCGTTCGGTCCTGGCCGCCCTTTCCTGGTTGCTCTTGCCTTCTTTGCTTGTCGTTCCGAGTCAGCTTTCGTCCAGGCAGCCTTCGCGCAGCCTCCAGCCTGCAGCGTTGCCTTGTCATCCACTCCTCCCTGACACAGCACCATCGTCTCTGACTTTAAGCTGCCATCCAATATGCCATGGTCAGCAGTCACGATGTCTTTCACTTTGGGGAAACACCCGACAGCAATAAAAACCGCAACAACTGCTACGGGATCCACAAACGCCGGAGAAAGCTCCCTCTGTCGTGGCCCCCGCCGCGCCGACGACCCCTTCCGGAACGATGGGCACACGGCCATACGCCTAATGCGCACATAAGTTTTCAGAGTCATCAATCCCAATGGACCCCTTGTTGGTCAAGAGCGACTGTGATGAACGGAGATCTGGGGCAATAGTTGCCCATCTGCTTTTCTTCCGCTTGCTAACTTTGATTCTAACAGACTTCCCGGTTGTTGACGATGCAGCGTATCCTCCTTCGTTCAGACGAGACCACAGGTGGCAACCACGAACAGACAATGATAATCCATGCCACATCCACCAGGTTCCGCGGCTCCCTGGGCCCGAGCTTCCCTACATACTCGGCTCGCTATATAAGGTAGCGTTGACCTTCGTGTCGCTCCTTGCCATTTGACCTAGTTGCGGGACAAGATCACTTGAGTTGCGCAAAATATGGGAGGACTCGCCTTAAGCAAGGAATAAATTTCTGGAAACGACGCGCGGTTTTCCTTTTCCAACTCCGCTCCCGTGACAAAACCACATCAACCATCCTTCCAACTCTTCAAGCTGGTCTATTATCCCGTCATTCAAGCTACATAGCTTCGCCTCTTCGAGTAACGATCACCACGAAAAGCATATCCAATTCTGATGGCGCCGAACTTCCAGAAGCAGATTGAAGCCCTCCAACATCAAATCGAACATTCTAGCAAAGCCCACATTTCAGAGCTTGGGAAGATTCAAAGCCAGGCTGCAATGTTCCAGGAGGAGATTGAATCTTTGCGGCAGCAGGTCCAAGATGCCAATGCTGCTCGCGAAAAGGCAATGAAAGTTAAAAATCCTGCTTCTCGACTTTTGCAGGCCATACCTATCCGGCAGGCCGTGGACGACAAGTCTCGGCCACAGATATCATTCGCACAGTTCTGCAACTTTTTCGCATCCGGTCCTCAACTCCCCGAAGAAGACTGGTACGCAATTGTCCCTCACCTCACCACTCAGAAACCGTCAACATCTTGCGAACTTCCTCTGCCCACCGAGTTCTGGGAGGTTAGTGACACCTGGGGTCCTGAACGAGCAAGTTATCCCTCGGTCGCTTCCGACGGGGTGCTGGAATCATGCTTGGGTCTCTATGCCGTCTTGAAAGATTCTTCCCGTCAGGATTGTGACTGGCGGAACATGGCCCTCTTGTCCGTGCGTCAGTTGATGAAGGAGATGCTCAGCAGGGGCATCGTCTACAAGGGGCTTATTTCTCTGATTGCCAACATGGTCATCGGGCTCGTCGAGACGAAAAAGCTGCAGAAGGACGATCCCTTGCTGTTCGCTATTTGGCAAGTCGTTGCCTGTGCGGACGAGATGCTGACCAATTTGTTGTCCTCGGAAAGAAGGGCGTTCAGGGATATTCTTACCGGAGCCTGGTCCGATATTTCTCGTTCCATCATGTTTCACACACAAACAGAGGATCACAAGGACATTCGCCCTTTCGACCTTGTTCTACAGGCATCACTCAAGCCAGGCCGCATCTATTACCACACCTCCAAGGTTGGAGTAGTTGTGAATAGGGATATGGATAGCAATCAGCGGCGGTACATTGTGCTTGACTTTGATACCAGGAGACTCCGTGTCGTGGAGGGGGAAAGATGGGATGTGAAGGATACTGGGACTCTGGTTGATGTTAAACTCCTTGGAAATGATGCAGGGACTGGTTACTGCTTTGAGATTGACAGACAATCGTGGGAGCTATTGATATCAGATACGCTGGACGGTTAAATACTTATATTCTTCTTCAAGTCAAGATGGTTTACTCCCCACTTCTGGAGCTGTCGGTCATGCACAAATAGGTAATAGACAACACATATAGTACCTTTAGCCCAATGTCAATGGACAACGCCTAGAAATGCAAGTAGTCTACTCTCAAGTCCCAGACGGACCGGAAAACACTTTGGCTAGCATAGGTAGCCTGTCAGGCCAGCACTTGATGCCGTTTATGCTTCGCTCTCCCAGGTATGACCCGATATTCAAATCCCGGATGAGGTCATAAGCAAGGCTAAGATCTTGGCATGGCCGATTAACGAAAGCGGTGGTGATGCTCTCGCTCACTTCGTAAAGGGCAAAGTCAAAGAAATCTTGCAATTCTGGGAGTATCGCACAGACGGGTGTCTTCCCATACATTGGGGACTTTTTGCGCCGACAGTATACAGACGGGTCCTGTCCGGCTACGTTGGCATCGTCAGCTCAAGTTACCCTGGAAACGTTGATGCGTGCAGCCTTGTAAGTGTTGTGGGGCCAACCGAGCATCCCTGCACCTTGTCAGCCTTACGACGGGTTAATTTTGCTGTAGCGCCTGCAGGCTCCTGCAAGGCACTGATAGCCGCTAAACTCCAGGGCTATTAATGCCGCTTCAGTGGGCTGGTCCTGCCCCTCTGCAAATGACGGGAAATGAACGCAAGGCTTGACCCACCCGTCAACAAATCGAACCCGACCTCCCGCCTCTTTCAATGTTCCACGCAACCGAGAGCAACCAAGTCGCTAGGGAACAGGAGTCGACCAACACAACCGAGATATCAACGTCCGCACATCAGTGAGTCCAACCTAACGGCCTGACCTGGGTATTTCGGAAGAGACTGGAGAGATGGGAAGCTGACGTTCGACCACACAGGCAGGGAACCATCGGGCTCACGCACCGAACTCGAGGCATGTAGCGACCGATCGAGCGACCGACCGAAATCCAAACCCACCCAGACACCTAGACAGGCGTACCGGTTCGCGACATAGAGTCCACTTTACCGTCTTCTGTCCAATCAAGGCAGCGAGCTTGCCGATTTGCGCTCGTGCTGGACAACTTTAGGCCCATCTGCTCAATCTCGCCCGCGATTCTGCCAACAGGCCTTCCGAGGATCACAATTCGCCCCGATGTCCAGCGTTGGGCTCGAGACAGGATTGACGATAAGCACAGTCTAGGGCCTGTTACATGACGAATACTGATATACCCGCTGTTTCGTCTCTCAGCCGGACATTCCCTCCCTCGATGGATCTATACCTTGGAACAAAGTTGCAAAAACGAGAAGCTTCTCTTCAAACATCTGCTACTATCAAGAAGACCGAGACTCCGGCGTTTGAAGCCGCGGCGATTCTTACAAGGGAAAGGGCATGACACAAGAACTGGACACTTGACTGACGTCCTTTTTGGCAAGCTATTTGCTTCAAAACAGCCCGCGCTGAATGCAAGACCTGTTGCCGCATTGATAACTCGGCTCAATGACTAGCATTACTTTCCGCGGCTATAGTTGTGGGCGCTTCGTTTGGTCTAACGAAATAGGTACTCCGAATGTACCTCGGAAAGAGAGCATAAACCCTTCCGTCGTTTCTCGACCCAAACTGTCCGGCCACAACCTCTAACCTGAAAACATCAACTCACACTGGGTCCAAAGGGCGGCACAGCTACCTCCGGCTCCGGCTCAGCATACACTTCCGTCTTTCGCAACTCCTTCAAATTCCTCATAATTACCGCCCTCTCGTTCGTCTTCGGATCCCTATACCTATTTCCATGCCTATGCATCGCCCTAACACTCAAAGCACACTCCTTCGTAATAGGATACAGCCCATCCTTCATGTAACCACTCATCAAGGTCTCCCCAGTCCGTCCCAATACAATATCCGGCCATGACTGATTGGTAGTACGAAAAGGTGGGAGTCCGCTCCGGGAGGCAACGAAGATGTTGAAGTCCTGTAGGAGACGTTGGAGGTAGCTGTGCGTAGGGCGTGCTAGACAGTCGTCAAACGAATGGGAGAGAGTATTGCAGAGCGGGCAGCCCAGAATGTCCCCGTGACTGGAGGAGAAGCTGCAGTAGAGGAGTGGGTGACTTTTGGCATCGTCGAGACGGTGGCATTCGACGCACCAGGCGCAGGAAGGGCCGTCGTAGGGCGTGGGCTGGGAAGGATGGGAGGAGCTGAATGATCCAGAGGTAGGGACACGCGCAGGTGAGAGAAACCCTGTCTGAAATGTTGTAAGTTGTTGGTAGATGTTTAATTTTCTTTCTAGTTGCTTCATGCGCTCCTCAAGGTAGGCTGGAGGGCCGACGTCTAGGATGTAGGAGGGCAAGGACAAGGGATGACCTATGGTCGCCGTGAAGGTGGCGCCGGGTACTCGTTTGGTGAGGAAGTCGACAAGTTTACTAGCTTGAACGGGATCACAGTCCACCAATGCTACGATGTCGTCAGGAAGTCCCGCGTTGGTGAGGATGTCCCGCATATGTTGACGTTGCGCCTCTCTGTTGCGGTTGGATTGTTCAAAGTCGCCGGCGCGACTGTGACCTTCGCCACGGCCGTTGCCATCGCTACCGATGTCAGATGCAGAGTCCATCGTTGTACCTGGTAGCTTGCATGAAAGACCTTGTTGTGTCGGTTGGTACCTCTATGGTTTGATGGAACAGAGTAATAGAGAGGTGAGAAAAGAGTTCGGGAGAATTATGTGTGCGGAAAAAATAGTACGATCACAAGGGAAAAGGGCGGGGTGTACTGGCAGATAAACTCGAACTCAAAATGACTGTTTGCTCATGTGAGAGCACACCTAAGATTAGATAACGGGCAAGGCTCACATACCTCTAGTGTTGGAGGCCGGGGTGGAGAGGAGACAATAGAGAGGGCAGTAACGAAATAGGAGAAACGGAAAACAATACTGGACGAGACTGGAGTGCCGGCGAAAGGAAGGACAGTAAGTCGGCGCCATTGAAGGTACGGCAGGCCAACACTTAGTATAGATTCTGGTCGTCCACCATCTCCACCACCATCCTATCTACTACCTGCCTCTGCTCAAAGTTCCCTTTCACTGGCCTCCTTGCTTGGTACATATTTAAGCCCATTACCATTGGTGAAAGTGGGGACAGAAAGGGAGAGGATGGGTTATGATGGAAGCAAGATCGGAAAAAAGAGCAGGATAATGGTATTCATAGGACAGACAGTCCAGAGGGAGCGAGGATCGGACAGTCTGAAATGTTCGAAAACGGCTTACTCAAACCCTACAGAGAGGAAGGCCATGCATACATAGGTAAACAAAATGAACTGCTCTAAGGAGAAACGTGATTGTGAAGTGAGATCAAGTAACCTGATAAAGTAACCGCTAACATGTCGAATCCGATTCATGTTTCATCTCTGGGCGATACTTTCCACCATGGTCGCGGTTCCTTGTTTCCACTGCCCTCAGTGTTGCGGCCGCATACACCTAGACCCATAACTTTGAGGACGGTTGGGCCAACCTCTTTGCCATAACGTACATTATAACCATCTGGAACCGGAACAAAGCCATTGAGACATCATGTATCCCAACAATAACAACAACAGAAACGATATCAGTAGATCAAGCCAAACAAGCCGGACCTTCCAAATGCTTCTCCATCCTGGTAACGTCCAAGGAGCCGTCACTTTCACCAACAGAGTAAGAACGCGAGCCAGACATCGGCATCTGACACACAACGACATCTACTTCCCCTTTCCAGAACTACGCACTGGCTTCTCAAGCATAGGATTCTCGTCAGTTGACCCATCACAACTTCCCCCCGTTTTACCAAGCGCGAGTGTGAAGAAAGGCGAAGCTGACTGACTATAAGAGGTAGGCCAGACGCTGTCCTTGGTTTCCGCAGCACGCTTCTTTGGCAAAGGTTGCTGGAGAAAAGACGCCGGAGATGACTTGGGAGAGGAGTCGATAACAATCACCTCCGGTGCGGGCTTGACAGCAGCGGCCGGGACAGTTGTATTGGGCAGTGGAAGTTTCACAACGAACAGTGAAGTCGCGCCAGAGGAGCCAAAGAGGGAAGGGAGAATGGAGGAGTTTGTGGGCCAAATGGCTGGCTTGCTTGGAACAGGCGACTTCGTTTCCGAGAACGAATGACTGAAGACGCTGCGAGAGCTTCTCGTACTCTGATCGCCAGAGCCTCCAAATAGACTCGATGTGAGGTTAGACGAGGAGTCGAGGGACGGAGAAGATCTGTTTTCCGACGCGATGTGATGAGAAAAGATCTTGGACTGTTCTTTGGGCCTGAACATATCAAAGATGCCCTCGGACGGCTTTTGAAGTACTGGAGTACTGGAGGGGACCTGCGGAATATGGGCAGCGGGTTGAGATCTGCCGGAGGACGATGCAGACAAAGGCGGTGGCTTCACGTGCCCATGTTGTATATGTTCGGCAAAGCTCGGAATCGTCGGAGCAACGGGCTTGCTTTCTGACTTCGTCTGCTCTTGTTTCGAAACAGCTTCAGGCGCGTGACTGTGCCCAAATATCTGTTCTACCTCGACAGAAACGACATCCGATGGCCCGGATAGAAGGAGAGATAGGAGGCGTTGTACCTTGCGGCACAGGAATCCCGATGACTCTGTCGGTTGGATGTTGAAGTTTGCCCTCCGGAGACGCTGGAAAATCATTTCCTCAGCTCGGTGCCCCTCTTCTGGGAAGCCGTCGATGGCAGCGGCTGCTCCACGACTAAGAGTAAACACCACTGTGCTCTCAGACTGATTGTAGTGGGCGCGTATCGTCTCCCCATGTCTAAGCCTGTGGACCATGAAGTTGTTGGCATGACGGAATCTTCGTCGCCTCCTCGACTGGCCATCGTAGGTAGACGAAAAGAGGTCCTAGATATGTTGCGTTAGCACACAGAGAGAGAGGAAGTGGGTGCCAGGAAGATGAACTCACGGGCTTGCGATCCTCCTGTTTGACAGGAGCAGAGGGAACGGGCGGCCGTGGAATAGAGAAGTCGAACCTAGCTTCGTGCTCTGACTTGATCACCACGCCTGGTTCGGTCTTGATTGGGAGCATCGTGTCGGCGTGTCCTTCCTGGCACCGAATGAAGACGGAGACTGATATGACTCAAGATCGGTTGGAAATTTGGAGAAGAAAGTACTGAAAGGGCGGAAGGGAAAGGGAATTCAGATAGTAATGCGCGTCTCGGAATGTCAATGGCGGTAGGTGAGGCGGGTTTTGTTCGGGACGAGCGGTGCGCAAGTATTCTTTCGGCGAGCCACAAGGAAAAAAAACAGGCCTTCGCTTCTTCAAACGCGTCTGGGCTTCCCTTTGGTTTGGTAGTAGTTCGCAGCCTCGAGAACTCGACGCGAGGCGGGGCTCATGGGCCGCTCCTTCCTTCATCGAGGTTTCATCTCCCGACTCAAGAAAGATAACGATAAGCCGAGGGGCACCCAGTCATTCCCGTCCGTCTGGAGGGGCTCGGAAATCGAGAGAGATTTCGCTTGCAACAGCCCCTTCCGAGAAGAGAGCAGAAGACGTTGACTTCGTAATCCATTTTTCCATCAACTTGACAGCATCTGTTTTTCCGCTTTGGACACCTTTCTGAGAGTTCAATGCCATAAGAGACTTGCTTACTGTTGCAAGGTAGAAGACATATGGGTTCTCATTTGTAAAAGCGGAGACGACAGTATCAAGCAAGAATGGATGCCTCAGATGAAGCCCGTCGAGAGATGAACGGCGTTTGCTCACTCCATCTCCATGGGAACACAAGCACATTTCCTCCTGCCAAGAGATGCGATGACAAGATTCATATCGCCAAAGATATGATAAACCATAGAGTATCGTGATCAAAAGGCCCACATGGCGAAACGTCATTGAGTGCTCCTGAGGACGATGATGTTGATGACGAGAACTGAAACCGAATGTCGTTGAAATTGGGGAATGGGGGCCCTGGCCATTCCCCACTGTATAGGGCTGAGAGGATAGTGGGGGGTTTGCCCTAAAAGCTTAGAGTATGGCGGGGACCCCTGCGCCGTTCGTCAGCAGTGGATCTTGGCGCCTGCCGGAGATTGGTCCGATAATCGGCCGCGACAGGCTCTCTCCTCTTCGCTCTTTTTCTCCCACCCGTCTTTCATCCTTTCCTCTTTCCCATCCATCATCTCTTTTTCACGATTGGCACAACTGCAAGACAGGAACCCAGCCTCAGTGCCAGTTGTCCAGCATGTCTCGCTTCCGACACACTTCTGCCTGCCGTTAGATCGTCACAATCATCACATCGGTAACGAGTCATCGCGCGCCGGCCCCACAAGTTGCCAGGATTGCCATGGGTTTTGTCGTTTGGACAGCCAAAGAGAATGAAACAATCAATGGAAGCCGAGCAAGAGGTCGCCCGTCTGCCTGATGCAAGTGTGGAGAAGATGACGGCCGCCATTCGCTGGGCATCAATGAGGGAACACAACCAGCCACGGCAGCCTGCATTGTCAGCGACATTGACCTCTTCTTTCCTCACCGTCGCCGCCTTGGATGAGGCCGTTGGTGGTTGAGATGGCAGGCGCCATGCATAGAGATGTCAGACATGGGATGGCGGAAGGAAGTATAAAAGGTACGAGTATGCCACCGCTTCTCTTCTTGTCCACCAGATCCTGTCGCAAACCTTCTGCCTGTCTCCTTGTGCTACCATAACCGCCGTTCTTTTGCATTCTTCAGGCATATCATACTGGCATCTATACAACAGACATCATGGCTCCTACTACCGTCACCGAGGATGTCCCTGATGGGGCTCCTGCCCAAGAACCCGTCAAGACCAAGTGTACCTGCAAGTGTACCGAGACGAACGGGGTCAACGGCCACGACGAGACCACGCCTGAAGTAGAGAAGACCGCGACCCCCAACGACGACACCAAGCCCCAAGACACGCCCGACGACAAAAAAGACGAAACTACCCAGACAGTCGAAAAGACAGACTCTGACACAAAAGATTCGGCCACGGACGACAAAAACAAGCCCCCAGAGGACCAGACCATGAAGTGCGAGTTTAAGCACCTTGATAGGAGATATGACGAAAAGGACGAGCATTACTTCACCGAGCGCAAGACGGATATTGAGAAACCAGCACAAAAGGACTGGTGGCGTCTTTATGCCTTTTGCCTCGTCAAGCACTACGACCACCGCGGCGAACATGACAACACCCGTCTCTACGTTAACCCCCAGCCCCTGCGTCAGCTCCTCAGGGACGTCATTGGCGACTATCCCTCCGACCCCATCGATGTCGACGACGTCCAGAGCGAAGCTCCCTACCATGCCCTCTTCCACTACCGCAAGGAACTCCAGGCCGAGGGCGTGAAACGCTTTGCCGACGACCAGGAGTCCCTTCAACAGTTCAACCTCCTCATGGACTGGATCAGGAACCACTTTGAGTCTGAGATTGCTGCCTACGAAAAGTGCATCTCCGGCGAGATCCGCGCCATCTCGTACGATAACGCTTGGACCCTCCTACCGCCCGGCACCATTGTCCACTGCAAGATCTTGGATCAAGATCGCGCATATCGCGTCAGCCGGTACTATGATCAGTACGACGAGCACGCCAACCTCGTTGGCATGACCCTCTCCTGTCGCTACATTGACTTTGACGGCGAGAACGTGGGAACTCTCAAATCGCATCTGACCTTCCGCAAGTACACCGGCGTTGTCCAACTCAGCGAGCTTGATATCGTTCCCCTTCACCTACATGAGGATGCCGACGGGATCCGGAAGACCTTACTAGCACGTGGACGCAAGTGGGAGAAGCATCTTGGCCAACATTACGTTCAATACAATTGCATCGCCGTCATCAAAAAGGAGATGCAAGGTTACGCCCGCTTCGGCGTCAACGGCCGCGTCATGATTGACTGTGCCACCTTCCACCGGCTGGCGGCCGACCACTCGTTTGTTGTTAAGAAGTTGCCGAGTTCAAAGTCCAAAGCCCCTTCCCTGTCCTCCATCAAGTTCACATCAGAGACCAAAGAATACGAGCCTCTGACTGACGAGCAAGCCATGCTCACCAACGCCACCGTCCGCGGATACTCCTTCACCATCAAGCGGTTCCTCGAGTTCTTCGTCGACAAGCTGGAACCCATCCAATGGAACACTTCGTGCTTCGACGGCCTCGTCCTCGACCCCACCATCAAAAGGACCGTCCAAGCCCTCGTCTCTAACCACACCCGTGAGCGGCCCGGGTTCGACGACATTGTCAAAGGCAAAGGCCAAGGCCTTGTCTGCGTACTTCACGGTCCCCCGGGTGTCGGCAAGACTCTGACGGCAGAATGCGTAGCCGAGTACGTTCAGCGCCCGCTGTATATGGTCTCATCGGGCGACCTCGGCTGCGTCTCCTCCGAGCTTGACGCCCAGCTCACCCAGATCATGGACATGACCGCCACCTGGCGAGCCGTCCTGCTCATCGACGAGGCGGATGTTTTCCTCGAGCAACGTGCACTCCATGATCTGCACAGAAACGCCATGGTCTCCGTCTTCTTGCGCGTCCTCGAGTACTACACCGGTATCCTCTTCCTCACCACCAACCGCGTCACCACCTTCGACGAAGCATTCAAGTCAAGGATCCACATACCTATCAGGTACACGGACCTGAGCTTCGAATCCAAGCTTCAAATCTGGAAGAACTTCTGCGGGATGGTGCCCGGAGGTGTGGACATTGATGAGCGGGGATTGGAGAGGTTGGCGGAACACGATTTGAATGGGCGGCAGATCAAGAATGCGGTCAAGGCTGCTGAGTCGCTGGCGAGCTTTGACGGTGTCAAGCTTGACCTGGCTAGGCTGCTGCAGGTTACCAAGATCCAGTCTGTGTTTGAAAAGGACCTTAGTAGTGTCGCAGGCGTGGATTACACGGCGCCAGGAGGGAGGGTAAGGGATGCGGATAGGAGGAACATGTTCTTGTGAGCACGTTGTTGTCTCTTGGGCGTCCTTTCTTTCTGGTGTTGTGTCTTTCTGGGCCTTTGTTTCTGACAGTCGGTGGCCTTTTCCTTTGGTTTGTTGCGTCTGTCCTGACAGCTCGTGGGTTATGTCTTGATCATCTTTGAGGTTCCATTGGCCAGGTAGGTAGGTATGGTGTAGGCGTTAGGGAGCATGTGTGACTACAAGCGATATCTGTAGATGATAGAACTACACAGCGTATAACATACATCTTCAAAAGTTTTTTTTGACTTTCTTTGATAATTGCCACGTTGAAAACTGAGAGTTGAACATGCCTGCATTGGTTCCTAGTGAGCTTTCAGGTTGCCTCCAACGGGCCTTGCTCGGGCAAGGAGTTCAAGCCTTGCTCGATCTCAAGGCGGTATGGGAGTTGTCCACATGTTCCTCTATAGACGATAGCCACGAAGAACAGAACAACTCGAACGTAGCAGACAATCATCTCCACAAACCTTCGCCTCCTGAACTATGGTTCCTGTATCAGCACATCCCCGTCTGAGAAATTGGGCCTGGAGACCCGCGAAGACTCAAGAGCTTGAAGAGCAGGTCATGGTCTCGCCTACCAGATACGATCAGGCTCAAATGTGTGCGACGAAGATTAGAGTATGAATGAATGGGTATCAATATCATATGTTCTGTCGTCTGTATGTGTATGTAGGTAGGCTCCGTGCCCTATCCAGAATCCCAGGTAATATGTACAAAACGAATGTCCAAAGCCAGAAACACCAAGCCAAGTCCTGTTGATCCTGTTCAGCCGGTCAATGATAACAACCTGACCTTGCCGCGCTTATAGGTAACTGAAGCCAACCCATCCAAGCCCCAGTGTCATAATAAAAAATTATGTGCAGTTTACCGGCCCATGTATGTATGTCCAGCTCCAATGTCATTCCTGCAGGTGGCTCAGCCTCGGATGCTCGAGCAACCTCACCTCAACTCGAGACCACACTTCTCGACCACGAATCGAATCGGCTTCCTCGTCCGATGGTTCGTCACCCCTCTCGGCGGGATGATCGGCCTCATCACTGGTCCCGGTCCCAACACCTTGCTTTGTCTCAGTCCGCCATTTCCCCTCGGTCTCTGCACACCACCACCAACCCCTCCAGCTCCCATCTTACCCCCTTGTGCCTTGCTCTCTATCACCCTCAAAGAATCATCACCACCCTTCTTCGCAACGCGCTCATCAAATCCCCACCTCCCCACTCCTCCACCAACCAACCACCCCCCAAGATTCCTACACTGGCTAACATCCACCCACTCCAGTCTTCCACACCCCTCCAGGACGTTCTCCACGCCCACCCCCGTCACTCGTACGCACCCGCGCACGCTCAGCCCACGAAGCTCGTTCAAATGCAGCGCTATGCAGCCCAGACTCGCGTCGGAGACGGCGCTGCCGCAGAACGCCATCCTTAGTTCTCTTAGACCCGGCAGACCCAGCGCAATAACCTCGGTGGCGGTATCGGACAACGCGCAGCAGAAGGAGAGATCGAGATGGGTTAGGGACTTGCACGAGTTCACTAGGGCAATTATGGAAGTGTCGGTTAGGTAGGTGCAATCTGCTAGACAGAGGCTCGTGAGATTAGGGAAGCGGTGCGGAGACCAGGATTGGAAGCCTTGATCGGTAATGCTCGTGCAGCGTGTTAGGGAGAGAGATTGGAGTCGGGAGGAGGCGTGTAGAGCGAGGTGGTGCATGGAGCGGTCGGTGATGTGTTTGCAGTAGGAGAGGTTGAGGCGGGCGAGGGAGGGGCAGCCTATGACAGTACCGGGCGGGGGCTGGGCGGTAGCGGTGGCTGAGCCGTTGGCGGTGGGCTTTAGACGACGGCTGCGAGAGTTGGAAGAGGCGATGACCACCTTACCGTTCTCAGATGAACGGGAGGGGGGAGGCTCGGGGACCACCCACCCTACTACCCGCGCAAGCAAGTTGTCGCCTACTTTGCGGCAGTTGGACCAGTCGACTTCCTCGAGACCTTTGGCGTTTTCGGACATTTCGAGAATTTGCGACGCGGAAACATCCCAGACACTGCGCATCTTCCAGACTTTGATGTTCTTGCCGCATTGTTTCCACAGGGCTTGGAAACCTTCGTCCGTGATGTGGAAGCAGTTGCTGATGTCAACCTCGACAGGCCGTAGACCAATGAAGGGGGCGAAAATGTGAACAAGGGACCAGTCGGTTACTTTGCGGTTGATCAGACTGAGGTCAACATGGGTACAGAGGTTCGGGCTGGTGGTGAGCAGGCGACGCCAGTCTCGGCAAACGATTCGTAGTCTGATCATCTCGAGGAGATCCAGGTGCTGGAAGATGCAGACCAGGATGTCATCCGGCAGGGAAAGCTTCTTGGCTTGGTCTTCTATTGTAGATGGTCTCCAAGGTAAAGTTCGTGCGCGTTTGCTCGGAATCGGGGAGCCGTCAGACACGGAATGTCGCAGCGGGCTGCTCTCGGGAGTAATAGCCTTCATGCCGTTGACAATGGCAGAAGCATCAGTCTGAGGAGTTGGCGGGGCGATCGAGTTCCTACGACGATTGCGAATGTTCTCCATGTCCACGCTAAGGTACGGGTCAGGATCCGAAGGCTGGTGTGTCTTGTCTGTTGCCGGCGAGGTTGGCTTCGAAGGTGTGGTAAAGGTAATTTCGGGCTCGGCATCCACCATCTCCACATCTTCATCCGTTCCCTTGATGCGCCTCCGAGCCGTCTCTTCCACCTGGGACCGAATTTCGGGTGGACAGCGCCTCCAGAGCTCTTCAAGCGCATCCCCGCCAATCATCAGACATTCAACTGCAGTAATGGACCGGACAGTGGCAGTTCTCCCTTCGGACAATCCCAGGCTGGCCACCTCACCGAAGTATTGTCCCTGTTTTAAACGGGGTCGCGACAACGTCTTTTCAGATTCATCAACGACCTCAGCTTCACCCCGGACGATGAAAAAGATGTCGTTACCGGGACTGCCTTGACGGACAATGTCGGTAAAAGGTGAGTAGGACTTTGGCTGTGCGCTCAAGCCCAGGAAGTGCAGAATGTCGGGAGGCAGCGTCGAGAACAGCGGAAGCTCTTTAAGCGTCTTTCGCACATTGACGTAACCGCTTCCCAGGGCGCTACCACTAATCGTCGGATCGTCAATAACACCAGGACTGGGTGACTTGCGCTTCTTGCTTTTGACCACGGCGCCCTCCTTGATGCTTCCCGACTCTCCGGTACTAACTTCGCCAGGCGCTGCTTCTCGGGCTAGCTTATGGCTCGACAGTTTGCTCATCTGCCCGCCTTCCTGCCGCTTTTTCTTCAAGATGGTCAACCTTTCCTGTGCTTCCTGGCGAATAGCCTTTTCCATCTCAGGGTACTTGGGCAGTTCGGCTTGTAGGTCCTCCTTCTTGAGAACGACCAGCAGGCATTTCGTCCTCGCAATGATAGTCGCAGTTCGTGGAACGTCCATGAGCACACCAATCTCGCCAAAGAAGGCACCGGGTGTGAGTTCCGCATAGACAGCCTCGCCGTCGCGGGATGTGACGGCAACCACGCCTCGAACCAGCCAGTACATGGCTTTTGCTTCGTCGCCTTCTGTGAGGATGTGGTCTTGGGCGGAATGGACTTGAGGTTTTAGGCGGGTGCCAATCGCAACGAGGAAGCCTTCGGGGGCGGACATGAAGAGGGGAAACGATCGGATTCGGTCAACCAGGTCTAGAGGCATGTCGGGGATGGTCGAGGCCGTCAGAGGAGAGGGGCGAATCGGTCGAGTGGGATTAGTCTCGACATTGAAGGACCTGATGAGGGCGCCCGAGTCTTGTGGTGGTTGAGGTCCCCCATGGTGCGCCAGAACCCGGTAGGGCGATGGAGGCGGTGTTCGACTCCGGCGCATGTTTGGTGATGCTTTGGAGGTTATATCGTCGGGTCGGTTATGGACGCAACAAACGGTCGGTCATGCCAGTCGCGAGTGTGCTATCGGGCACAGGCAAGTGCGGATTGTGATGTGTGTGCTATGGTGTACAGAGGTATGTCGAGATCGTTCGCCAAAGTCCGTTTGCGGCTTCGTGGCGGGGTGGATCAGTTGGGACAGCTCAACTGCGACGGAGCATTGCGTCAGGTTGATGGAAGCTGTCGTCTGTAGGGGTCTGGGGAGGAGGTTTAGTCAATGTCAATCCTCTCTGGTCGTAATTTCTGCGCATTACCCACAGAGATAGGTACCGCTAGAGGTTGATGGAGCTATGGCAGCTCTTGAAACAATCGTGTACGACGGTTGGATGTGAAGAGAGGTCACAAGCAGTGGTGGGAACCTGGTTGGCGATGTGGCCGCGGCCGGGGGACTTGGGCCCTTGTAGCGATGGCAATTGTGGGGTATATCAATCGCAATGGCCGGCGCTTTGACGTCGGGTGTTGGAGCTATGGCGCCGGTGTCGAATCGTGATGCGCTACCGTGCCAAGGTGCTTGTAGCTCAAGTAGGAGAGGTAGCTGATGGTGAATAGTACCTAGGTAGACAACGACGAAGAAGAGAAAAAGAAATGAAGTGATTGTTCTCTCGTCCCCATCTTGGTTGCTGCGCCCGTCGGCAGGTCCAGATGAAGATGGCAAGCGGCACTGTCTCCCGCAACCGTTCGGCAGCGTCGTTTTGGTTTAGTGCCGAATACAGTGCGTGGTACCCCGTAACCGCCGGCACCCAATCCGTCCAGTTTCAGCGACTGCGACGATGTTTATCTCGACGACCACAACAGCAAGAAGTGCAGGAATCACAAGAACGTTTCAGGCATCTGTCAGGATGCATGGAAGCTGGTTTCCAGAAGGAGGGGAGGTAAGACGCAAGAAGAGGTGAGCTTCCCACCTAGCTGACGGCGATGATGTAGCTGTTGGTCCCCTTCTTTGTCCTCGTTTCAAGCTGACAGCTACGTATCTCGAACCACTCCAGGCTCTGGAATCATTCGCTGACAGCCATTGGAAGGATCAGAACAGGGCTTCTCGAAGGGTGACGCGCTGTGCTGTGTTGTTGTCACACCCCACATCCAATACTACCACCGTTATCGACGACGACGAGGACGCCAACAGCACCGTCTTTTCCCGACTTCCCGCCGATATCGATTCCATTCCTCACCGCTGTGCTACTACAAGCTTTCTGTCGATGGTCACAAGGGCCGGAAGCGGATTGCTAGCCGACCAGCGTACCTCTGCTGTCGACTGATGAGCATCACGATATCCACCTCGATGACTTCATGCCGTGGAGTACTGCACGACAGCAGCATCCTTGTGGTTCGCTGTCCTGCCGTTCAACCTCGAGACATCACAAGAGTCATTCAGCCGCTTCAACGACTACATAGCGTCGGACAACCCGATATAACGAGCGACAAGAAAGAGATGGCGCTGTATAGGCTACACCCATGAAGACCCTGAAGACCCTGAAGAAGAGCACCCCGGGACCCGGACTGGTTGCCGCCACAGCCCTGCAGAATCCCTTTTCCAGAACAATTCTAGCTTCTGGACCGTGCACAGAGTCGTCAACGGTCAAATTCTGGGCAAACAACATCACAACAACATCAGCAAAAAGGGACACCAGCCTGGATATCCACGCGAACCATGGCTGCGGATGTCTTTTGTTGTTCCGCGAAGAACATGGCAATCTCCAAAGACAAACAATCATCTGTACCGGATCAAGTGCCGGTTGGATGACAACACGCGGGATCTCCGTAGGCCGTAATAGGAGGTCCCCACGTTTTTGATCCCATGTTTCCACGTTCATCACACTTGGACTGTCAATGCTGTCGGTAGCCGTCCGGTAAGCTTCGATTCCTCGCCCTATCTACCAGCTCATCATCTCCGAAAGTGCATAACTAACACTATCGTAGACAGAAAGTGGATGGCTGTGCACAAGCTCCCTCGTGTATAAGGTGCCTTTGCATATCAAGACTTCGGTCTTGCTCGGCGTTCGCTTGACATAGGCTTGAGCGAAGCTCTCTGACCATGGAGATTACGACCCTGTTGCGGTTGTTTTTGAGTCTACTGTTCATGTTGTGTCGTCGATGATCCTGACGATCTGGATAAGTGGGCACGAAATGACCGGTGCTGGACGGAATCTCAAAACGGTGGATTGCGTCTGAAGTTTGAGTGCTCCCACAAGCCCGCTCAGGCTCCATCAAAGCCTTTCAAGCCTCTGAAGCCACTGGTACGGAAATTGACTTGGTGGTGGGCAATGATACGGGATTTCCTGGACCGGACCGGGTTAATCGTTCAGCAACAACCATCCATGCTAAACCAACTTCCGCTCACATGTCTCCTTCCGGTAGTCCTCATCATCTTGGGCAGAACACTTTGGATACTGCACAAGCATCTCAAGGCGATCAAGAGCCAGGATGATCCTATCCCTTTACCGTCGGATCTATATCTGCTCATCGGTGTACTAGTCAAGGCAAGTCTGACTTCATTCCCACCCAGCTTTTGGTTGCTAACAAGTCTATCTACGAATGCGTTGACCGCGATCTCCGTGCCGTGTGTCCTTTTCTTCCCCGAAATCATATACACACATCGTCTGCTCCAGCTCCAGGAGCTTCAAGTGCAGGGGCAAGCTCAGCGAATGGTACACCCACGTCTACAGACCAAAACCTGGAAGAACACAACGCAACCCCTCCCCTCATCATCATCCACACCGCATGGATGTCCGGCCGCAGTACATTGGTATGCCTGTCTTTTGCAACCGCTGCTTTGGAATTTTGGGATCTCTTCCTCGGTACGCTGCAAGTGAGCGCGAGTAACTATGGAAGCACGACGTGGCAGGCGGACCTTGCGGGGTTGCTGATTGTGATGCTGATGGAGATGGTGACGGTTGTAGGATTGGTTGCGGTTTTGTGGATGGGAATAAGTAGAAAACGGAAAGGGAAGCGAAACCTGCGAATGAAGCCGGCGACGAATCTGCAGAGGATGGTTTTGACGATTTGGGTTGATAGGATGAACATGTTACGATCCAATAAGGGATCACTTATGTAAGCAGCTAGATAGACCAATCAGGAGCGCGCCGCAGAGCCGCAACCGTAATAGCGGCGCAGCGGCGCCCTTCTGAAGGTCGGTATATAAGACGGCCTCCCCAGGCCTCTTATATTACGGCTCTTCAGCAAGCAATAGCTTTCACAATCGATCAGTACCTTTTGGCTACTACTACCGTTGTTCTTATTCCCAGCGATATACTCCTGTGCTTGTAACGGTTCGTCACAGAACACAGGAGGGACTGGGCCGGGAGGTGTTCCATAGTAGTCGTTCATGGCGTCTTGACGCATCAACACAACGGAAACTCTCATTGACCCCAGCCTGAGATCTTCTTGGTAGGTAAGCAGTTCTAGCAGGCTCCAGTGCCGGCCTGTATCCCTTGATCGTCCAATTCGTGTGGATATGAGCCGGGCTGATGCTCTTGTACAAAGGGGCATGCAACTCAGTCTTAAAGCCGGTGCTCCCCGCCGCGTGTTGAGAGCGAAACATACAATGTACCGCAAACTCTGGACGACGAGTCAGTTGTTAATGCCATCATATCCTCTAGCAGTGAGTGGCTTACAAGGAAGTGGCGATAAGCCTGGGAATAAGTCCAAATCTTGCCCGTTCAATTGCCTCTACCAACTTCCATCCCACGTGGACGAAGATGATCCTGGTAATTACCGTATCGGTGGTGTCGTCTTGTTCTGGCACGGCCGGCGAGGGAGAGAAAGATCTGGAAGATTTCCCGTCCAACCGGCAAGACATGAAGGCATGGTAAACTCCCGCTATCAAGAGAACGTGGGGAGTGATGATGAGGAGGAGCACGGGGTCAGACATGTCGTCCATAGCTTCTTCGGTGCTGCTACGCCTGGCTGGGAAAGATTGACGATGACATTATCATCATGGAGAAAGCGGTGGGATGGGGGATAGCAGCCATATATCCTAGATTTGCGACCATTGCCCGCCAGCCGAAAGCATAGGGTGCATCATGTTCATCTGGCGTCAAGCATTTCTTGCGCCTTGCTCTTGCTGCATCGGCACGCATCCATTGCTTCGGGTCTCATTGGGGACGGCAAATAGGTGCTTGGTATCCCTTTGTCGTCAAGAATCTGTCAGGACGTTCATAAGCAGTCAACTCAGATTAATGTCGCGGGACCACAGCGAGAAATATCGTGAGGAAGAGCCGACGGATCTCGACGATGTCAAAGACGTTGTCACTTGTCAGTTGTCAAGTCATCCAAAGGCAAAGGCAGGTACAGAGGTAGAAGAGGGCAGTTCCTTCGAGCAGGGTTAGGGTCTGTAAAAGCCGACAGCCGGCGCCTAACTCCGACAAGGACGGGAGCGAACGCGCGGGGCTGCTCGAAGCTTCTCCTCCAGCCCCAGCACTGACCACTGTGACGCACATTACCTAAGCACAGGCACTGCACGTCATCCATCTTTTGCCTTTCTTCGGCGCCGATATAGATTGGCATCGGTTCCGTTTCCAACCACCGAAGCACCTACAGCAACACCTTCATCACATCTCGACATCGACGGCCACGTTTCTTCAGCATCGAGTCGCACCCACGATAATGTCTTTTACCCTCACCATCCGCGCTGGGCCTGCGCGCCTGGCTTCGCGGATTCCCGAGTTCGCAAAGACATCGAGCGGTCCTGCCGCCGCCATCCGGGCGTTCCACAAGTCTGCGCCCAAGACCACCAACTTCTTCACCTCGAGGACGACGACTCCCTCGCTCATCGCCCAGAAGCCCGCCACCAACAGCCTCCTCGCTCGTCTCCAGGGCGCCCGCCGCGGTTACCAGTACCAGTCTCACTCTCAGCCCCAGCAGGACAATGGCCTGTTGATGCGCAAGCTCCTCGTCGGCGGCGCCATGGTCGGCGGCACCTGGGTTACTCTGCAGTTCATGTTCAACCGGGAGACTCGCGCGGACGGCGGCATGCCCGCGTACGAGAGCTCGTACCTCAACAAGACCTTCATGCACACTGGACTCGGCATCGGCATCATCGGTCTGTCGGCCTACCAGATGCTCCAGACTGGCTTCACCTATCGTCTCATGGCTACGAACCCTTGGGTTGTCGCTATCGGTGGTCTCGCTCTCTCTTTCGGTTCCATGCTTGCTACTCGCGCTATTGACCCTGAAAAGTAGGTCTTTTGTGTTCCTGTTTGTCTGTGTTGTCGCATTCGCTAACACGTTCTTCACAGCTACATTCCCAAGTATGCCTGCTGGGCCGTCTTCAACGCCACCCAGGCCGCCTTTGTCGCTCCTCTCCTCGCCATGGCTCCTCCCGCTCTCCTCGCTCGCGCCGGTCTCTACACCCTCGCTATGATGGGCGCCATCTCGTTCGTCGGTGCCACCGCTAAGCAGGAGAAGTACCTCTACATAGGCGGTCCTCTTCTCGCTGGTGCTGCCATTGTCGCCGTTTCTGGTTTCGCTCCTCTGGTCCTCCCCGCCACCGCCGTCCGCACCCTCGCCTTCACCGAGAACCTCTGGCTCTATGGTGGTCTTGCCGTCTTCGGTGGCTTTACCCTCTATGATGTCCAGAAGGTACTCTACCATGCTCGTCTCGCCCAGGCTGGCGTCATCAAGGAGGATCCCGTCAACGAGTCCATCTCGCTTGAGCTCGACTTCCTCAACATCTTTGTTCGCATGGTTCAGATTCTCATGATGCAGCAGAACCGCAGGAAGTAAGGGGTGTTCGTAGGATGAGTTGAACAAGAAAGCGTTGAACAAGATACCAGATCGTTTGCTTTTGAAGTTTTTGGTTAGCACTCTGCTCAGTGTTTATTGTCGACGGAGGAGTCACGCAAGAAGAAGCTGTTGGTCTGATTCAGTTCAAGCAGTTGTTTGTATTCCACTTGTATATCTAGATATCTCAAGAAACTCCCAATAAAAAACGACAAAACCCAAGATCTTCCTTCCGTCCCAAACGCCGTCTGATGCAATGTTGTCGCTTGTATGTTAAATCCGTCCATGCCGTGTATGCTGTCCGGGATCCCGCTGTGTTGAATTACCATCCCATCATCTCTCATCCGGATCCTGCCCGAATGTCATCCCCAGGTTGAGCTTGGCGCATTTCTGCTACCCAAAACTCGGTTCTATGCGCGCTGGGCGCGGCACAATTGCTCAAGACCCGAGCGCCTACTTGAGTTCAGGGAACTTGCGCAAGACGTGACTGGGGCACTCATACCCATCGGGGTTGTTCACCAAGTACAGCTGGTGATACTCCTCAGCATCCCACCACTCCTTGGCCGGGAGGATCTCGGTGACGATCTTGCCACCCCACCACTGCTCGTTGGCCTTCTTTGTGATCTCCTCCGCAACCTTCTTCTGCTCATCGTTGTGGTAGAAGATACCGCTGCGATACTGCGCGCCGACATCGGGCCCCTGCATGTTGTGCGTCGTGGGGTCGTGCATCTTGTAGAAGAACTCGAGGAGCTGGGTGTAGGAGAGACGGGTGGGATCGTAGATCAGGAGGGTCGCTTCGGCGTCTTTGGGCTTGTTAGTGACACAGTCGAGAGAACAAGCAGAGGGAGACCGGCATTCCCGGCAGGGGCTGCCGGAGGCATCACCACAAAGAAAAAGACTTACGGCCAGTGTTGCCAGAGCAAACTTGCTTGTAGGAGGGGTTGGAGGCGTCACCGCCAATGTAGCCGACGCGCGCATCGTAAAGACCCTTGTCGGCAAAGTGCTTGCGGTAGAGGTGCTCAACGCCCCAGAAGCAGCCGGCGGCGACGGTGGCCTTCTCGGCGCCCTCGGGGACGTGGACGGGGCTGGAAGGGAAGGTGGTGGTGGACATTTTTAAGGTCTGGGTGTTGAGGGAACGGAAGATGCGACCGAGGAGCGAAGACATATGTTACGTTGTTCGGAATGGGACTGGGGATCGCGAAGCTGATGGATGGAGGTCGGGAGCTTTATGAAGCTTCGTAGGGCTGAGTAATAAGTGGACCGAGGTGGATGACGAAAGATAGAATGGAGATGGCGTCGTCTGCAAATTTTAAATGCGCTCTTTTTGGGGATGTTACGTCGGTTGAGGGGGGTGCCTCCACTACGGCGCTCGAGGTTCCCGACCGACAGTGGAGCGGCAGCCCGCCCGCACCGAGCCCCAGCTCGACGACGAACGCTACGCCGACTGCCACGACGGATGCAGGCCGACCCGCACACACAAGATACCCCGACCACGACGCGATAGATACGTCGCTGCAGAGAGCTATACGTCAGAACAGCCGGGTGGCGGCTAGAAGGCCATTGGCGCCGATCATGTCGATTCAACCACGGCAATGCAAAGCTGTCACAGGCAGGCCGCCAACGGGATTGTACACCTCTGCATGGATGTAAAATATTAGCTCGGTTTTTGCGAGTGGCAAAGAAGCTTAATTTTTGCACAGGAAATGGCTCTCTTGTCGTCTGTCTGCTCCCTGTTTCTTGTAGGATCGCCGTACTAAGCTAACGTTTTATATCCATGTAACACCAGACGTGTACTAAATTAAGGATGCAGAAGCAGAAGAGTACCTGCAGTGTAACCATGCGACTAGCAATGACAATTGGAATGCGTGACAGCTTCCTAAAGCTCTTTCCCAATGCCTAGAGGTATCTCTGAGCTGTTCCATAGATAAATTTATAATATCTTGTTCTCTTTTTTTAATTGAGTTTGTTGTCCATATGCAGCTACCTACAGGTAGCTATGACTGGCACGGAGACAAATCTAGCCCTGATGAGGGCTTACTTAAAGCTGGGAACTAGTCCAGGAATTTGAACGATTAATTAGCTAGCCATACCCAGCTTATTCAATAAAGTTAACTTCCCATAGAAACGAGAGCAGTGCTTCCTTTCCACACCTGGTTATAAGAGAATGGCCGTCGTGAGAGGGAGCCCCATG
The DNA here is from genome assembly GCF_033439725.1 of Neurospora tetraspora. Classification (NCBI taxonomy): domain Eukaryota; kingdom Fungi; phylum Ascomycota; class Sordariomycetes; order Sordariales; family Sordariaceae; genus Neurospora; species Neurospora tetraspora. Next base: position 8,461,260 of record NW_026944383.1, read on the forward strand.
AGCTGTCTCTGTAACTGCTGTCGCTGTCTGCTGAAGTGCCGACAGTAGAGGAAATGAGCTGTCGTCTATCTCGTTCTGTCGCAATACCTATAGACGTCTGAGTCAGTCTTGCCCATGCATTTTAGGTAATTCGCTATGTGTCCGATATCTTATACGCGGATGTGACACTCCGAGGGCATTCAGAGTAGTCAAAGGGTTAGGGTTAGGGTTAGGGTTAGGGTTAGGGTTAGGGTTAGGGTTAGGGTTAGGGTTAGGGTTAGGGTTAGGGTTAGGGTTAGGGTTAGGGTTAGGGTTAGGGTTAGGGTTAGGGTTAGGGTTAGGGTTAGGGTTAGGGTTAGGGTTAGGGTTAGGGTTAGGGTAGGGTTAGGGTTAGGGTTAG